>NC_068922.1:3125000-3750000 GCF_023091745.1 Budorcas taxicolor
CAGACCTACAACTCATTAGGCCTGAACTTCTGACTAGTCAGAAGCACAGCAGAGCGAATATAGCACAATTAACATTTCTTAGATAAGTGAAAATTTAGGCACCCAGGGCATGACTGACCCATGGCAGAGACGAACGGGCACTGAAGCAGGAGAGACTCCTAAGTGTGTGGAGATGAAGCTTTCCTCTCATCATTGGGAGAGTGAATATCTTCCACAAAGTCTGCTCGTGGAATAAAACATGCCATCAAAATACAAGGCAGAGTTTGTGTGACATCCCTGCCAGGCTGCATAAACACGTAGGTGCCCCTGTGACAGGCGCTACCCCTCAGCCATCGGGACTAAAAATACTTCTTTGCTGTCACCGCGACAGAGTAAAGACTTTGACATAATTTACCAGATTTGACTAGAGTTCCCCCATCGCTTTTTTTTTTTTTTAACTTTCAATGAGGCTCTGAACTCTTCCCTCCAAAATTGAATCTGACAATTGCAAACCAAGGAGATTTAAAAGAACAAACAGTCTCCAAGTTTTCCTTCAAGCCTGGTTAGATAGACTTCATGTGCCTTGAGCTTAGCCGTGGGCCAGAGAGAGCACATCCAAGCGCTTCTTCAAAGGTGGCAGAATGGGATGGCTTCATCTTTTCTCTAAATATTTGGCTGTGTTTCCTCTTCTTTTCATCTATTTTAAACTCCCAAGCAGCCACTCCCCATGCAATGTGATCTCTGGTATTGAGATGAAATAGTTCAAGAGGAAACAGCTCTTTAAAAACTAAATATGGTACAAAGAAGCCAGAAGTAACTGGTGGAGACTGTGGAATGATGTGACCTAAAGAAATGTGTGAATTTCTTTAGTTCTTTATTGAATTTTGCTTTAAACTGGAGGAGAAATTGGGGTGACAGCTGGAAGGACCCAAGTCAAGAGAATTCCATTTTTAAAGGGGGAAAAAAAAAAATAAGAGCACATGGATATGATACAGAAAAGCAAATTCAGGGCAGAGGGAGGACTTGTCAGAGCAAGCAAGAAAGGACGATGCTCCATTTCAGAAGGTGGGGTGGTTCACAGTTTCCTTCTGAGTAAAAGGCATGAGGCAGAGACCATGTGGATAGATGAAAGGTCAGTAATGTTATGCAGAAGGCATGGGGATGTTCTGTTCTGATGGCTTCTCTTTACTTCATGAAACAAGAAGCAAGAATATCAGCTCCAAGTGGGAATGAGGAAGAAAGGAGGAGAAGGTCTGAAATGGTTGCTAAGAAAACAGGAGAGCAAAAGGATTTGGGAAAACCATCCGACTCCCCAGCAGCTCAAAGGACTCATGAGTGCTTCCTGGTTTATAAAGTCAAGGGAAATCAGCCACCATGATGAGTTTTCTCCAGCTGTGTTTAACTGGACAAGTGCAGGCAACAAGTGAGAAAGGGGTGAATGTAATCAGCATTAGATTTTTGCCAAGTGAATAAAAAGGAGAAAGGAGAAATGTGCAAAGTATAGGTAAGAGAGAAACTATAATTATGGCAACTAGAATCTGAGCTGGCATGGAGCAGGGAGACAGGAAGGGGACAAGGGCTGGTGAAGAGGGTGATGGATTTCAGATCATAGTGGGGCTGATGAATTGCTGAAGCTGAGGTATGACAGGGCACAAGGGCCCTCGAGACGTTATCCTCACTCACACAGGGCTCCAATAGTAGGGTAGATGGAGGAGCAAGGTGTCAAGGAAAGAGAAACAGCAGAGATAGTCCCCATATTGTTTAAGGCTGCCATGGGAACAGACAACTCAGACTAGAACTGTCTTAAGGGAAAGACAAAACTGTCTAGTAAGGAAGAAATTAAAAAGGGTTACCAGAGAATGGAGGAGAGCCGGTGTGTATAAATGTAGACCTAGGAGTAACCCTTCCTTTATGAGATTGTAGATATAAGAAAATGAGGTATCAGCAAGAAGGAAAAACATCCTTGAAACAAGTTTCTGGTGGCAGCCACAGCAGTGACCCACATCCTGGAGCCTTCCTGCACCCTATAAGATTCATAAAGCCAAAGACTCATTGTTGGACTTATAGCCAAACCCATTTTACAGATAAGTAGCTAGACTCAAAGAAGTGGAAGAATTTACTAAAAGCTCTTCAGCCACAATGCTGACATCTTGACTTACTTTTTAAAAGGGGAGATTACTGTCTTCATGTCAGTCAAGCCTTATAAAATAGATATATTATAGGTCAAAAGTGGTTGAATATTGGCACTTTCATGCTCTTAACCTAACACATCCTGGCATTCTTTCCATTATAGCAGAATGTCAAGAATGAGCAATAAATTTTTTTAAATAAAGTATTCAATTGGTTCCTTATAAAACTCTCAAAATTTTATCAGGAAAACTCCACTAAGCTCTGTGGAGTTAACTGTAAATAATCTCCTATAACTGAGGTCAAACTTAACCTCTAGTAAGAAAATGAGGAAGAATCCAAAAGTAATGGATCAGAGCAGCCATCTGGAGCTGTGACTAAGAGATTACTGGTGACCTTCAAATCTAAATTAAGGTGACCTGGAAAAAGTGTAATTGGATTATGACTATAAATATAATGCTTATGGCTAAGGAATTACATTGTATATTAGGAAAAGGAGAATGGTTACCAAGATGTCTTCAAAAGGAAACACAGAGCCAAACCCAAGGAGTGTTTTGCAGGAGTCTCCACCCATCTCCATGGAGGGATATACCATCTTGGGGATGGATGCCATTGGTCTACAAAGCTCAATGATACTAGTGAAGAAGCTCAAGTCATCCACTCTGAAAGCCACAATCTCTGTGAAGATAACCTGGGCTTCCCCCTGGGACATGACCAAAAAGAGAGACTGCCATGTCAAATCACACAGAGGCTGGAATTTCTGATGGTTATGTTTCTCACCAAATATTCATAAATCAGCTTCATTATTTTTCATACATTAGCCTCTGTACTTGGGGAATGTGATTAATGTGCATTAGTGTTTGAGACATAATGAAGCTGGGCTTCCTTGGTGGCGCAGTGGATAAGAATCCATCTGCCAATGCCTGGAACACAAGTTCAAAGATCCCTGGTCTGAGAAGATTCCACATGCCACAGAACAACTAAGCCTGTGTGCCACAACTACTGAAGCCTGCACACTCTAGGGTCCACGAGCCATGACTAGTGAGCCCCTGTTCACAACCATGGAGGCCCACGTACCCTACAGCCAGCGAGTGGCAGCAGCTGTGCCCACGTGCTGCAGCTACCAAAGCCCATGTGCCTAGAATCTGTGCTCTGCAACAAGAGAGCAGTCCCTGCTCTCTGCAGCTGGAGAAAGCCCATGCGTAGCAATGAAGAGGCTGCACAGCCAAACATAGGTAAATATATATAGCAGTATGTGGTGGTGGTGGTGGTGGTTTTAGTTGCTGAGTCATGTCCGACTCTTGGGACCCCACAGACTGTAGCCCGCCAGGCTCCTCTGTCCATGGGATTCTTCAGGCTAGAATACTGGAGTGGGATAACAGTGTGTACATGTCAAAAAATAAGTATAAATAAATAGATAAATATAGCAGTGTGTACAAAAAAAGAAATAAAAACAAAAATGATAATAAAAATGATTTTTTTAAAAGACATACTAAAGCAGATGCAAATCCCTGGACTCACCAGTAGACTTTCCTCATACCAGGACTGCTGCTCCTCTTGGCCTGAGTGTGGATCCAAAAGACATGGTTCAGCTGGCGTGCAAGGTAAGCAAGAGAGGCCAGGCAGGTAACACCTTCAACCTAGAGCGACCCTCAACCATGCAAATGTTGGTGGATAAATATCCTGACTTCCTCACTCCTCAGTGGGAAAACTGAGACATATCTTGTACTGTCTCCCCAAGGGTCTTCCAGACACTTAATCAGCAAGCTGAGAAATCAGATTCTTCACCCTTCAAAATCAACTGAAGATTATGGAGAATTTAACAATATATAGAAGGCCACCCAGGAGCATCTGCTCAGTCTTTTCCTGTTTGACAGGAGTAAGTGCTCAGTCACTCAATCGTGTCCTACTCTTTGTGACCCCACAGACTGTAGTCTGAGCTTTTCCTGACATGAATACTGTAAACAGGTTACCATTTCCTCTAGGGGATCTTCTTGACCCAGGGATCAAATCTGAATCTCCTGCCTCTCCTGTTTTGCAGGCAGATTCTTTTAACACTGAGCCACCAGGGAAGCCCACTTGATAGGAGGTCACACTTTTCATTTACATGGTAAAGAATCCAACTGCAATGCAGGAGGCGTGGGTTCGATCCCCGGCCTGGAAGATGCCCTTGAGAAGGAAATGGCAACCCATTCCAGTGTTCTTACCTGAAAAATCCATGGACAGAGGAACCTGGAGAGCTACAGTCCATGGGGTCACAAAAGAGTCAGACAAGACTGAGCGACCAAACAACAACACACTTTTATAAACTGGTTTCATAAGTGAAAAAGAGAAGCCCAAAGTCTGAATTACACACTGACCTCATGTGACTACAAGTACATCAAAAAGAACATAGAATAAATACTAAGAACAAAGATAAAAGCAGATAGTAAGCAAGGGCAGAGAGTGGTAAACAGCCAAGTTAGCAGACGCTGAAAGTGACAAGAAGCAGTATTCTAGCCGCTATCATATTAATAATAGACTGCAGAGTGGAGTCTGTGTGATCTGTGGCTAAGCACTTTGCATACTTTATTCTCACAATAACACTTATTATTATTTTATTAGTATATTAACACTCCAGGTAGTTACTGTTATCAGATGTTTCACTTTGCAGATGACGAAAACAAGGCTTGATGTTAAATCCAAAGTAAACAATTGGCAAGCGGCAGAGTTAGGATGTATGCCCGGGGGTCAGTTCAAAGACCACACTCTGCAACTAATCTGTTCTATTGATCTTTTCTCTGTGACAGTCAAAGGTAGGGAGAGTTAGGTCTCAGAAGGCTGTACGTTGAGAGTGGAAGTGAGCATAAGCAGGGGATGGTGGTGGTAGTGGTGGTTTAGTCTCTAAGTCGCGTCAGACTCCTGTGAGCCCATGGACAAGAGCTCACCAGGCTCCTCTGTCCATGGGATTCTCCAGGCAAGAATAGTGGAGCGGGTTGCCATTTCCTCCTCCAGGGAATCTTCCCAACTCAGGGATGGAGCCTGAGTCTTCTGCATTGGCAGGCATTCTCCTGCATTTCAGGCAGAAGATTCTTTACCTTTGAGCCACCAGAGAAGTCCAAGGAGGGGATGGGAGATACACAAAGAAACAGGGTGCAGGCTCCAACCTGCCTGCTCTGGCAAATGCTGAGGCCGTTCAGTACAAGGAAAGCACAGTCTGGAAGTACCTGGCCACTGGAGACTGGCCATCATTCAGCACAACAGCTCATCCTCCATCAGGAACCCTCCCTACTAGAAGAGCCTGGGGTGAGGGGAAGGGGAAGAGAGGCAGTTCAACATTTCTCTTGTGAAACTAAAGCAAACGTTGTGATTGGAGAAAATGGCAACATACACACAACTTCAGCAGGGGAAACTGTAGCCACCACATCACACCAGCTAAAAGTGAAACGACAACATCGAATGTTAGGGAGGATGTAGAGCAACTGAACATCTCCTATATTGTTGGCGGGAGTATAGAACGGTACAACCACTTTTAAGAAAGGCCTGGCCATTCCTTGTAAGATTAAATGCCAGCCTGACTACCCAGCAATTATATTCCTCAGTACTTAACCCCCAAAGAAACAAAAGATGTGCAAAACTGTTCACCGTTTTATTCACAACAGCCAAAAATCAGAAACAACTCAAATGTTCAACTTGATGAATGGGTAAACGAATTGTGGTATATACATACCATGCATATGACTCGAAGAGAAAAGGAAGGAATTACTGACAATATACAACAGTGGACCTCAGGGGCATAGTAATGGGCATGGCAGTACACACTTTCTAGAACAGACTATATTAATGATGATGGAAATCACATCAGTGGTTACTTTGAGGGGGCTGCCGAATGGCTAAAAAGGAGCATAAAGATTATTTTCAGGTGATACAAATGTTCTATCTTGATTCGGGTGTGGGTTATACACACACACACACACACACACACACACACACACATTTGTGAAAACTCATAGAAATACAAAATTTAGACATGTGCTTTTCCTTAATGGAAATAATGCTTAATTTTTTGGGGGGCTGGGGGAGAACTATATCAGTAGACTTACTCATATGTTATCAAGTTTCAGGACAGCTGGGGAAGTTTTTGTTGCAGTCTTTGATTCAACAAATTGTCATTTCCCACAAGAATAAATGTCATAACGACAGAGGAATCCTTTGGTTTTCCCTCAAGTACAAAGTATCATGACATTCATTTCTTTTAGACAAAATATTGGGTCTAAATTGCAGTGGGAGTCCCTACACTAGCAAATTGTTTTCCATCCAGCATATTTGTTAATTTCCCCTTCTACGCACGTTAGAATTCTCTTGGGAGGATCTAATAAGTAGAGATTACGCATTAGTGCCAAAGTTCCTCCAATCTGATGTACACGGAGTTTTCTTTAAAAATTGAGCAAGTAGTTCATTACAAGAAGAGTTAAATTTTTGACATCACACAGTGAAGAAATTATTATTGAAGGAGGAAACAGACAGAACAGGCTCCATCTTGAAAGCAGGACTCCATCTTGGGCCGGACTGTGGACTTTGAGCTATATGCCCCGTATCTATGGAAATGACATACCAACTAGAAAACCAGACCCCTGGATGGAAGAGCCCCAGGGCTCGTACCTAGACTCTCTGTTGCCTAAAAGAATATCCTAGTTATCTGTGTAACCAAATAGAATCAGAAATTCTATTATGCTTATTGGGGTATGACCACAGGCCTATTGATAATTGTCCCCTGTTAACTACCTAGGCTTAAGGCATATGAATCACGGGTTAACTTTGATTGTATCTTTCTTTTCCTTTGTTTAGACTAATTTCAGGGAATTTGGGGAAGTGGGTTTGGGCACGTACACTTAGTGTATATAAGGTTTTCAGAAAAACTGGTCAGGGTCCTTGGCTAAGAGGAGACTCGGCCTTGGGCCCGCCGGTGTAATAAACTGCACTCCACTATCTGCATTGTCCTTCTGAGTGAGTTTGTTTCCAGAACACGTGGCTACATGATCTTTGAAGGTGTTGAGAAAAGTAGAAAGAAGGGGGGAAAATCAGGTACACTAAAATTCAAATGCTCACCGTGTGATCAGCACTGGAGAAAGTGCTTGCATATGTAATCTCATTAATCCTCAGACCATCCCTGCCAAGCAGGTGTTACGTACGTGGCATGAGGAAACCGAGGCTCCTAGAAATTAATATGCCCACAGTTCAAAGCTGGTGAAGGTGGAGCCAGACTTCATTCCAGCTTTACATAACTCCATGGCCTTCATTTTTGTTGCCTAGAGACATCCATCCATTTCTTCACCCGACAGATGTTTATCAATGTGCCTACTGCTTCAAGCATTAAGGGCATAGCTGTGAGTAGCAACCCATCCCCTGCACTGCTGGAGCTTATATTCTATTTGGGAGTTGGTGGTGTTAAATTATGTCAACAGATTCTCTGAAACTCCTTTCAACAACTGGAACTTAATGTCCCTTCCCCTGAGTGTAGATTAGACTTAGTGACTTACTGGTAACAAACAGACTAAGTGGTGTGTCACTCTTGAAACTAGGTCATAACACACTGTGGCTGCCTCTTTGGATCATTTGCTCTGAGGGAAGTCAGTGGTCCGTGGTGAGAACACTCAAACAGCCGTGTGAACAGCCCCACGTGCTGCAAGCCTGAGGCCTTCTGCCAACAGCCATGGGAGTGAGCTTGAAAGCAGACACCCTGACCTCAGTCAAAATCTCCAGAAGAGATTGCAGCCCTGCTCAATACCCTGGCTACAGCCTCATGAGAGAACTTGAGCCAGCGACATCCACAAGTTACTCCTGAATTCCTGATCCACAGAAACTATGAGTTAAATATTTGTTGTTTTAAGCCAGTGAACATGGCTAACTTGTCACATGGTAATAGAGTGTATAAAGATGAGCCAGGAAGAAAACAACTGAAAGAAACGGAAGCATGCTGGTGCTGTTTTAGGTAATGGCATCTCTGAGCATTTACTATTTACATGAGACATGAAGATGGAGAAAAGAGAAGTGTTTGTTGGATTCTGGAGAATGTAGGTAGCTGCTCCCTTGACAAGATCAGTTACTGCAAATGGTGGAAATTGAGACTGATTGGAATACCATGGGGAATAAATGGAGAGAAAGAGGTAGAAATATTATCTGTATATGTCTTCCTAAAATCTTAACTAGAGGAACAGAAATGGAGGGTGCCACCGATGGTGGTGGTGTTTTGTCATTGTTGCTACCATTTTGAAATGACAGATATTTTTGTTTGCACATGTGTTGAGAAAAAAAAGAAAAACAAGGACATGCACAAAGACAGAAAAAAGATGCACAATCTCAGCACAAACACAGGGACCAGAGAGGAATGATATTTCCTGCATCAGGACCAGAATGCCTAGCATAGACAGAGTTGGTGGGTAGGTTTTTGTGAAACTCTGTGGTTATGAAGATGAGGGAATTTATGGCAAGTTTTATTAGGGTAAAATTTCTTTTAGGAGACACATCAATTTTTAATTATATAATTATCTAAAATACTGCCCCAAAGAACCCTAAATGTGTTTTTATCTTGAATATACTATTTTGGGGTTTTGTGTCTTAACATCTCCTATGCCTCATGCTTATAATCATGGTGAGTTATGCGCAAGTTCTCCAACGTTATATTTTCACACCTTTATATTTTTGTTACACTTAGTTTATTAACCTGACTTTCATTTTACTGTACATAATGAAGCATGGATAATCTTCTCCATGGATATTCAGTCTTTCCCCTTACTGGACTGTTCACTCTCTACACTAATTAGAAATGATACTTCTACTAAATTCGAATATAACCATGAGTCTATTCCTGGACTAACAATACTTTCTGCTGATATACTGGCCTATTCCTGTATCTAGACCTTACTCTTTTTCTATTGTGAAATATCAAATACACACAAAAGGACACTGAATACAAATATATTGTAGTTTAATGAATTGTGCAGATTGTCTGGAATCTGAGTTGATAATTCACACAAATACAGGAGCATTTTGGCTGGTATTACATAAAATTAATAGATTATAATTCTAACTATCAGTTCTATGAACTTGACATTAGTGAAGAGAGGCATTTGAAAAGTCCCTGCTTTATATATATTCCCATCTTATATGTTTTCCTTATATGTTTATATATCCACTTATGCATATTTTCTTTTAATTACATTTATACCTTATTTAACTTATACACAGAGTACATCATGAGAAACACTGTGCTGGAAGAAGCACAAGCTGGAATCAAGATTGCCAGGATATCAATAATATCAATAACCTCAGATATGCAGATGACACCACCCTTATGGCAGAAAGCGAAGAGGAACTAAAGAGCCTCTTGATGAAAGTGAAAGAGGAGAGTGAAAAAGTTGGCTTACAGCTCAACATTCAGAAAACTAAGTTCATGACATCTGGTCCCATCACTTCATGGGAAATAGATGAGGAAACAGGGGAAACAGTGTCAGACTTTATTTTTTGGAGCTCCAAAATCACTGCAGATGGTGACTGCAGCCATGAAATTAAAAGACGCTTACTCCTTGGAAGGAAAGTTATGACAAACCTAGACAGCATATTAAGAAGCAGAGACATTACTTTGTCAACAAAGGTCCATCTAGTCAAGGCTTTTGGTTTTTCCAGTAGTCAGGTATGGATGTGAGAGTTGGACTATAAAGAAAGCTGAGTGCCAAGGAATTGATGCTTTTGAACTGTGGTTTTGGAGAAGACTCTTGAGAGTCCCTTGGGCAGCAAAGAGATCCAACTAGTCCATCCTAAAGGAGATCAGTCCTGGGTGTGCATTGGAAGGACTGATATTGAAGCTGAAACTCCAATTCTCTGCCCACCTGATGTGAAGAGCTGACTCATTTGAAAAGACCTTGATGCTTCGAAAGATTGAGGGCAGGAGGAGAAGGGGACGGCGGAGGATGAGATGGCTGGATGGCATCACTGACTCGATGGATGTGAGTCTGAGTGAACTCCGGGAGTTGATGATGGACAGAGAGGCCTGGCGTGCTACGATTCATGGGGTCGCAAAGAGTTGGACACAACTGAGTGATTCACCTGAACTGAACTGATACCATATTTAATAGTGCAGGTGAAATTAATAATTGTCTGAAAACCATTTCATTATTACAACTAAATATACTTAATATTATCTACCAAAGACATCTCTTTTCAATTACCAGCAAAGGGCAAATGTATCCATGCATTCCTACTAAAAATAATTACTATAATAATCATAAGCTCATTATTAACACCTCAAAGTACAATAAAGCCCATGTTCAGTTCAGTTGCTCGGTTGTGTCTAACTCTTTGTGACCCCACGGACTGCAGCATGCCAGGCTTCTCTGTCCATCACCAACTCCTGGAGCTTGCTCAAATTTATGTCCGTAGAATCAGTGATGACATCCAACCATCTCATCTTCTGTCATCTCCTTCTCCTCCTGCCTTCAATCCTTCCCAGCATCAGGGTCTTTTGCAATGAGTCAGTTTTCACATCAGGTGGCCAAAGGATTGGAGCTTCAGCTTCAGCATAAGTCCTTACAATGAATATTCAGGACTGATTTCCCTTTGGATTGACTAGTTGGATCTCCTTGCAGTCTGAGGGACTCTCAAGAGTCTTCTTCAACACTACATTTCAAAAGCATCAAGTCTTCAGCACTCAGCTTTCTTTATAGTCCAACTCTCACATCCATACATGACTACTGGAAAAACCATAGCTTTGACTAGAAGGACCTTTGTCAGCAAACTTATGTCTCTACTATTGAATTTGCTGAGTAGGTTGGAAGGACTGATGCTTAACCTGAAGCTCTAATACTTTGGCTACCTGATGTGAAGAACTGACTCATTGGAAAAGACCCAGATACTGGGAAAGATTGAAGGCAGGAGAAGTAGGGGACAACAGATGATGAGATGGTTGGATGGCATAACTGTCTTGAATGACATGAGTTTGAGCAAGCTCTGGGAGTTAGTGATGGACAGAGAAGCCTAGTGTCCATGGGGTCACAAAGAGTTGGACACGACTGAGTGTCTGAACTGGACTGCAGCACTTCACAGCATCACCTTTTTAGGATTTGAAATAGCTCAGCTGGAATTCCATCACAACCACTAGCTTTATTTGTAGTGAGGCTTCCTAAGGCCCACTTGACTTCACATTCCAGGGTGTCTAGCTCTAGGTGAGTGATCACACCATCATGGTTATCTGGGTCATTAAGATCTTTTTTGTATAGTTCGTCTGTGTATTCTTGCCACCTCTTCTTAATCGCTTCTGCTTCTGTTAGGTCCATAACATTTCTGTCCTTTGTTGTGCCCATCTTTGCATGAAGTGTTCCTTGGTATCTCTAATTTTCTTGAAGAGATCTCTAGTCTTTCACATTTTATTGTTTTCCTCTATTTCTTTGCACTGATCACTGAGGAAGGCTTTCTTATCTCCCCTTGCTGTTCTTTGGAACTCTGCATTCAGATGAGTATATCTTTTCTTTTCTCCTTTCCCCTTCACTTCTCTTCTTTTCTCAGCTATTTGTAAGGCCTCCTCAGACAACTATTTTGCCTTTTTGCATTTCTTTTTCTTGGGGATGGTCTTGATCACTGCCTATTGTACAATGTCAGGAACCTCTGTTCATAGTTCTGCAGGCACTCTGTCAGATCTAATTCCCTTGTATCTGTTTGTCACTTCCACCGTATAGTTGTAAGGGATTTGATTTAGGTCATATCTGAATGGCCTACTGGTTTTCCCTACTTTCTTCAATTTAAGTCTAAATTTTGCTATAAAGAGTCCATAATCTGAGCCACAGTCAGCTCTCGGTCTTGTTTTTGCCGCCTATATAGAGTTTTTCCATCTTTGGTTGCAAAGAATATAATCAATCTGATTTTGGTAATGACCATTTGCTAATGTCCATTGTAGAGTTGTCTCTTGTGTTGTTCGAATAGGGTGTTTGCTATGACCAGTGCGTTCTCTTGAAAAAAAATTTTTTTTTTTATGGAAAGGCAAACAAAACAAAACAAAACAAAACATTAAATCTGAATATATAAGAATTTGACCCTGATATCCATTTCAATGATATATATTCTACAGTAAAATGTATGTTTCCACATATTAAACTAGACCTTCAACTCTCAACATATGTAAGAAAATCTCTCATGAGGCTACTGATATAACCAGGCACATTTTCTGCCTAGCCTGGATATCAAATCATTGAAATACTAACAGTGACTTTTCTGGACTTGTGGGGAACAGGTAGGTCCTAGTGAGTTTCTATTATCATGGGGTGAAATCAGATTTTAAAAATCTCTTCTAGAACCCTTTTCACCTCTGGTTCATTTTCCCAAAACACTAAATCAGATCAGGAAAACTATCAGAGAGAAATAGGACACAGGGTACAATTTAGAAAGACCAATATTTACTCAAGAAAATTGCTAACGTTATCCTTCTTCAGCTCTGATATAGAAAATAAAGCATATGCATTCTGCTGCTAACTTTACATTCAATTTGAATTGAAAATGATAATCCAAAGCAAAATGTTATCCAGATCCTGGGAGAGGCTGAGATGTCCATGCCATGTGCATGCTCCCTCATGTCTGACTCTGTGCAACCCCATGGACTGTAGTCTGCCAGGCTCCTCTGTTCATGGGATTTCCTAGGCAAGAAAACTGGAGTGGGTAGCCATTTCCTATTGCAGGGTATCTTCCCAACTCAGGGACTGAACACACGTCTCCAGCATTGGCAAATGGATTCTTTACCACTGAACCACCTGGGAATCCCAGGTGTGCATGTTTACACCATACACCATGTTAAATAAATTAGTCATATATCATTAACACATACACATTTGTTTAGAGATGTATACTTGTATTAGCACTAATCTGCATGTTTAAATTTGAAAAACTAATTTCTGTATGTAGGTAAAAAATATATGTACAACTCTACACCTTGGTTATTTTCTTCCCCAAACCCATCATTTTTTTAATTTTTAGTTTTTTATATTTATTTTATTTTATTTTTATTATTTATTTATTTATTTTACTTTACAGTACTGTATTGGTTTTGCCATACATCAACATTTTATTTAATTTAAACATACCCCGTTGGAGACTGCTAATCTTAACCATACAAACATTGAATATTAGCTTTCTCTGAACAAGACTTTTTATATGCCATAATCATATGAGTGTTAAGCAGATAGAGATTTAACATCCTTGCGTGTATTCCATCTATAAATCATGTATTTAAAGGTTATAACAACAATGTATGTTATGACTTGGTCTTCTCATACACCATCAAAACCCTAATGTATCTGTTCCTTTATTCATCTGGGTATTATGATGATTTTTCCTTTATTAACACAGGTCTCAACTTTTACCTCTTTTCTCATGAAATGGACCATGCCTAAAAGAGCATCCTCAGGAATAAAGGTAAGAATTGAAAGGGACAATGTAAATTTTTCTTTTAAATGGGCAACCATCACTGATACAAATACAGCTGCGTGAAAGTGAAAGTGTTAGTTGCTCAGTTGTGTCTGACTCTTTGCGACCCTATGGACTGTAGCCCACCAGCTCCTCTGTCCATGGAATTCTCCAGGCTGGAGTGCATTGCCATTCCCTTGTCCAGGGGGATCTTCCAGACTCAGGGATCGAACCTGGTCTCCTGCATCGTAGGCAGACTCTTTACCATCTGAGCCACCAGGGAAGCCTGTATAGCACTGGGCAAATGAAATCCTTTCTTTTCAGATTATTAAATCTTCATGGACTGCATTTCTAAACAGATTCTATCACTGTCTCAATTCTGGATTTCAGGAACAGAATTGGGCGAGTCTGGGAGAAAGATACACATCATCTTTCATGAATTTACCAGTGATGGAAAGGACAACTGTCTAAATAAGGTCTAAAAAATGGAAGGAGAAATTTTTAAAAAGCTCATCTGGGTCAGGTCCCCAAAAGAAGGCTCTCCTAGGAGTGGGCATTAAGAGGATGCTGTCTTGTTTTGAAGATTGAAGGAGCAAGTAAGTTACAGCGGGTATCACAGATACCGCATATTACATTACCTTAAATCAGGATGCTGTAGTTGAGTAGTATTGTTAGACCTCTCTCTTGACACCAAGAATCTCATGCCCAACAGCCTCATCAACATCATTCTGATCATCTGTCATCAGCTGTCTAATAGACAATGCAAAGCCAACATGTCTAAATCTTGGCCTCATTAGACATCCAGATTTCAACTACCTCTCATTTCCTCCATTATGTCCTGAGCCACCCTCCTCTCTCTCCCCAAATCAATGTAAAATTCTGGAACTGGTGCCTTAGTTTCTTCCTTTCTTCCTATATAGTCTGTTCTCAGTCAACATTCAAAATAAAAACAAGAAGAAAAGTGAAAAATCAAGTCATGTCAAATTTCTGCTCAGACTCTGCATGGTCCCCATATGTCAATCAGAGCAAGAGTCTTAAATCTTCACCATGACTTTCAGAACCTCACATGATCTACTTGGCCCCAAACCCCCATTCTCCCTGAGATCATCTCCTACCACTCTCCCTCGTGCTCAGCTGCAGTTCATTCTTGATGGGTTCTGTCGTGAATGTCAAATACACTCATGATGTCATGACTCATAACTCTGTCATGATGTCAACTGCACTAATGCTGTTGTAATATCTATTCCTCCTTCTTGAAAAATTCTCCCTGCAGACATTGCCTTCATCACCTCCCTCTAGTCTTCCTCAGATCCCATCTTCTTAGTGATGCCCACACTTACCATCCTAACACTGCAGCCCTCCCCCCTCATTCCTACTCTAACCCACCTAATGCCTCTTATCCTGTTCTCCTTCGAATATCTCTGCTCACCTTCCACTTCACTAAATTTCAGACACCATCAGTTGTGAGTCATACCATCATCCTGCTATGACACACCAAACTATGACATGTCATTGCTTGTAAGATACATCTTGATTTCAAGGATATTAAAATGTGAAACTATATGCACCTTAGAATCAATGACATATGGATGACAGTACTTTGAGAGCATCATTCCTTCTCTCTCACACAAAACTTAAATAGGATAACAGAAGGGGAGCCACTGCGGAGCCTAACTTTTGATTCATATCCTCATTCATTCATTATTAAAGTCATTCCTGGGAACTCTGTATCAGGCATCATGGATTCAGTAATAAATAGCATCTGCTCTCAAGAGGGACTTTCAGTCCAGTAGGAAACCTGACCATAAATCAGAAACTGAAGTACAGTATGCTAAGTCCTATGATGACTACAGTCTCAAAGAAGGTCCTCAGTAATCAAACACAAAGCTAAAGAGAGTAGGCATGGTTGCAGCCAGAGATATTGATACTGAAATTCCTTGTTTGTAACTAGAAAATAAACTTGTGAGAAATTTTTAAAAAGAGAAAGAGAGAATAGGTATAGTTTCCTTAGTTGTCTGCTTTTTCCTTTTTGCCAAACTGTGAAAAATGGGACAAATAATAGTATTGATACAACAGGCATCAAGCAATATACTCAAGTATCATTTTACATATGACAACCTAAATTAAGTCAAATTTATTAACTCTGGGACTGATTTTTTAATTTAAAATACAATTTTATAACTCTCTGTAAGAGAGAAGAGTTAGAAGCATTCTGTCAATTGGGTCTCATTTAACATGAGGCTCTCAAAGATCTTGAAGGCCAAAACAGTTCTTTCATCTCCTTATTTAACATACTTACTCAAGCTAAGAACTTTTCATCTATAAAGATCTTCTAACTGTGCCAATTGCCATTCAAAGCATGAATCAAATCATGATGTAAAATTTTGGCAAATATAAAGTCTATCAATCAATAGCAATTCTACAGTGAAATCATAATTTAAATCCCACAAAAAGGCAAAAAATAAACAGTAGATGCCAACGTCCTCTCGATAATCTGCAATGACACAACCAACTACAAGAATCTCAGACTGGACCAAAAATATAGACAACATAGGTTTTCACTGGTTTAAACTTTAATTTAAAGGGCTATTCCTGATATTACTGTTGTATTTCTACATTACAATATGGAAGCTTGTGTAATTCTTTGTATTGGGGCTGTCACTGCTGAGATTGAGGATTGCAGAGCAGCTTCCAAAACAAGAGTCAGGTGTGAAATAAATCCAGTTTGGGTTTTTTTTTTTTTAAGCTTAGCTCATATTTTTAAGCTATAGCTTTGATGCTCAATGGAGAAGCTGGAAACATAGATTTGGTGACCAGCATTGTAGAGAGTACCATGAGAGTTATCGGGTTGTATACAATTATAGAGGGAGAGAATACCCCATCCAAAAGAGAGTGAAGAGAACCACAAGGGGATAGTCAGGGGAGATCTGAAAAGGAAAACAGTGATGGAGAATCTTGAGAGGTCAGGTGAACTGCAGATTTAAATGATTTGGTTGGATGTTTAGGCTATTTCTTCACAGTTGCTAATAACTGTCATTGGTGGGCTTACAAATGGAGTAATGGAAGGGAGAATGAGAAAAAGACTTGTCCTGGGCTAGACAGAGAATGTGAAAAAACAAGAGCATTTTAAGATGTTTGGAAGAAAAGAGGGGCAGTAGCTGGAAGGGAAAGGCAAGTAGTGGGGAGACTTGATAGTTTTTGTGGGTTGAGGCAAGAAGGTAAGAAAGAAACAGTGAATATACAAGTGAAACACAGGGCTTATCTGGAGCTGCCAAGATCTAGATCAGGTGGAATATATGACGTCAAAGGTTGATGGTTTTCGGGAGCTTGGTGTATTGATATATGAGCAGAGAAGTCAATAACAGATGGACTGCATTCTCTGTGAGTGGGAGGCAGGACCATATGCAAGAAGCAAGAAGGAAGCTTAAAGATGTGCAGCCACAACTGCCTGGACGTTTCCCAGTCTCACCTGAACTCTCTTACACTTACAACTGAATAAAGGAATAAATCGAACAAATGCATGCCAAACTGAACTAAACGCAGTTTAGCTTCAAATGAACGTTTTCTTTAATTTCAGTGTCTTCACATTATGCTAGATTCATTTTGCTTTCATGGCATCTTCTGGCTTTCAAAACACAAAGTTATAGCTTCAATTAATTGTATTAGTCTCTAAATACCATAACCCTTAGATATTTTTTCTGGTCTGTATTCTATAGTCATTATAAGAAATCCTGACATTAATAAATTATTCTAGGAAAGGTTGTAAAAAATTCTTCCATAATTAGACAATCCATTTTTGTCTTCCAAGTTGGCAAATTAATATATAACCATATTTATATTATTTAAATTATCACTGTACCCTAGAATACTCACATATGATTTCTATGATTACAACAATAAATGCAAACAAACAAAAAGTATGGTGATGAGTGACAGTGAGCAAAGAATTTCAATGTTTCAGCTTCAAAATGGCTGTGGTAAAATGTGCTTGCTCAGCTCAATCCAGCATCTATTTTGTCAGCTTGTCAAGTTTATCAAGTTCTCTTCCAGTCTTTCCATTCCCCTCTGAGTATATCTCCATGGAAAAAGTATCAAGTCTGAGTAAAAAAGATGATTCTCTCCAGATATGGAAATGTTGAAAATGTTTCATTTTATAAACAATTGGTCTAACACTGGTATGACATAAAATTAATATCCTAACAGTGAGAAGAAAAAAAAAAGTTCAGAGAGCAGCAGAGGAAAGTGTTTGAAACAGCAAAAACTTCCTGGCAATAACTTTGAAAAAGTTGGCTTTCAACAAAACTTTGGTTAATACAATCATGTGTTGTTGCTTGCAAGAGTATGTCCAATATGGCAAAATACCACCAAAATCATTGTTGGAAAAAGTAGCATATCTGTAGATCATGTCAAAACTTCCAAAGGGCAGCTCATGGAGCAGCCTACAGGTCAGAAAGAACTGAGTCCTGAAATGGACTGAGCCACCCAATCTGCCTCTCAATCACAGAGGTCCAGAGAACTTTGCTCCACCCATCTGTCCATCCTCCATTCTTTGTACATAGACCTTTATCATGATGCTTGTCATGTCATGACTGAAAAATTGCTGATCTGCTCACAGGGACCGTGGCTCCAGTCCAGCAAGATAAAGAAAAGAGAAACCAAACTACAGAAAGACTAGGGGGTATGCCCAATGAGTCTACTAGTTTAAAAATGTCTTTTCCAGAAGCCCATTCAACATACAGATGCCCATGTCTAACTGGAAAGAAAGCTAAAAAGTTGGATCTTTCCAACTTTGAAGGAAAAGAAAGGCAAGGAAGAAGTAGATGGGGATAATTTAGAGAGAACAGCAACCCACTCAAGTATTCTTGCCTGGAAAATCCCATGGACAGAGGAACCTGGCAGGCTAAAGTCCATAGGGTCAAAAAAGGTCAGAAACAACTGAGTGTCTAAGCACACACACACGGCCCACAGTAGCTGCCAGCTGGGACACAGTAGATACTCAGTGAATGTTTACTGTTCTGCAATATTCTATCCTCTCCACATGACACAAACCTGCTACGTCTGTCCTAACTCTAGCCTCATCTCATTTTGTGTCTTGCTTCCATGGTCCAATGGAGCAAACACTGTCCCCTTTGTTGAGACTTTACTCCTTTTTAAGAAAAATCTTAAAATTGTAGTTTCACCCACATATAGCCCCATGCTTAGTCATGTCCAACTCTTTGCAACTCCATGGACTGTAGCCCACTGGGCTCTTCTGTCCATGGAATTCTCTAGGCAAGAATACTGGAGTGGGTTGCCATTCCCTTCTCCAGGGTATCTTCCTAGTCCAGGGATCAAATACAGGTTTCCTGCATTGCAGGCAGATTCTTTACCATCTGAGCTACCAGACAAGCCCAGTACTTTAATGTTATACCTTTAACCATACTCCAAGAGATGCCTATATAATCAAAATGGGGATAAGAGGACTTAATAACCTATTTTATGAGTAATGAATGTCTGGTTAAAAATTCGACAACTTTGATTTTCAAATTACAGAATATGTTTCATTATTTTTTTGTGGATCCATAGTGGCCATTTGGAAAGTGTCACAGAAGAGTATCCTATTGGGTCCACCACACTGCCAATAAGACAGCTAAAGACAGATGCTAACAATCCCAGGTGAATTTAGGCTTCATTGCACTGTGGATTTTATACAGGTCTAAATATGAGTGTTTTGGCCACCTCATGCGAAGAGTTAACTCATTGGAAAAGACTCTGATGCTGGGAAGGATTGAGGGCAGGAGGAGAAGGGGACGACAGAGGATGAGATGGCTGGATGGCATCACTGACTCGATGGACATGAGTCTGAGTGAACTCCGGGAGATGGTGATGGACAGGGAGGCCTGGTGTGCTGCGATTTATGGGGTCGCAAAGAGTTGGACATGACTGAGTGACTGAACTGAACTGAACTAAAATATAAGTGTATTTAAATGTTTTCAAACCATTCATGGTACAGCTGCTAAAAATGGCAAGAAATAATTATTCTTCCTTAAAATTATATATGTACATTATATATATATATATATATATATATATATATATATATATATGTCAAAAGAAAAGAGTACTGATGGAACCACAGTGTTGGCTTAACTTTATTAACAGTGACTTACCTATCACAGCAAATTCACATGTATCACCATCCTTTACTCTTACCTTAAGTGTGATGTGACCCCTTCTACAGATCAGAAAAATGAGACAGAGAGAGAAAAATTACTTGCCTTGGTTTCATAAAGGTAGTTAGTGATCCAGTCCTTCTTCTAGAACCTCTTCAAGTTTTCCCCCCTCCCTCTTTCAACTTCAGCCTCAAGAGTACCCTTGCTGCCCTCAGAAACATCAAGCATGAGCTCACTTGCACTGGTTGTACCCTCTGCATGGAACTCTGAAAGAAAGTGAAAGTGTTAGCCACTGAATCGTGTCCTACTCTTTGCGACCCCATGGGCTGTAGCCTGCCAGGTTCCTCTGTCCATGGAACTCCCTAGCAAGAATACTGGAGTGGGTAGCCATTCGCTTCTTCAGAGGATCTTCCAGACCCAGGGATTGAACGCACGTCTCTTGCATGGCAGGCAGACTCTTTACTGCTGAGCCACCAGGGAAGCCTTTCCCTTGGCTTACTTATTTTCAATTTTGGGGAGTTAGGAGAAAGGAAGAATGAGAATGGTCCCTTGGGCAAGTTACTTAAACTCTCTAAGTCTCAGTTTCTCATTTATAAAATAGAACTGAGTCCTGCTCTGCATGGTTATAGAAAGTATTTGGATATATACGAAAGAGAAAGAGTGCCTTTGTGTTTGTACATCCATAGTGGCATACTGGTAAATACTTAACTGACTCTCAAAAAAAAAAAAAAAAAGAAAAAAGTTCCTGATGTTTGGATAGGCAGTAACACACAAGCATAAGTATTTCCCCAGTGCACACAATAGACATGACTACCACAATAGCATCAGTTCAGTTCAGTTCAGTGGCTCAGTCGTGTCCGACTCTTTGCGACCCCATGAACCGCAGCACGCCAGGCCTCCCTGTCCATCAGCAACTCCCCGGGTTCACTCAGACTCATGTCCATCGAGTCAGTGATGCCATCCAGCCATCTCATCCTCCTCCTCCAGTCGTCCCCTTCTCCTCCTGCCCCCAATCCCTCCCAGCATCAGAGTCTTTCCCAATGAGTCAACTCTTCACATGAGGTGGCCAAAGTACTGGAGTTTCAGCTTTAGCATCATTCCCTCCAAAGAAATCCCAGGGTTGATCTTCAGAATGGACTGGTTGGATCTCCTTGCAGTCCAAGGGACTCTCAAGAGTCTTCTCCATCACCACAGTTCAAAAGCATCAATTCTTCGGTGCTCAGCCTTCTTCACAGTCCAACTCTCACATCCATACACGACTACTGGAAAAACCATAGCCTTGACTAGACGGACCTTTGTTGGCAAAATAATGTCTCTGCTTTTGAATATGCTATCTAGGTTGGTCATAACTTTCCTTCCAAGAAGTAAGCGTCTTTTAATTTCATGGCTGAAGTCACCATCTGCAGTGATTTTGGAGCCCCCAAACATAAAGTCTGACGCTGTTTCCACTGTTTCCCCATCAAGAGTAAAATGTAGTAAACTGATGGGTAAGTGGTGGGTTTTGAGTGTTTATTACTTTTTCACATAAGTTTTATTTAATTATATATTTACATAATTTAAGTTTTAATAATAGCTGAAAGTGAGTTGACTCTAACACACTGGTCTTGGGTGGGGGGAGGGGAGGGTAATGCACAAACCAAAGCCAGTGCTATTTACAGGAAAGAAAAGCTACAGTATCTGTTTTCTCTAAACAGACATAAATTAAAGGAATCACTGCCTTCATCGAATATGATCTGATATCACTGATGCCTTACGGCAGCAGCTTCCAGGCTAATGCAGATACTCTGAGCCATACTAAACAGAGAACTGCAAAGGAACTTCAACCAAGGAACCAGAGAAAATGTGTCTCCAACAGAAAGGCTGGGATCTATTACTGATAAGCATTTTGTCACAATAGATACCAAGTCTCTTGACTGAAACCTTCCCCTGACAGATTTCTGAAAAGCTTGTCAGGGCATGTCCTCAAGTGATTACAGACCCAGACAAGCTTTAAATCAAGGTCAGGGAGAAATTCCTCCACACCACCACCCAGATATCCAGATTCTAAACTGCCAACCTGCTTCAGCTGTGTTAAGATCCCAGTGGGGGATCCCCACTGGGAATGTGGTCAAAGCAGGGGAGAGAAGTACTATAGTACTTTTATAAGAGAATTAAAAGAAGGAGAACGTTCTGCTTTAAAAACTACCTGCTGGGTAGATGCAGTGCAGAGATAAACCTGGTTCCCACTCTGCAAAAAGACAAAAAAAAAAAAAAAAAAAAAGGAATCATAGGAAGTGCCTTGTCCTTGCCTGTTCTCTGTTCCTATCCAAGCCACTAGTATGCTTTCACCTTTGCTGAAATTAGATAGTCAGCCTTCCATGTCTGTGGTTCTGTATCTGTGAATTCAACCAACCACGGATCAAAAATATTCATAAAAAAATTCAAAAGTTCCAGAAAGCAAAACGTGTATTTGCTGCATGCTGGAAACTATTGACATAGCATTTACATTGCGTTAGGCACTGCTGCTGCTGCTGCTAAGTTGCTTCAGTCATGTCCGACTCTGTGCGACCCCATAGACGGCAGCCCACCAGGCTCCCTCGTCCCTGGGATTCTCCAGGCAAGAACACTGGAGTGGGTTGCCATTTCCTTCTCCAATGCATGAAAGTGAAAAGTGAAAGTGAAGTCGCTCAGTTGTGTCCAACTCCTAGTGACCCCATGGACTGCAGCCTACCAGGCCCCTCTATCCATGGGATTTTCCAGGCAAGAGTAGTGAAGTGGGGTGCCATCACCTTCTCCGGTTAGACACCATAACTATCTAAAGATGATTTTAGGTAAGCAGGAAGATGTGTGCAGGCTATATACAAACACTACACTGTTACAAGACTTGAGCACCCTTAGAAGTCTTGGATCCAATCCCCCATGGATACTGAAGGATGACTATATTGGGGCCAATCTATGCCTGACCCCATCCATCACTGAAAGTCCCTCTTCTAATTCCTGATGTGCTGCATATTAAAGAGGCTTCAAGATTCAGCTTAGTCACAGCATTATGCTATGATCACAAAGCAGAGAGAAGAAAGTTAAACCCAAGGGGTAAAACTTACCTTGAGCCAGGGAGCAAAGGAACATACAAAGCCATGCAGGTAAAACCCAGGTCTTAGAGCTTTTGACAACCAATCACAAAGCATGGATGTAGAAGGATATACAGGAGAATAAAGATCCAGGCCACGTCCTCAGATCTCTGTCTGCTCACCACAATGCATGTGTTAGAATGTAGCCTCTGGAACTGAACTTACAGAATTAAACCACTGCAAAGGCCTCAAGAGCATTCCTAGTTGAGCTGCAGTAGAGTTGACAATAGGCAATTTGGGCCAAGTGAACCAATTATTTGTAGAAATATGTTCCAGCTTGCCTGCAGTCAACCCCTGGGCTACTCAAGTACCTCTGAACATTTCTGTAAGATGTCTTCTGCAGTCTTCTTCACGGAATACTCTATGTGACCAAATTTATGCCTATTTCACAAGTCTTACTTCAAGCAGGTGTTATTTTTGCTTCATCTTTCTGCCAGGTTGTATTTCTTGGGGACAGATGGCTATATCAAACTGCTCTTGCATTTGGAATCCACACCAGATGCCCTCACAAATCACTAGGCTCTTCAAGGTGTGAGCACTTACACTCTAAATTTAAAACTCACGTAACTTCCAAGTCTTCATTGCAATAGGAAGAAAAAAGTTACCACTAAGCCATTCCTTTGCTTTTCCTAAAATCTGGCTTATATGAAGTTTTTACTTTTGCCATCCTTAGGAGGTAGGATTAAAGATGACTTCAAAATCACCACAAGCTAGATTCTGTACAGACTATGAAGGGTTCTTGGAAGAAAAGCAATGAAAAACCTAGACAGCATATTAAAAAGCAGAGACATTACTTTGCCTGTAAAGGTCCATATAGTCAAAGCCATGGTTTTTCCAGTAGTCATGTATGGATGTCAGAGTTGTACCATAAGAAGGCTGAGTGTGAAATAATTGATGCTTTCAAACCATGGTTCTGGAGAAACTCTTGAGAGTCCCTTGGACAACAAGGAGATCAAACCAGTCAATCATAAAGGAAATCAACCCTGAATAATTGCTGGAAGAACTGATGCTGAAGCTCCAATACTCTGGCCACGTGATTCGAACAGTTGACTCATTGGAAAAGACCCTGATGCTGAAACTATTTAAGGCAGGAGGAGAAGGGGATGGGGGTATGAGAAGGTTGCACGGCATCACCGGCTCAATGGACATGAGTCTGAGTAAACCCCGGGAGTTGGTGATGGACAGGGAGGCCTGGAGGGCTGCAGTCCATGGGGTCGCAAAGAGTCGGACATGACTGGGTGGCTGAACAAGTGAAGGGTTCTTTGCATAGTAGATGCTGCTGGCACTGTGCCTAATTCTACTTTTCCTGGGACCATATACAGAGAGATGGTGAATACCGGAAAGATGAGGATTTCTTAGGGAAAGACAAGCAACTCTCTCCTGCATTCCTTACTGAGGCTTCAGGAGAGACTGAAATAAAGCATCCCTTTTCCCTTAATTTCCAGAGACTGTTACAAAGTCACTTCTGAGGATCTTAGGGGCTAGTGAAAGTCGCTCAGTCATGACCAACTGTTTTCGACCCCATGGACAGTAGCCCGCCAGGCTCCTCTGTCCATGGGATACTCCAGCCAAGAATACTGGAGTGGGTAGCCATTTCCTTCTCCAGGGGATCTTCCCAAACCAGGGACTGAACCTAGGTCTTCCACACTGCAGGTTAATTCTTTACCTTCTTAGCCACCCAGGGAAGCCACTGGGGGCTGGCATGAACCCAAAACTGCCTCAGGAAAAATACCAGTAAGACTGAATGGCTCATTCCCTCCCCCTCACCATTAACTTGCAAAATAGATGATGATATAAATCAGGAGGGGGGTGGGACAGGGGTCTCTCCATGCCCAGGATACAAGCAAACTAACAAGAATAAGTTTGAAGAAGTTAAGGAAGGAGCTGTCAGGGAATTTAGCGAAGGAGCTGTCAGGGAATTTAGCTAAGGAGCTTCTTTCTGCAGAAAAGCTCTCTACTCCAGCTTCCCAATAGCCCACCCATGACAGTTAAAGGAGCCTGCCTCCTGCTAAGGCACAAAGAAAACTGTACCCTAGAACTTCCTCCTCTGCTTCTGGAGGAAGTTCCTGAAACCTTGGCTCAAGGCTTTGAGGACCAAGATGATGATGCAAATCACCTCATGCCATTATTAAGCCCTGGCATCTTACACAGAACCAATGCAGCTGTTATCACAGAGCAAATAGTGCAAAAGGGGCCCTGGGTAAGAGAAATTTTTATTTCGAGGTTGAAGCGTGGGCAGAGGAAGAAAGGGGAGAGACAAACCTATTCCGAGGCATGAACAGTGGGAGGCAGGAGGTTCAGGGTGGAGTGTGCATAAAGGGAAGATGGCCACTAAAATAAGCCACCCAAGACTTCTATTATTTCATTGTCTGATCTTGGATCAAAGATGGGGAGTGGGGACAAGCGTATGTCTGAAAATAAACCTCCTTGAATTTAGAGTTTGTCTCAGGTCCAATCAAAGCAAAGGGGAAAAACTTATAGTAAATGCTTCAGGAAGAATAGAGAAACCATCTATGACTACTGAGAAGCAGGTTCTGACTGCATGTGCGATGCTGCAGAGGGGAAATGATGAGCCAGAGGCACTAGCACGCTCCATTTCCTTTTGTGCTATAACTCAGTTCCCAGTTTGCTCCAAAACCCCATCTGGTCATCTCTCTGCTTGTCCTTCCCTCTGTCATCAAGCTCCACAGAAGCATAGTTTTCTCTGAGGACACCTCATTCTGTATCATCTACTTCCTTGATCCTTTGATACTTTTCTTCTCGTAGAGGTGATTTTGATTCCCTATTTAGCAAAAGCAGTGGGACCTGGTCCTCACCTTTCCTGGCCCCTCAGCATCACTGGGAGCAGATGGGCTGCATTTGGTGTCTCCCACATCTCACTTTCTCCTGTTTTTGCTCCTCCTTCAGAGGGATCAATTTCAGGCCCATTTCATTTGCCTTTCCCTTACACAACAGTGGAGTTCAACCCTCAGCGTCACTCTCCCTACTTTTTCTCACTGTATTGTGTCTATCTTGCTGCTGTTAGCCACGATTCCTTTCAAGATGACTTTAAAACTTTTAACTCTTGTTCCAGACCTCACCTCTAAGTCCTGAACAGATACCCTAAATTCCCTGCTTCCATAGCGACCTGAACCATGAGAGCAGCAACACATTCAGGGAGTGGTCTGAGCAGGCATAAACCACCCACCGATCCTTCTAAAAAAGTATTTGAAAAAGTACAGCATCAAACAAGACGCTGGTGCTAAACCAAAGACTTATAATCACTTTGCATAAACCATCTTTCTATCTAAAGCCTGTGGGCTGGTGATAAAGCAAAGACAAATTCTTTAAAAAGGCATTTGGTGGGTGAGCTGTGGGCCTCATTAAAGCAATTTTCTTGGAGACCCCTCCATCCTGACTTGCTGTCTTTGCTCAAGCTGCTGGCCTTACCTGGTCTGTCTGTCTGAACCACTCCCCCGCCCCGGTCTTTGGAAGGTTTTGTCTTGATCCAAGTGAAACCCTCTTTATGAAGCTTCTGAATGCACATCCCTCACAGTGAAGAAAGCCAAGAACATTCTGGAGGGATGTCCTGGAGTCTGTTCTAACTCAGGACCTCTACTGTATTATTTTTTGTTGTGGGTGTTTCCAGTGGGTCAGCTCTTCACACCAGGTGGCCAAACTGCTGGAGCTTCAGCTTCAACATCAGGCCTTCCAATGAATATTCAGGGTTGATTTCTGTTAAGATTGACTTGTTTGATCTCCATGTAGTCCAAGGAACTCTCAAGAGTCTTCTCCAGTTCACCCTTATTTATTCAACAGCCCATCTCCCTTGCTAGACTAGAAGCACCCCAGGTGAGAGGAATGGGCTTGATAACCATTTTGGATTATCCCATTGTACACTGTACCTGTTATACTTGTCTGTTAGACAAATAAATGAATGAATGATTTTTGAAAAAAATATTTCTGACAGCTTTACACTGGCAGGGAAAATAAGTGAGGATGTGTTGAGTATTTAAAGGATCCATCCCAAGTAACAAGGAAGTCACAGAATTCAACACACCACGTCTATAGGGGAGAAGCAGCTTGGTAATTATGGTGAACAAACAATATCTTGTGTCAAGAAGTCACAACAGTCCTATAACCGAGCCATGGACCAAGTGATTTTCAGCAGTGCTGGGGGTATGAACTATATTGCAGGAATTGTACTGATTAGCCCATGTTCAGTGCAGGGAGTTGTGTTTACCTGAAGATGTTTCCAAGAATTGCCAGGCATTTTTTAAGTGGAATGGTAATTTATGGCAGACACATCTCTGAACAAATCTCCAATTTAATTTTCAGGAAGCATAAGTGGAGGCAATTCTTCTGAGAATATCTAGTAACAGACCTAAAAGAAACAAGCCCAGAGAAACATATCTGAATAGAAAGCTGGAGAATATATTACCATTTCAGAGATGACTGACAACTCATTTATATTTTACTACATGTTCTATTAGGAATCCCAGCAATGAAATATTTTCAGAAAGCAAGACTAGGTGAGAGATTCTAAATTCCAAGAGATATTATTAACCTCAGATCAAGTGGAAGATGGCACCTGAAATGCTTCTAGGAATCAAGCAGGGTATGACACAATCAATCAATCAAGTATCCTGGTAGAAAGCTAACAGGCAGGTAACTGAGCATCTATGAAGCTTGCTTAGAGAAAGAGACTAAATCAAGCTTGTTCTAGTGTATCACCAGAGTGCCTTGAAAATGCACTGGGGAAGGACTTCCCTGGTGGTCCAGTGGTTAAGAATCCACTTTCCAATACAGGGGATGCAGGAGGTTTGGTTGTATGGATGTATGCAACTGGGGTGCTGAAAGTGGTGGTGTTTCTGCTTAGGACAGGACCCATAGAGTGACCTTGGGAGAGTGTGGTTAAAGTCAAGTGCACAAAAAGTTTACTGAAAATGAGAAATGCAAGGAACTTGAGAGAAAAAAAAAAAACAACACATGGATATAATGTGTTTCTCGATGATTTTGCAAAGTTGGTCACAAATACATTTGCAGAAATTCAGCACTTTGTCTTTCCTTAAAGCAATAGCTCCCAGATCTCTTATGGTTCTTTGTATTTCTGTGGTGTCCGCTGTAATTTCTAATTTTATTGATTTGGGTCCTCTCCCTTTTTTTCTTGATGAGTCTCACTCCCTAGAGTTTTACCAATTTTAACTTCTCAAAGAAATAGTTTTTAGCTTCATTGATGTATTCTATTGTTTTCTTAGTTTCTATTCCATTTATTTCTGCCCTGATCTTAGTGATTTCTTTCTTGCTGTTAACTTTGGGTTTTGTCTGCTCTTCTTTCTCTAGTTGAACAGCTCCCAAATCTGACCGTTGTCTTTGTTTTCTCTTCCAACTTTCACACTCTCAATAAAAGAAGAATCACAACTTCAGTATATGAGATTCCCTGGACGGCTTTTCCTCTCCTTCCCACTCTTTTAGGTTTTCCCTTTCCTACTGCACATTTTTACCTTCTTTCCTCACAAGACTATGACATTCCTTCTGTCTCCCAGAGGCCCAACAGACATGAAACAGGAAGGAAGAGGGCAGGGCACAAATTTTAAAAGAATGACATAGCCTGAGGACACAACTGATTAGAACCAAACAGGTCCAAGATGACTAGACCTTGAGCCTCAGTACATGCTCACTGTAACACCCCAGCAAGCTAACTGGCATGCCCACCAGCACCATGAGAGCTCTAAGGCCAACCATTAAGGACCAAAACGTGCACAGGGGCCCAAGTCCTGGAAATCTCTGCTCCTTCCCCCGAAAAGAGTTGGAATACTCCTCCCACTCATTATCCTATGAAATTACACAACTCATAAAAGCTAAGCACAGCACATTTCATGGCCACACTTACCTTCTGTGGCGGCCCACACTCTTGTCTGTGGAGTATGCTCCCTGGGCTGCTCCTGTCTTCTGAGATGGCCCTGTCTGTGCAGTGAGTTTCTCTCTAAATAAATCCACTTCTTACCCATCACTTTGTCTCTCACTGAATTCTTTCTGCCATAAGACATCAAGAATCAGGCTTCATTAAGTCCTGAAACTAGGTGTGTGATCTCAGTTGGAAGACCATGAGTACCAGTCTAGATTTTGGCAGGATTCAAGTCCCAATCTGAGTTACATGGTTCAGACACACTTCACTTAGAACTCAGCTTCTATCACCTCAAGAGTTTTGCCATTTTGGATTCAAAATGGTTTCTGTTAGGAAACTGTGTAATTTCCTTGCTTCTGTGTCACTGCAAAAAAGGTTTTAAATGGCGGACCAGTGTTACAACTGAGTTACAGCTCAGAATTTTATTCAGTAAACAAAGGATAGCACACTCTCAAGGTGTGAGGGCAGGCCAACCTCAAAGGAGAGGCCTCAACCAGTCTTGGCTCCCTCTTTCTATGTGTTTTGTCTCCTCTCCTCTGAGCCTGCCCTGTGTAAATTAGGGTTAGCCAGGAAGGAAGCATGTTTGTTTCACCTAATGTTCTCACTCTGGCGCATGAACTTTTCCTTTGTTCCCTTTTTGCAGGCTTTTCCCTTTCTTTGCCTTTTAGCCACTGCCATTTTGGACTCCTTTTCCCTATTCTAACTACCTACAGTTTCCATAAATACCCTCAGATGTGTTACAAATATTAACTAACTAACAAGAGACCTTGAATCTCATTGGACACTCATTTTTCAAGATGAGCATGTCACTAAAGCGTGTTAAAGAAGTTCAGTCTCTGGGCAAAGAAAAGTAAGATTGAGTTTTGAGTTTCCTACAGGGAACTGTTGCATAGTTATAAAGTTGTAAGTACTACACATTAGTATAACTGCCTCTATACCAAAGGTATTTACACAATTAATGACTTTAAGCGAAAAGTATGCCCCTTGCCAAGTAAAGGGTTCTAAAACAATTAATGAGTACTTTTGCCATAGAAGTATTTAAATGTCTTTTAAAATGACTTAATTACAACACTGATCATATTTACCATAAAAGGTTGGAAATAAGAAAGCATGATGAAATCCAACCATCATCCTACCACTCTCTCTCTGAGGAAAACCCTAGTAATATTTACTGTTTTTTTTTTTTTCTAGATATTCAGTTATGGGGAACAGATGGATCCTGCTGTATATGAAGCCTCTAGCAGCAGCTGGTACGTGGATGATAAATATTTGTAGGCAATGAATATAGTGTACATATTATTTTGTAATCCACCTCAAAATGTCTTTGTTTTCAAACTAAGATGTTATAAAAGTATAATTTGCAAACTATAAAAATTTTAAAATCTAATAGTTCAGAAAGGGATGAGGTAAGAAATTCTCTTCACTCCATATTGCCATTCCCTGGAAGAAATCTGTAGAAACCCTGGAAGTTGACATAGAGAGACTATAAATGTGAAGATGCATTTTAAAAAAAAATTGGAACTAGATTCAGGTTTAGCAATTACTTTTACCATTTAACTATTTATTAAATATGTTGCCCATATCAGCATATATAATTTTACTTCTCTCTTTACAAAGGCTTCATGTGGATTGTCCTGTACGTAATCATTAAATTAATTGACTTTTACATTGTGGCCAGCTTTTTTGCTGCTAAAAGCAATGCTCAAAAAAAAAAAAAAAAAATTAATCAGTCTCTCATCAAATAGTTTTTGAGCACCCATGTGCCATACAATGAGCTAGATTCTGGGGACTGTGATGTTAACACCACAGGTAAGATCTCTAGCCTCAGGTAGTTCACGAACTAATAGAGGAGATTATAACAAGAAAACAAAAATGAACATACCCTTTCAAATTTTAATTTGTACTATGAGGGAGAAGGAGGAGAAGGAAGTGACTTACATCAAATGGACAGGAAGGTCTCTCTGGGACATAAGTAATCACTTCCTTATGGACAGAGTAAGATAGTTGGAGAAGTACGCAGGGAGTTGTGGAAGTCCCAGCAGGGGACTATCGAGTGGGAAACCTCGGAAACTTGGGGCCACCACTGTAAATTAACAATCACTCAAGAAAACTATAGGAATGCCACGGAACAAAGCAGGCTTGCTTAACTATAAAGCTATAAATAAAATAATGAGATATGCCCCAGGCCATTAAGTGAAAGAAGAATGTCACCATCCTTCTACTGATTTGAATAAGTGCTATGATAATCCTAGTTTGACCTCACAGAGTCAGATACTCTCCTGGCCCAATACAAAGGAGGAGCTAGTGATATAAGTCTCACATCTACTTGAAGAGGGAGGTCTTTCCCCCCTCCCTAACTTTCCTTTGATTATAAACTGTAGTCCACTTAATCCTTGGGGCTGAGCCCCTTCACTTGCCTACTTGCATCTCTCACAAGCACCTTAAAATAAAACTACTTCTTGCCTATCACTTTGCCTCTGGATGAATTCCTTCTATGCTGAGACACAAAGAATCTGAGCCTCAGTAAGTCCAGACACCAGGTGAGTGATTGTAATTAAAAGAACATTGGTTCAAATCCCAATCTGAGGTGCACAATTTCAAGCTGGCACCTACAGGATGAAAAACAGGCAGGTTGCAAAGATTTGGGGAATGTCTAAGCAGAGGGGACAGCTAAGGGAAAGGTGCCAGTGAGAGATCTTGTTTTCAGGAAACTGAACAACAGTGAATGTACAAAGAACATTGACCAGGACCAGGTTGAAGGGTAAGAAATGCATGAATCTTGTAGGATCCTAGATGAACATTTTAAGCTTTATTCCAAATGTAGTAGGAAACTACAAAAAAGTAATAAGTAAGGGAGTAACATGATCTGATTTGCATTTTTTAAAGATTCCTCTAACGAAAATCATGGCATCTGGTCCCATCACTTCATGGAAATAGATGGGGAAATAGTGGAGACAGTGTCAGACTTTATTTTTGGGGGCTCCAAAACCACTGCGGATGGTGACTGCAGCCATGAAATTAAAAGACGCTTACTCCTTGGAAGAAAAGTTATGACCAACCTAGATAGCATATTCAAAAGCAGAGACATTACTTTGCCAACACAGGTCCGTCTAGTCAAGGCTATGGATTTTCCAGTGGTCATGTATGATGTGAGAGTTGGACTGTGAAGAAAGCCGAGTGCCGAAGAATTGATGCTTTTGAACTGTGGTGTTGGAGAAGACTCTTGAGAGTCCCTTGGACTGCAAGGAGATCAAACAGTCGACCTTAAAGGAAATCAGTCCTGAATATTCATGGGGAGGACTGATGCTGAAGCTGAAATTCCAAAACTTTGGCCACCTGATGTTAAGAATTGACTCACTGAAAAAGACCCTGATGCTGGGAAAGGTTGAAGGCAGGAGGAGAAGAGGATGACAGAGAATGAGATAGTTTTATGGCATCATTGACTCAATGGATATGAATTTGAGCAAGCTTTGGCAGTTGGTGATGGACAGGGAAGTTTGGCATGCTGCAGTCCCTGGGGTCACCAAGAGTCAGACACAATTGAGCAAGTGAACTGAACTGAGTGTCAAAATCTGGTAACAGATTAGCTATGCCAGATAAGATGGTGTATTGTCAAAGACTCCTGCTGAACTGTGAACAACTGGGACTACCTTTCTCTGAAATAGGGAGGAAATGGAAGAATTGGGTTGGGGGGAAAAATAGAGACTTCCACTTTGAATACATCAATTTTGCGCTGCTATTGACAACCAAATGCAGATGCCAATTAAGAAAGTGTGAATGTGACAGTCCAGACTTCAGCATAGAAGTCTGTGCTACATATAAAATAAAAGCTTTGTCAACTTATGGATGGCTGGATACATCCAAGGAGAGATGAGTAATGTTACTTAGCTCACGTTCAGCTGTTCACTGCTCAAAAGCCAATACTCAAGAGACAAGTGCTAGCAGGAATGGAAAGTTTGCTCAACCAAAACCAACTCCAAAGATTCCACTCTACCATGAAAGTTTTTAAAGGGAGAATCATTTGGGGAGGGAGGGCAGAGTCTTCCTTATCTTCCATTGTGTGAAAATCCTCTTCTGGTGGTGATGTAATAGGGTGGGGCTCCAGAAATCCTGCTCATCCTGAAGAGTACATCATACGACATGCCAGGCTGGGTGAAGCACAAGCTGGAATCAAGACTGCTGGGAGAAATATCAATAACCTCAGATATGTAGATTACACCACCCTTATGGCAGAAAGTGAAGAGGAACTAAAGAACGTCTTGATGAAGGTGAAAGAGGAGAGTGCAAAAGCTGAACTAAAACTCAACTTTCAGAAAACTAAGATCATGACATCCGGTCCCATCACTTCATGGCAAATAGATGGGGAAACAATGGAAACAGTGTCGGACTTTATTTTCTTGGGATCCAAACTCACTGCAGATGATGGTGATCACAGCCATGAAATTAAAAGACATTTGCTCCTTTGAGAAAAAGTTGTGACAAACCTAGACAGCATATTAAAAAGCAGAAATATCATTTTGTTGGCAAAGGTTCATACAGTCAAAGCTATGGTTTTTCCAGTAGTCATGTATGGATGTGAAAGTTGAACCATGAAGACGACTGAGCACCAAAGAATTGATGCTTTCAAACTGCAGTGTTGGAGAAGACTCTTAAGAGTCCCTTGGACTGCAAGGAGTTCAAACCAAAAAATCAATCATGATTATTCATTGGAAGGACTGATGCTGAAGCTGAAGCAATTATATTATATATATAATTCATTTTTAGACTCTTCTCCTTTATAGTTTAATACAAGATATTGAGTATAGTTCCCTCTGCTATACAGTAGGTCCTTGTTGATCTATTTTATATGCAGTAGTTCAGTTCAGTCACTCAATCGTGTCCAGCTCTTTGCGACCCCATGAACCACAGCATGCTAGGCCTCCTTGTCCAATAACAACTCCGAGAGCCCACCCAAACTCATCTCCATTGAGTTGGTGATGCCATCCAACCATCTCATTCTCTGTCCTCCCCTTCTCCTCCTGCCTTCAATCTTACCCAGCATCAGGGTCTTTTCAAATGAATCAGCTCTTCATATCAGTTGGCCAAAGTATTGGAGTTTCAGTTTCAACATCAGTCCTTCCATTGAACACCCAGAACTGATCTCCTTTAGGATGGACTGGTTGAATCTCCTTGCAGTCCAAGGGACTCTCAAGAGTCTTCTCCAACACCACAGTTCAAAAGCATCAATTCTTCAGCACTCAGCTTTCTTTATAGTCCAATTCTCATATCCATACATGACCACTGGAAAAACCATAGCCTTGAATAATCGGACCTTTGTTGGCAAAGTAATGTCTCTGCTTTTGAATATGCTATCTAGGTTGGTCATAACTTTCCTTCCAAGGAGTAAGAATCTTTTAATTGCATGGCTGCAATCACCATCTGCAGTGATTTTGCAGCCCAGAAAAATAAAATCAGCCAGTTTCCACTATTTCCCCATGTATTTGCCATGAAGTGATGGGACCAGATGCCATGATCTTAGCTTTCTGAATGTTGAGGTTTCAGCCAACTTTTTCACTCTCTTCTTTCACTTTCATCAAGAGGCTCTTTAGTTCCTCTTTACTTTCTGCCCTAGTGTGTGCATGTTAATCCCAAATTCCTAAGTTATCTCCCTCAAAGCCATCCTCTTTGCTAGCTATAAGTTTGTTTCCTATGTCTATGAGTCTATTTCTGTTTTGTAAATAAGTTCACGTTATAAATTTTTCAGATTCCACATGCTCCCCCTTTTGTTTCTTCATCCCCTCTCTTTCCTGATTAGCAAATGTTTGAATCTGCCCTTTGGAACTCAGGGAAGGTCTAGGAGGCTGCTGTTGCTTGGTTGCTAAGTCGTGTCCAACTCTTTGTGATCCCATGGACTGTACACTGCCAGGCTCCTCTGTCCACGGGATTCCCCAGGCAAGAATAATGGAGTGAGTTGCCACTTCCTTCTCCAGAGGATCTTCCTGACTGAGGGATCAAACCTGCGATCCCATGTCTCCTGTGTCTCCTACATTGCCAGGTGGATTCTTTACCACTGAGCCACTTGGAAATTTCCTATAAACAAGGAACAGGGATCAAGGAAAGGATCTGTACCCAGAAGGGCTTCCCACCGCATCCCCCACCCCCGGATCCTGCTCCGTTTCACTAAGACGACATAGGAAAAGGAGGTTGAGTGAAGAGAAGAACATAAGCTGTAGAGATGGTTGAGAGAAGATTATTCCAGCGCACAGGTCAGTGGGGGAGAAAACTGAGGCACATGTTACATGAAGAGGATTAACAACTGAGAGATTGGGAACAGATGGGGAAATCCACATCAGGGGCATTTGAGAGGCAAAACCAGGTGGGAATGTGTTAACCAGTTATTGGAAAGTAGAAGGCGGTATAACCCAGACAACTCTTTAGAGAAGCTTCATTTTAAAAGTTTGCAAAATAAGAAAAGTAGAGTAACTATAGAAGTCCTAGGGTCAAAAAAATTCATGTTTGTTACTATAATTATAATGACAATCCTAGTGGAGTTTTGCATATTAACAGGAATGATCCAGTAAAGTGAGAGGGAATAACCAAGCAAACAAATCAATTTGGAGGTTAGGAAGAATGGGATTCAAGGTACAGTTTGTTTTTTAATCTCTTCAAGAAATAGGAACAATGAAAGAGAAACAGTACTCAGACACTAGCTGGTTTGGAGATTTGTGATAAAATGTCAGGAATCTTCCCAGTGGTGTTTCCTTTCCTCTCAGGAAAGCATAAGACAAGTTATCAGCTTGAAGTGTTTGCACTTATGTGCCTCTGAGAAGAAGAGATAAGTTTGAAGGGGAATAGCTAGAAGTCAAATTATTTGCAGACAATGGAAAGAGAAGCTTGGTAGAATTGCCTAGTAGTGTTTTACTTGGCATACAGAGAAAATTTCAAAAGATACATGCACTCTAATGTTCACAGCAGCACTATTTACAATGACCAAAACATGGAAACAACCTAAGTGCCCATTTACAGATGAATAAATAAAGAAGATGAGGTGTATATAAAGAATGGAATATTACTCAACCATAAACATCAACAAAATAATGCCATTTGCAGGAACATGGATGGACCTAGAGATTATCATACTAAAAGGAGTCAAACAAAGACAAAATTCATGATATCACTTATACGTGGAATCTAGAAAAATGATATAAATGAATTTACAAATAGAAATATACTCACAGACATAGAAAACACACTTATGGTTACCAAAGGAAAAGGTGGGGGCGGGGGAGTGAAACAGGAGGGGAGAGGGTAAAGCACATCCTTTAAAGGAATGACATAGCCATCAGTTCAGTTCAGTTCAGTTCAGTTGCTTAGTCGTGTCTGACTCTTTGTGACCCCATGAATCACAGCACGCCAGGCCTCCCTGTCCACCACCAACTCCCGGAGTTCACTCAAACTCACGTCTATCGAGTCGGTGATGCCATCCAGCCATCTCATCCTGTCATCCCCTTTTCCTCCTGCTCCCAATCCCTCCCAACATCAGAGTCTTTTCCAATGAGTCAACTCTTCACATAGGTGGCCAAAGTACTGGAGTTTCAGCTTTACCATCATTCCCTCCAAAGAAATCCCAGGGCTGATCTCCTTTAGAATGGACTGGTTGGATCTCCTTGCAGTCTAAGGGACTCTAAAGAGTCTTCTCCAACACCACAGTTCAAAAGCATCAATTCTTCAGCACTCAGCTTTCTTCACAGTCCAACTCTCACATCCATAGGACATGATGAAAACTGGTTAGGATCAACTCGGTCCAAATAGTGGAAGATCTGATTTCCAGTGAACCTTTAGCCTCATTACACACTAGCATGCTAAATAACACACCCACCAACGCCATGATAGTTCTGAAAGCAAAACTGTTAGTTGCTCACTTCTGTCCAGCTCTTTGCGACCCCATAGCCTGGACTATAGCCTGCCAGGCTCCTCTGTCCATGAAATTCTCCAGGCAAGAATACTGGAATGGGCATCCATTCCCTTCTTCAGGGGATCTTCCCAACCCAGGGATCGAACCTGGGTCTCTGGCACTGCAGGCAGAACAGCCACCAAGGAAGCCCAGACCAACCATGAAAGGCCAAAAAGTGGGCAGTGGCTCAATCCTGGAAATCCTTGCCCCTTCCCTGAAATAGTCAGAATAATCTTCCTATTCAGTAGCCTATGAAACTACCCAGCCCATAAAAACAAACCATGCCATATACCAGAGCTTCTAGCCTTCTGAGATAGATTCTGTGGACTGTGCTTCTGTCTAAATAAATTCACTTCTTACCTATCACCTTGTCTCTCACTGAATTCTTTCTGCGATGAGATTATGTCCGAGCTTCGTTAAGTCCTGAGACCAGGTGTGTGATATCAATTAAAAGACAGTGAGTTCTGGCTTGGTATGAACCCCAGCCCATAGACTGAGTCCCAGTCTGAGTTGCATGGTTTCAGCACAGATAAATTAGGAGTTAGGGATTAACAGATGCACTATTATATGTAAAATGGATAAACAACAAGGACCTATGTGTAGCACAGTTCAGTTTCAGTTCAGTCGCTCAGTCGTGTCCAACTCTTTGTGACCCCATGAATCGCAGCACTCCAGGCCTCCCTGTCCATCACCAACTCCTGGAGTTCACTCAGACTCACATCCATCATGTTAGTGATGCCATCCAGCCATTCAATACCTTACAATAACCTATGATTTGGAAGAATCTTTAAAATTATATATATATATATATATAACTGAATCACTTTGCTGTTCACCTGAAACTAAGACTACACTGTAAACCAACTATACTTTAATTTTAAAAAAATGTTGGGGTTCATAAATGTGTAGTGACACCAACCTGCCAGCTGTGATTCTCTCAAGTAACATTCATGAAGAGCTGGGTTCATCCAGGGCAGTGTTTCTCAAAGTGTGCTACCCAGACCAGTACCATCAACCTCACCAGATAACTTATTAAAATGCAAATGAGCAGGTTCCACCCTAGACAAAGGTCCATCTAGTCAAAACTATAGTTTTTCCAGTAGTCATGTATGGATGTGAGAATTGGACCATAAAGGTTGAGTGCAGAAAAATTGATGCTTTTGAGCTGTGGTGCTGGAGAAAACCTGATAGTCCTTTGGATTGCAAGATCAAACCAGTCAATCCCAAAGGAAATCAGTCCTGAATATTCATTGAAAGGACTGATGCTGAAGCTGAAGCTCCAATACTTTGGCCTCCTGATCCAAACAACTGACTCATCAGAAAAGACCCTGATGCTGGGAAAGATTGAAAGCAGGCGTAGAAGGGGATGACAGAGGATGAGATGGTTGGATGGCATCACCAACTCGAAGGGCATGAGTTTGAGCAAGCTCTGGGAGACAGTGAAGGACAGGGGGACCTGGCATGCTTCAGTCCTTGGGGTCACAAAGAGTCAGACATGACTAAGTGACTAAACAAGAACAATCCTAGAATTACTTCTCTCACAGTGCCTGGGGTAAGGCCCATCAGTCCAGTCTCACTTGGCCTCCAGGTGATTCTGATACACTGGAAAGTCTGAGAACCACTAAACTGGGAGAGCTTATTTGCCTTGTAAATAGGAGGGATGGGGGTGGGGTGGGGAAAACGCGTATCTGCAAGAGTGATTATACTGACAAACCAAGCAATAAAATCTGGATAAGCAGCAAAGACATTATAGACACCTTTGCCCCATTTTAAAAAGTATTATATACACATTGTTGTACAGCAGAAACTAACACAACATAGTGAAGCAATTATATTTCAATTAAAAAGTATTGTTCTTGAAGGAAAAGTTTCTATGTTTTAAATTGTGATACATATTACACAATGGACCTCTAAAAACTTCGCCTCCATTCACAGGTCCACAGAGAAAGAAACCCCGCAGTACTGTGTGGCTGCTCCACACCTTTCTCCATTGTTGCGCATGTGCATTTTCTTTGATAGCTGCTTTCATGTTTGTTCTATGTTGTGCCTGCATATCTTTCATTGCGCTTATGTTCCCTGAGATGAACTGAGAACAGTGTGGGGGTACCTCACAATAATGTAGCATGGAGGATGAGAGGAGTTTTCATTGGAACATGCAATAATTCAGAGTATTCTGTGGCCCTATCACTAATAATAAGAATGGGTCTCCTCTTCTACTGCAGTGATGTTCCCATTCAGTTCTATCCTGGAAAGATTTGCATGGGTCTTCTATTAAGTCCTGGAGAACACACTTTAAGAAAGAGATTTATAATCTATAATACAAATGTAATGATAATGTGCCTTCCTGAGGTCAAATATGAATGTTTTGGGAATATCTGGGCTAAAAGGAGACATCTATGAAGGGAAGAGAGTCTAGGACAGTGGCTAGCATGACATTCATGAAGAAATAAGTGAATAGTTGACCAGTGAAAGAGTATAGGCTTCACCGCCACAAATCTTTAAAAAGGGTTCAAGGGTAGAATTCCTAAGGAGACAACATCTATAAGGATACATCTTAATAAAACAGAACTTTCTTCTCCAGTATTCTAGGATTTCAAAGCCATGGTTGTATGGCATTAGCTAAAGGCTAGAACAAGAATCTTTACCTAATCTTCTCTATCTTTGAGATTCAGGATGCTCTGAGGGTTCCAAATGTCATTTCCCTAGATATAAACTCACTGTTTCTGTTATTCACATGTCTAAAATAGCCTGGTTTCCAACCAAAGGATTTGAGTTTCTCATTTAGCATAAAGTTAAAGGTCATTTTTGTTTTTTCAACTTTGAGTGTAATATATGACTACTAAAAAAATATATATAAATATATTTATAAATATATTTAAATATATATAAATATATATATAAATAATATAAATATAATATATAATTTAAATCATATAAATGTATTCTATAAATATACATTTATATAATATTAAATATAAATATATAAATATTGATGTATTTATAAATATATTTAAACATTATATTATATATAATATTAATATAATTAAATATGAATACATTTTAATATATTTAAAATATATTAAAATATATTAAAACATAAATATATTTATATAAATTTAAATATATAAAAATATTATACATATACATATATACAAATTCACAACTGCTTATCCTATCATTTAAAATCTACTTGAACTTTGTGTCTATGGCATAACAATTTGAAAAATGTACCCAGAGACCCAGAAGCAAAATGCATTTCAGACACTAAAGAGTGAAAGAAATGAATATAAGATTAATTCTGAAAATTCAAAGACTGGAGAGTGTGAAAAGTCTTCTAACAGTGGTAGTTAGGTAAAGGGTGATATCTAATCATCGGGTTTCCTCTTGTAAACTTCTTTTTTCCTGTAAGATATGGAATTAGTAGAGTAAAAGTATATGGGCAGAGGTTTCAACATTAGTATTGACTCTACGTGAAAATAAATCATAAAGACCTTATATATAACCTTTCTCAAGAAGGCCTTCAGGTCACGGCTGAGAATAACTTAGTGGGTCACTCTTTCCTCCGTGGTCAGCTACAGGGAGAGAAAGGACACTAGCTAGAAACACTGACTCACTATGTGGGACAATACAGCACACCTGCTAATTCCTTGTTCTCTCCTTGTCCGTGAAACGTCTCAGATTTTCAAATTCAGTCAAGTGTATATGCTAATGTCAATTTCAATTCAAATGATGTGAAAAAAATAATGAGCTAGTACATCCTACATGCCTCACAACAATTCCCTTTTTAAATGAAGGTTTTCCCATCCTGTTCTAAGTAGCAAAACTTTAGAGAAAGTTTTTTTGTTTTAATTTTAATTGGAGAATAGTTAACTTACAACATTATGTTAGTTTCAGGCTTACAGCAAAGTTAATAAATCATACATACATAAATATTCCATTCTTTTTTAGAGTCTTTTCTCTTATAGATCATTACAGAGTATTGAGTTCCCCGTGCTATACAGTAAGTCTTTACTAGTTATCTATTGTATATATAGCAGCGTGTATATGCCAATCCCAATCTCCCAATTTATCCCTCCCTCCTCCCCCACCTCCCATGGTAATCATAAGTTTCCTTTCTATATCTGTGACTCTATTTCTGATTTGTAAATAAGTTTATTTGTACCATTTTTAAGATTCCACATATAGGTGATATCACATGCTATTTATCTTTCTCTGACAAAGATTTTAAAAGTTTCTTAATCACTTAAAAATTCTCTCTGAAACTCAGCTGCCTAAAAACAGATGATCAATCTTTTGCAGGTATGTATATGTGTAAGAGAAACTCCTGAGAGTCCCTTGGACTGCAAGGAGAGGCAACCAGTCCATTCTAAAGGAGATCAGCCCTGGGTATTGCTTGGAAGGAATGATGCTAAAGCTGAAACTCCAGTACTTTGGCCACCTCATGCGAAGAGTTGACTCACTGGAAAAGAAACTGATGCTGGGAAGGACTGGGGACAGGAGGAGAAGGGGACGACAGAGGATGAGATGGCTGGATGGCATCACCGACTCAATGGACATGAGTCTGAGTGAACTCCGGGAGATGGTGATGGACAGAGAGGCCTGGCGTGCTGCGATTCATGGGTTGCAAAGAGTCGGACACGACTGAGCCACTGAACTGAAGAGAAACATAACCAGGTAAACTTTGTCTGCCAGCTAGAAAAAAAATAACATTTCTTGTCTTCATTCCCACGATGATTTCAGATTATTTTTAACTAAACGTGATATGGGCAAGCTTTGTATTTCAACATTTGAGGATGTTAAAATGTTATTAATTCAGACTGGTGGTATAAAAGGCCAGTATGATTTAAAGTATTTCAATTCTGAATAGCTTAAGATAAGTTAATTAATGCCACCTCTAAAAGTAGCACGAACTGAAAGCCACCAAAATACCACAGAGGAGGAGTGTGCGAGGTCAAGGTTTCTGTGCTGCGGCTTCACTGAGGAGCACGATCTCAGGAAGCAAAGGTGAGTGATGTAAGAATTCAAGCAGAAAAGCAACGAGAGCCAATTGGCACCGCTTTATGGTGCCAGCCGCCATTAAGGGTGCTGGATATCTCCTGACCTTGTGGGACCATCCTCTGAGCAGCCACGATGCTTCTAGGACAGTCTGCCTGGGGGAAGAATTTAGCTGGCTCATATTTCTTATCAGTCAAAGATTAGCCCCATGGGGCATTAATCTCCCCTGTATCATGGTGTTCACTTGTGTGCAGTAAGTAGGATCTCACAGAATCCCTTGCTTTGAACACAAATGAGACTTGAACATAGCTTGAGAGGAAGCCAGGCTTCATTTGTGAGGTGGTGGTTGGAGGCCATAAGAAGCTGGTGTGATGCAGTGACCAAAAGAGACAAGTGAGGCCAAGAGGACCTGCACACAAACAAGGCTCAATGTGTACACCATCAAATGTGGGAGAAGGAGCTGGCATGTACACGTATCTGCTTTCACATCCTTTAAGACACCTGGAAGGGAATCCCAAAAATTATTGCTGATAATTTTTTAAGGTGGAGGGAAGGAATCTTAATAGCAGATATTTTTATATTTTGATCTTTGAATTGTATGCAGGTTTGCCCTTGTGGCTCCCTGGGTTGGGAAGATGCCCTGGAGGAGGGAAAGGCTACCCACTGCAGTATTCTGGCCTGGAGCATTCCATGTACTACAGTCCATGGGGTCACAAAGAGTCAGACACCACTGAGCGAATTTCACTTTTTCCTATTCCAAAAGTTACATAATTTTTGAAAAACTTAACCCTGAAAAGGAAATAGGATTCAAGCATCTATTCTAAAATCATCAAGGAAACATATAAATTTGAGAAGCAGAGAAACTGGGAATTGGGGATGCACAAGTTAGGAGATAATATGCTAGTTTCTTAGTTGAGTCTGACTCTTTGCAACCCCATGGACTGCAGCCAGTGAGGCTCCTCTGTCCATGGAATATAACTGCTTGAAATTCCACATTTGTTCAGAGTAGGGACTGAAGAGATTCTGCATAAATCAAGAAACAAGTATCAAAATATCCAAAATACCATTTAAAATATAGAGGTGACTGGTGCTGGAGAAGACTCTTGAAAGTCCCTTGGACAGCAAGGAGATAAAACCAGTCAATCCTAAGGGAAATCAACCCTGACTATTCATTGGAAGGACTGATGGTAAAGCTGAAGCTCCAGTACTTTGACCACCTGATGTAAAGAGGAAACTCATTGGAAAAGACCCTGATGCTGGGAAAGATTGAGGGCAGGAGGAGAAGGGGGCAGCAGAAAATGAGATGGTTGGATGGCATCACTGACTCAATGGACAGGTGGGAGATAGTAAAGGACAGGGAAGCTTGGTGTGCTGCAGTCCATGGGGTCACAAAAGAGTTGGACACAACTTAGTGACTGAACAACAACAACAGAAGGGTTGGGGCTGGAAAGTGGGGGCTAGTTTTCATTTTATCCCCTCCTGTATCATTTGATATTTTAAACATGTGTGTGCAGGGACTTCCCGGTAGTCCAATGATTAAGTCTCTGTGTTCCCAATGCAGGGGATGGGTTCCACCCCTGGTCTGGTAGGGAAACTAAGATCCCACATGCTGCAGGGCATGATCACAAAAAGTCATAAACGTGCGCATGCAACACACATACATTAAAAATACTATTTAGTAAAATTAAAGAAAATAGAAGCTCCAATTCCCACTTCAACCACCTGCTAAGGCTCAAAATTCTCCAAGCCAGGCTTCAGCAATACGTGAACCATGAACTTCCAGATGTTTAAGCTGGTTTTAGAAAAGGCAGAGGAACCAGAGATCCAATTGACAACATCCTCTGGATCATCGAAAAAGCAAGAGAGTTCCAGAAAAACATCTATTTCTGCTTTATTGACTATGCCAAAGCCTTTGACTTTGTGGATCACAATAAACTGTGGAAAATTCTGAAAGAGATGGGCATACCAGACCACCTGACCTGCCTCTTGAGAAACCTATATGCAGGTCAGGAAGCAACAGTTAGAACTGGACATAGAACAACAGACTGGTTCCAAATAGGAAAAGGAGTATGTCAAGGCTGTATATTGTCAGGCTGCTTATTTAACTTCTATGCAGAGTACATCATGAGAAACGCTGGACTGGAAGAAACACAAGATGGAATCAAGATTGCCAGGAGAAATAGCAATAACCTCAGATATGCAGATGATACCACCCTTATGGCAGAAAGTGAAGAGGAACTCAAAAGCCTCTTGATGAAAGTGAAAGAGGAGAGTGAAAAAGTTGGTTTAAAGCTCAACATTCAGAAAACGAAGATCATGGCATCTGGTCCCATCACTTCATGGGAAATAGATGGGAAAACAGTGCAAACAGTGTCAGACTTTATTTTGGGGGGGGGCTCCAAAATCACTGCAGATGGTGACTGCAGTCATGAAATTAAAAGACGCTTACTCCTTGGAAGGAAAGTTATGACCAACCTAGATAGCATATTCAAAAGCAGAGACATTACTTTGCCAACAAAGATTCGTCTAGTCAAGGCTATGGTTTTTCCTGTGGTCATGTATGGATGTGAGAGTTGGACTATGAAGAAAGCTGAGCGCCGAAGAATTGATCCCTTTGAACTGTGCTGTTGCAGAAGACTCTTGAGAGTCCCTTGGACAGCAAGGAGATCCAACCAGTCCATTCTAAAGGAGATCAGTCCTGCGTGTTCTTTGGAAGGAATGATACTAAAACTGAAACTCCAGTACTTTGGCCACCTCATGAGAAGAGTTGATTCATTGGAAAATACTCTGAGGCTGGGAGGGATTGGGAGCAGGAGGAAAAGGGGACGACAGAGGATGAGACGGCTGGTAGGCATCACCGACTTGATGGACATGCGTTTGAGTGAACTTTGGGAGTTGGTGATGGACAGGGAGGTGATGGACATGGATTGCTGCAATTCATGGGGTCGTTAACAGTCAGACACGACTGAGCAACTGAACTGAACTGAAATACAGAGCTGCTAAGATATTGCACCAAAAAGACTTCAAATCAGAAAATCACCACTAACCCTAAGTCGCTGTTAGCTGAAGAGCACCAAAGCCTCATGAAACATTAGAAAATGATGAAGGACAAACAAAAACATCAAGGGCTAAGTCAGAACATTGTTGTTAAAAAAGCAAACACTGCACAAGAGCTCATTTTAAAAATGTGGGTTTACTAGAAATTGATATCCAGAATTTACAGCTGCAATTGCCTGAAACTATAAACCAGGAAATCAATGACCACTCACTACACCAAGCTCAGAGCCCAGACAGCATGAAATAGTATGCAAGGGCAAAGCCTGAGCACATATTTGAGACTAATAAGTACAAGCTTCTCCAAAGTGCTTGAAAAAGAACAGTTTTCCTGTGAGGGGAAAGAGACAAATGGTCCTTATGTGAAAATGGAGACATTCCACATCCAAACAATTAGTATGACTTACTAAAGGCAAACATTAAAAAAAAAAAAAAAGGAAAATTCTAAGAAAAACATATCAGCTTCAAAAACAGAACATTTCTGAAATAAAGACAGATCAAGTAGATGAAAAATGTGCTATCTCTAGCACTTGTGATTTATCTAAACCCATTTTTCAGGCTAACATGATGCAATTATATGTGCATTAAAGTATCAACTGTGAAAGAAAAACAGCCTGTAAATAGACACCTTCTGGGAAAAAGTAGAATTAAAATAAATGGATATTATAGTCAATAGTTGTTCAGAAGCCAAGAAATCCCATTTTCAATTAGGCATTCCTAACTGCACAAGCCTTTTTCTGTAAACCCAGAAACAAAATCTTGAAGCCTTTTCAAAAACTACTCCCAAAATCTGACATGGAAGGCATCACATATCAGCTGGAGAAGTGCATTATCTCAGTTGTATTAAAATAAAGGCAAAGAATAATAGAGAAGGAGATGGCAACCCACTCCAGTGTTCTTGCCTGGAGAATCCCAGGGACAGGGGAGCCTGGTGGGCTGCTGTCTATGGGGTCACACAGAGTCGGACACGACTGAAGCGACTTTTGCAGCAGCAAAGAATAATATGGGGTAAAAAAGTTGTATATACAGCTAAGCCTAACCATGCCTCCAGAGGCCCATCTGCAAGGCCTGGAGTATAGCTGTTGCAGGAGACCTATTGGGCACCAGCCATGAACAGTGTCTGTACACCAGTAGCCTCTTCACCACCTGGGAACTTGGTAAATATGCAGAATCTCCGATCCAATCCAGACTTACTGAATCAGAATCTGCATTTAACAAGAGCCTTAGTGAATCACGTGTTCATTAAAGTCTGATAAGCACAATTATGGTTTCTTAAACCCCCTCCCAGTGTCACCTGGAAGTGCTTATATAAAATGCAGATTCCTAAGCACCTTCTCAGACTTACTGAATCTCTAGAATTAGTCATGTCAATGTGTTAAGAAAGCACTTCCCAGTAATCTTTCAAATCAGGCAGAGAGGACAGACATGGGCAGTTGGCCCTCCTTATCTGCAGATCCCACCAACAGAGGATGAAAATATTTGGGGAAAAAAAAAATCCAGAAAGTTCTAAAAACCAAAACTTAAATTTGCCATGCACTAGGTAGCAAACGAGACATAGATGTAAAGAACAGACTTTTGGACTATGTGGTGCAGGAGAAGGTGAGGGTGGGGTGATATGAGAGAATAGCATTGAAACGTGTATATTACCATATGTAAAATAGATGACCAGTGCAAGTTTGATGCATGAAGCAGGGCACTCAAAGCTGGTGCTCTGGGACAACCCAGAGGGATGGGGTGGGGGTGGGGGGGCAGAGGGGAGGGGTGTTCAGGATGGGGAACACATGTACACCCGTGGCTGAATCATGACGAAGCATGGCAAAACCCACCACAATATTGTAAAGTAATTAACCTCCAATTAAAATAAACTAATTAATTTAAAAACTTTTTAAATCTGAAAAAAAAAATTGCCATGCACTGGCAACTACTCACATAGCATTTACACTATTAATATTACAGGTAATCTAGAGAGGACTTAAAGTACACAGGAAGACATGTTTGCTATATGCAAATATGATGCTAATTTGTACAAGGGACTTGAGCATTCATGGATTTTGGTATCCTTGGGGAATCCTGGGACCAGTTCCCCACAGATAGGGAGGGATGGTTATACATCAATGGAAAATAAATAAGAGTCCAGAGAAAAATATATCTATGGTGAATTCTTTTTCTTTTATCTTAAAAAATTTATCTTTTGACATGTTTTAAATTTTTTTTATTGAGGCATGATTGACATGCAAAAAGGTTATACGTATTTAATATATATACATCTTGATAATTTTGAAGATAAGCACACACCCATGAAACCATCACCACATACAATGTCATAACTTTGTTATCTCTAAAAGTATTTTTCAAATAACAGTTAACATAAAATCTACTGTCTTAAAATTCTTAACTATACAATACAGTAGTGTTAACTATATGTACTATGTCGTAGATTCCTAGGACTTATCTTGCTTAGGTGAAACCATGACCAAAACCTTGACCAAAATTTTGACCAAAACCACCCTGAGCCCCCACTCCTCCTGCTGCTGCTGCTGCTAAGTCGCTTCAGTCGTGTCCGACTCTGTGCGACCCCATAGACGGCAGCCCACCAGGCTCCCCCGTCCCTGGGAGTCTCCAGGCAAGAACACCGGAGTGGGTTGCCATTTCCTTCTCCAGTGCATGAAAGTGTAAAGTGAAAGTGAAGTCACTGAGTCGTGTCCAACTCTCAGTGACCCCATGGACTGCAGCCTACCAGGCTCCTCCATCCATGGGATCCTCCAGGCAAGAGTACTGGAGTGGGGTGCCATCGCCTTCTCCCCACTCCTCCTAGCCCCTGGTAACTCCCTACTCTACTCTCTACCTCAAATTTGACAACTTTAGACTTCTGATATAAGTGGGATCGGGTAGAATTTGCTCTTCTATGTCTGGATTATTTTACTTCGCATAATATCTTTCGAGTTTATTTATGTTATAACAACAGACAGAATTTCCTCTTTTTCAAGGTGGAATAAAGCTTCTTTATCCATTCCTCTGTCGATGGATGTTTAGGTTGTTTCTATGTTTTGGCTATTGTAAATAATGCTACAGTGAGCACTGGGAGCAGATATCTCTTTGAGATCCTGATTTCAATTCTTGGGTATATATCCAGAAAAGTGCCAAGGCAGTTCAAGTGGGAAAAGAATAATATTTTCAACAAAAGGTGTTGGGACAAGTAGATATCGGCACACAAAAGAATGAACTTGACCCTCACCACTTCACAGCCTATCCAAAATTTAACAGAAAAAGGACCAAAGACCTACTATAAAACTTTAAATGGATCAAACACCTACTATAAAATTCCTAGAAGAAAAAAATACAGAGTAAATCTGCATGACTTCAGATCTGACAATGATTTCTTAGATCTAACACCTGAAACACAATCAATCAAAGGAAAAATAGATAAATCTATTTTATAAAAAACTTTCTGCAAAAGATACTATCAAGAAAGTGAAAAAATAATCCACAGAATGAAAGAAAATATTTGCAAATCATATATATGATAATGATATATCGATCTAGTATCCAGAGTATAAAAAGCACTCTTAGAACTCAAAAAATATGGAGGTGGAAGAGTTCCTAAATAATCCAGTTTAAAAATGAGTGGACATTTTCCCAAAGACAATATATAAATTGCCAATAAGCATGTAAAAAAGATGCTCCATATCACTAATCATCAGTGAAATGAAAATAAAAAACACAATGGGGTTCCAATGTGTACACACTAGGATGGCTAGAGTTAAATAGTAGGATCATAACAAGAGGTGATGAGGATATAGAGAAACTAGAACTCCATTAGGAATGTAAAATGCTGTAGCAACAATGGAAAACAGTTTGGGAATTCTTCAAAAAGTAAAACATTGGAGTAACCATATGACCCAGCAATTCCATTCCTAGATATATACCCAAGGAAATTGAAAAAATGCATCCACACAAAATCTGTACTAGTATTCACAAAAGAAGTATTGCTCATGGCCGCAAAATAAGTGGAAATAACACACGTCAACTAAATGATGAATGGATAGACAAAATGTGGTATATCCACACAATGAATTATTTTTCAGTCATTTACTGATAGATGGCTGAACCTTATAAACATTGTGCTAAGTGAAAAAAAGCCAGTTACAAAGGACCAAAAATTATAAACTTCATACAAACAGAATCAACACAAAACAGGTAAATCCACAGAGATATAAAGTTGACTGATGGTTGCCTAGTGCTGAGAGTCTGGTGGGGTGATAGGAAAGGAGAATGAATGCTAACAACATCTAGGTGTCTTTCTGGAGTGATGAGAATGTTTTAAAACTGATTATGGGATTATTGCATAACTCGATATTAAACTGAATAATTCAATTGTATAGAATATTAACTATATCTCAATAAAGCTGCTGTTAAAATTTATAGGAGTGATGATTTCTGTGGGGAAAGAAGGCAAGGCAATTTGAGGACAAGTACATAAAAGGACTTCAACTATTTAGGGATATATTATTTCTTAAGCTGGGTGGTAGGTATATGGATGCTCATTATATTGTTCTTTCTACCTTGTACATGACCCCAGAAGGAAGATCTGTTCCTTGACTAGGGAGAGAAAACTCATCACCATCGCCTCCAAGTTCTCAACCAACATTCAGTTCCGTTCAGTCGCTCAGGCGTGTCCAACTCTTTGAGACCCCACGAATTGCAGCACGCCAGGCCTCCCTGTCCATCACCAACTCCTGGAGTTCACTCAAACTGATGTCCATGAAGTCAGTGATGCCATCCAGCCATCTCATCCTCTGTCATCCCCTTCTCCTCCTGCCCCCAATCCCTCTCAGCATCAGGGTCTTTTCCAATGAGTCAACTCTTCGCATGGGATGGCCAAAGTATTGGAGTTTCAGCTTCAACATCAGTCCTTCCAATGAACACCCAGGACTGATCTCCTTTAGGATGGACTGGCTGGATGTCCTTGCAGTCGAAGGGACTCACAAGAGTCTTCTCCAGCACCACAGTTCAGAGGGATCGAGTCTTCTGTGCTCAGCTTTCTTCACAGTCCAACTCTCACATCCATACATGACCACAGGAAAAAACCATAGCCTGACTAGGTGGACCTTTGTTGGCAAAGTAATGTTTCTGCTTTTAACTATGCCATCTAGGTTGGTCATAACTTTCCTTCCAAGGAGTAAGTGTTTTTTAATTTCATGGCTGCAGTCACCAGCTGCAGTGATTTTGGAACCCCCCAAAATAAAGTCTGACACTGTTTCTACTGTTTCCCCATCTATTTCCCATGAAGTGATGGGACCAGATGCCATGATTTTCGTTTTCTGAATGTTGAGCTTTAAGCCAACTTTTTCACTCTCCTCTTTCACTTTCATCAACAGGTTTTTTAGTTCCTCTTCACTTTCTGCCCTAAGGGTGGTGTCATCTGCATATCTGAGGTTATTGATATTTCTCCTGGCAATCTTGATTCCAGCTTGTGCTTCTTCCAGCCCAGCATTTCTCATGATGTACTCTGCATATAAGTTAAATAAGTAGGGTGACAATATACAGCCCTGACGTACTCCTTTTCCTCTTTGGAACCAGTCTGTTGTTCCATGTCCAGTTCTAACTGTTGCTTCTTGACCTGCATACAGGTTTCTCAAGAGGCAGGTCAGGTGGTCTGGTATGCCCATCTCTTTCAGAATTTTCCACAGTTTATTGTGATCCACAAAGTCAAAGGCTTTGGCATAGTCAATAAAGCAGAAATAGATGTTTTTCTGGAACTTTCTTGCTTTTTCCATGATCCAGCAGATGTTGTCAATTTGATCTCTGGTTCCTCTGCCTTTTCTAAAACCAGCTTGAACATCTGGAAGTTCACGGTTCATGTATTGCTGAAGCCTGGCTTGAAGAATTTTGAGCATTACTTTGCTAGCGTGTGAGATGAGTGCAACTGTGCAGTAGTTTGAGCATTTTTTGGCATTGCCTTTCTTTGGGATGGAATGAAAACTGACTTTTTCCAGTCCTATGGCCATTGCTGAGTTTTCCAAATTTGCTGGCATATTGAGTGCAGCTCTTTGACAGCATCATCTTTCAGGATTTGAAACAGCTCAACCAACATTGGAAGGATATATACCAGATACACCTATTATGCTTAGATAACAATAAAGCCTCACACCAGATCTCCGAAATCAGAGTCTCTGGGAAGCTAAACTGACTATGAAAAATAGATCATTTTGCTGAGCAACCCAATCAGAGAACAGCTGATGCTATTTTTCTGCTGAGGCAATCCAAAACTGTGTTATGTTTTCTGGCAGCCTCGTAATGATGATGACTCAAGATTCAGGCTTTGGGGGATAACTGTATTTAAAGAAATTTTTAAAAAAGAGAAAAGAAGAACATAAAATGTGTTCAAAATATCTGCTTTTAGAAAGTTAAGTAACAGCCCAGGCAACTGAAGGGCAGAAAACTTCATTTTTCCCTCCCATCAGGGATTTAATTGGATATATAGTTGGATCATACCTTTTGTCTAATCTAAACTGGGCTTTAATTTGGATCCAGTTCATTCCACTTGCTGGAAAAATTAGACTTGAACAGTTTTGATTTGAATGGCTTTGATTTCTCCTATTTACCAACTGCCTCTTCAGAAATAGGCTCATCCCTTCCCTGGTTTTTCTTCGGAGAATGTCATTTCTTTGAGCTTTATCACTGTCATCTTCATATTTCTGAAAACCAGTTTAAAAAAAAAACAAACTGTTCATGAAGGTCCATGGCATGATTCTGTCATTGTTTCCTGGTCCCTCCACGTTGGTGAGCACCGTTCTTTCAAACATGTAGTTTTTCTAGTAGTCATGTACAGCTGTGACAGTTGGACCATGAAGAAGGCGGAGAGCCGAAGAACTGATGCTTTCAAACTGTGGTGATGGAGAAGACTCTTGAGAGTTCCCCTGGACAGCAAGGAGACTAAACCAGTCAATCCTAAAGGGAACCAACCCTGAATATTCACTCGAGGTGCTGATGCTGAAGCTGAAACTCCAACATTTTGGCCATCTGATGCAAAGAGCTGACTCATTAGAAAAGACCCTAAAGCTAGGAAAGACTGAGGGCAGGAGAAGCGGGCAACAGAGGATGAGTTGGTAAATGGCATTACCAAGTCAATGAGCATGCATTTAAGTAAACTCTGGGAGATACTGAAGGACAGGGAAGCCTGGTGTGCTGCAGTTCATGGGGTTGCAAAGAGTCAGACACAACTTAGCGACTGAACAACAATTCCTTGAAAACTCTGAGCTCTGGAACTCTTTATGATGCCATTTTATTCTTTTAAGATGCATTGTCTTTACTGGCTCAATGTTTCCCACAGTAAAAAAATATATATATTTATAACCGAGGCCCCCTGCATTGGGAGCACAGACTCTGGGATCCAGACTGTTACCACTGGACTACCAGAGAAGTCCCCTATATTTTTAAATTGATTCATAGCTCACCTTCCTTATATTTTTGCCCTAGAGCATCTGTGTATTTATTTATAATGCTATTTAAACCAATTAAACTTTTTCTCACTGTTAAATTGCAAATAGATTCATGAAATCACAAACTTAATGTGCCTCTTATAGGTTTAGTGCATAAACGCATAGTTGTTAATGATTTTGAAAAGTTTGGCTACGGAACTACCTAACATCTTCATCCATAACACACAAGGTAGGAGAACCACCTTTGGAGAACTCTCCTTGAAAGGTCACAAAGTTGGAATTTTATTCTGAGGAAGCCTCCTGAGTTATCCAACTTTAGGAAGCCCTTGACCACAGAATCCTATTTATTTCCTGATTTTCCATTCTGTAAGCATTTTTCTTCATGGATCTCTGCCTTTTCATGGTGAAGGGGTTTGCATAACTTGATGAAGCTATGAGCCATGCCCTGCAGGGTCCCTAAGATGGATGGGTCATAGTGAAGAGTTCTCAGAAAACTCAATATTAAAAAAACAAACAAACAAACAAAAAACACTAAGATCACGACATCTGGTCCCATCACTTCATGGCAAATAGAAGGGAAAATGATGGAAGCAGTGACAAATTTCTTCTTCTTGGGCTCTAAAATCACTGTGGATGGTGACTGTAGCCATGACATTAGAAGACAATTGCTTCTTGAAAGGAAGGCTATGACAAACCTAGACAGGGTATTAAAAAGCAGAGACATCACCCTGCTGACAAAGATCCATATAGTCAAGATTATAGTCTTTCCAGTAGTCATATACAGATGTGAGAAATGGACCATAAAGAAGGCTGAGCACCAAAGAATTCATGCTTTCAAATTATGGTGCTAGAGAAGACCCTTGAGAGTCCCTTGAACCTCAAGGAGGTTAAACCAGTCAGATCAAAGGACATCAACCCTGAATACTCACTGGAAGGACTGGTGCTGAAGCTGAGGCTCCAATACTTTGGCCACCTGAAGTGAACAGTCAGTTCACTGGAAAAGACCCTGATGCTGAGAAAGATTGAGGGCAGAAGGAGAAGAGGGTGACAGAGAATGAGATGGCTGAATGGCATCACTGATTCAATGGGCATGAATTTGGGCAAACTCTGGGAGATGGTGAGAAACAGGGAGGCCTGACGTGCTGCAGTCCATGGGGTTGCAAAAAGTCAGACATGACTTGGCAATTGAACAACAACAACAAGCATTTTCATAACACTGAATATCTGGCTTACAACACTCAAATGAGAGCCACTTTCTCCAAAGATTCATGAGTATATTTCCCCAGCTACCCTTGCTGCTCGGAGTCTTTGGTCACAGATGCCCCTCGCTGCTTTCTCTTCCTTTTGGACAGTGGTTCTGAGACTTCTTTGCACCTGGAAGTCTTTTACAAATCATGATTCTAACACCTCAGGTCAATTCAACCAGAATCACCTGGAATGTGGTCCAGATATCAGTATTTTTTTTAATTGAAGTATAGTTGATTACAATTTTCGGTTTGTTTTAAGTGAACAGCAAAATGATTCAGTTATACATATATTTTTTCAGATTCTTTTCCCTTATAGGTTATTTCAAAACACTGAGTGGAATTCCCTGTGCTATACAGTAGGCCCTTGTTTGTTTTATATATAGTAGTGTGTATATGTTAATCCCAACCTCCACCTCCTAATTTATCCCCCCCACCTTTCCTTTTTGACAACCATACATTTGTTTTCTATGTCTGTAAGGCTATAAAGCTTCCCTGGTGACTCAACATGTAGCCTAAGTTCACAGCTACTCCTTCATAAAGGCACAAATATCAGCAAGACAAACCAAGAGTGTATCAACGACAGTATTTACTAGATTTAATTTTCCAGATATTTGCTTTTTTGACATCTCCAGACATTACAATTTATAATTCCATCTCTTTATACCAAATTTGAAATAATATTTTGAGCTGTTAAGATTATCTCCTTGCAAAATGTACTTTATCTGCTAATACTCCAGTGGAAAATTAGTTTAATATGGATTAACAAAAATTATAAAGTCAGGTTCTCCATTTCTTGACATAGAGGAATGAAAGAGCTGCAAAGTTAAGTTACACTATAAATACACCCACATATATATACACATACACATACATATAAGTATACAGAGCTGGAGATATTCAGGAAGTAAGTCTTCAAATAACTCTAGTGATTGGGAAACACTACCAAGAGCAGCTCACAGAAGAGACATCTGGTCGCCACATCAGCAATGGAAGCAGTATAAGGGTTTTCAGAGCTGCATGATTTTGCTGCACATTTTCATACATTCTGTGTTGCCCAAGCACTACTTGAATATCTTCTTAATGACTGTGGAATATTTAAAGAGTAAAATAAGCACCAGACTGTCGACAAAGTGCTGGCCAAGGATCCCCTCCTTACAAATTTTTCTGCCCCCAAATCTGATCAAATTTGATTTCTTGAAAAGCACGTATCCAGTTTTTGATAAGACTTACCACAGACCACCCAATAATTCTTGAAAACTACTAAAATTCCCATACATCCTCTGTCTCCCACCTACCCCAAAAGAAATGTGTTCCCAAAATTTAGAGAAAAGAGGAGAGAGACAGAGACAGAGACATTTGTTTTATTAAGAAAGAATGGTCTAGTAAAATGGCACACTGAAAGCTATTTAATCATCACGTCTAACAACATGGAGAGAAGAGAAGGGGGAGGAGGCACTGTGACCCAAGGCTGGCTCCGTCTACCTGGCGTGGGGCACATGACCCTGTGAAGCCAAGTGGCCCATGGAACCCAATGACCACAGCTGCAGTCAACCAAGCTGGTCTCCACAACTAGAAACTCAGCCGTTCCTATAGCTACATGTCTATCTAGGTCTTCAAAGTATGTAGCCCAAAACCTGAATACATGTATTTCTCTTAAAAAATGTTATATTTAAATACCCTTCAAAAATGTTAAGGTATCATATAAGCTCACACAGCCAGTCGAGCAGTGCAAATCTGGGTGGTGGAAAAAGTCACTGTGCTCCCTAAAGCCCTCTGCACACCTCCTTCACATCCCACCTCCATCGCCTGTGGAGTCAGAATGTCTTGTTCAAACACTGGCTGAACCAGTTTCCCACTTAGTGACTTGGAACACGGTAACTTCATCTCCAGCAGCACCAGTTTCCTTATTTTTATAATAGGGAAAATTATAGCAACTACAACACCTATCTCACATATAAGTGTTTGTGCTTAGTTGCTCAGTAGTGTACAACTCTTTGCGATCCTATAGGATTCTCCAGACAAAAATACTGGAGTGAGTTGACCTTTCCTACTCTAGGGGATCTTCCTGACCCAGGGTTTAAACCCTCATCTCTTACATCTCCTGCATTGGTACGAGGATTCTTTACCACTGAGCCACCTAGATAGCCCAGTAAGCAGTAAACCAGGAGATAATTTATACCAAAAACTCCAAAGTATTTATCTACTGAGCAGTTTCCCATGAGGGAAAGAAAGAAATGGGAAAAAGGACATATTTCTTTTAAGAATCAGATGAAAATGTTCATTGTGATTTCCTGATAACAAATGTACTCTGGCCTTTGTCTCATTATCTAACTGTGTTATTAATAATACTACTTTTTTCACTTTATATTTATTTATTTTTAATTTTTATTTTTACTTTATTTTACTTTACCATACTGCATTGGTTTTGCCATACATTGACATGAATCCACCACGGGTGTACATGAGTTCCCAAATATGAACCCCCCTCCCACCTCCCTCCCCATATCATCTCTCTGGATCATCCCCGTGCACCAGCCCCAAGCGTCCTGTATCCTGCATAAAACATAGACTGGCGATTTGTTTCTTACATGATAGTATACATGTTTCAATGCCATTCTCCCAAATCATCCCACCCTCTCCCTCTCCCTCAGAGTCCAAAAGTCTGTTCTACACATCTGTGCTTCTTTTGCTGTCTTGCATACAGGGTCATCATTACCATCTTTCTAAATTCCATATATATATGTCTTAGTATACTGTATTGATGTTTTTCCTTCTGGCTTACGAATTCACTCTGTATAATTGGCTCCAGTTCTTTTATACCTAAAACTTTAAGTAGGAGAGTATAAATGCCACAAGGTTAATGTCTAAATACTAATATTCTTTCCAACTCATTCTTTCAATGCAGGGATTGAACCCAGGTCTCCTGCATTGCAGGTGAATTCTTTACCAGCTGAGCCACAAGGGAAGCCCATATACTGCTTGTTTTCTAAAATTAACTTTCCAGTCCCAACTATGAGTTGTTGGAAAAACAATACTTGAGATAAGATGTTTTGAGTCATTACTTTCTGCCAGGCCTTGGTCTAAACACTTTTTGTTCCTTAAAATACATATATAGTCTCACATGTATGTACTATATATATATATATATATATATATATATATATATATATTTTTTTTTAAGGAATGAAAAGCTATATATACAAATTATATACAGTCTCATATATATATATATATATATATATATATATATATATATTTTAAGGAACAGAAAGTGCCTAGACCAAGGTCTGGCACAAAGCAACAACTCAAAACTATTTATTATTAGTTAACTATTATTTCTCTTTTACATCCAAAATTCCTTGAAGTAAACATATATTACTTTATTATAATGTACTTCATCATAGTATACATGCCTATATATAATAATGTATTGATAAAGATGAAAGGTTCTGGGATTGGTTAAGCTTGGTTTGGAATCGAAGATACTTGCTAGGAGCCTTTCATTAAATCTGCTTTTCAAGGAACAATTATAAGTGCCAGCATGCGCTAACCACTGCTCTAGTTCCTGGTGATAGAATATTAAGACAAAAGACACTGCTATGAGACTAAAAGGTCAAGCTACAATCTAGGAGAAATATTTGTTAAATATAGATGTAACAAAGGACTTTTATTTGGAATATATTCTTAAAACCTCATAATCAATAAGAAAAACAGCCCAATTTTTCAAATGAACAAAATATTTAAACAGATGCTTCACTAAAGAATATATACAAATGGCAAGTAATGCATTAAAAACGCTCAACACCATCAGCCATTAGGGAAATATGAATTAAAACCATGAGATGCCACCACTCCCACTAGATGAGATAAAATGAAAAACAAAAATTGTTCAAAGTGCTGGGAAGGATATGGACAACTGGAATTCTTACACAGAAAACAGGCTGACAGTTTCTTATGGAGTTAAGTTGACCTACCATATGAACTAGCAATTCCACACTTATATACAATACCCAAGGGAAGTGAAAGCACATGCTTGAAAGTTTTATATGTCGACATTTCTAGCAGCATATTTATAATGGACAAAAACTGGAATCAAGTCAAATGTCCATCAATAGATGAATGGATAAGCTGTAGTATATTCATACAATAAAACACTACTCATCAACAACAGGAAATAAACTGTTGATATGTGCAACAACATGACTTTCAAAGTATGCTAAGTGAAAAGAAAAGAGTATATTGTTTATGATCCAATTTATATAAGATTCTAAAAAATGCAAAGTAATGTATAAGTGACAGAAAGCAAATTGGCAGTTGCCTGGGATGGGAAATGCAGGGAGAAGAGGAAACAGCAATTATAAGGAGCAAAAGCAGACTTTTGGGGGTGACTGTGTCACTATCTTGGTTGTGGTAATGATTTGATGGGTGTATACATTTATCAAAACTCAGTATAAAAATATATATGGATTATTATATGACAATTATGCTGGAATAAACCTGAAAGAGAAACATAAGCAAGACAAAAATGTAAAACAAGGTCTTCACCTTTGTAAGACTAGATTTTAATGGGAGTGGAGTTAGAAAATGTCTAAATAAATACATACCACATGGTGTATACCATGTAGTTTCAGAATTAAAATCAATTCCCACAGTGCTCACCAAAATATATATATTCAAGAATGTCATCACAGCATTGTTTGTAATAGCCCCAAGCTGAAAATGAGTAAATGCCCATCAACAGCAGCACAGATGAAATAAATTAGGTATATACACAGTGAAGTGAAGTCGCTCAGTTGTGTCCAACTCTGCGACCCTGTGGACTGTAGCCTACCAGGCTCCTCTGCCCATGGGATTTTCCAAGCAAGAGTACTGGAGTGGGTTGCCATTTCCTTCTCCAGGGGATCTTCCTGACCCAAGGACTGAACCCAGGTCTCCCGCATGGTAGGCAGACGCTTTACCATCTGAGCCACCAGGGAAGTCCATAGATATACATATATACACAGAGAGGAACACTATACAGCACTGAGAATGAATAAGTTAGTTCTACATATAAAACCATAGGAGAAGATCAGAAATGAAACACTGAGGAACAAAGCTGGGCCCAAATAAGGACTTCCTCTCAGATTCCAACTGCAGTCACTGCTGATAGAGGTCAGGACAGCGGTTACCCTGAGCTCACAGTGACTCCAAGGGAGCACCAGGAGGGCTTCCGGGTGCTGATGACACACCCGTGGTGGATTCACGTCAATGTATGGCAAAACCAATACAGTATTGTAAAGTAAAATAAAGTAAAAATAAAAAGTTAAAAAAAAAAGATCCCTTTACTTTTTGTATATATGCTAATCTTCAATAAAAAATATTTTATTTTTTCAATTTTATTGAAGTATAGTTGATTTCTGAGTGAACTCCAGGAGATGGTGATGGACATGGAGGCCTGGCACGCTGTGATTCATGGGGTCGCAGAGTCGGACACGACTGAGCGATTGAACTGAACTGAACTGAACTGATAGTTGATTTACAATGTTAAATATATGTGTATATATATTACATATATGTACAAATACATATGTATATATATTATATATATATTCTTTTCAATTATGGTTCATCACAGGATATTGAATATAGTTCCCCGTGCTACTACAGTAGAACCTTGTTGATGATCCATTACATATACAATAGTTTGCACCTACTAATCCCCAAACTCCCAATCTTTCTCTCTCCCACCCCCTCTGTCCCTTGGCAATCACAAGTCTGTTCTCTTTGACTACGTTTCTGTTTTGTAGATAGGTTCCTTTGTGCTGTAGTTCAGATTCCACATATAAGTGATACCATATGGTATTTGTCTTCTCTTTCTGACATACTTCATTTAGTATGATCATCTCTAGTATGATCATCTCTAGACTCAGTTACTATCCATATTACTGCAAACGACATTGTTTCATCCTTAATAAAAATATTTTAAATAAAATCAATATGAAGTCACATGATATGATAGGGATTGCCTGGCTATTTGAGGCTGGACATCAGAAACACTCTTTGAGCAGGAAGCACTGAATTTGAGCCCTCAGCAATAAGAATGAACCAGGTGGGGCCAGACCCAACAAGACTCCAGTACTGGAGTCTTCCCTGAAGGGTCACAGCTGACCCTTTGTCATCATAAAATCATAAAAATCACAAAAATCATCAGCTACCTTTGTCACATAAAATTCAGCTGGCATTTTCAAAACAAATATTCAGCTGCTTCTATTGTGAAAATTAAAGAAGGCTGAGCTTCTTTTGAAAAGGAAAACAGAGAAAAACATAAACTCAGAAAGAACACCCCCTTGAAATATATTTCTGCTCACTGTTCTTTATGCCTTTTGGTCTAAGAAAATGATCTCAGAAAAAAACTTTCTTTTCTGGAAAGAGAGGAGAGCTTAAACCTTCTCTTTTCTGGAGAAGAAGGTGGAGAAATTATGTATTTTTCAAGAAGGTAATCCAAAAGGAGGTAAAAGGAAGAGAAAGGGGGGAATCTGAACTGTCAATCCATCAACATGGGACAGGGCCAAGTTGTATAGAAGACTAAGGATGTACAATAACCAACAATGCAAACAATGTCAGGGAAAGCAAATACACCTGAACAGATGCACACAAACCTGATGTCCCTCAGGCCACTCATATATTAATCTTTGAATAGACAGGTGAAATTATCACAAAGTATTTACCTGATAAAATTCCATGAAAAAAGATTGGAAACATTATGGTTTCAGAGAGGCTGGAATGAGCCAGAATTTCAAGTCTGCCACTTTCTCAAGATGAAGCAGTAGGATAGCAAGATAAGGGCCAGATCAGAACCCAGTAGACACCAAACCCTCACAAGGTGGTAGAGTTTATTCAGGTGAATACCCCCACAGCAGACCTTTGCTATAGAAATGCTGACACAGATACAGTTTCCCACTACATTGCTGGCACAGTAACTGAGTCTGGCAGCCAGAATTGGTGTAGGCAGTGTGGCCAGCAAATTGCAGAAGATGATGAAGATGGCCGCACTGATGACAAACTGTTCCGTGATGATGGATGGGTAGTGCAGTGGGAGACAGACGGCCACACACAGTGGTCCTAAGCCATGACCAGAAAGGCAGAGGACTCCACGGGAAGGAACATAATCATGATGAACATCTGCAGAAAGCAGCCCATAGAGCTGATGGGCTTCATGTCGAGCCAGAAGATGAGCAGCACCTGCCGGAATTACTATCTTTAAGAGCTGTGCATTCACTCCCACCCTAGGATATTCCTTAGATAACTTCAAGCACTCATATCCCCAAACCACAGTCCCATAATCCTAGCTGGAACAGTGTCCTAATTTCAGATACCTTCTATGTGCAACCCAACCTCCAGAGCCTGACTTCTATGCTTTTCAACTATATATCGCACCCTTTTGTTTAAAATCATTTATTTCTAGTCTGTCTTCTCCTGATCTCTAGAGTTCTCACCCTAACTTAAGATGGACACATCTGCTCATCTAAATGTATCACAAGGACATCAAATCCAGTAAGTCCAATACTTAAATTTGGACACCCTCCAACCTCTCCTTATACATAAGAAACATCTTCCAATTATTCCTACCTCAGTATATGACATAAATATACATCTAGTTAAATTTTTAAAGTTTTTTTTTAATGTTGACCAGTTTTAAAGGCTTTATTGAAGAATAAATATTGTTACAAAAAAAAGAATGCATGAACATCCCAAACCAAACAAAATGTTAGGTGTACAATGTTGAAGTAGAACCTATGCTGGCAGATAGGGCTGTAGTAATAATACAAACAAGTGACTGGACATCATTTCAACTAAATAATAATAGCCAAAATAACAGTAGTTACCAAAGTACTTTCCAATTGATCTCATTCAAAACATGAAGCTAATAAAACATGAAGCTATAAGGACAACACAATAGCAAATCACAGACAGGAAAATATACTCTGTGTTAGAAAGTCAAAAAAAAGAAATCATCACAAGTTCAGGGCTTGGGTGTATACACTTCATGCTACTTCCATGCAACAGTCAATATGCCCCTAGTAACCCACTTAATTTCCCTGAGAAACATTTAGGTTGCAATTATCACTGATTTTCCTCCCATTAAGAGAGGGTTTGAATATGCAAATTACTTTCATTATAATTTCATACTAAATCAGTATATCCACACAAATCTATTTCTTACCAAAGTTCCAAAATAGAAAAGCAGATGTACAATGGCAAAATTAGGACACCAAGATGAAAAGCAAAGATCATAAGAGGATGAGGGAAAAGAATCTATGTAGCGTGTCTTTGAAAGCTTCTATTTCTAGGAAAAATAGATATTTTCAAATGTTATTGGACCCATTATGGGTCCAATCAACGCTGCCCAAATTATATGGCCAGGGAAAATGCACTGGGCCAGAAAACTTTGTAGAGAATATGATTACATTGGGCAATTTTACTTTTATCCACTCTAAGAAAAAAAAGCAAAACAAAACTGTTTTCAAGATCACATCCACTGTTCCTGCTTCTGATAATGGCATCTAGACAATCATTATGGGCTTCCCTGGTGGCTCAGAGGGTCAAGTGTTATGGGTCTTCTCTCTTCCCACTCTCTGTCCAGATGGTTTGGGAAAAAGTCACTCTACTCTGACTTCTGACTCCAGGGATGGGTTTGGACTCCCTCCCAAGGTGTCAATGAAAAACAAACATTCCTTCAAGAGACATGAATTAGACTAGGAATGGACACTGTTATCTGACCTATAAAAGTACTACTGGGATTCAAACCTGAGACCTGAAATCTAAACCTGGTGCAGTGGGAGTGGGTGTGGGGAATGGGGTTATCTTGCCAACAAAATGCGAGACCATGCCAGAGAATGAAGCCCACAAAGAAACAAGCAGAGCTGAGAGAAGGGGAAGAAAGGACACCATGATTATAGTTTTGTGCTCTTGATCCAGCTGTACTTCTGGACTTTTCAGCTATACAGATGAATAACCTCCTAGTTTTCTTGGTACCCTTTGGCTTGGATTTCTGAGTTGAGTCTCTTTCAAGCAAAAGAATCCTATTGAAGATACTCATTCTCTACTTCCCATAGCATCTGGCTGCAAATATAACTTTAGCCTGAATCAAGAAGTAGAGATCAGGAAAAGGAAAGCTTATTTTCTTTAAAAGTATTTGATAAAACTCAAACCTCGCCTTGGTGCAGAAGACCCCTCTTAATTAAACTGGGCCAAACTTACTTTTTAGGGCTTCCCAGGTGGAGGTAAGAACCTGCTTGCCAATACAGGAGATGTTTAAGAGACACAGGTTCAATCCCTGGGTAGGGAAGATCCCCTGGAGAAGGGCATGGCATCCCACTCCAGTACTCTTGCCTGGAGAATCCTCATGGACAGGGGAGCCTGACAGGCTATAGTCCATGGGGTCACAAGAAGTTGGACATGACTGAAGCAACTTAGCATTCAAACTTCTTTTTTTCTGGTAGATACAAAGCAAATGTATACTTACAATTTTAATTTGTAGTTTAATCTCTTAAATGTAAGAGACAATTTCATTCATACAAATTGATGGAAGTACATAAAAATGTGAGGATCTCTGAATCAGCTGCCTCAGACTCTGAATTTCTGCACAAAGCATTTCATGCTCTTGCCAGTCTCCTTAAGACTACTATCACCATCACTGTGACCACCACAAACTTCTTCCTCAAACTGAATAGGTAACTTTCTTTCCTTCAAAGACTTTTTAAAAAAGGATTCAGACAGGAACTTTGAGCTTCCCACCCACCAAGTTTCACTGAATCTATCTCATCTTCATTCCTGCATCAGGAGAATAAGCGTCTTGTCCATTCCTCCGTGTGCCTGTACTCTGAGTTCATCTCCAAACATCAATTTTCAGGTCTCTCAGCTATGAAAGTCCATCTCTAATTTACAGCTGAATACATCCTATCAACATTTAAACATGCTCGTCTCATCAATTTTTATATAAAATGCTCTCCCTCAATCCAACATTCTATTTCAGTTATACCTTCTAGAACTGTCTTCACTCACTGTCTCCTTATATATTAATACCTGCTCACCATCGCAGCATCCTCAAAGGAGAAATGAAGGCAATGTGCACCCCCATGAGGATCACTATTTGGGTTAAGGGACAAGAACAGGCGAAATATTTTACACAAAGCCAATACATAGTCAAGTCTCAACAAGTCACAACATGTACAGCTGGCCCTTGAACAACATAAGCTACTTACAGCCTGGTTTTTTTCAACAACAAATACTATAGTTCTAACATTAGTTGGTTGAATCCAGGGATGCAGAACTTTGGATACAAAGGACTCATATAAAAAGGGCTGACAAAGGAATTCCCTGGTTGCCCAGTGGTTAGGACTCTGTGCTTTCACTGCCAAGAGGACGGGTTCAATCCCTGGTTGACAAACTAAGATCCCACAAGTTAAGACAGTTAAAAAAAAAAAAAAAACTGACTATAAATTATACATAGATTTTTTTACTGGATGGAGGGTCAGTGTCGCAAATCCCTGTGTTGCTCAAGGGTCAACTTTATTTCGGAAAGATTTATTGAGCAACTCTGTGTGAAGGGTGTCATGTGAGAGGCTTTATTATTAATATAAACACATAAAATCTAACTTCTTCCCTGAAGCCTCTCACAGTCCAGAGTGAGATCAAGAGGACAGAAAATACGATCACATGGTATGCTGAGCCATTCCACAGAGTCTGGACCAAATCAATGGCAAGGCAAGCAGAAACACAGCAGAAGGCCAAGCAGGCTGTAATCCTGAAGGACTACAGCACTCCAGGAGGCCTCGTTCACATGGACCAGAGGGTAATGATGCTCCCTTAGCTTTATAACATGGAGGTCCTGAATATAAAGGAATTGGATAGTGAACCTGGAATTTCTGTCTGAAGTGAAGTGAAGTGAAAGTTACTTAGTTGTGTCCAACTCTTTGCAAGTCCATGGAATCTCCAGGTTGGAATACTGGAGTGGGTAACCATTCCCTTCTCCAGGAGATCTTCCCAACCCAGGGATTAAACCCTGGTCTCTTGTATTGTGGGCGGATTCTTTACCATCTGAGCCACCAGGGAAGCCCAAGAATACTGGAGTGGGTAGCCTAACCCTTCTCCAGTGGATCTTCCCAACCCAGGCATCAAACAGGGGTCTCCTACATTGCAGGCGGATTCTTTACCAGCTGAGCTACCAGGGAAGCCCATCTAGAAAGGGCAAATCTGAAACACTTAGGTTCAAGGATTCGAGCCACCAGTGATGTTAAAGAAGGACTCAATGCCAATGTTCTAAAGCCTACTCAGGACTACTCTTCCTCTGACAGCTCTTCCCCAATTTCTTTTCTATATTCCTTTAGGAACACCAGAAATTGTGAAAGGGTGCTCTACAGGTTACTCTGCTCCAGATGGGAAAGCTCCAGCAGCTATGGTGCTGTCTGACATGAGAAAAATCTAGAAGGCTCTATGCTATACCAGTGAGGATGAGTTTTTAAAAACCATACCTCAAATCCAAGGCATAACAGCTATTATCTTAAGAAGACAAAGATCTGGGGCCTGTTAAGCATGAATACCCTACTGGCAATCACTGGTAAGACTTCATCAACTTTGAATAACCCTTGTTGCCCTACAATTGTTTGAAGCTGATGGACACTTTTAAAATACTTTCCCAAACATCCTAAACCACCCTAACTGATACATTCTCATCAAGGGATTCTTTCTGGGGTATTTTTTAATATCCTCTAGCTGACTGCCTGCCTGCCCAATATCCATTCCTCACTTCTTACTGATCAAGTACATTTCAACGTGCAGTTAAAATTCACCAACATTGGGATTTTCCTGGGAGTTTAGTATTAAGACTCCACATTCTTAATGCAGGGGGCGTAGGTTTGATCCCGGGTTGGGGAAGATCTGGCATACTGCATGGCATGGCCAAAAAGAAAAAAAAAATCACCAACATTTATTGTATACCCACACATTAAACTGACCAAGACTCGATCCTCTGCCCTCAGCATACCTGTCACACACTCTTCTTTCTCCATGAAAACCTGGTTTTCGTCTGGGGCTTCTAGCAAGACCTAGACTCACAATCATGTTTATTATCCATGGCAATATGTATAACTTTTATTTTTATTTTCTCCAACTTTCCCTACTTTGATGATATCTATTCCCTCCCATAAAAATGACCATGGCCTGAGCCACATTATTTGGGACACAGAGTTCCATTAATGCCTTGGAGGAGATGGCTTACCCACTGGTCCACCACTGCCCTAAAAGAATGTAATTGCATTACATGGGTAAGTGATTTACTCCTGGGGAATATATCATTCTTTCTGATGCATCACAAGGTTAATTGTAGCCTTACTCCTGTCCCAATTTTCAGCATTAGATGCATTTAACAGTTACATGCTTAATTATCTAAGATTCCATTTCAGCACTTATATCATCTCATCCATTTGAATATGACTTTGAGTGCAGCTTACTCAGACTCAGTGCCCTATTACCCAACGTACACATGCTGTCATCGTCTACAACAATAGATGGTCCGACCAATATACTTACATCTGGCCAGCAAAGGACGGAGCCTTTGAGGACTTCTGAAAGATCTGTGAAAGTTTTCAGGAACAGGCTAGCAGATAACAAGTATGGACACATGAGCCCTTTAAGTCCACATGCCTAGGACTCCCAACAGCCAGTACACAGATACCCAACACTGCCATCCCAGGGGGATGTCTAACATCCAAAACTGAACTTCTGATTTCTCCTCCAGAAACATATTTCTCTAAGTTTTCCCTTGCTTAGCTGAAGACAATCCACTGTTGGAGTTGCTCAGACCAAAACCTTAGCATTATTCCGAACTCTATCTGTCTCCTAACTCAGACCAAATCCTGAGAAAACACCACCTTCAAGATATATGCAAAATTAACATGGCTCCATTGAGAACACAGGTTTTGCTTCCATCACTGTAATTCTATTGCAGTGGTGATGATGAGACCTGTAACTTTTTTTTTTTTTGCAAGGCAGGAGACCTGGGTTTGATCCCTGGGTCAGGAAGATCCCCTGGAGAAGGGAATAGCTACCCACTCCTGTATTCTTGTCGGGGAAATCCATGGAAAGAGGAGCCTGGAAGGTTACAGTCTATGGGGTCGCAGTCAGACACGACTGAGCGACTAACACTTTCTTTTCATTTTCATGAGTAAAAATTGGATATAACAAGGCTTTTCAATATTAAAGAAGACGAGGCAATGAACAGCAATGTACTTGCTATATTTAACTTCTAGCATCCTAAAGTAAATTGCTTGAGGAAACTGGATCCCAAAGATTATGGGTAAGGAATTTTGAAGTGTGTCTGTATCTCACCAAAGAAGCCCAACTAAAAGAATTATAGACTGACAACTGTGGACTGAGCAAATTTCTTTTTGAAAGGGCTATGGGAAGCTTGAAGTGCTGTAGTTCATGGGGTTGCAGAGTCAGAAATAATTTGGCAACTGAACAAAAATGATCTTATCTTGAAGATTATGATTTTGGAGGAACTAAGGTGATTGGCAGTGGACAGAACCAGAATATGTGAATTTCCTTAAAAACTTATTGACTTAAACAGTTTTTCCTAGCTTTTAGTTTTGTTGATATTTCTTATAGTCTCCTTTGTTTCTCTTTCATTTATTTCTGTGCTAAACCCAAGGAAACATTATCCTCAATGGTGAAAAATTGAAAGCATTTCTCCTAAAGTCAGAACAAGATAAGGGTGCCCACTCTCACCATTACTATTCAACATAGTTTTGGAAGTTTTAGCCACAGCAATCAGAGAAGAAAACGAAATAAAAGGAATCCAAATTGGAAAAGAAAAACTAAAACTGTTTGCAGATGACATGATCCTCTACATAGAAAACCCTACAAAAGACACCACCAGAAAATTACTAGAGCTAATTAATGAATATAGGAAAATTGCAGGATATAAAATTAACACACAGAAATCTCTTGCATTCCTATACACTAACAATGAAATTAAGAAAACAATTCCACTCACCATCACAATGAAAATAATAAAATACTTAGGAATAAATCTACCTCAAAAAACAAAAGACCTATATATAGAAAACTATAAAACACTGATGAAAGAAATCAAAGATGGCACAAATAGATGGAGAAATATACCATGTTCATGAATTGGAAGAATCAATATAGTGAAAATGAGGATACTACCCAAAGCAATCTATAGATTCAATGCAATCCCTATCAAGCTACCTACCGATGCTATTTTTCAGAGAACTATAACAAATAATTTCACAATTTGTGTGGAAATACAAAAAAACCTCAAATAGCCAAAGCAATCTTGAGAAAGAAGAATGGAACTGGAGGAGTCAACCTGCCTGACTTCAGACTATACTACAAAGCCACAGTCATCAAGACAGTATGGTACAGGCACAAAGACAGAAATATAGATCAATGGAACAAAATAGAAAGCCCAGAGCTAAATCCACACACCTATGGACACCTTATCTTTGACAAAAGAGGCAAGAATAAACAATGGAGAAAAAACAATCTCTTTAACAAGTGATGCTGGGAAAACTGGTCAATCACTTGTAAAAGAATGAAACTAGAACACTTTCTAACACCATATACAAAAATAAACTCAAAATGGGTTAAAGATATAAATGTAAGACCAGAAACTATAAAACTCCTAGAGGAAAACACAGGCAAAACATTCTCTGATATAAATCACAGCAGGATCCTCTATGACCCTGCTCCCAGAGTATAGGAAATAAAAGCAAAAATAAACAAATGGGACCTAATTAAACTTAAAAGCTTTTGCACAATGAAGGAAATTATAAGCAAGGTGAAAACACAGCCTTCAGAATGGGAGAAAGTAATAGTAAATGAAGCAACTGACAAAGAATAATCTCAAAAATATACAAGCAGCTCATGCCGCTCAATTTCAGAAAAATAAATGACCCAGTCAAAAAATGTACCAAAGAACTAAACAGACATTTCTCCAAAGAAGACATACAGATGGCTAACAAACACATGAAAAGATGCTCAACATCACTCATTATCAGAGGAATGCAAATTAAAACCACAATGAGGTACCATCTCATGCCAGTCAGAATGGCTGCTATCAAAAAGTCTACAAACAATAAATGCTGGAGAGGGTGTGGAGAAAAGGGAACCCTCTTACACTGTTGGTGGGAATGCAAACTAGTACAGCCACTATGGAGAACAGTATGGAGATTCCTTAAGAAACTGGAAATAGAACTGCCATATGATTGTACTGTTGGGCATATGATTGTATTGTTGGGCATACAATTGCTGGGACTGTATGACCAGCAATCTCACTGCTAGGCATACACACCAAGGAAATCAGAATTGAAAGAGACACGTGTACCCCAATGTTCATTGCATCACTGTTAACAGTAGCCAGGACATGGAAGCAACCCAGATGTCCATCAGCAGATAAATGGATAAGAAAGCTGTGGTACATATACACAATGGAATATTACTCAGCTATTAAAAAGAATGCATTTGAATCAGTTCTAATGAGGTGGATGAAACTGGACCATATTACACAGAGTGAAGTAAGCCAGAGAGAAAAACACCAATACAGTATACTAACACAAATATATGGAATTTAGAAAGATGGTAACAATGACCATATATGTGAGACAGCAAAAGAGACACAGATGTAAAGAACAGACTTTTGGACTCTGTGGGAGAAGGCGAGGGTGGGATGATTTGAGAGAATAGCATTGAAACATGTATATCACCATATGTGAAACAGATCACTAGTCCAGGTTCGATGCATGAGACAGGGTGCACAGGGCTGGTGCACTGGGAGATGGGGTGGGGAGGGAGGTAGGAGAGGGATTCAGGATGGGGAACACATGTACACCAATGGCTGATTCATGTCAATGTATGGCAAAACCTCAACAAACAATATTATAAAGTAATTAGCCTCCAATTAAAATTAATTTACAAAAAATATGGAAACCATTCTGCCTACATTACATGTAATTTTTAAAAAAATCTTTATACTTTGTGCAGAAAAATAAAAAAGGTAAGTGAGAACTGGGTCACTTCTCATAACTGTCACTGCCACAAGCCTAGTGAATCATCATCATCTCTTGTTTGAATCTATCACGTCCACCAGACTTCTTCCTCTGCCACTCTCAAGAGAGGCCAAAATGACTCATCTAAACTATGTCAGCTCCTGAACTCTGCTCAGATCTCTCCAGTGACTGCTCTCCTCCCTGACCCCATCTCCTTCGGCTCCTGCCCTCATTCACTCTGTTCCAGCCACACTGGCCTCTCTGTACTTCCTCAACCAACTGGGCATCCCATCCTTTGCATGGGGCTCTCTCTGCCAGTGATGCTCTTCCATATGAAACAAGGGTAGTTTACACAGGTACTTCACTTTCCACCTTCAAGTGCCACCTTCTCACTGTGGCCTATCTCGACCCTCCATTTAGTACTGCATCCCTTCCTGCCATCATCTCAGCACTTCTGATCCCTCTTAATGACCACTCTATTTTTTCAAAGCACAAATCCCCTTCTTACACTCTATGCATTTACTTCTGATGTTTATGTCTGCTGTCTGCTTCTTCCCACACAGGAGGGATTTTCATCTCTGTTCATTGATGTGTCCCCATCTGCTTAAGGGCCACCCCAAATAAACACAGAGGTGCACAATGAATGCCTACTAAATGGATGAATAACTAGCTGGGGACAGTAACTGTAATATATTTCCTATTTTTCCTCTAATCTGTCAAAGGACAAAGCAGAAGCAAGCAAACACCACCCTAATAGGGAGACCCAATTAGCCTCTTCATTTTAATCCCAGCTGTTAAGTGATTAACTTAGACCGAAGGTTTTTCTGTTTCCTGGTGACACCTACAGCCATTGAATACCCTGTAGAAAATTCCCTTCAATGTGCTTTGTGTTTAAAATAAAATTGAAGTCTGGGGGAAAAAAGGAAGGGGGACCACTTTCTGAAGTCTTCTCCCACTCCTCTGCTGCTGTTGTTGCTGTTAAGTCGCTTCAGTCATGTCTGACTCTGTGCAACCCCATAGACAGCAGCCCACCAGGCTCCGCCATCCCTGGGATTCTCCAGGCAAGAACACTGGAGTGGGTTGTCATTTCCTTCTCCAATGCATGAAAGTGAAAGGGGAAAGTGAAGTTGCTCAGTTGTGTCCAACTCTTAGCAACCCCATGGACTGCAGCCCACCAGGCTCCTCCATCCATGGGATTTTCCAGGCAAGAGTACTGGAGTGGGTTGCCATTGCCTTCTCCACTCACTCCTCTAGTTCAAGCAAATAAAAACTATGGGGATAGCTTTGGACTTTTCTATCTCATTTGTTTTTCATTACTTGTTTTATTATTACCTTTTAGTAAGGCACAGGGATATCATTATTCTCTGTCACCCTAGGGGATTCCAATATTGATTTTGAGATTTTTCTAGCCATTCTATAGAATACATATTATTTATAAGTTTCTACTTTACTTCTGTGGGCATATTTGCATTCTGAATGTTTTAGATTTTCCAGATGATAATGTATTATGAAATATGATAACATCCTTTTGATATTCCCATTGTTGTTCAGTTGCTAAGTTGTGTCCAACTCCTTAGCAAAGAAATCATATAGTCTTGAGATGGTTAGATGGCATCACTGACTTAATGGACGTGAGCTTGAGCAAACTTCAGGAGACAGTGAAGGACAGGGAAGCCTGGTGGGCTGCTTTCTATGGGGCACAATAAAGAACAGAAACTGCATGGAACTAACAGAAGCAGAAGATATTAAAAAAAAAGGTGGCAAGAATACACAAAAGAACCATACAAAAATGATCTTAATGACCCAGACAACCATGATGGTGTGATCACTCACCTAGAGCCAGACATCCTGGAGTGTGAAGTCAAGTAGGCCTTAGGAAGCATCACTATGAACAAAGCTAGTGGTTGTGATGGAATTCCAGATGAGCTATTTCAAATTCTAAAAGATGATGCTGTTATAGTGCTGCACTCAACATGTCAGCAAATTTGGAAAATTCAGCATGGCCACAGGACTGGAAAAAGTCAGTTTTCATTCCAGTCTCAAAGAAAGGCAAAGCCAAAGAATGTTCAAACTACTGCACAATTTCATTCATTCCACACACTAGCAAACTAATGCTCAAAATTCTCTAAGCTAGACTTCAACAGTACATGAACTGAGAACTTCCAGATGTTCAAGCTGGATTTAGAAAAGGCAGAGAAACCAGAGATCAAATTGGCAACATCCGCTGGATCACAGAAAAAGCAAGAGAATTCCAGAAAATCATCTATTTCTGCTTCATTGACTACACTAAATCCTTTGCCTCTGTGGATCAAAACAAACTGTGGAAAATTCTTAAAGAGATGGGAATACCAGACCACCTGTCCTGCCTCCTGAGAAACCTATATGCAGGTAAAGAAGCAATTTAGAACCAGACATGGAACAACTGACTGGTTCAAAATGGGGAAAGGAGTGTGTCAAGGCTGTATATTGTCACCCTGCTTATTTAACTTATATGGAGAGTACATCATGTGAAATGCTAGGCTGGATGAAGCACAAGCTGGAATCAAGATTGCTAGGCGAAATATCAATAACCTCAGATATGCAGGTGACACCAACCTTATGGCAGAAAGTGAAGAGGAGCTAAAGAGCCTCTTGATGAAAGTGAAAGAAGAGTAGAAAAGTAGGCTTAAAGCTCAACATTCAAAAAATGAAGATCATGGCATCTGGTCCCATCACTTCATGGGAAATAGATGGGGAAACAGTGGAAACAGTGTCAAACTTTATTTTCTTGGGCTCCAAAATCACTGCAGATGGTGACTGCAGCCATGAAATTAAAAGATGCTTGCTTCTTGGAAGAAAAGCTGTGACCAACCTAGACAGCATATTCAAAAGCAGACATTACTTTGCCAACAAATGTCCATCTAGTCAAAGCTATGATTTTTCCAGTGATCATGTATGGATGTGAGAGTTGGACTATAAAGAAAGCTGAGTGCAGAAGAATTGATGCTTTTGAACTGTGGTGTTGGAGAAGACTCTTGAGAGTCCTTTGGACAGCAAGGAGATCAAACCAGTCCATCCTAAAGGAGATCAGTCCTGGGTGTTCATTGGAAGGACTGATGTTGAAGCTGAAATTCCAATATTTTGTCCACCTGATGCAAAGAGCTGACTCACTGAAAAAGACCCTGATGCTGGGAAAGATTGAGGGCAGGAGGAGAAGGGGACAACAGAGGATGAGATGGTTGGACGGCATCACTGACTTGATGGACATGAGTTTGAGCAAACTCCGGGATTTGGTGATGGACAGGGAAGCCTGGTGTGCTGCAGTCCATGGGGTCACAAAGAGTCGGACATGACTGACCGACTGAACTGAACTGATTGTTGGAAAGCTGGCTCTTAGCTTACAGTTTGCTTCATTACTTTTCAGTATATATAGAATGTTTACTTTATATCCATATCCAATATTAGAATCTGTCTCTAACTAGAAACAGAATTAATCTTTCCTTCCATGTGTCTTTCTTTTATCAAAAGTAGAAAATTATTACTAGCATACAATTTTTTTTTAAAGTAAATGACTTAGATTACATTATTGCTAGGTTCCATTTCAGAATTTTAAATCATGGCATTACTCTTCTTCATTTGGACTCATTTTTTAGCCTTGGTAACATCCATTCACCCACAAACTCTATTAAAAATGAAGACCTTAAGTATGGCTGCATAAAGCGAGGTGCTAGGGGACTCAAAGATGAAGAAACCAAGTATCTTCCTTAGGAATTATCAGTGTACTACAAGAAGGGAGTCAAAGAAGAAAATAGCCTCAAAAATACTGTGACGAATGCCTTGAGAGGTCTCCCAGTGAAGGAGTCCCCGAGCCTAGAAAAGAAGATAAAGACCTCAAAGGCCGCAGGCCTGCACAAAGATAACAGCCACAAGGGCCCTTGCTGAACCACCTGACTTCGGGGATGACAAAGCTGAACTTTAAGTCCCACCCTGATACTCCGGGCAGACTGCATCAGCCCGGGACCCCCTGCCCCTGTTCATCCACAAACGGCCATCTCAGCTAAAGACTACACAAACGCGCCGCCTGACTAAGTCTTCCCCTATTGCTTCCACAAAACCTCCCCTTAAATATGAAGCCTCCCTGACCCCACGTGATCTGCCTGGTCCTTAGACCGGCTGTTGTCCCTCCTTGCCTGAATAAAGGCAGCCTCCATTGAGGTCGTCTCCCTTTCTTCACTGCCTCGTCTGGAACTCTACCTACACCAGAACCTTGTGGAAGAATGTGGAGGACGTGGACAGCTCCACGCTCCCAGGTGGATTCCCAGGTGGTTTAGTGGTAAAGAATCCTCTGCCAATGCAGGAGATGCCCTGAGACTTGGGTTTGCTCCCTGGATAGGGAAGATCCACTGGGAAAGGAAATGGAAACGTACTCAAGGATTCTTGCTTGGAAAATCTTAGACACAGAGGAGCCTGGAGGGTGCCAGCCCGTGTGGCCACAAGGACTCAGCTACAACTGAGCACGCACACACAGGTAGCTGGTAGGAAATTTTCAGTGAGAAGGTGATCACCAGATGATAAGATGTTCATTTTGGAGTGGCAATGATGGCAAAGCAGAGACAGGAAGCTGGTACAAGGTCTAACTGAGAGATAATACAGGGAGATGCAGTGGGCCAGGAAAGGGCTATTCAAGAAAGTTAAGCTGATGAGACTCAAGGACTCCTTAGCTGTGAGAAGGGAGAGTGCACTCTTGCCTGGAGCGTAAGACAGGACCCAGCTTGGAGCTTGTTTTTAGTTACTGAGTCATGTCCAACACAGTATAGTCCACCAGGCTCCTCTGTCCTGGGATTTCCCAGGCAAGAATACTGGAGTGGGTTGACATTTCATACTCCAGGAGATCTTCGCAACACAAGGATGGAACCCGAGTCTCCTGCATTGGCAGGTGGGTTCTTTACCACTGAGCCACTGTTGCAGAGAAGAAGCCAATTCTGACTCCATGTTGGAAGCGTTTCTTTGACTTGCTTTTGTTATAACCATCTAGAATGGCCTGCCTCAGAGAATCCTGTCCCTCTGCCTGACGGTTAAACTAAAGTGCCTTTGTTCAGAACCTGTCCACGTATAGATGGTAGGAAGCAAGAAATCAACACATCCACTGCCTGAGACTTGACATTCTAGGAGATATTTGCAAGATGAATGACCTTTCTACTTTGCTTCCTTATGTCCCCCCAATGTCTGATCTACAAAAGAACCTGGCATTCAGACCCTAACAAGATGGTTAATCAGAGGCACTAGCCTGCCATCTTCTCTGTCATCTGGCTCTGCAGTTGGTCCCTTCATTGCTCAGCCCTTGTCTCTTGGATTCATTGGCCCATCATGCAGCAAGCAGAGGGAGCTTGGACTTAGTAACACCATCAGGGAAGCCCAACTTGGAGGTAGCTAATAACTTAAAAACTTTCCTAACAGGCAAAACAAACCACTGTTTAACTCAAGTTATGAATAACTGCTATTTCAATATTATTGGAAAAGTCCTTTTTTGTTTTCATGTCTCAAAAAGCTAGAGGAGAATGAACAATGTACTGAACACTACACTTTCCTTTCCAGAGGAGGAAAGCTCTACATTCCATTTCTGTAAGACTTTCTTCTTTAACCCCCTCCTCAATCAGTGTTTATGTTTTTTCGAACGTAAATTATACCCACATAGCAACCAATCCTACTTCAGAGGAAGATGCTTTCTTTGAAACATATGAAGTATAAGTTTTCTCCACTTCACTTGCAGGAAGCTCTCTTCCTAGGTCAGTAACTGCAGGGGAGCTAAATTGGGCAAGGAGGCAACTCACTTAAGAAAGATTAGCTGGGAAATCCATTCGCACGACACAAAGGACCATCCTTAGATTCAAAGGGATAGAGTTCCACCTAGAAAATAGCTAAGGAATTTCTTAAATAGAATGCCAACCTTGAATGTGAATTGAGAACTGATGCTAACAAAGAACGACGATATTGCAGATCTTCTACTTGCTACTGAAGGTGTGAACACCTGAGCTTACCCCACCCTCCCCCATCTGTAATTGATTAAAAGAGTGACAGAACCAATAATGTTGGGGAAAGCCATCTCAGTGCAGTTGGATGGGGATGCAAGAGAAGCTTGGGAATATCAACTGTGCTCTACAGGAAAGACAAAGGGACTCTCCTCTGCCCATTCATCCTCATCATCAAGGACACAAATGGCAACTTCCTTGAAGACTGAAAGAATTCCAGAGCTGACATCTGTTTTAAACTGTAAATTAAATTTGTTTTTTCATACACACAACCAAATATTGATTCCTGGTTTTGATCATTCCCTTAATCATAATACTGAAGAGAGCAAGGCAATGAGTGGCATTTCTTGCCCTTTTCCTAAGGAAACCTGCATGAACCGAAATGCAGAGTCATTGCAGAGTCAAATGCATTGCAGAGTCAAAGTGGGGTGATTAATCCAGTGACTCTTGAATTACTGAAGGCTCAAGGAGGCCAAGCAAAACTTTTAATCTACTGAGTTGCTTGCTGTATGCAACAGTCTATGTGGACACTGGACCCAGGTGAGGAAGGGTTTGACTCCTCTGCATGACTGTTTGCCTTGAGCAACCTACTTTATAGAGCTTTCAGGATGATTCAGATTCACAGGTAAAATACTGGGATGAGGGTTTAACATATCTTCTTCAACATGTTAAGTACAACCACAGGAGTGCAAGCTACTTTTCTTATAATCTACATTGCTACTGCATGAGCAGCAAGTTGTGTGTGTGTGTGTATATGTGTGCATAACTCAGTGTGGCCTTTCTAAAACAGTTACCTGAGCAGGTGCAATCCTGACACTGGAGAGGACGATAGCACCAGGAGTTTCAGTGACTATACATCTAAATATTCAAATATGATGTCGTTGTTGTTCGGTCACCCAGTCATGAGTGACTCTCTGAGACCCCATGAACTGCAGCACACTAGGCCTTAAATACGATAAACCAAGCTAAAAATTGTTAAGTAGGTTCTATAAGCCTAGTCAGACAAATATGCCTTCGAAATAATATAGAAACTCAGGCTTCAACTCAGAAGCCTGGGATCCCAGAACGTGGCTAAGTAACGGGTCCCAGTCTCTTGTCCCATCGCCTCACTCCTTCTGCCCCAAGCTTCAGGTTCTGTATGTGGACTACAAGCTCCATCCCACCTCTCACTAATAAGCAATCCTTCCTTGGCGTGTCTTGGGCCCCAGAGCCTCCTAAGAGGGGAAGTCTGAGGTCCCAGGAATGCATAGCAGGGTCCAGTGGGGGCCAAGGTGGGCTCTGAGTGCAGGGGGCTTGGCTGCATAGGTGCCAAGAGGTGGGAGAACACAGCAGGTAAACTCTTTACTATACAGTATCCAGGGGATCCCTTGGTAATTTAAGATTTCCTGTTTTTAGTGCAATTAAAGAATAATTACCTTTTTCTTTTTTTTGCATCCTATTTGCAAGTGTCCATTCCTCAGGAAAAAGGTTATAAAAAGCTGTAAAGGCAACATGAACCTGGGCATTAAATTACCTGGACAACCACAGCCATGTCCTATGTATGATGAGAACTGCAAGAAGAATATAGATTGATTTATGGGTGATTTTTCAGTATTACATACCAAAAGTTGCTTCCCTGGTGGTTCAGAGGGTAAAGCATCTGCCTACAATTTGTGAGGCCTAGGTTCAATCCCTGGGTCAGAAAGATCCCCTGGAGAAGGAAATGGCACCCTACCCTGGTACTCTTTCTTGGAAAATCCCACGGACGGAGCCTAGTAGGCTACAGTCCATGGGATAGCAAAGAGTTGGACACACGACTGAGCGACTTCACTTTCACTTTCACCAAAAGTTAGGGGGCTCCCTGGTGGCTCAGCAGTAAAGAATTTGCCTGCAATGCAGGAGACACAGGAGGTGCAGGTTCGATCCCTGGGTCAGGAAGATCCCCTGGAGGCGGGCATGGCAACCCACTCCAGTATTCTTGCTTGGAGAATCCCATGGACCAAGGAGCCTGGCAGGCAACAGTCCACAGGGTCGCAAAGAGTTGGACAAAACTGAAGTGACTTAGCACACATGCACGCACCAAAAGTTATTTGACCTCAGAACCCATCATTCATAGTGGACTAAACTCAAACATATAAACAAATAAACAAATAGATAAGAACTGACTCATTTGAAAAGACCCTGATTCTGGGAAAGACTGAAGGTGGGAGGAGGAGGGGATGACAGAGGATGGTTGAATGGCATCACTGACTCAATGGACATGAGTTTGAGCAAGCTCCGGGAGTTGGTGATGGACAGGGAGGCCTGGTATGCTGCAGTCCATGGGATTGCAAAGAGTCGGACATGACTGAGTGACTGAACTGACTGACTGAAACTCAAACATGACTAAAAGACTTGCTCAGAGTTAAGATAATTCAAGATAAAAAGAAGCCTAGACTTGTGCTGGTGTTCCATCTATTTCCAAACTATACCTCTTGTTTCTGCTATCCTTTCACTGGCTTTGGTTTCACTTGAGAATAGTATCTTCCCTTCAAAATACCTGTGCAGGGATTTCCCTGGTGGTCCAGTGGCTAAGCCTCAGCTCCCGGTGCAGGGAGCCTAGGGATCCCTGGTCAGGGAACTAGACCCCACATTCTGCAACTAAGAGTTCCCAGGCCACAACTAAAGATCCTGCCTGCTGCAACTGAGACCATGAGCAGCCAAATAAATAAATATTTTACAAAAACAAAAACCAACCCATATATGAAGATCAAATCTGAAAAGCCAGCTTCTTCAGGACATGTCCTGCTGACTCCAGGAGAAAATTGCATCTCTTATGTGTGGCACCACATGCACACAGTACCATAAACCTTGGGCTCCTTGTGAATCTCCATCTCAGCAGCTGTACCCTCTGCAGGGGAGGTGTGGAGGCCTGCAATTCAACCCTGTTGGCCTCCAAGTGCTGGGCTAATGGGCATTTTTATTCTTTCTGTTTGGTTTGTCATGGGTCATTGACCTCCTATCCCATCTTTTTTGGTTCTCTCAGCAGAAAGAGGACCATGGGACTGCCAATCAAGGTGCCTTCCCCTCTGTGATGCCAAGTGAATTGCGGCCTGAGGAGTGGGGCCAAGCCCTAAGCACAAAAAACAGTGGACTGGGGCCCAGCCCGGGTAAACCCCTCATGCATGGGCCTGTTTCTCTAATCCATGATATCTAGACTCGAAAGCTGGCTAGGTTCTGATTTGCTTGCAAGCCTGTTTCTTGGAGGTGATGGTGGTTGTTTTGAGGGTACACTCCCATTCCTGGCAATTCTTTTAGTTATCTGAGAGCCTTCTAATAAATTCTTTCTTTACTAGAGTTTCTTTCATTTGCATGCGAACTAACAGTCATTGCCAATACACTTGGCAAAGCCCCTGACATAAGAGTTTATCTTGAGTGCACATACTGAGTTATTATAACCTAAATATGTATCATCACCATATTTGAAAAACAGTGAATTTTTTTTCTTACTCATAAAACAACATTCAGTTCAGTTCAATCGCTCAGTCGTGTCTGACTCTTTGCAGCCCCATGAATTGGAGCAGGACAGGCCTCCCTGTCCATCACCAACTCCTGGAGTTCACCCAAACTCATGTCCATCGAGTCAGTGACACCATCCAGCCATCTCATCCTCTGTCGTCCCCTTCTCCTCTTGCCCCTAATCCCTCCCAGCATCAGAGTCTTTTCCAATGAGTCAACTCCTCACATGAGGTGGCCAGAGTATTGGAGTTACAGCTTTAGCATCAGTCCTTCAAAAGAACACCCAGGACTGATCTCCTTCAGAATGGACTGGTTGGATGTCCTTGCAGTCCAAGGGACTCTCAGGAGTCTTCTCCCAACACCACAGTTCGAAAGCATCAGTTCTTCAGTGCTTAGCTTTCTTCACAGTCCAACTCTCACATCCATACATGACCACAGGGACCTTTGTTGGCAAAGTAATGTCTCTGCTTTTGAATATGCTATCTAGGTTGGTCATAACGTTCCTTCCAAGGAGCAAGCATCTTTTAATTTCATGGCTGCAGTCACCATCTGCAGTGATTTTGGAGCTCCCCAAAATAAAGTCTGACACTGTTTCCACTGTTGCCCTATCTATTTGCCATGAAGTGATGGGACTGGATGCTATGATCTTCGTTTTCTGAATGTTGAGCTTCAAGCCAACTTTTTCACTCTCCTCTTTCACTTTCATCAAGAGGCTTTTTAGCTCCTCTTCACTTTCTGCCATAAGGGTGGTGTCATCTGCATATCTGATGTTATTGATATTTCTCCTGGCAATCTTGATTCCAGCCTGTGCTTCCTCCAGCCCAGCGTTTCTCATGATGTACTCTGCATAGAAGCTAAATAAGCAGGGTGACAATATACAGCCTTGACATACTCCTTTCCCGAATTTGGAACCAGTCTGTTGTTCCATGTCCAGTTCTAACTGTTGCTTCCTGACCTGCATATAGGTTTCTCAAGAGGCAGGTCAGGTGGTCTGGTATTCCCATCTCTCTCAGAATTGTCCACAGTTTATTGTGATCCACACAGTCAAAGGCTTTGGCATAGCCAATAAAGCAGAAATAGATGTTTTTCTGGAACTCTCTTCCTTTTTCCATGATCCAGTGGATGTTGGCAATTTGATCTCTGGTTCCTCTGCCTTTTCTAAAACCAGCTTGAACACCTGCTAGTTCACGGATCACATATTGCCAAAGCCTGGCTTGGAGAATTTTGAGCATTACTTTACTAGCGTGTGAGATGAGTACAATTATGCAGTTTTGAGCATTCTTTGGCATTGCCTTTCTTTGGGATTGGAATGAAAACTGACCTTTTCCAGTCCTGTGGCCACTGCTGAGTTTTCAAAATTTGCTGCCATATTGAGTGCAGCACTTTTACAGCATCATCTTCCAGCATTTGAAACAGCTCAAGTGGAATTCCATCACCTCCACTAGCTTTGTTCATAGTGATGCTTTCTAAGGCCCACTTGACTTCACATTCCAGGATGTCTGGCTCTAGGTGAGTGATCACACCATCGTGATTATCTTGGTCACAAAGATTTTTTTTTACAGTTCTTCTATTTTGAAAAATTCACGGATGTATGAAAAATATAAGCCATACATATTTTTACTGTCCAAACACTGCCTAATTTTTTGTTCCAGTTTTCATACATCTATATGTGATATTCCTGAAATACATATCATTGTAATGCAGCAGTACATTTGGTTATTTCTAGTTAAAACTGTTGTGAAAGCTGTTCCTTTTTATTACATAATCTTTGAAATGACTCCTTTTAATACATGGCATAGTCTATCATTTGGGGGACTTTATTTTATTTTGGTTTTCAGATGACTAAATTTATTCTTTTAAAACCTTACTAGATTTTGTTCCTCTTGTTTTTCTGAGGTTTATTTATTTATTTCTTTTGGCATGGTGGGAAAAATTAAAAGAGCTTTACTTTTAATGCAGTGATGAGACAGTTGATGACCACTTTCTGGCTTTTATTTTCTTAACATGGTTTAAAATATTAATACTTTGCAAAGTAGGTTACCCTATGCTGTCTCCCACATCTGGGGGCACTTTTTGTTCATCAGTGAAATCCTGCCACTTGGAGGCTGCTCTTCCTTTCTTCTACGTAAAGGGAAACTTCAAAATAGCTTTAACCCACCTCCAATTTTTATATCATTTTTATATAGATTGTTTTCTTTTTTTTATTATTTCAGAATATTATAACAATCCTCAAGTAAGTTTTTGTCTGCATCTACTTCTTTAGCAAACACTAACTAATGTATGATTTTTCCACCAATAGTAACGCAAATGTCCTTCTCTCTGCGTCCTTGCCGTTACTGAATATTTTTTTTTATCTATATATACATATATACATTTTGCTGGTTTAATCCATGAAACATAGCATATAACTTTTATTTCAATTTCCATTTCTGTGATTAATAGTAAGAATATTAAATATGTATGTTAGCCTTTTTCTTCCTTTTGAATTATTCAGGTATGTGGACAATTTTGTTGGCATGTTATTTTCTACTAACTGATATCTAAGAGCTCCTCAGTGTGATTATTACATTAACTGTTCTGTTATGCTTGGTGTCCATGTTTTTCTCCATAATTACTTTTTGCTTTACACTGTATTTTTTTGCATGCAAATGTTTAAAATATATTCAAATCTATATTTTGCTTTGTGATTCTTTCCATTAATTTTATATTAAAAAGTCATTTCCCTAAAATTATTAAATATTTTCTTCTGACTTTCTCATCTGGCAAATGAACTTTCCAATTTGGAATTTAGTCTAATAAGTCATGTAAACAGAGGTTCTTAGTTGAGTGTTTTCTGTATACTAAGCCAATTTGTTTGATTCTTTGGTCAAATATTCCTGTTTCAAAATGCTTTCTCCATCGCAGTTCTGTTTCCAAAAACTACCTGAATCTCTTTGCAATCTATTCCATTCCATTGAGCTAACTATTGATTTTTACACCAGTACTACTCTGCTATAATGATTGTAGTTCAATGACTGTATTTATTTTTGTTTCTGGAAGGGCAACCCACCCCAACCTCCATATAAATTCCTCTGCAAATTTTTCTTGACTATTGTCATACAGTTATTCTTCCAAGTGAATATTAGAATCATTTTGACAAGTTTTTCCAAATCTCAATACAATAAAACTATATAATTGTTCATGGAAAAATAACCATATCAAATATCTATCTTTCTAAGACTAAGGCAAGTTTTCATTTGTTTCTGATTTTATATGTCTAAGTAAAATTTTATAGCTTTCCTACATAAGTCCTTAGATATTTTTTTCCTCCAAGTATTGGTATTTTATATACATTTCCAATTTTCTTAGATAATATATATTTGAATGGATTCATAAACAGAATCATTTTCTATTGTATTTTTCTTTGTTGGTAAATATTAGCATTTGAGGTAATCCTTGATTTCTGAACATGTATATTATAAACCAACCACTTTACTGAACCCTCTTATTGGTTTCTTAGGTTTCAGTTGAGTCAACTGTGTATCCATCACTTTTAAACAAAATTAAGATACAATGTCTGACTTTTTTCTTGCTTAGATAAAAAGTAATACTTAAGCATAAGCATTAAATGATACTTTCATTTATTTTTTAAAAATACCTTTTTGCAACTACTGAAAGAACATAAAATTGAGGCCAAACTAGAAATGCAAAATATAACCTGTGTACCCATATTGGACTGCTTCCATTTCCCTCGGGTACTCAGTCTCGCTATTCAAAACTATGAAAATGTCCTCTAAATGAAAGATATTAAGTCACTTCTCACTTGGATTAAACAGGACAGACAAAACAATCCAGCTGCTGATTAAGAATTTTGACAACTGTGGAAGACAAAGAAATACACCAGGAACCTATCCTCACGTAGACAGCAATTTATCTCTTATTTTAACCCTAGAGACAATAGGTAGGATACTTTTTTAAAGTAGAACAGGGTCCAAACCTAGATATCTTCAGAAAGCAATTGCATGCACTTCCGTATATGAGCAGATTCTGTTTTCCTCAGATAAACCTAAGTTCCCTGTTTTGAAAGATCAGGATAATAGTATTTAATTATTAATTCATCAAGTATTTGTCATGCATCTAATCTGGCTTCTGTATTATTGGGAAAGACTGGAGAGCCATCTGTAGTAATAAGTAAGAGTAAGGAAGGAAGAGAACTTGAAAAGGGAAAGTGTTAGTCACTCAGTCGTGTCCAGCTCTTTGCGACCCCATGGACTGTAGCCTGCTAGACTCCTCTATCCATGGGATTTCCCAGGCAAGAATACTGGTGTGGGTTGCCAAGGGGGTCTTCCAAACTGAGGAATCGAACCCAGGTCTCCTGCATTCCAGGAAGATTCTTTACCAGCTGAGCCAGCAGGGAAGCCCCTAGGAAGGGAACCTAGCACATAACAAAAGCTCAATAAATAATATTATCATTACCTTTTAGGATTATTTATTGTTAATCTCTAGAAGGCTAAGTCTAGTTCACCACTATCTTTCTAGGGCCAAACATAAGTGAGTGAAGTCGTTCAGTCATGTCCGACTCTTTGCGACCCCATGGACTGTAGCCAACCAGGCTCCTCGGTCCATGGAATTTTCCAGGTAAGAGTACTGGAGTGGGTTGCCATTTCGTTCTCCAGGCATGGAAAATATTAATGTCCAATGAATATTTTGTTGAAATATTTGAATATTTGTTGACTGACATTTTTACAAAAGTCTTAGTTGCCAAAAACTATTTTGACTTCATTCTTAACTGCTCACTTGAAATCAGTTTTTCAAAACGCATTTGTTAAAGCCAAGAGTACTCTTAAAGTCAGAATGAGTTCTAAATTGCTCTTTTTATATAGGTAGTAAAGAAAATAGTTTCTAAAATATCATATCTTTAAGTTGGCACAGAAAAATACTATGAGGAAGAGTATTCATTCCTCCACTCATTGACCATTTACGAAGCATCTTCTACATGAAAGACACAAAACAAATGCCCATCACAGAGTTTACAGAAGTTAAATGAATAGCCAAACAAATAAATGGGAAACTGCAAATTTTCAGTGCCATAGAAGAAAAGGAGAAAGGTGATGAGAGATTTGGGTTCATGAGGAAAAGAGATCAAGGAGACCCAAGTGAGTACAGCTTGAACTGGCAAAGCATGGGGGATGTTCAAGAAACAGATCCATATGACAGCGGTAAGAGGAAGAAGTGCCCGGGAGGAGACAGCAAGAATGTCTGGAAACTGTCCCAGGTACGTAATGAATCTTCTGCAGGGGACTGGCATGATTCAACCTGTTCTGGATGAAGGATGGGCAGGCCCAAGCTGGGAACCGGGAGTCTTGTAGGAAGCCTCACTAGTGGACCAAACGAAAGATAGTAACAACTTGGAGTTTGATGGAGGTGAATTTTTATATACCCAAACGTAATAGAGAAAACCAGTATTCAGAGGTACCTCATTTATACAAATGTCACTTGTCTAGAGACCAAGGCAATCTAGGGTTTCAATCTTAAACAGGTAACATAGGTGATATACCCTGGCCTAGATGGATTAGTTAATGTTTGCCTTCCTCCCTTTTTGCTTCCCCACCAACACAATGCAAACAGTGAGGATGGAAATAAGAATTTATCAAGAGTTTATAGATAGATATAGAAGACAGAACTTGCAAAAAATTGGTGATAGTTTTTGGTTTGGAGAACAAAGGGAACAGAGGCATCAGAGATGATTTTTGAGTTTCTGGCAACACCCTGGACAGTGGTGCCATTTACCAGGATAAGAAAGATTAGAAAGGTGTTAAGATTGGTGAATTTTTGTGACAGTTATTTTTGTTGTTTAATATGGTTTTCTACTCTCTGTTTGCATTGTGTTGGTGGGGAAGCAAAAAGGGAGGAAGGCAAACATTAACTAATCCATCTAGGCCAGGGTATATCAGCTATGTTACCTGTTTAAGATTGAAACCCTAGATTACCTTGGTTTCTAGACAAGTGACGTTTGTATAAATGAGGTACCTCTGAATACTGTTTTTCTCTATCATGTTTGGGTATATAAAAATTCAAATATATTGCCTGGATTAAATAAGCTTTAAAGTCTTTTCAAAATCCATACTATTTTATCTTTACATCCTACTGATAGTGACATAACACTAATACTGTCCTTAAATACCTATCATAGGTTATACAAGTCTGAATAGAGTTCCCTCCAAATTCATGCCCAACCAGAACCTAAAAACATGACCTGATTACATAATATGATCTTTTCAGATGTCAAGTTAAGTTGAGGTCACACTGAATTAGGATGGGTCCTAAATCCAATATGAATGGTCTCCATATTTATAAATGGGGGAACTTCACAATGTGAAGATGAAGGCAGAAATTAGTTATGCTGTCCCAAAACCAGGAATACCTGGGTCTACCAGAAACTGGGAGAAGCCAGAAAAGATCCTCCTCTTGAGGCTTCCAAGAAAGAATGGCTTTGACTAAACCTTGATTTTGAATTTCTAATCTCCAGAACTGTGAAAGAATACATTTCTGCCATTTTAAGCCATCTGTTTGTTGTTTAGTCACTAAGTTGCGTCTGACTCTGTGACTGACAGGCTCTAGTCGGGAAGATTCAATGAGATCACACATTTGAACTTATTTAGCTTAATACAGGGCATAGAGTATACGTTAAATAAACATCCGTTTTCCTTCCTCTGATAATGATCACCACCACTGGTTGTCGTTTATAAGTAAACCATACCTCTACCCAATTCAGGTTAGGTCTTACCCAATTTAGGTTAAGTCTTACCTCTAGGCTTATTTTACAGCTGAGGAAAGTGAGGCTTGGGAAAATTAAATAGCTTGCTCAAGATCACAAAGCTAAACAGGGAAGAGTCAGAGCTCAAACTCAACTATCTCACCACCAAGATGAGACACCAGAACACTTGCCTCTCACACCTGCAACATTTTAGCAAAATGACAGAGGAGAGGCACAAAGTGTTTTCAATGTCTGCAGTTCTCTCACACATTTATTAACAAATTTAGGGATCTAGTACAATTCAACTCTCCCCATTCACAGAGAAGCACAATATAACTCCAGTGCTATCAGTGAACTTCAGTTTCTACTGCTCCCATCAGCAGTGCTTCTGCTTTGCACATATGAATTCGAAGTCAAGGCATTATCACCAGATTGGACATTTATGGTTTTAATTTAATTAAATGCATTTTTCTCAAGTTTCTCCCGTTTCATTTTGATGATACTGACTCATTCTTGCCACCTAAAGAGACGATAAAAATAAGTACTGTAAGCACGGAGGGAAGTGTGTCTAAACTTCATAGTCACAGATGTCCGTCCTTTACAAATCAAAAAATAAAAGCACATTCTAAATTTACCTTTCCTCCTTAACTCAGTGAGTTGTAGGTCTGAATAAATCAGACATACAAATGTAAGGTGCAAAGCTGTTATTATGCAGTTTCAATTTCATAGAATTCTAGTGTAGGAGGGACTTCTAAAAAGTGGTGTGGTTCATCTGGACTCATGTAAGACAGTTATTTACCTGCCACCAAACCCTAGAAAGGAAAAGGATGCTCCTAAGACCCTATATCTATTTTTTGGTGGAACCCTCTGGAACACCTGGTTTCCTGATTTCCCCAAAAGTATATTTATCCTTCTAAAGCTGTCATTAACTATTAACGACGACACTGTCCTCTGGCTTTGTGCCAACTTTTCTTTTTGTTTATTAGTTTGGCCTTTAAAAAAAGAAGAAGAATAAGAAGACCACTATAGATAACATCCCAATGCTTCAAATTCCCTTAATTGACATCTAATGTGGAATTACCTTGCGTCCCAGGTTTAAAGCTCCCGATATGCACACATAGGTTCAAGAAAGGCCAACATGCTTCTCCTTCCACCTGGGCACTGATAATCTCTGGACTTTTCAAGTTTATCCTCCAGGAGGTTAACATCGCAGGCAATTTTGACGAGAGTTTGGAACCGAGATTCTCTTCCACGCTCTGTCCACACCCGCGCCCACGAGCAGAAGTTCTCTCCATTACAACCCACCACGCGAGCGCGCGCGCACATACACACACACACACACACACACACACACACGCACACACACACACACACCAAGGCAAGTAACAAAGGAAAACAGTCCCATAAAGCCTGAGCTATTGCATTCTCCAATCTGCACCTGTCAAGAGACAAAAACCAAACGGGAATCCTTCCCTGGCAATATGTCCAACACTCCTCAGAGAAGCAGGCACCGCGACACCCCCGGCGTGCGGGGCTGTATACACAAAGAGCCGGTGCTGGGTTTGCCCGCGGTCCGGGGGACCAGCGCATTCCCAGGACTGGTATTCTGGTATCTCCCCCATGCCCTCCTGCTCAGCAGAAAAGAACTATCCTTTATTTGACCCGCAGAGAGCCCAGGCTGGATGGCAGTGCATGGGCGTGGGGGGCGGGGGGCGGTTCCCGAATCCATCCCCTTCAGCCAGTCGGTCCCCAGCCTTTGGCATCTCCTAACAGATGCACAATCGCGCGCTGTCACAGATGTCCGCTTCGTATCCTCTCCCGGCAAAGCCAGGTGCCGAGGTCCCGCCGTGCGCATCCCCGCAAGCGCCCCTCCCGGCGCCCATACCCACCCGGGCAGCGCCGCCGGGCGCGCCTGCCTACCTGGTGGCTCGGCTGTCAGCACGGCGGCAGAGACTCGTCCCCTTCTCCTCCTCCGCAGCTACATCGCTCGGAGCGCCATGTTCCCGGTCTCCCCGGGCGCACGCCGGGCAACTACTACGGGCTGGGTAGGGGCAAAGGGGGCGGGGGCCGGCGGGAGGGGCCGGAGGCTGAGCCACAGCTTCCCACTCTCCACCCGGGCCTCCCCCAGCTACTGAGCATGCCCAGCTGCCCGGCTTCGCCCTGGGAGGACTTTCCAGGAGCGCGCGCAGCTGCTCCGGGTTTTCGTGGCTGCCGGAGGGAGGCTGGCAGTAGCAGCTGCGGGGGGCGGGGGGCGGGGGTGGAGAGGTTGCGGGGGGCGGGGGGAAGTGTCTCACGCCGTGGGATCTGAGCTGGAGAAAGCCCTTCTCGCTGATCTGATCCCACTTTCCCTCTGCCTTCCACGGGCAGCTCCTGCACCCCCCTCCTCATACACACTGTGCAGAAATTTTGTGCAGAGCTTATGAGGAGAGCAAAGGGCGAGAGGGCGGGGCCGAGAAAAAGGTCCTTCCGCAAGTCTTGGTGCTACCACCTGGAACCTTGCTGCTTCAACTTCAAGGTGCCTAGGGATTAAAATGCAGATTCGGAGTCGCTTGCTCTGGACTGGGGTCTGAAATCTACAAGCTGAACAAGCCCCCAGGGGATGCTGATGTCACTGTTCCTCTGACCACGTCGAGCAGCCGAGATCTAGAGAATCCCTCTCCTGTGACCTTTAGGTGGCCCTCCTGCAAGCAGCCAGCCTAGAAACATTCTCTGGCTCCCACAGAAGCCGCTCCGACCTACAGACGGCTTGGCGTCTAACAGGTGAAGATGCCCTCGGGATGTTGTGCCCAACCCTGGAAGGAATCTCAGTAGCACTGAACTCTGAGCACCCACACAAACTGGCTACTTTCTGACATAGAATTTGAGCCTTAGGGAAAGCTGGACCTTTTCATGCTCTCTTTGCTAGTTGGATAGCACACTCCTTGCCAGTTGAGCCTCTACTCAAGTCTGAACCACCTGACCTGCCTTGGCTGTTCCCAACCTTCCCTGATCTGGTACAAAAACAGACTGGGCATCAAAATGTCAATTTATTGGGCATCGAATGGTAAGGCTGGGCTTGCCAGTTAAGAAGACTGACAGACCATGGTAAGAATAGGGTGTTTACCTACCAAAAGATGACAGGGCTTTCAGATGAGTGATGTTTGGGTTGAAGCTTGCAAAGATATCTTGTAGTTCATCTTAAATCCCTGGGTTGCCCACTCCCTTCCCAATCGCTGAAGGCTCCCAGCATTGTCAAAAATATTCAGTGCCTGTGGACAGAGCAGGGAAGAGAGGGTGGGACAAACTGAGAAAGTAGCACTGAAACATATTGCCACATGTAGACTAGATAGCTAGTGGGAAGTTGCTGTAATGAAGAAGCTCAATTGCGAGCTCTGTGACAGCCTAGGGAGTGGGATGGGGTGGGTGGCGGAAGGGAGGTTCAAGCAGGAGGGGCCAAGTGTGTACCTATAGCTGATTCATGTTGTTGTATGGCAGAAACCAACACAATATTGTAAAGCAATTATCCTCTAATTAAAAACAAATTTAAAAAATATTTGCTGTCAAGGCTATAGTGAGAGAGATTCACAAAAGCATTCATGAATTGTCAACCTTGGAAATGAAGACATCACAAACATCTGCCTTAGCTGCCCCCAAAATACGCTCAGGAATTAGTGACACAGTATGTGATATCAAATTAAAAATAAATGTTTATATCTATTGGTACCCTGTTACACTTAATAATTCTAAACAGTTTTCTAATTAATGGTATAATATTTATCTTGTTTTCCATTAACAATATTTGTTTTCCATTTGCTCAGGACCCTCAGTGTAGTAGGTGCCATATCAAAACAGGAATCAGTACTTGAATGCAATCTCAAAAACAACAGAATGATCTCTGTTCATTTCCAAGGCAAACCATCCAGTATCACGGTAAGCCAAACCTATGCCCCAGCAGATAATGCTGAGGAAGATAAAGTTGAATGGTTTTATGAAGACGTACAAGACCTTTTAGAACCAATACTGAAAAAAGATGTCCTTTTCATTATAGGGGACTGGAATGCAAAAGTAGGAAGTCAAGAAATATCTGGAGTAACAGGCAAATTTGGCCTTGAGTACAGAATGAAGCAAAGCAAAGGCTAATACAATTTTGCCAAGGGAACACACTGGTCATAGCAAACACCATCTTCCAACAACACAAGAGAAGACTCTACACATGGACATCACCAGATGGTCAACACCGAAATCAGATTGATTATATTACTTGCAGCCAAAGATGGAGAAGCTCTATACCGTCAGCAAAAACAAGACCAGGAGCTGACTGTGGCTCAGGTCATGAACTCCTTATTGCCAAATTCAGACTTAAATTGAAGAAAGTAGGGAAAACCGCTAGACCATTCAGGTATGACCTAAATCAAATCCATTATGTTATACAGTGGAAGTGAGAAATAGATTTAAGGGACTAGATCTGATAGATAGAGTGCCTGGTGAACTATGGACTGAGGTTCGTGACATTGTACAGGAGACAGGGATCAAGATCATCCCCATGGAAAAGAAATGCAAAAAAGCAAAATGGCTGTCTGGGGAGGGCTTACAAACAGCTGTGAAAAGAAGAGAACAGAAAAGCAAAGGAGAAAGGAAAGATATAAGCATCTGAATACAGAGTGCCAAAGAATAGCACGAAGAGAGAAGAAAGCGTTCCTCAGCGATCAATGCAAAGAAACAGAGGAAAACAACAAAACAGGAAAGACTAGAGATCTCTCCAAGATACCAAGGGAATATTGCATGCAAAGATGGGCACAATAAAGGAGAGAAATGGTATGGACCTAACAGAAGCAGAAGATATTAAGAAGAGGTGGCAAGAATACACAGAAGAACTGTACAAAAAAGATCTTCACGACCAAGATAATCACGATGGTGTGATCACTCACCTAGAGCCAGACATCCTGGAATGCGAAGTCAAGTGGGCCTTAGAAAACATCACTACGAACAAAGCTAGTGGAGGTGATGGAATTCCAGTTGAGCTGTTTCAAATGCTGGAAGATGATGCTGTGGAAGTGCTGCACTCAATATGCCAGCAAAATTTGAAAACTCAGCAGTGGCCACAGGACTGGAAAAGGTCAGTTTTCATTCCAATCCCAAAGAAAGGCAATGCCATAGAATGTTCAAACTACTGCACAATTGCACTCATCTCACATGCTAGTAAAGTAATGCTCAAAATTCTCCAAGCCAGACTTCAGCAATACGTGAACTATGAACTTCCTGATGTTCAAGGTAGTTTTAGAAAAGACAGAGGAACCAGAGATCCAATTGCCAACATCTGCTGGATCATGGAAAAAGCAAGAGAGTTCCAGAAAACATCTACTTCTGCTTTATTGACTATGCCAAAGCCTTTGACTGTGTGGATCACAATAAACTGTGGAAAATTGATGGGAATACCAGACCACCTGACCTGCCTCTTGAGAAAACTATATGCAGGACAGGAAGCAACAGTTAGAACTGGACATGGAACAACAGACTGGTTCCAAATAGGAAAAGGAGTACGTCAAGGCTGTATACTGTCACCCTGCTTATTTAACTTCTATGCAGAGTACATCAGGAGAAACGCTGGGCTGGAAGAAGCATAAGCTGGAATCAAGATTGCTAGGAGAAAAATCAATAACCTCAGATATGCAGATGACACCACCCTTATGGCAGAAAGTGAAGAGGACCTAAAAAGCCTCATGATGAAAGTGAAAGAGGAGAGTGAAAAAGTTGGCTTGAAGCTCAACATTCAGAAAACGAAAATCATGGCATCTGGTCCCATCACTTCATGGGAAATAGATGGGGAAACAGTGGAAACAGTGTCATTATTTTGGGGGGCTCCAAAATCACTGCAGATGGAGATTGCAGCCATGAAATTAAAAAACGCTTACTTCTTGGAAGGAAATTTGTGACCAACCTAGACAGCATATTCAAAAGCAGAGACATTACTTTGCCAACAAAGGTCCATCTAGTCAAGGCTATGGTTTTTCCAGTGGTCATCTATGGATGTGAGAGTTGGACTGTGAAGAAAGCTGAGTGCTGAAGAATTGATGCTTTTGAACTGTGGTGTTGGAGAAGACTCTTGAGAGTCCCTTGGATTGCACGAAGATCCAACCAGTCCATTCTATAAGGAGATCAGAATGTGTGTTCTTTGGAAGGACTGATGCTAAAGCTGAAACTCCAGTACTTTGGCCACCTCATGCGAAGAGCTGACTCATTGGAAAAGACTTTGATGCTGGGAGGGATTGGGGGCAGGAGGAGAAGGGGACGACAAAAGATGAGATGGCTGGATGGCATCACCGACTCGATGGACATGAGTTTGGGTGAACTCTGGGAGTTGGTGATGGACAGGAAGACCTGGCGTGATGCGATTCATGGGGTTGCAAGAGTCGGACACGCCTGAGTGACTGAACTGACTGACTGACTGATGGTAAATGGATGAATCCTTTTCTCCCTCAATATTTCTATATATAGCAGCTTTGCTGGTGGTACAGTGGTTAAGTATCTGCCTGCCAATGAAAGAGACATGGGCTCACTTCCTGGTCTGGGCAGATTCCACATGCCATGGGCAATTAAAACCCACTTGCTGCAACTGCTAAGCCCAAGCTCTGTAGAGCCCAGGAGCCAGAACTAATGAGCCCTTGTGCTGCAACTACTGAAGCCCGTGCACTTAGAGCCTGTGCTCACAGCAAATGGAGCCACCACACTGAGAAGCTCACACACCACAGTGAAGGTAGCCCCTGGGCACTGCAACTAGAGAATGCCCACTCGGAGCAGAGAAAATCCAGCATGGGCTAAAATGCATTAATTAAATGATAAATATCTGTATATGGCAAATAAATGGAGAAAAAAATTCAAACAACGACAGACTTTATTCTCTTGGATTCCAAAATCACTGCAGATGGTGACTGCAGTCATGAAATTAAGACACTTGGTCCTTGGAAGAAAAAATTATGGTTTTCCCAGTGGTCATGTATGGATGTGAGAATTGCACTATAAAGAAGCCTGAGTGCTGAAATATTGACGCTTTCCCACTGTGGTGCTGGAGAAGACTCTTGAGAGTCACTTGGATAGCTAGGAGAGCAAACCAGTCAATCATAAAGAAAATAAACCCTGAGTATTCATTGGAAGGACTGATGCCGAAGCTTTAGTACTTTGCCCACCCGATACAAAGAGCCAACTCATTGGAAAAGACCCTGATTCTGGAAAGATTGAGGGCAGGAGGAGAAGGGGACAACAGAGGATGAGATGGTTGGATGGCATCACCGACTCAATGGACATGAGTCTGAGTAAACTCTGGGAATTGGTGATGGACAGGGAAGCCTGGTGTGCTGCAGTCCATGGGGTTGCAAAGAGTTGGACTCGACTTAGTGACTGAACAACAGTGTATAAAGGAGAAATATGTCCTGTTATATCATACCCTGCTTTTCTATTTAAAACAATGTGCATGTGTGGTAAGTTGTTTCAGACATGTCCAACTCTTAGCGACCCCGTGGCCCACTAGTCTACTCTGTCCATGGGATTCTCCAGGCAAGAAAACTGGAATGGGTTGCCATACACTCCTCCAGGGGATCTTCCCAACCCAGGGATCGAACCTGTGACTCTTCTGTCTCTTGTATTGGCAGGCAGGTTCTCTATCCCTTTCACTGGGATAGGCATCTTTAAATCGATTCCTTGATTTTTGAAGTCACACACGTAACCTTAACTGCCCACCTACCACCCCCACTCCCATCATTATTGCATAAATATTTCCTATTTTTTACTTTCTTTTCTGTGTTCTTGTGCAGAGGCAAAAGTCAGAAATTATTTTTATAGAGGTGTTGTTTATTTGTGATTGATTGACATCAATTAAAATTTTGTTTTGAAGTACTGAACTTTAATCATTTCCTGTCCTATATAAAGCTTGTCTTTGTGTGGCTATGTCTACTGGTTAAATACTATAATTATTGTTAGTTGGCTCAATTTTTTTAGGAGTTATGCAAGGTAAACTATTATAAATGAATAATAATACTATTTCTATAAATACTGCATTGCATAAGGGTTTACTTTTTATACATACAATATCATTTCTTTAGAGTCTAGCAGGCAAGATATTAATTAAGTACCAAGATCTGTGAGTGGGAGATATAGTGGGCAGCGTTGGGCAGAGGTAGAAGTCAAGCCGTGATGCCACAACTAATGACCCCTGTGCTGCTCATCTTGTGTTGTTCAAGACAAGCCTCTTATGTAAATTCCCTTGGTTTTAAAATCTGCCACCTACCAATATTAACAATCTGGACTGGTCTGCCCCTTTCTTCAGTTTCTCCTTGCCTATGGGGGTGGGGAGTCATTTTCAGATTTTACCCAAGAGCTCCAAAGTTTGTGAACCAACAGAAGTACATTGTCTATTTAAGTATCTGGCTGTATACACTTTTTGCATGTGAAATGATTAATTATGATCTCTTGAGCTGGCATGCACTCATTCTCTGACAAGACATAACTTCATCTACTATAAAAATCTGTATTTGTAATTTTGGAGGGGAAAATAACTGTTAAGTAATAACTAAGAGGACTTACCTGGTGCTCCCGTGGTTAAGACTCCTTGCTTCTACTGCAGGGGGTGTGCATTTGATTCCTGGCTGGGAAACTAAGATCTCATGTGCCACATGGTCAAAAAGTAAAAATTAAAATAATAATAATAACTAGAAGTGTCTGGTTTTCAGTATAATAAAGCTAAATACCTGTGAATGTTTCATGAGAAATGAACCTCAACCAACTTGATGAACACCAAAGACCATGAAAAGATGTATCTGAGGGTTAGAGAAACTAATCAATTGGTTGAGAAGATTAAGACTGCATTCTGGAATCAAGGTTGACTGCCCCAGCTCACTCTCTTCCCTTATGTATTCAGCAACAGATAGCTGCTGCTGCTGCTGCTGCTAAGTCGCTTCAGTCGTGTCCGACTCTGTGCGACCCCATAGATGGCAGCCCATCAGGCTCCCCAGTCCCTGGGATTTTTCCAGGCAAGAACACTGGAGTGGGTTGCCATTTCCTTCTCCAATGCATGAAAGTGAAAAGTGAAAGTGAAGTTGCTCAGTCGTGTCCGACTCTTAGTGACCCCATGGACTGCAGCCTACCAGGCTCCTCCGTCCATGGGATTTTCCAGGCAAGAGTACTGGAGTGGGGTGCCATTGCCTTCTCCGAACAGAGAGCTAGAATCCGCCAAAGATGAATCACAATTATAGAGAAATCAGCATGGACTCCACAAAGGAACCAGACATGTGCTTAGATAATGAGGTGGGGGTGGGGGGCAGGGGCATGTCAGAAAGAATAGGGGATGGGAATGAATGTTTCAAGAAACATATATAAAAAGAATAATATGTATCTGAAGAAGAATTACTGCCAAGGAAACAGACAAAAGTTCAGACAAATATTTCCCCAAAGTTCTAAAGTAAAGAAAGATAATATGATCTAAAAAAAAAAAAAATTGTATTTTTTTAAATACAAGGGTTTGAAGAAGAGACATCATGACCAAAATGAAAGGGAAACTGGCAGAGTTCAGAGGGAAATAAAAGGGAAGTTATTAAACTATCCAAAAGATTTTAAAAAGAGAGAAAAATAAGACTAAACACAGCTGAAATTCAGTGATAGATGGACAGTTCTTAACTACAAAAAAGAATATAAAGTCAGTTGTAGGAAAATTATGTAGAAGTTGAACAAAGGAGAGCCAACACGTGCACACATGTAGGCTTGCACTTGCATGCAAGAGCTGATTAGACATACCTATTCCTAACTTCATTTTCAATGACATCACATTGGTAGCTTAAAATTAATGATTGTGAGACTTCAACAAACTATGGTTGCCTGGGAGAAGGGTGAGGAAAAGGGATAGTTAGGGAGTTAGGGATGGACATGTACATACTGCTATGCTTAAAATGGGCAACCAACAATGACCTGAATGTTATGGGGCAACTCAGAAGGGAGGGGATTCAGGGGGAGAATGGATACATGTATATGTAGGACTGAATCCCTTCACTGTTCACCTAAAACTGTCACAACATGGTTTAATTGGCTATGTTTCAATACAAAACAAAAAAATTAAAAGTAATAACCACTGTAGGAGTATTCACACCACATAAATTGACAGACATTACACGTTAGAGGTTTTTATTTATTTTCATATACCAGGGCACCAGTTTGTACAAATTTTGCTGAAAACAAAACAAACAATAACAAACACAGAATAAAATGGAATAGAAAAATTAGTCAAATTTTTGTTTGACTAATTTTTGTTTTGATTTCTGTAATACAAGATATTCTCCTGAAATAAAAAGTCTTAAATCTGCTGAACAGAAGAACACAGTCGAAATATACTCTAGTGAAGTTATAGAATTTCACAAGCAAATCATCTTTGCTGCATCCAGGCAAAAAAGGTAATTTACATACAAGAAAAGGAAAATCAAGCTGCCTTAGATTGCTTCACAGCAGCATATAATGCCTGAGGGAATGTGCTCTGGGAAGAAACAGTGACCTAGGAAGGTAAGTTTTGCCTAGTCAGGCTGTTCTTCAGGTTTTCAAGGCAACAGTCAATTGTTCCCAAACATACAACACATTAGGATATATACCAGATATAAACTTTAAACAAAGACATAAAAAACTAGTTTATCATGAAATTTACCCAACAAAAAAGAAAGGGAAAGTGAAAGTCATTCAGTAGTGTCCGACTATTTGCGACCGCACGGACTATACAGTTCATGGCATCCTCCAGGGCAGAATACTTGAGTGGGTAGATTTTCCCTACTCCAGGGGGTCTTTTCAACCCAGGGATCAAACTCAGCTGTCCTACATTGCAAGCTGATTCTTCACCAACTAAGCCACCAGGGAAGCCCTTGTCCAATGGAGGTAAATTTAAAAAGCAATTCTCAAAAATGGTGAAGACATGATCAAATGGAAGAATGATAATCATCAGTAAAGTTCAGTGACTCAGTCATGTCCGACTCTTGGTGACCCCATGAACTGAGGCACACCACGTTTCCCTGTCAATCACCAACTCCTGAAGCTTGCTCAAACTCATGTCCGTCTAGTCGGTGATATCATCCAACCATCTCATCCTCTGTCATTCCCTTCTCCACCTTCAAACTTTCCCAGCATCAGGGTCTTTCCCTAAGAGTCAGTTCTTCACATCAGGTGGCCAAAGTATTGGAGGTTCAGCTTCAAAATCAGTCCTTCCAATGAACACCCAGGACTAATCTCCTTTAGGATGGACTGGTTGGATCTTCTTGCAGTCCAAGGGACTCTCTAGAGTCTGCTCCAACACCACAGTTCAAAAGCATCAGTTCTTCGGTGCTCAGCTTTCTTTATAGTCCAGCCTTCACTGGAAAAACCATAGCTTTGACTAGACGGACCTTTGTTGGCAAAGTAATGTCTCTGCTTTTTAATATGCTGTCCACGTCGGTCATAGCTTTTCTTCCAAGGAGCAAGCATCTTTTAATTTCATGGCTGCAGTCACCATCTGCAGTGATTTTGGAGCCCCCCAAAATAAAGTCTATCACTGTTTCCATTGTTTTCCTATCTATTTGCCATGAAGTGATGGGACCGGATGCCATGATCTTAGTTTTCTGAATGTTGAGTTTTAAGTCAAAATTTTCAGTCGACTCTTTCACTTTCATCAAGAGGCTCTTTAGTTCTTCTTCGCTTTCTGCCATAAGGGTGGTGTCACCTGCATATCTGAGGTTATTGATATTTCTCCTGGCAATCTTGATTCCAGCTAGTGCTTCAGCCAGCCCAGTATTTTGCATGCTGCATGCTGCATATAAGTTAAATAAGCAGGGTGACAATATACAGCTTTGGTGTACTCCTTCCCATATTTGGAACCAGTCTGTTATTCCATGCCCAGTTCTAACTGTTGCTTCTTGACCTGCATATGCATTTCTCATAAGGCAAGTAAGGTAGTCTGGTACACCCATATCTTGAAGAATGTTCCACACATTGTTTTATCCACACAGTCAAAGGCTTCCGCAGTCAATAAAGTAAAAGTAGATGTTTTTCTAGAACTCTCTTGCTTCTTCAATGATCCAACAGATGTTGGCAATTTGATCTCTGGTTCTGCCTTTTCTAAATACAGCTTGAACATCTGGAAGTGCATGGTTCCTGTACTGTTGAAGCCTAGCTTGGAGAGTTTTGAGCATTACTATCCTAGCGTGTGAGATGAGTGCAATTGTGCAGTAGTTTGAACATTCTTTGGCATTGCCTTTCTTGGGATTGGAATGAAAACTGACCTTTTCTAATCCTGTGGCCACTGCTGAGTTTTCCAAATTTGCTGGCATATTGAGTGCAGCACTTTCACAGCATTATCTTTTAGGATCTGAAATAGCTTAGCTGAAATTCCATCATCTCAACTTGCTTTGTTCATAGTGATACTTCCTAAGACAAACTTGATTTCACATTCCAGGATGTATGGCTCTAGGTGAGGGATCAAACCATCATGGTTATCTGGTCCATGAAGATCTTTTTTGTATAGTTCTTCTGTGTATTTTTGCCACCTCTTCTTAGCATCTTCTGCTTATGTTAGGTTCATACAATTTCTGTCCTTTATTGTGCCCAAATTGCATGAAATTTTCCTTTGGTATCTCTAATTTTCTTGAAGAAATCTCTGTTCTTTCCCATTCTACTGACTTCCTCTATTTCTTTATATTGATCGCTGAGGATGGCTTTCTTATCTCTCCTTGCTATTCTTTGGAGCTCTGCATTCAAGTGTGTATATCATTTCTTTTCTCTTTTGCCTTTTGCTTCCCTTCTTTTCTCAGCTATTTGTAAGGCCTCCTTAGACAACCAATTTGCCTTTTTGCATTTGCTTTTCTTTGGGATGGTCTTGATCACTGCCTCCTGTACAATGTCACAAACCTCTGTCCATAGTTCATCAGGCACTCTATCTATCAGATCTAATCCTTTGAATCTTTTTAGGTCATACTTGAATGGTCTAGTGGTCTTCCCTACTTTTTTCAATTTACATCTGAATTTTGCAATAATGCTTCATGATCTGAGCCACAATCAGTTTCTGGTCTTGTTTTTACTGACTGTATAGAGCTTCTCCATCTTTGGCTGCAAAGAATATAATCAATCTGATTTCAGTATTGACTATCTAGTGGTGTCCATGTGTAGAGTCTTTTGTTGTGTTGTTAGAAGAGGGTGTTTCATATGACCAGTGCATTCTCTTCACAAAATTCTGTTAGCCTTTGCCCTGCTTCATTTCGTATTCCAACGCCAAGTTTGCACGTTACTCCAGTTGTCTCTTGATTTCCTACTTTTGAATTCCAGTCTCCTATGATGAAAAGGACATCTTTTTTGGGTGCTGGTTTCATATCAAAATGGCGGAGTAGAGGGACACGTGTTCATCTTCTCCTGCGAGAACACCAAAACTACAATTCACTGCTGAACTACTATCGACAGAAGAATGTTGGATCCCACCCAAAAAGGATACCCCACGTCCAAGGGCAAAGGAGAAGCCCCAGCAAGATGGTAGAAAGGGTGAAATCACATTTAGAACCAAAGCCCAGACCTCCCAGACACACTCAAGGGCTCAAACAAAACCTGTGTGCACCAGAAGACCCCACAGAGACTGAGCCAGACCTGCCTTTGAGTGTTTGAGTGTCTCCTGTGGAGGTACAGGTCAGCAGTGGACTACCACAGGGGCTCTGGGTGCAGCAGTCCTGGGTGTGGCATAAGCCCTTTTGGAGGAGTTTGCCATTAACCCCACCAGAGAGCTGCTGAGCAGATGACCCATAAATTGCAGAACAATTATAACAAATAAATTCTCACACTGTTAAGAAAGTTCTAAGACCCACAACAGATTTCCCAACCTGGGGATCTGGCAAAGGGACTGAGAACCCCCAGGAAATGTGACTTTGGAGGCCAGTGGGATTTGATTACTAAACTCACACAGAACTAGGGAAACAGACACTTGGAGGGCACAAACAAAAGCTTGTGTGCACCAGGACCCAGGAGAAAGGAGCAGTGACCCCACAAGAGACTGATCCAGACTTTCTGTGAGTGTCCAGGATTCTCCAGTGGAGGCATAGGTCAAGCAGTGCCCTGCTGCAGGATCGGGGGCACTGAGTGCAGCAGTGTGTGCAGGGGAACTTTTGAAGGAGGTCAACATTATCTTCATTAACTCCACCATAGTTTGGTCTCAGATCAAACAACAGGGAGGGAACAGAGTGCCACCCTTCAAGAGAAAATTGGATTAAAGATTTACTGAGCATGGCCAGCCCATCAGGATAGGACCCAGTTTCCCCCTCAGTCAGTCTCTCTGATCAGAAAGCTTCCATAAGCCTCTTATCCTTATCCCTCAAAGGGTAGACAGAATGAAAACCACAGTCACAGAAAACTAATCAAACAGATCACATATACAACAGCCTTGTCTAACTCAATGAAATTATGAGCCATACATTTTAGTGCCACCCAAGATGGATGCAAAAGTAGGAAGTCAAGAAACACCTGGAGTAGCAGGCAAATTTGGCCTTGGAATGCAGAATGAAGCTAAGCAAAGGCTAATAGAGTTTTGCAAGGGAATGCCCTGGTCACAGTAAACACCCTCTTCCAAGAACACAAGAGAAGACTCTGCACATGGACATCACCAGATGGTCAAAACCAAAATCAGATTGATTATATTACTTGCAGCCAAAGATGGAGAAGCTCTAAACCGTCAGCAAAAACAAGACCGGGAGCTCACTGTGGTTCAAGTCATGAACTCCTTATTGCCAAACTCAGACTTAAATTGAAGAAAGTAGGGAAAACTACTAGACCATTCAGATATGACTTAAGTCAAATCCCTTATGTTATACAGTGGAAGTAAGAAATAGATTTAAGGGACTAGATCTGATACACAGAGTGCCTGGTGGACTGAGATTCATGAATGTACAGGAGACAGGCATCAAGACCAACCCCATGGAAAAGAAAAAAAAAAGCAAAAAAGCAAAATGGCTGTCTGGGGAGGCCTTACAAATAGCTGTGAAAAAAGAGAAGTGAAAAGCAAAGGAGAAAAGGAAAGATAAGCATCTGAATGCAGAGTTCCAAAGAATAGCAAGAAGAGATAAGAAAGCCTTCCTCAGCGATCAATGCAAAGAAATAGAGGAAAACAACAGAATGGGAGAGACTAGAGATCTCTTCAAGAAAATTAGAGATACCAAGGGAACATTTCATGCAAAGATGGACTCGATAAAGGACAGAAATGGTATGGACATAACAGGAACAGAAGATATTAAGAAGAGGTGGCAAGAATACCCAGAAGAACTATACAAAAAAGATCTTCACAACCAAGATAATCACGACGGTGTGATCACTCACCTAGAGCCAGACATCCTGGATGTGAAGTCAAGTGGGCCTTAGGAAGCATCACTATGAACAAAGCTAGTGGAGGTGATGGAATTCCAGTAGAGCTATTTCAAATGCTGGAAGATGATGCTTTGAAAGTGCTGCACTCAATATGCCAGCAAATATGGAAAACTCAGCAGTGGCCACAGGACTGGAAAAGATCATTTTTCATTCTGCTCCCGAAGAAAGGCAATGCCAAAGAATGTTCAAACTACTGCATAATTGCACTCATCTCACACGCTAGTAAAGTAATGCTCAAAATTCTCCAGGCCAGGCTTCAGCGATATGTGAACCATGAACTCCCTGATGTTCAAGCTGGTTTTAGAAAAGGCAGAGGAACCAGAGATCAAATTGCCAACATCTGCTGGATTATGGAAAAAGCAAGAGAGTTCCAGAAAAGCATCTATTTCTGCTTTATTGACTATGCCAAGGCCTTTGACCGTGTGGATCACAATAAACTGTGGAAAATTCTGAAAGACATGGGAATACCAGATCACCTGACCTGCCTCTTGAGAAATCTGTATGCAGGTCAGGAAGCAACAGTTAGAACTGGACATGGAACAACAGACTGGTTCCAAATAGGAAAAGGAGTACGTCAAGGCTGTATATTGTCATCCTGCTTATTTAACATATGCAGAGAACATCATGAGAAACACTGGGCTGGAAGAAGCATAAGCTGGAATCAAGATTGCCAGGAGAAATATCAATAACATCAGATATGCAGATAACACCACACTTATGGCAGAAGGTGAAGAGGACCTAAAAAGCCTCTTGATGAAAGTGAAAGAGGAGAGTGAAAAAGTTGGCTTAAACCTCAACATTCAGAAAACGAAGATCATGGCATCTGGACCCATCACTTCATGGAAAATAGATGGGGAAACAGTGCAAACAGTGTCAGACATTATTTTGGGGGGCTCCAAAATCACTGCAGATGGAGATTGCAGCCATGAAATTAAAGAACGATTACTCCTTGGAAGGAAAGTTATGACCAACCTAGATAGCATATTCAAAAGCAGAGACATTACTTTGCTAACAAAGATCCATCTAGTCAAGGCTATGGTTTTTCCTGTGGTCATGTATGGATGTGAGTGTTGGACTGTGAAGAAAGCTGAGTGCAGAAGAATTGTTGCTTTTGAACTGTGGTGTTGGAGAAGACTCTTGAGAGTACCTTGGACTGCAAGGACATCCAACCAGTCCATTCTAAAGGAGATCAGTCTGGGGTGTTCATTTGAAGGACTGATGCTAAAGCTGAAACTCCAGTACTTTGGGCACCTGATGCGAAGAGTTGACTCATTGGACAACACTGTGATGCTGGGAGGGATTTGGGGCAGGAGAAGAATGGGATGAGAGAGGATGAGATGACTGGATTGCATCACCAATTCGATGGACATGAGTTTGGGTGAACTCTGGGAGTCGGTGATAGACAGGGAGGCCTAGCGTGCTGCAATTCATTGGGTCACAAGGAATCGGACACGACTGAGTGACTGAACTGAACTGAACTGAAGATGGATGGGTTATGGTGGAGAATTCTGACAAAACGTGGTCCACTGGAGAAGGGATTGGCAAACCATTTCAATATTCTTGCCTTGAGAACTCCATGAACAGTATGAAAGGCAAAAAGATTGGACACTGAAAGATGCACTCCCCAGATCCGTAGGTGCCCAATATGATAGTAGAGAACAGTGGAGAAATAACTCCAGAAAGAATGATGAGACAGAGCTAAAACAGAAACAATGCCAGTTGTGGGTGTGACTGATGATGGAAGTAAAGTCTGATGCTGGAATGTTAAGTCTATGAATCAACAGGAATTGGCAAGAGTGAACATTGACACTTTAGGAATCAGCAAACAAAATGGCCTGAAATGGGTAAATTTAACTCAGATGACCATTATATCTACTACTCTGGGCAAGTATCCCTTAGAAGAAATGGAGTAGCCATCAGAGTCTACAAGAGTCTGAAATGCAGTACTTGAGTGCAATCTCAAAAATGACAAAATGATCTCTGTTTGTTTCCAAGGCAAACCATTCAATATGATGGTAACCCAAGTCTATGCCTGACCAGTAATGCTGAAGAAGCTGAAGTTGAATGGTTCTATGAAGACCTACAAGACCTTCTAGAACTAACACCCCCCCAAAAAAAAGATGATAATCATATCTATTTTAAAATAAATCTAAGACTGAAAATTATGTGTCCTCATTTTCCTCAGCAAGAAGTCAATGGGTACTATTAATGTTGAAGCAGATATATATGCTCAGGTATACCTGGTATAGGAGATGAATATGTATATCACATACCCAAGAAACCCTCTAATTTTATCATGACTTTTCACAGTCTGTTTTTCTTATCTTTAGGGAAACAGTTTACAAGCTTATCTCTTGCAAAAACAAAACAAAACAAAACAAAACAGTTTCTGAAGTTCAGACAATACTACAGGAACACTTCAGTTTCTTTTCCTTTTTTTAAAATTCAATATTAATAAAATTAAATATAATTTAATTTTAAAGTAATATATGTGGTACCATCCATATATAAGAAAGTATCAGTTTGTCTTATTATAACCTTATATTTTTATCACTCTCTATGAGAAGATTTGTGGAATATTATATACCAAGGGATATTTCTGATGGAAAGATTTTCATTGTTTATGTACTTTCTTATTTATGTGTTTTCAGAACTTAGTAATTTTTAATAATGAATGCATGTAATTTTTAGATATCATTATTCTCAAAAGAACTCAAAGTATATTTATTTTGTGATTTTAAAACACTGTTGAATGTAAAAATGGAATGAGACAGATAATTAAAATTCATGTTGAGATTTGACAGAAAACAGCAAAATTCTGTAAAACAATTATTCTTCAATAAAAAATAAATTAATTTAAAAAATCAGTCTAGATTAAAATATTTTATTTAGACAAAAATAAAGAGAAAACACAAATCACCAGTATCAGGAATGAATTAAGGTATATAGCTACAGATTCTGCAGCTATAAAAAGAAAAATAAGCAAAAGTTTTGAACAACTTCATGCTCATAAATTCAACAAAGTACAAGAAATAGACAATTCTTCAAAACCACACCAAAAAATCTCAACCAAGGCAAAATATATACTCAAAATAGTTCTTAAAAATTAATATTTTATTAATATAATCATTAATAAGACTTGAATTTATACTTCAAAATATCTCTAAAAATGTATCTCTAGGCCCAGATGGTTTCATTGGAAGAAGCTACCAAACATATGATGAATTAACACCTCTTTACACAATCTGCTGGGTTCCCTTACCCTACTGCTCTCCACCCGGGTGCCCTTTCCCAATAAAATCTCTTGTTTTGTCAGCACATATGTCTCCTCGGGCAATTCATTTCCAAGTATTAGACAAGAGCCCAGTTTTGGGCCCTGGAAGGGGTCCCTCTTCCTTCAACAAATGGCGACTCTGGCTCAGACTCTTCTTCGCTGAGACTGACATCCTGACCACTTGGGGTACTCAGGGGCCAGCTTGCTTGCCAATGGACCAGATCCAGTGGCACAACTGGGACCCTTTTGTCCCTGGTCTCCTCCTGACGTGGACAACTGGCCAGAGTGCCCCAGCTGGTAAGGAACAAGAGACTTCACTGACCTCTCTCCCCTTCTCTCTCTCTTTCCTCTTCTTAACCCTTCCTATCCTTCCCTGTTTTTCTAGTCCCCCGGTCCTGGACGCAACAATCTGGTCAAAGGGCCCTCAGCCTGAGCTTGGCAGAGAACTCGAATTCTGGTTCTGGTCTGATCTGATTTCTGGTAGGGCCGAGTTCCAGTCCTCCCTTCTCTGGAGGCCCAGGGAAAAGTCTCATAATCCTGGGTATCTGTAGGTGGCAGCAGACGTCTGTAAGGCCACCGCTTTCACCCACCCCCTCTCTCCCGTCTCCTCCCCCTTCTTCTTTCAACCTGGCTTCCTTTCCTCCCTTGAAATCTTTGATGTTAGTACTTGGATCTGAAGTTCTGTGTCTCTATAGGAGGTTTTCTGAGAGACTGTATTCTTGTATTTAAGGGCTTCCCTGGTGGTGCAGAAGTTAAAGTGTCTGCCTGCAATGTTGGAGACCTGGGTTTGATCCCTGGGTCGGGAAGATCCCCTGGAGAAGGAAATGGCAACCCACTCCAGTATTCTTGCCTGGAGAATCCCATGGACAGAAGAGCTTGGTGGGCTACAGTCCACGGGTTGCAAAGAGTTGGACACGACTGAGAGACTTCACTTTCACTTTCACTAAGAAGGAAATGGCAACCCACTCCAGTACTCTTGCCTGGAGAATCCCATGGACGGAGGAGCCTGGTAGGCTGCAGTCCATGGGGTCGCAAAGAGTTGGACACGACTGAGCGACTTCACTTTCACTTTTCACTTTACACAATCTCCTCTAGAAAACACAATAAGAGAGAGCACATCCCAGCTTATTTTATAAGGCCAGTACTGAAAAAAAAAATTAAAGTTTTAGTTGCTCAATGGTGTCTGGTTCTTTGTGATCCCATGTACTGTAGGCCAACAGGGCCCTCTGTCCATGGAATTATCCAGGCAAGAAGACTGGAGTGGGTAGCCATTCCTTTCTCCTGGGAAGGCCAGTGTTAACCTGATACTAAAACTAAAGAAACAGAGTAGGGAGAAAAAAACAAACAGGAAGAAAAAGTTACAGGCAAATATGTCTTATGAACTCAGATGAGAAGTCCTCAAAAAAAATTTACCAAACCAAATCTTACAATGTATAAAAATAATTATACATGATGAACAAGTGAAATTTACCCCAGGAATGTAGGGCTGGTTTAACATTAAAAAATAATTAATCCACTACACTAACAACCTTAAAAATAAAAATGTTAGGGGAAGCACACTGACTGAAATTCACATGAGTTGTTTTATGGCAGGAGGTCCTGGGAAGGAATATGGAACTAATAGGCTACCACCAATCAGAAGAGTTCAGGAAAGGTCAAAAGGGGACATCGAGTGTCTGTCCACTTCCCAGAATCCTTCTCGCTAGCATCCATCTTAGCTGAGCAATGCGTTCACCACCAGGAAGGACTCTGAGTCACAAGGATTGGCCAAAGACAACCCGGAAACTAATCCCATCACTGTAAAACCCGAGACTGTGAGCCACGTGGCAAAGCAGTTTTCCTGGTTTCCCTTACCCTGCTGCTCTCCACCCGCGTGACTTTTTCCAATAAAGTCTCTTGCTTTTTCAGCACGTCTCCTCGGACAATTCTTTTCCGAGTGTTAAACAAGGGCCCACTCTCGGGGCCCTGGAGGGGGCCCCCCTTCCTACAACAATAATATGATTGTATCAACTGATGCAGGAAAAATTATGACAAATCTAGCACACATTCATGATTAAAAACTCTCAGCAAGTTAGGCATGAGTTGGATAGGACTACCTCAACTTCATTGTAAAAAGAACACCAAGAAACCCCTCCAGCTAAAATCAGACTTAATGGAGAAATACTGAATGTGTTCCCTCCAAAATGTGGAACAAAGCTAGCAGTCTCTTTACACCAATTTTACTCAACATACTACCAGAAATTCCAGTCACACAATGAGGCAAGCAAAATGAAAAACAATGGATTGCAAATAAATAAATAAAACTGTCTCTATTAGCAGATGACATAATTATCTACATAGAAAATGCTAAAGACTCTACAAAAGTAACTCCTAGAACGAATAAACAGATTCAGCAAGCTTGCAGGGTACAAAATCCACATACAAAAGTTAATTCCATTTCTGTTTACATGCAGGAAATGAAATTTTAAATACAACACCATTTACAACTGCTCTAAAGAAAAGGAAATATTTAGGTATATGCTTAACAAAGCACATAATGGAGCTGTACTCTGAAAATTACAACATGCTAATTAAACAAATCAAAGAAAACCTGAACAAATGGAGATACACTCTGTGTTAGTGGATTAGAATATGTAGAATAGTAAAGATATCAATTTTTCCCAAAGCTAAAATTCTTATAAATATTCAAGTATGATTTTATAGACATAGTCAAATTTATTCTAGAATTTATATGGGGGTCGCAAAGAGTTGGACACAACTGAGCGACTGAACTGAACTGAACTGAACTAAATGGGCCCTAGAATAGCTAAATTGTCAGAGAGGTCATGAGGAAATGCTTGCAAAATGAAATATCCCTTTCTCTTTGGCCACGCACGTGGCATGCTGGGTCTTCTTAGACCAGGCAACCAACCCACATCCCTTCCAGTGGAAGTGTAGAGTCTTAACCACTGGACCACCCAAGAAGTCCCTGAAATAAGCCTTAAAATGAATCTTAAGAGCAATTAAAGTAGGCCAGGTGAGATAAGGCAGGATCTGAGGAAGAGAAATACTGTCCCAAGAAGAAGTAGGATTTATAAGGCTCACTGACTCAAAAAGATATTCAAGGAAAGGAAAGTGTTTGATAAGCTTGGGCAGGGTTAATGTGTCTGTAGAGAGAAGGAAGGGCTGGTTGGTAAAGAATCTCAGATGCCATGCCTGGACACTTGAATTTCATCATGAAGATCATGGAGATACACTGAGGTAGTCTAAGGATGGCCTAATTAGGTTTGCATCTTTAACACACCATTATCCCAGCAATGCATTGCAGTAGAGCAAGACTTTAGGTAAGTGGTTGCAGCCTCTGAAAATAATCAAAGGCTCAAATATGGCAGTGGGAATAGGGCAGGAAAGAAGGGAAAAGATTCAACAGACATTTAAAAAGTGGAATCAGGAGAGTATTCTGTCCAAATGGATGTGTTAAATGTAACCAACCAGTAGAGGAGATGGTTTCCAGACAATTGACTGGAATAACTTCATGAATGATAGTGCTATTGACAGAGATAGTAACTAAGAAAGAAAGAGTTGGAGTAGAAGTGCTATGCTTCAACTTTGTTAATGTGTTGGCACTGAAGGACCTGAGAACCCCCCAGAACTCAGAGATGTCAAGTAGTCATTTAGAATAAAAAATGTGAGGCTCAACAAGGAAGTGTGAAAGGAAGGCAAACCAGTTTGGGTGTCAGCTCATACCTATGTTTACATATATTCAGTGAAAAGGGAACTCAGACAAATACCAATATAAAAGGAGTGAATTGGGACTTCCCTGGTGGTCTAGTGTCTATACCTCTATACTTCCAATGCAGAGAGCCTGGGTTCAATCCCTGGTCAAGCAATGAGATCCCACATGAGCAACTAAAGAGCCTGTAGTTACAAAGGAAAAAAAAAAAAAGTGGTTAGAGAGATGACAGAAGGAAAAACAGGAGCATGCTAGAGGGGGAAAGCAGAGTGACAGCTTCTACAAAGATGGAGGAGTCTACCCTGAGAGATACTCATAGAGGCCTTTTTTGTTGTTGTTGTTCCTAGCCTCAAAGAAATTGAAGTTAAAATCTTTTTTATTGATTCATGAAATAGACATCAATAGAGCAGAAGAGTACAAAAATAAGTCTAAATCTATATGGAAATTTGTTTATAAAAATGGTGACATTTTAAACCACAGAGAAAAGATGGATTTCTATTGGTGAAAGAGTATAGCTGAAGTTCTGTATGTAGAATTGAGCTCTAAGTGCCAGTGGCCTTAAGCAACAGCAAATTATTTCATCCAATTTAGTGAGCTCTATCCTCTTTCTCAAAGGGAAACCCATGTACCTTTAAGGCTATGGATTTCAGTGAAATTTGTATGAAATCTCCTTGAATGATTTAGGTTGAATTTCACTCAAGAACAAGCTTAAGAATTCAGAATGAGATACTAAATTTTGGAAAATTAAAATATTCACTGCTTATATACTCAGAAAATACAAGGCCTGCCAGCTAAGCAATTAAGGCCTAAGTCAGTCATACACATGTGTATAATTGCTTCCATCCTGCTGAAATCCCAGTATGCTGATAAATATCAACGCAATATTTTTTTTCTGTGAGAAGAAAAACATTAACATCAACACCACTATGTAAAGGCTATCCCTCAATGAATTTCAAGACATTGTTTAATATTGAGGTTGTAGGATGGGAAAAAAAGTATAACCCCATTTACCAGTGGCATCTAATGAGACTTAGTCATGGTCACCTTCTCCTTCTGTTTTTAAATAATTTTGTTTATTTATTGGCTGTGTTAGGTCTTTGTTGATTTTAGAGCTTTCCTCTAGTTGTGGTGAGCAGGAAATACTCTTTAGTTGATATGAGCAGGCTTCTCATTGTGGTGGCTTCTTTTGTTGCAAAACACAGGCTCTAGGGAGCGCAGGCTTCAGTAGTTGCCCCACACAGGTTCAATAATCGTGGCTCATGGGCCCTAGACACTTGCTCAATAGTTATAGCACATGGGCTCAGCTGCTCTGTGGCGTGTGGGATTTTCCTGGATCAGGAGTTGAACCTGTGTCTCCTGCAGTGGCATGCAGATTCTTTACCACTGACCCACTAGAGAAACCCAGTGGCTTTATTTTTAATGGCATTATATCATGACATTTTCTATCTGAAATTTAGGGGAAAAACCCAAGAGTTTGCATGAACCTTTATATTTTTATTGAATGAAAGACTAAGATTCTATGTGGTCCTTTCAGTCAGCATGGAAAGGAAGTTTCAAAAGAAAAGCCGAGTGTTTGGTGAACTGACTGGGGCCCTGAACTTGAAATAAGTTTCTTGGGGGACTGGGAAAGATAGTGGATAACAAAGTTCTTTCCTAAGTCTTAGAGGGAACTGGGTCACAGACCTAGGAAAAATGATAGTAGGTGACGTATTTGCTCAGTAGATAATGTAAGGTAAAGATGTAAGTCAAGGAAATATGATCAATGCAACAAATATTAAAGATAAGAAATATGGAAATAGATGATAATGAGATAAAGTAAAGGAAAAATATTAACTAAGTTACTAAGGCTGCTGTACATATACATCTGGGGTCTATAATAATAAGGATTTGGGGAAGAAGATAATTGTGGATGGGTGAAACCAAGTATCTTTACATTTAACATATGATAACTGAGACTTCTCTGGTGGTCCAGTGTTTAAGAATCTGCCCCTCAATGCAGGGAACTTGGGTTCGATCCCTGGTAGGGGAACTAAGATCCATATGCTACAGAGCAACTAAGCCTGTGCACTGCAATAAAGACCCAGTATAGCCAAATATATACATATATGATAACTGACGAAAGTTCATTTACTTTATTTGGCATAATTCACTTAAGGAAGTAAATTATGTGAAGAAAGTTGAACAATGAAGAATTGATGCTTTTCAACTGTGGTGTTGGAGAAGACTTTTTTTAAATTTATTTATTTTAATTGGAGGCTAATTACTTCACAATGTTGTATTGGTTTTGCCATACATCAACATGAATCTGCCACGGGTGTACACGTGTTCCCCATCCTGAACCCCCCTCCCACCTCCCTACCCGTACCATTTTAGAAAGATGGAGAAGACTCTTGAAAGCCCCTTGGACTGCAAGGATATCCAACCAGTCACTCCTAAAGGAAATCAGTCTTGAATATTCATTGGAAGGACTGATGCTGAAGCTGAAGCTCCAATACTCTGGCCACCTGATGCAAAGAACTGATTCATTTGGAAAGACCCTGATGCTGGGAAAGTTTGAAGGTGGGAGGAGAAGGGGACAACAGAGGATGAGATGGTTGGATAGCATCACTGACTCGATGGACATGAGTTTGAGCAAGCTCCAGGAGATGGTGAAGGACAGGGAAGCTTGGGGTGGTACAGTCCGTGGGGTAGTCCAAAGAGTCAGATATGACTGAGTGGCTGAACAAGAACTTAAGGAAAATTATTGTTGCTGCCAGTTTTCAAGGTGTCTACAAATGAACCTTTACTGAATTTCTCCAGAAACTTTCCAGATACAAAGTTTTGCTAGCTGGTCTTTCCTTAGTCTCCAAATTAAAAAAAAAAAAAGAAAGAAAAGAAAGAAAGAAAGAATGTACTGAAAGTATTTAAGAAAGTTTCTCTCCAAGTTTGGAGAATGCAGTCATAAAATCTGGAGATAAACCAAAAGAAAAGAAAAAAGAGCCTCCAGGTCTCCAGTACTCTTATTCTTACAAAGAATATCATGGGTGGCCTGGGAGAGAAAGAAGAGCTCATTGTCACATGGTATAACTCCATCTGCTATCCTTTAGCAAATGTCCAGATGGATTCCATTTCTGGTCTCCAGAAAGATGAAGTCAATCAATATGAAAAAGCTTGTCTCTGATTATCCATCACAAAACCCCAAGGAGACTCACAATTTTTTGTTTTCTAAACATCATTTTTGTCAAGGGGCTCATTGTCTTATTTTTAACTACAAAATCTGTTTCTGAACTTACAAGCAATAGCAATACCAATGGTCTATTTTTCTTGTGTTTATTTCTTTTGGTGATACAGGAGTAAAGTCTAGCTTGAAAATGCTTTTCTTAATCTTTTTCAATATCTTTTACTCAGTTTTCTGAGGGACTATTTATTCTTCCAGAATTGTGGAACTTTAAAATTCCTTACTGTTATTACAGCCTGAAGAGTACCTTAGATTTAGGAGTCAAAGAAATGGCTTGAATTGGAATACCACTCTAATGAGAAATGAGACCTATAAAAAGATCATATTTGAGGATTTTCCCAATTTCTTCTCAGTACTAATGTCACCTCTTTTTCACACTGGTTAAATTTGCATGATCATCTCTATAACAATGCTGGTATCAGAAAGGATCCCCTGTGGGATCTTAATTTATACACAATCACAGATTCACACATACGCATACATACACATTCCTTAGATTAGGTCTATACTGTTTGCCTACTGTATTTTGATTTAACATATATATTTAAGTTGAAAGTTTCCCAACTAGTATGAATTTTGGAGGTTTCTAAGGAAATCACTGGTTTTCTCTTAGGTCCAAACACTCACCAGTTAAAGCTAAAGCTAAAGCTATCTTCTGGAAGTGAAAGTTACTCAAACCTGTCTGACTCTTTGCGACCCCATGGACTATACAGTCCATGGAATTCTCTAGGCCAGAATACCCGGAGTGGGTAGCCTTTCCCTTCTCCAGGGCATCTTCCAAACCCAGGGATCGAACCCAGGTCTCCCACATTGCAGGCAGATTATTTACCACTGAGCCACAGGGGAAGCCCATATCTTCTGGAAGTTACTTACAATTTAAAATTTAAAACATCACATTTTATGTTTTTGAATTTATGAGGCAGAAAGTGATGGCTTCCTCAACTATCTCTTTATCCATTTCTTCAGTAGTAAAGCTACCGTTTTAGGTGGGCATGTGGCCACTTGTAATAAAGATCCTTTTTCCAGCTGTCCTTGCAACTAGATGTGGTCACATAGTCAAGTTCTTGGCAATGGGATATAAATAGAAGTAGGGTATGCAACTTCTGAGACGCACTCGGCACCTCTTCAATCTTCCTCCTTCCTTTAGGCAGCAGAGAGAGAATGGAATGCCTGGAGCCCCCGCAGCCATTGTAGACAATAAGAAAACTTTGTGAATAGAAACAACATCCAACAGAACAACATTTTAAACCTGAGTTGACTGACTTCTTGGATCAGATGTTTTGAATTAGAGAGCAAATAAATTTTAATTCTAAAGCCTTATTATTTTGGGACTTGCCATCACTCATAGCTTATTATACATATGTATTATATATATATATATATATTTTTTTTTTTTTTAATTGGTTAGTACTGTACTAAAATGGCTTCCCAGGTGGTGCTAGTCGTAAAGAATCTGCCTGCCAACGCAGGAGACAAGACATAAGAGACATGGGTTTGATCCCTGGGTTGGGAAGATCCCCTGGAGAAGGGATGATCCTTTGGAGAAGGGAACGGCACTCCACTCCAGTATTCTGGCCTGGAAAATCCCACAGGTAGAGGAGCCTGAAGGACTATAGCCCATGGGGCCTGAAAGAGTCAGACACACCTGAGGGACTGAGCACAGCACAACACATCCTACTAATAATAAAGATTCTAGCAGATGTCATTTCTAAGATACAAGTATCCTACGTAAAACTGCAATGGAATTTTTAAGAAAAAATTATTAGGCAGTCAAGATCTTTTTACATGAAGAAAGACCAAAAGAAAATGAAGTTTTGTGCATAGTTATTTTAATCCTGCAAGATATATTTTCTTTTCCAAGTTCTTTAGTATTCTATATAACAAAACTGAACTTATATAACTCAGCATCTGACTCCTAACTGATTTTTCCTTTTTTTTTTTTTTTGCTGAGCACTTGATCTGGCAACAGAACCTGCTCTTCCTGAGGATAAGACAGCCTAGAATGTGTTGGGGAATTAACACTCATCATCCAACTTAGGAACAGCCCTGAGACAGAGACGGAAAGACCATTTATAAATAGCCCAGGTGCTTTGTCCTAATCAGGTGGATTAACTCAGAGACATTTGTTTCACTCTGCTTCCCAGAGTTCTTCACCAAGGTTAAGATCCAGTTATCCAAGTAGTAGCTAGATTGAAAACATACTCTTTATCGGCTGCCTGCTTTTCCTCTCCTCACTCTTCCAATCTTCTACTCAGTGCTTTCTGAGTTCGCAGCCTCAATCAATTACTGCCCGTGAATCTGTATCTCTAAGTTTGCTTCTGGGGCATTGGAACTAAGACATAATATTTCCACATTGCATGAGTGACAGCAAAAGCGTTTATGGCCAGGGGAATGAGAGTCAACACTGACATGGCATGGTTGCAAAGCAAAGCGAGAGTGTCTTTCCCCTCCTGTGCTTCCAGCCCCCAATGGCAGAACAGAATGAGGCTGTAAAACAGCCCTTGCAAAAACTGCTTAGTAAATAATGTGCTGGGAAGAGCATGTTCTCACATTCTTTTGATAATTAAGATGAATTGGCTCCAGGTGAAAGCAAGCTACATTACTTTCTTCAGGAAGAGTGTAAACAGAAATCATTGGGCTTATTTTTTCCCCCCAGTATCTACAAAGTGCCCAGATATAGAACAGTTAATGAAAAAACATTTATCAAGTGAAAAAATACAGCTGAAAGAAAATTGGTGTAGTTAGCTGATCAGCTGATCAAAGCTGCTATTAGGAATGGAAAGGCAAACTATAGAATTAGAGATGATATGAGCAATACATATCCAATAAAGGACTCTAATCCAGACATTCAGACTATGAAAAGAACTATAAGTAAATTATAAAAGGGCAAGCTCATAGGAAAAAAAAAATGGTCAAAACCACTTTACATGATTATATCCAAATGACCAATAAACATGAGACAATGTGCTCAGTTTCATTAGTTATCAGAGTAATGTAAGTTAAAACCATGATGCGGTACCATATCTTCTAACTAGGTTAGTTTAAAATTAAAAGAGACAATGCCCACTCTTGGCAAAGATATGAAGCAGTTGGGACTCTCATAGGTTGCAGCTGGATGGATAAATTGGTACAATCATTTTGGAAAAATTCCATCATTTGGAAAAAAAACTCGGCAATATTTACTAAAGCTCAACATATACATTCCCTATGAGGCAATAACTCCACTCCTGGTATATATGTGAAGTGTGTACACACGTTCAAGAGAAGACATGATCAAAATATGCACAGCAACAACACTGATAATCATCCAAAACTTGGAACAACCCAGATGTTTCATACTTCATCTACAGAAGCATGAAAACATAAATTGTAGTTTAGTCAATGAAAATACTCAATTCAGCAATGAAATTGAACGAACAACTACACACTAAAATATATGACTCCCACAAAACCATTTGAGTGAAAGAAGCCAGGTACAAAAGAGCACAGACTGTATGATTTCAAATTCATGTTGTTCAAAGATAAGCAAAACCATTCTATGCTGTTAAAAATCAAATAATTATTCTTGGGAGACCTGCTGATTTTAAGTGAGCAAGAAGGGAGCTGATGAGTTGTCTCAGCCATCCCATCATGATCTGCTATCTTGGGGATTCACTGGAAGGACAAACACACCCCAAAGTAAAGTTTTAGTTCACGGCTAAGGTTTATCACTGCAGAGGATACAGGGCAGGAATAATAGAGAAGAGATATACGTAAGCAGAGGTAGAGAGGTGCACATAAAGGCTAGTGAGATCAAAGCAGATTTTCTCATCTTCTGTACGCAGGGAGTGCATGGATGCGTCTTTTCCAGTTGGGAAGTAGCAGAATATGTGTGAGATGACCATGCTTAAGGAAAGTTGGCTTAAGTCTTAGGGTCCAAAGTTCCTAAGTGGAATTGGTCAGATTCTAGTTTGGGGTGTGAACCCCAAACCAGGCCCTGTGTACATACCTTAAACTTGATGTTTAACATGCTGCCAACCTGACTCACTACTTTGGGCATATAGACTAATATCTTTGCTCAGCCTCTATGTGAACATTCCAGGAGTTTAGTTCTCAGAGCTGACCAAGGGTTATCACGATGACTACAGATTTAAACAAAAACTGAGTAAAACAGACCTGCTTCATTAACTCCCTCTGCTCACTAGTTATGCTATTGTTCCTGCTCTGGGGACTGATTAGAGGAGTAGGTTTCATTTGTGTTTATGCATGCATATTGAACTTCAAACATTAAAAAAAAATTAGTCTGGTAGCAATCCAGACAGATCAATTAGAGTCCCATGCTCTTGCAAGATACTGAAACCCTGGGAAGTTATCAAAATAACATTAGGAAACCATTAGGGAATATAAAAAGCAGAGGTAACTCTAAAATCTAAGTAGATGTCAAGAGAATGAGAAAATGAATTACAGTTATGATCATGAGTTTCAGAGTATGTTAAGTAGGCAGGTAGCAGCAATTTTGTTAAAACGTTGCATTTGGATGTTTGGGCCTTTCTTTAATGTGTCTGATATGATCAAATAACCAAATTATGAGCAAATTTGTAATTCAGATATAATTGTATGTGAATTTAATTGATTGCAAATCTATGTTAAAAGTTACCAAAGACAGTTTTGTACATGTTGATTATGTTTTTAATTTTACATATGTGCAATAAAAAGTCAGTAGATCTGAGTTATGGTTCCATTTACTACTAAGTTGCTTCAGTCGTGTCCGACTCTGTGCGACCCCATAGACGGCAGCCCACCAGGCTCCCCTGTCCCTGGGATTCTCCAGGCAAGAACACTGGAGTGGGTTGCCATTTCCTTCTCCAATGCATGAAAGTGAAAGGTGAAAGTGAATTCACTCAGTCGTGTCCAACCCTCAGTGACCCTATGGACTGCAGCCTACCAGGCTCCTCTGTCCATGGGATTTTTCAAGGCAGGAGTACTGGAGTGGGGGGCCATTGCCTTCTCCGATGGTTCCATTTACTATTTATTAATTATGTGAATTCAGGCAAGCCTTTTAACCTTTAGCTTTCTTATCTATGCAACTCGAAAGGTGCAATAGCTTTGACAACATAGTTCATGGTCACTTTTTAATCACAAGCTTATGTTTTAGTAAATTACTGTTTCAGTACTAAACAATAACTAATTCAAAAAATGCTTTGTGTGTCTACTGTGAACTAGGCACCAGGCTAGGTGATGTGGGCAAATGAAATGGTAGAAAATTCAGGACTACTGTCTTCAAGGAGCTCAGTTTGATGAGTAGGGACACAAATTATACAACTCATAACAAGAGAATATGGTCAGAGAGAGAGAGAGAGAGAGTGGGGAACCAAAGTAGCCCCTGAAAAGGGATATTTGTGAACCGGTAGGATTCCAATAGGAAAAGGAAGAGTAAGTTAATGTCAAGTGAACACTCAAGCAGAGACTCCCATCATCAAAATGCTCATTTCAACAGAAAACTGCTGGTCTGAAGTTTTAGAAATGAATGTGGAAACATGTAGCAGGAAAGAAAGATTGGTACTCAATCATGAAGGGCCTTAACTTCCATAAAATGGAATTTATAGGCAATGAGGACTCAAAAAGGCTTTTAAGATGAAGGTGAACACAGCTCTGGCTTCAGATTCACGGCTCCCAAATGTCACAGATTGAGTTTCCGAGAAGCAGACTCTGAGAGAGAGGTTGGTGTTTGGGACGTGTATTGTTGCTGCTGCTGCTGCTAAGTTGCTTCAGTTGTGTCTGACTCTGTGCAGCCCCATAGATGGCAGCCCACCATGATCCCCTGTCCCTGGGATTCTCCAGGCATGAAACTGGAGTGGGTTGCCATTTCCTTCTCCAATGCATGAAAGTGAAAAGTGAAAGTGAAGTCCTTCAGTCGTGTCCGACTCTTAGAGACCCCATGGACTGCAGCCCACCAGGCTCCTCCATCCATGGGATTTTCCAGACAAGAGTACTGGAGTGGGTTGCCATTTCCTTCTCCGGGATGTGTATTAACGAGTGGACTTTTCCAGTGGCTCATTTGGTGAAGAAACCTTTTGCAATGCAGGAGACCCAGGTTCGATCCTTAGGTCAGAAAGATCCCCTGGAAGAGAGCATAGCAACCGATTCCAGTATTCTTGCCTGGAGAATCCTGTGGACACAGGAGCCTAGTAGGCCACAGTCCATAGGGTTGCAAAGAGTCTGACACAACTGAAGCTACTGAGCATACATGCTTGGGAAACAGTCCCTATGGACAGAGGAGAGGGAACCAGGATGGGCAGTGGGAGAAGACGGGTGATGATAATCCAACCACAGTCTCGGCCACCGCCACGGGGAGCTCTGAATCCAGCGGCCCTCAGAGTTGCACCAAATGGGACTGCAGTGTCTGAGCCCTTCACAGAAGCTTGATAATTATTCTTTCAGATAGTCATTCAAGTGTGTGAGTGCTCAGTCGCTTCAGTCATGTCCAACTCTTTGTAACCCTATGGACAGCAGCCCACCAGCCTCCTCAGTCCATGAGAGTCTCCAGGCGAGAATACTGGAGTGGGTTGCCCTGCCCTTCAGAGGATCTTTCTGACTCAGGGATCAAACACACATCTTCTGCATTGCAAGTGGATTCTTTACCAACTGAGCCACCAGAGAAGCCCATTAATTCCTATGCCCTTTGCTTGTAGACATTCTTATGGCTTCCAAGTTCCTTCCTTGATATAAGAACTCCATGGAAAAAGCAGAACTGACATGTGTGTTTTGCAGATGAGAGAACCAGCTTAGAAAGCATGTTGCATGCCCAAGGGCAGAGCTGCTAAGTATCACTCGGGCTGAAACTTGCATAGCCCTGCTCCAAGTCTCTTTCTCTCTCTGTGCCCTACTCTGTTTCTCTCTATTGCTCTCCCTCTCTTACACACTTAAAACTTATTACTTTAAAAGTCATTGTTCTTAAAACAAATGCCCTTATCATCCTTAGAAACTCCTCTAGTGGCCCTTCTTATAAAAATTAAAGTTTGACCCCGTCATGAAAATAATCGATTTCCTACTATATTCTGGCTAGCTTAGGTGGTCACACAGTGCTGATTTGGATCCTGGCAACAGCTTTGCTTTAACTCAAAATAACAGATACTGAAAAGAAACTGCAATTCTGTCTCATCTTTTTTCACTAAATAAATCCCTTCTAGATCTTTCCAAGACAGAGTTGGGGTTTCCTGGAAAAGGAGAGTCTATTAAATTCCCTTCCAAGAGGCAACTGAGGCTTTAGATGGCAACACTGAGGATGTATATTAAATGAAAAAGCAAGTTAAATTGAGGATGCAGTGGGTTTAATGGGCAAATAACCTGTTTTTGGTTTTGTTTGGCATCACGTGTGGTACCTTCTTCAAATCTCTGATCAGCCATCTGATTCTGCCTAAACCAGTAGGTCTGTGCAAGGCAAAGAGAAGTGACCAAAAATCCCTCCAAAAGAATTCATACTACTTTCCATGCTGACAGCTTTACTAAGTGACAAGTGAGTCACAATTTTTCATCATGGGAGTTAGTGATGGACAAGGAAGCCTGGCGTGCTGCAGTCCACAGGTTGCAAAGAGTCAGACACCACTGAGTGACTGAACTGAACTGAAAAACAAAACAAACACACTATCAGATGATTACAAATAAAAGCAGAGCAATTAGCCTCCAATTAAAAGAAATAAATTAATTTACAAAAGAAACAAAAATCAGAGACTGGAGCTTAGTGAAAGACAGCTGTCCTTATCTTGTCAGGTTGCTCTTCAGTCCCTGCAGGGTAGGTGGTCTTTCTCATTTATGCTTCTTCCCCTGGTCCCCTCCAGATCACTTACCAGCAGGGTCTCACTACTCCATCAATAGCTTCTCTCTGGTCCTCCATCCATACTGGAGAGATGAAGAATCTTCAACAGGCCATTAAGATACTGCGGAGCCTCTGGAGATGGCTTCAGTTCCTCTAACCTCTCAGAACTGTGGTCCAAGTTCACTAAAATGTTATTTTGTGGATAAAGCCCATCTCTTAAAATGTTGATTAGGGACAATTTTATGCTAAGGAAAGATCTCTTCCCAGGAAGAGGCAAAGAGAAAACAAGACATCTTGAGGATGCTTCAGCAATCAATACAAGTATAATCATCTACATTCTACACATCCTCAGGCTTCTAATTTGCCATATTCACTATCCTCAGCACTAGCTAATCTGCTTTATTTTTTACCCTGCTTCTCTTCTGTAACATTACTGCCAGTAGTGCAGAAAGACAATACTTCCCAACATGGAAGCTTATACACAATTCCTTCTTAAAAAAAATTTTTTTCAGGACTTCCCAGGTGGTACAGTGGAAAAGAATCTGCCTGACAATGCAGGGGACACAGGTTTGATCCCCGGTCTGGGAATAGTCCACATGCTGAGCAGCAACTAATTGACATGCACCACAACGATGGAGCCTATACTCCAGAGCCTGTGCTTCATGACAAGAGAAGCCGCCGCAGTGGAAAGCTGGTACACCACAGTGAAGAGCAGCCCCCACACAGCAGCAAAGACCCAGTGCAACCAAAAATAAACACATGAATAAAGGTTTAAAAATGTCTTTCCAATTTTATTGAAATAATGGACATGCATCACTATATAAATTTAAGGCATATAGCATGATAGGTAATTATATACATTGTGAAATGATTATCACAAGAAGTTGACATCTATCATCTCATATAAATACAATAATAAGAAAGGAAAACATTTTCTTTTTGTGATGAGAACCCTTATGATCTACTCTTCATAATAACTTTCCTATATAACATTACAGCAGTGTTAATGGAATATTACTCAACCATTAGAAAGAAAGCATTTGAAGCAGTTCTAATGAGGTGGATGAAACCAGAGCCTATTATACAGAATGAAGTAAGTCAGAAAGAAAAACACCAATACAGTATATTAACACATATATATGGAATTTAGAAAGATGGTAATGATGACCCTATATGTGAGACAGCAAAAAAGACACAGATGTAAAGAATAGACTTGTGGACTCTGTGGGAGAAGGCGAGGGTGGGATGATTTGAGAGAATAGCATTGAAACATGTATATTACCATAAGTGAAATACATCACCAGTCCAGGTTCTATGCATGAGACAGGGTGCCCAGGGGGTGCACTGGGACAACCCTGAGGGATGGGATGGAGAGTGATGTGGGAGGGGGGTTCAAGATGGAGGACACATGGACACCCATGGCTGATTCATATGAATGTATGGCAAAAACCACTATAATATTGTAAAGTAATTAGCCTCTAATTAAAATTAATTAATTTAAAAACATTACAACAGTGTTAACTATATTCACATACATTACATCCTTATAATAAACATCTGCTTCTGCTTCATTGACTACACTAAAAGGTTTTACTGTGTGGATCACAACAAACTGTGGAAAATTGTGAAAGAGATGACCACTTTCCTGCCTCCTGAGAAACCTGTATGCAGGTCAAGAAGCAACAGTTAGAACCAGACATGGAACAATGGGCTGGTTCCAAACTGGGAAAAGAGTACGCCAAAGCTGTATGTTGTCACCCTACTTATTTAACTTATATGCAGAGTGCATCATGCAAATTGCTGGGCCAGATGAAGCTCAAGCTGAAATTAAGATTGCTGGGAGAAATATCTGCCACCTCAGATATGCCAATGACACCACTCTAAAAGCAGAAAGAAGAGGAACTAAACAGCCTCTTGATGACGGTGACAGAGAAAAGTGAAAAGGCTGGCTTAACAGTCAACATTAAAAAAAAACTAAGATCATGGCATCCAGTCCTACCACTTCATGGCAAATAGATGGGGAAAAAATGGAAACAGTGAGAGACTTTATTTTGGGGGGGTCTCCAAAATCACTGCAGATGGAGATTGCAGCCATGAAATAAAAAGATGCTTGCTCCTTGAAAGAAAATATATGACAAATCTAGACAGTATATTAAAAAGCAGAGACATCACTTTGCCAACAGAAGTCCATATAGTCAAAGCTTTGTTTTTCCAGTAGTCCTGTATGGATGTGAGAGTTGGACTGTTAAGAAGGCTGAGCCCCAAAGAACTGATGCTTTTGAGCTGTGGTGCTGGAGAAGGCTCTTGAGAGTCCCTTGGACAGTAAGGAGATCAAGCTAGGCAATCCTAAAGGAAATAAATCCTGAATATTCTTTGGAAGGACTGATGCTGAAACTGAAACTCCAATATTTTGTCCACCTGATATGAAGAGTTGACTATTCGAAAAGACCCCGCTGCTGGGAAAGATTAAAGGTAGGCAGAGAAGGGGAGGACAGAGGATGAGATGGTTGGATGGCATCATGGACTTGATGGACATGAGTTTGAACAAACTCAGGAAGATTGTGAAAGACAGGGAAGTCTGTTGTGCTACAGTCCACGAGGTCGCAGAGTCAGACACGACTGAGCAATTAAACAGCAATAACATCCTTATAATTGGAAGTTTGTATCTTTTGATCACTTTTCTCCAATTCCTTCTCCCCCTACCCTCCACACCACAACTCCCCTCTGCTAACCACAAATCTGATCTCTTCTCTCTATGGGTCTGGTGAGGGTTTTGTTTGTTTTTATAGACTCCTCATGTAAGTGAGATCATATAGTGTTAGTCTTTCTCTGTCTGACAGTTCTTTCTTATGCACCCTTTTCTGCTTCCCCCAAAGCTGTTTCTTTTTCTCACAAAAACATATATCTACAGGGATAAATGCAAAGCCATCACACATATATATTCATTGGCTTGTCTCTTCTTTTACTCATTCAGCAAATTGAACAGTTATTGAGTACAAATTACTGTGCTAGGAACTAGAAATTAAAACTGATCAGGAAAAAAGAGACCAAGTCTTTGGCATTATAGGAGATACAGTGTAGATGAGACCAACTTTAATAAAATCACCAGTGACATAAACGTAAAATTTATACTAGTGAAAAGTGAACATTCAGTTATGTAGTTCTATGACAGCCTATAATAGATTTAACCTAATAAAGCATGTTAGGGAACTTTTCAAAGAAAACACCTCTGGACCTGAGATCTGAAGAAGAGGCAGTAATTAAGAAAGGGGTTAGGTGAGGGGAAGATTGCAGAGAAGGATTTTTCTCATGGTTATTACAAACATAATCATGGTGCAATGGAACATGAAATTTGGAGGAATTAAATGATGACAGGCTTCATGGCTGGAATGTTGAAAGCAAGGTGAATTTGGTTTAAGTTGAGATCAGAGATGTAGGGGGTGGGAGAGAGTCCAGATTAGGCAAAATCTTGCAGGCTTTGTTAAGAAGTGCTGGGTGCAATGTAAGATAGGTGGAAAGCCTTCATCTTAGTCAGCTCAGATACTATAACAAAATCCCATAAATTTGTTTTATGCTAAAAACTAAATAAATTTATTTCTCACTGCTTTAGAGACTAGCAAGTCCAAAATGAAGGCAGATTCAGGGTCTGGTGAGATTGCAGTTCCTGGTAGAAAGAGACAGCCATATTCTCACTGTTTCCTAACATGGTGAAAGGGATGAGGGAGACCTCTAGGGTCTCTTATAGAAGAGCACTAATCCCATTAGTAAGAGTTCCATTCTCATGACCTAATCACCTCCACCTACCATCACACTGGGCATTAGGATTGGAGATAAGAATTTGGGTGAGGGCACAAACAGTCAGTCTATGGTAGCCATTGAAGAGTTTTAAGCAATATGCGGGATATTTTTTTAAAAAATCAGACTTTGCTTTGAAAATTTCACCTGTGGGTGCTGAATGAAAATGAATTGGAGCAAGACCAGAATGAATGCAGAAGACCAGATAGGACGCTGGGACAAGAGTCTGTGGGCAGTGAGGCAGCCTGGTCTTGGGTTATGCAAACAGAGATGCAGGGAAGTAATTTGCGAGATATTTAGGAGATAAACCTACAGAACTTGTTGGTCACCTCAATATAAAATGTGAGAAAGAGAAAATCGTTAAACATGCTTTTTAGCTTTCTATTTTGGGGTATCTGATAGATGGTGGTCTAACTGGATGTGGACTAGGTTTATAAAGATGTAGTCAGTAGTGATGGATGCTATTTTTTCTCTTCTGCTGAAGGGACTTGACTTTGCTTTCTCTGTTAGGCTCAGTTCCACTGGAAGCAAGGATTTGAATGCAAGTCCTTGTATTTGGGGTAAGGAAATGTGGAAAATGAGTAAGGAGGAGGGAAGTAAGAAAGGGAAGGAAAGCTATCCATTACCCATCCATGAACAAGTTACCACTGTGGGCAACTGAGACTCATCCTGCTGGGGTCTTCTGGGAGATGGGTAGAACATGCCTCTGGAATGCCTTGTCTGGGGGATGAGGAATATAATTATATGTCAGATTCTATATATTATTGGTTGAAGGACCATTCCAGAGACATTAATTCATGGCCAATCTTACCTGTCCTGTGCTCTAGCTAATAGTACTCAGGAAGCCAGAGGAAGCCTCAGGTTTTCTCAATAAGACAGCAGAGTGCATTTGAGAGGAGAATGCTGAAGGACTGACTGTTAGTGGAGCATGGACAGTGTCTGTTGTCCTTGAATTCCCTCCTTCAATACAACAGATATCAGCATTTCACCAAATGTATTTATCCATCTTGTGCTTTTGTCTTTTTCAATTCCTGGCCCATTTCTCAGCTTTCTTTCACTGCTACATTTTGAGAGCATTGCTGATCCACAGATTCATTGAACTTCAAATTAAAATAGTACTTTCTGTAACACTGTAAATCCATAACTTAATATCTTTTTTATGAGACAGTAATTTATTAAGTATGAAGCCATGCATGATTCTGTGAAAGTTGTGTTGAAAAGCTAAGAAGATGAACTCATTGCCAGACATACAAAATACAGGTTACAATGAATAGTGCTATACATAATGTTGACCTAAATTGCCCAAATGTAGCTGTCAGTGCTTTGATTTTACACTGAAAAGAGAAAGCAAGTTGGTAGCCTTAAGAGCCCAAATCCAAAATCACTCTTTATTTTTATTAGTGACTTCTATGATGGAGTGCAGAGTACATTTTACAACATTTGCTGATATCACCAAGTTGGCAGCAACCACCAGCACTTTGGAAAGTGAAAGGATACCTAATAGACCATTGGACATAGACTTGATGTCCTGTAAATGCTTTGTGATTGATGGATTAGAATCTAGTACAATCTTTATAGATATTCCTCATAGATTTTGTGCCAAAGCTTTTCACTCTCTTGGGCTTTCATCCTCACCCACTTCTTTGAAGATGACACGATGTTCAACTTTATTAAGTTCAAAGTCATCTGATTTTGGCTCCCCACACTTTCACTCTCTCCTCCAAAGGAAATTCTGGGTTAACCCGCCACCCCTTTTAAGTCTCATTCTCCTTCTAGTGTCCCTTCTTCCCCCTCTACCAATTGTTTTCTCGAATCCCCACCCTGCTCATTATGCTTTTTCTCTTCTTTCTCTTGGCTGGAAACCTGCTCAGTTGTACCCTAGGTTGAAAACCCCTCTGCTCCCCATCATGTTACTTTTCTGAGCCTCTAAGTGTGCCTTTGGAGAGAAATAACCTCTATCCACACCTCCACTTCCTCCTTGTCATTTATTCGTTAATTGTTCTGGCCTTCTCTGGTTTAAAATCTTTTATGCCCAGGTCATGGCACAGCTCCAGTCACTTCACTGATGATGACTGATCACTTACTGAGGGAGTGTTGGTTAGCACTTGGCAGTTAATCTTCTTCCCACCCCAACATTTCCTGCTATCTCCTTTACCTTCTTCCTTACACTGGTTCAGAGCTTTTCATCTTTAGGTCTTTTTTCTAGTTCATTTAGAGTTCTTTCCCCAGTCTTCTTTTGTCTTCGGCCCTTTCCCTTCTTTCCCTAAATTCTCTCCCTTGAGTTCTGCTCTGGTCAGTTCGGCCATCACTCTGGATCCCCTCCAGTCTTGGCCCCCTGTGAATTCTTCCTCTCGCCAGGCTCTCTCTCACTTTTATCTCTTAGTGCCACCCCTGCGCAACTTCCACTCTGTTGAAAATTTAACAACTTGCTGTTTCTCTAGCACGTCTTGAACTTTGTTACCTCCCATACCTTTGCTGGTGCAGGTTCTACCACCTCTGGCATCTTTTTTGGCCCTGTCTCTAATATCCACATTCCCAATCCCAGGGATTTGGGAAAACTCAACATCATAGTTACCTCTTCCATAAAATCGTTCCTGCTGTCATTCAGTCAGAGACATTTATCCCTCATACTACAGTATGTAAACTCCCCCACAGTATTTATTATATTTCCCTGGTACAAGTGATGTCTTTCCATATTCAGCTTGCTCTAGCCCCTTCAAGTGATCCCAGATCCACTGTACACACAAGGAGATGGGAAAATGCATCCCACATTTAGGGGCTTATTTCTGAGATCACAACAGAGTCACCTACGTCTTCTCCCACACTCTTGTTCTCCCACCTCCTGCTTTATAATCCCCACTTGTTTCAGCATATGTGCTCCTGACACTCTACTCACTGCTGACCCTCTGCTTTCACAGTCTAGTTGGACAAACTTCTCCACTATAAATTATTTGGTTATGATTTATATCACTTATCAAATTAATGGGCCAAAGACACTTCAAACCCCACTCCAGGACTGTCTAATATTCTGGATTCCACTGCAGAGTAGCATCACCAGATGATCAAAAAACAAAAACCCCCTTGAAATCAAGTGCCAAATCCTGTACCTTTTTACTATACCCATTACAGTTAATACTAATCTTTTAATGCAGAGAGTGCTCAACAATAAAATTTTAATTAATGTTAGTTTCTTTGCATCATAAATATCTAAGTAATGGAATTTAAGATAGCATGGTATGTATGAAAGACATAAGAGGAGGAAAATTACGTGCTTGGTGAGTCATCTAAGATAACAGATGTAGAAGGTTCTGCACAGCTAAGGATCCTAGATAACTAGAGTGTGCTAGGAAGTCGTGTAACAATGATTAGGTATGAATGTCTTCAGTTCAAATCTTGATTCCATTGTCAAATAAGGATCTGTAATTTAACCTCTCTGGTTTTCATTTCCTCAACTGCAAAATGAAATTAATAGCAGATTATACTGCAAAAAGTTCATAGAGAGGTTAAACAAGGTAATAGCTATAATTAATAAAGAAATTAGTATAACGTCTGTTATATATTAAGTACTCAGTTTAGTTCATTTCAGTCACTCAGTTGTATCCGACGCTTTGCCACCCCATGAACTGCAGCATGCCAGGCCTCCCTGTCCATCACCAACTCCCGGAGTTCACCCAAACCCATGTCCATTGAGTCAGTGATGCCATCCAGCCATCTCATCCTCTGTAATCCCCTTCTCCTCCTTCCGTCAATCTTTCCCAGCATCAGGGTCTTTTCAAATGAGTCAGCTCTTCGCATCAAGTGGCCAAAGTATTGGAGTTTCAGCTTCAAAATCAGTCCTACCAATGAACACCCAGGACTGATCTCCTTTAGAATGGACTGGTTGGATCTCCTTGCAATCCAAGGGACTCTCAAGAGTCTTCTCCAACACCACAGTTCAAAAGCATCAATTCTTCGGCACTCAGCTTTCTTCACAGTTCAACTCTCACATCCATACATGACCACTGGAAAACCATAGCCTTGACCAGATGGACCTTTGTGGACAAAGTAATGTCTCTGCTTTTGAATATGGTGTCTAGGTTGGTCATAACTTTCCTTCCAAGGAGTAAGCATCTTTTTATTTCATGGCTGCAATCACTGTCAATAATTTTGGAGCCCAGAAAAATAAAGTCAGCCACTGTTTCCACTGTTTCCCTATCTATTTGCCATGAAGTGATGGTACTGGATGCCATGATCTTTGTTTTCTGAATGTTGAGCTTTAAGCCAAGTTTTTCACTCTCCTCTTTCACTTTCATCAAGAGGCTCTTTAGTTCTTCACTTTCTACCAAATGTTAATTATTATCACCAGAGGTAGGAGGATGTTAAAAGGGAAACAAAGAATCAGAGAAAAACGTTTGCCTTCTTCATGATTTTATCTAGAAATGAATTTGTGTGGGATCTTCTTTGTGGCCATAATAAAGTAATGGCATTATTTAAAATAGACTCGACAGCCTAAAGGGATCTAAGCTCTTTCCATTCTTTTCATGTTTGTCTCTCATCCGGGTCTTGAAGGCCATTCATTCTGTCAATGGATGGGAAAAGTGGGATGAATATCAGGAGTCTCACTTTTTTAATGGGTCAAGACTAAATGTGCCACTTATCGCCTCTACTCACATTCCATTGGCTTCAACTCATCATATGGCTGCAACTTAAGGAAAGGGAGGCTGAGAGATGTTAAGTGAGCAAAGAGAAAAAAGGAGAGCGCATCTGTGGTTTTGGCCATCAATGCATTATGTATACACTTGTCCTTGAGAATTAGGGGACAATTTCCAGATGGTGATTATCACAGGAAGTAGCAAACTCATGTGGGCCCCCCTGGTAACTCAGCTGGTAAGAAATCCACCTGCAATGCAGGAGACCTGGGTTCAGTCCCTGGGTTGGGAAGATCCCCTGAAGGATGGCATGGCAACCGACTCCAGTATTCTTGCCTGGAGAATCCCATGGACAGAGGAGCCTGGCGGGCTACAGTCCATAGGGTCACAAAGAGTTGGACACGACTGAGCAACCAAGTGCAGCACAGCACAGCAAGCTCATGTGCAAGCTGGGGGCTCTGGCAGCCTTCTCCCTCTCCACCCCTCCTACTCTGGCCTAGGCACCTTGGGCTCAAAAGTACTGTGGATCGAGGAGCCTAGAAACAGGCATGACAGGAGAAGTAGGGTTTTTCTTTCTTACCTTCAACTGGTGAACCGATGATTACAGAATGCCCTTTATACTCATGCACTGCACTAAGAAATACAAGGAAGAGTACCTGTGCATGCTAAATCGCTTCAGTCATGTCTGACTCTTTGAAACCCTATGGACTTTAACCCCCAGGCTTCTCTGTTCATGGAATTCTCTAGGCAAGAATGCTGGAGTGGATTGCCAAGCCCTTCTCTAGGGGATGTTCATGACCCAGGGATCGAATTTGGGTGTCTAATGTCTCCTAATATTGGCAGACAGGTTCTTTACCACTAGTGCCATCTGGGAAACCAGAAAAATAGCGAGATCCTCCTAAGCCAATGACTTTTGATCACAAAGCTGAGCATTTACTTTAGTAACAAGTGTCCAGGAGAATAAAGTAAAACAATGAAAGTGGACTCTCTTTTTCTCGTTTAAAATTTTTGTACAGAGCTCCCAGCCAATAGTCTTGAGCTACTTTAAACATTCCCTGCTAACATTTTTAGAGGTATCATTTTATCGTAAAGTGATGAAAAAGAATTTGACAAAAATGTAAGCCATATTATTATATTTGAATGTCAGCATGTTTTTCAAACAGAAGAAAATCAAATGAAAGTTTAGTAATGTGTATACTTGGGTTTACACATTACAATGAACCTGTGGTGCTGGAGAAGACTCTTGAGAGTCCCTTGGACTGCAAGGAGATCAAACCAGTCCATCCTAAAGGAAATCAGACTCAAATATTCATTGGAAGGACTGATTCTGAAGCTGAAACTCAAGTACTTATGGCCAGCTGATGCAAAGAACTAACTCATTGGAAAAGACCCTGATGCTAGGAAAGATTGAAGGCTTGAGAAGAAGGGGACAACAGAGGATGAGATGGTTGGATCACATCACTGACTCAATGGACATGAGTCTGAGCAAGCTCCAGGAGTTGGTGTAAGATAGGGAAGCCTGATGTGCTGCAGTCCAAGGGGTCGTAAAGAGTCAGACATGACTGAGTGGATGAACTGAACTGAACTGATACTTGGGTTTGCCAGGTGGTACAAATGGTAAAGAATCTGCCTGCCATTGCAGGAGGTGCAAGAGATACAGGTTCTGAAAGTCCCCTGAAGAAGGGAATGGCAACCCACTCTAGTATTCTTGCCTGGAGAATTCCATGGACAGAGGAGCCTGGTGGGTTACATACAGTCCGTGGAGTTGCAAAGAGTTGGACATGACTAAGTATCCACACACATACTTGGGAGAGACCTAGGATAACTGAGTAACTCCTGCATGTCAAAATATTTAATGCTAAATTCCAAGCTCTAATCTATGATCCACTTTGCTTGCTTTTAAAATCATGACATCAAAGAAAACATTCATTTTATTTCCATATGCAGAATCCTAAATATAAACAGCACTTGTTATGGTCCAGACACTGTTACAAATATTATACATATATTGTCACACTTCATTCTCACCATTACCCTGTGAGGTAGATATTATTACCTTCATTTTAGACATGATGAAACAATCCCTTGGAGATGTTAAGTCACTTGCCTGATATTACAAAGTTAGTAATAGGAAGAGTAGTTACTTAATTTCAGTCTTGTTTCAAAGGCTGTTTTCTTAATAAATTCAAATATTAGATATCTCCTCTACTCCCTTCAGGATTTGAAATTAATTAAGCACAATAGAGAAATTTTGGCTAAATGGAGACACTTTACACATTTCCTTTTACTTAAAAAATAATCCTATAAAGTTATAATATTTGAGTAGACATAAAATGTATTAGGTAAAATACTCAAATAAAAATAAAACACAACTATTTGGACTGATAAAATGTTCACATCATCCATATGGGAGACTGTATGGGAAAATATACTTAGAATTTTACTTTATTGGTGATAAACAAATTAGCATCTGTTATCCCAGTTTTGCAAGTTTAGCCAGCCAAGACACTTCTCAACAAATATGTTTTGAAAAAAATTAAAAATATATTTGATTTGGAGGCTTCAGAGAACTAGAGTAAGCAGCTAGCAGCACCCAACAAGGCTCCTCTTCTCTCTCTTGACTCCCATAAAAATATTCTTTCAAAAAATCATTCAGTTGAATCAAAAAGGAATAATTAAAATATGGAAAAATCAGAGGAGAAAACGTTTTGGGGAGAGGGAAACTTACCCCTTTAGCCCTCTTGAGTTCCTGAGGCTGGACTCATAATAAACTTGACCCAAGACAAACTAATAGGAGAAAAAGAAGCAAGTTTAATTTGTGGGCCCAGAGGTTCCATAGAAATGGACCTAAGATATGGTGAAATCAAATGCAAGTGGCTTTTATACTTTTTTGTTGTTGTTCAGTTGCTCAGTCCTGTCTGACTGTTTGCGACCCCATGAATTGCAGCATGGACAAAACGTGGTTCACTGGAGAATGGAATGGCAAACCACTTAAGTATTCTTCTTTGAGAACCCCATGAACAGTATGAAAAGGCAAAAAGATAGGACACTGAAAGATGAACTCCCCAGGCTGGTAGGTGCCCAATATGATACTGCAGATGAGCGGAGAAATAACTCCAGAAACAATGAAGAGATGAAGCCAAAGCAGAAACAACACCCTGTTGTGGATGTGACTGGTAATGGAAGCAAAGTCCAAAGCTATAAAGAGCAATATTGCACACGAACCTGGAATGTTAGGTCCATGAATCAAGGCAAATTGGAAATGGTCAAACAGGAGATGGAAAGAGTGAACATCGACAATTTAGGAATCACCAAACTAAAATGGAATGGAATGGGTGAATTTAACTCAGTTCAGTTCAGTTCAGTTGCTCGGTTTTGTCTGACTCTTGACCCCATGGACTGCAGCAGGCCAGGCCTTCCTGTCCATCACGAACTCCCAGAGATTACCCAAACTCATGTCCATTGAGTTGGTGATGCCATCCGACCATTTCACCCTCTGTCATCCAGTTATCCTCCTGCCCTCAATCTTTCCCAGCATCAGGGTCTTTTCATATGAATCAGCTATTTGCTATAAAGAGCAATATTGCATAGGAACCTGGAATGTCAGGTCCATGAATCAAGGCAAATTGGAAGTGGTCAAAAAAGAGATGGCAAGGGTGAACGTCGACATTCTAGGAATCAGCGAACTAAAATGGACTGGAATGGGTTAATTTAACTCAGATGACCATTACATCTACTAGTGTGGGCAGGAATCCCTCAGAAGATATGGAGTAGCTATCATGGTCAACAAAAGAGTCCTAAATGCAGTACTTGAACGATCTCTGTTCGTCTCCAAGGCAAAGCATTCAATATCACAGTTATCCAAGTCTATACCCCAACCAGTAACGCTGAAGAAGCTGAAGTTGAACGGTTTTATGAAGACCTACAAGATCTTTTAGAACTAACACACAAAAAAGATGTCCTATTCATTCTAGGGGACTGGAATGCAAAAGTAGGAAGTCAAGAAACACCTGGGGTAACAGGCAAATTTGGCCTTGGAATGCAGAATGAAGCAGGGCAAAGACTAATAGAGTTTTGTCAAGAAAATGCACTGGTCATAGCAAACACCCTCTTCCAACAACACAAGAGAAGACTCTACACATGGACATCACCAGATGGTCAACACCGAAATCGGATTGATTATATTCTTTGCAGCCAAAGATGGAGAAGCTCTATACAGTCAACAGAAACAAGACCAGTAGCTGACTGTGGCTCAGATCATGAACTCCTTATTGCCAAATTCAGACTTAAATTGAAGAAAGTAGGAAAAACCACTAGACCATTCAGGTATGACCTAAATCAAATCCCTTCTGATTATACAGTGGAAGTGAGAAATAGATTTAAGGGACTAGATCTGATAGATAGAGTGCCTGATGAACTATGGATGGAGGTTCGAGACATTGTACAGGAGACAGGGATCAAGACCATCCCCATGGAAAAGAAATGCAAAAAAGCAAAATGGCTGTCTCGGGAGGCCTTACAAATAGCTGTGAAAAGGAGAGAGGCAAAAAGCAAAGGAGAAAAGTAAAGATATAAGCATCTGAATGCAGAGTTCCAAAGAATAGCAAGAAGAGATAAGAAAGCCTTCCTCAGTGATCAATGCAAAGAAATAGAGGAAAACAACAGAATGGGAAAGACTAGAGATCTCTTCAAGAAAATTAGAGATATCAAGGGAACATTTCATGCAAAGATGGGCTCGATAAAGGACAGAAATGGTATGGACATAACAGAAACAGAAGATATTAAGAAGAGGTGGCAAGAATACACGGAAGAACTGTACAAAAAAGATCTTCATGACCCAGATAATCATGATGATGTGATCACTAATCTAGAGCCAGACATCTTGGAATGGGAAGTCAAGTGGGCCTTAGAAAGCATCAGTATGAACAAAGCTAGTGGAGGTGATGGAATTCGAGTGGAGCTGTTTCAAATCCTGAAAGATGATGCTGTGAAAGTGCTGCACACAATATGCCAGCAAATTTGGAAAACCCAGCAGTGGCCACAGGACTGGAAAAGGTCAGTTTTCATCGCTATACCTGAGAAAGGCAATGCCAAAGAATGGTCAAACTACCGCACAATTGCACTCATCTCACATGCTAGTAAAGTAAAGCTCAAAATTCTCCAAGCCAGGCTTCAGCAATATGTGAACCGTGAAATCCCTGATGTTCAAGCTGGTTTCAGAAAAGGCAGAGGAACCAGAGATCAAATTGCCAACATCCGCTGGATCATGGAAAAAGCAAGAGAGTTCCAGAAAAGCATCTATTTCTGCTTTATTGACTATGCCAAAGCCTTTGACTGTGTGGATCACAATAAACTGTGGAAAGTTCTGAAAGAGATGGGAATACCAAGCCACCTAACCTGCCTCTTGAGAAATCTGTATGCAGGTCAGGAAGCAGCAGTTAGAACTGGACATGGAACAACAGACTGGTTCCAAATGGGAAAAGGAGTATGTCAAGGCTGTATATTGTCACCCTGCTTTTTTAACTTATATGCAGAGTATATCATGAGAAACACTGGACTGGAAGAAACACAAGCTGGAATCAAGATTGCCGGGAGAAATATCAATAACCTCAGATATGCAGATGACACCACCCTTATGGCAGAAATTGAAGAGGAGTTAAAAAGCCTCTTGATGAAAGTGAAAGAGGAGAGTGAAAAAGTTGGCTTAAAGCTCAACATTCAGAAAACCAAGATCATGGCATCTGGTCCCATCACTTCATGGGAAATAGAAGGGGAATCAGTAGAAACAGTGTCAGACTTTATTTTGGGGGGCTCCAAAATCACTGCAGATGGTGACTGCAGCCATGAAATTAAAAGATGCTTGCTCCTTGGAAGAAAAGTTATGACCAACCTAGATAGTATATTCAAAAGCAGAGACATTACTTTGCCGACTAAGTTCCACCTAGTCAAGTCTATGGTTTTCCTGTGGTCATGTATGGATGTGAGAGTTGAACTGTAAAGAAGGCTGAGCACCAAAGAATTGATGTGTTTGGACTGTGGTGTTGGAGAAGACTGTTGAGAGTCCCTTGGACTGCAAGGAGATCCAACCTGTCCATTCTGAAGGAGATCAATCCTGGGATTTCTTTGGAAGGAATGATGCTAAAGCTGAAGCTCCAGTACTTTGGCCACCTCATGTGAAGAGTTGACTCATTGGAAAAGACTCTGATGCTGGGAGAAATTGGGAGCAGGAGGAGAAGGGGACGACCCAGCATGAGATGGCTGGATGGCATCACAGACTAGATGGACGTGAGTCTGGGTGAACTCCGGGAGTTGGTGATGGACAGGGAGGCCTGGCGTGCTGCCATTTATGGGGTCGCAAAGATTTGGACAGGACTGAGCGACTGAACTGAACCTAACAGCTATTTGCATGAGGTGGCAAAAGTATTGGAGTTTCAGCTTCAGCATCAGTCTTTCCAATAAATATTCAGGACTGATTTTCTTTAGGAGGGACTGGTTGGATCTCCTTGCAGTCCAAGGGACTCTCAAGAGTCTCCTCCAACACCACAGTTTAAAAGCATCAAATCTTCTGCACTCAACTTTCTTTAGAGTCCAGTTCTCACATCCATACATGACTACTGGAAAAACCATAGCCTTGACTAGAAGGACCTTTGTCGGCAACGTAATGTCTCTGCTTTTCAATATGCTGTCTAGATTGGTCATAACTTTCCTTCCACGGAGCAAGCGTCTATTAATTTCATGGCTGCAGTCACCATCTGCAGTCATTTTGGAGCCCCCCAGAAGAAACTCAGCCACTGTTTCCCCATCTATTTCCCATGAAGTGATGGGACCCTATGCCGTGATCTTAGTTTTCTGAATGTTGACTTTGAGCCAGCTTTTTCACTCTCCTTTTTCACTTTCATCAAGAGGCTCTTTAGTTCTTCTTCACTTTGTGCTATAAGGGTGATGTCATTTGAATGTCTGAGGTTACTGATATTTCTCCAAGGAATCTTGATTCCAGCTTGTGCTTCATCCAGCCCAGCGTTTCTCATGATGCACTCTGCATAGAAGTTAAATAAGCAGGGTGACAATATACAGCCTTGATGGACTCCTTTTTTCTATTTTGGAACTCCTTTTTTCTGTTCTCTATTTGTTTCTATTTTCTGTTGTTTCATATCCAGTTCTAACTGTTGCTTCCTGACCTGCATACAGATTTCTCAAGCAGGTCAGGTGGTCTGGTAATCCCATTTCTGTCAGAATTTTTCACAGTTTATTGTGATCCACACAGTCAAAGGCTTTATTAACTCAGATGGCCATTATGTCTACTACGTTGGGCAAGAATTCCTAAGAAGAAATGGAGTAGCCATCATAGTCAACAAAAAGTTGAAAATGCAATACTTGGATGCAATCTCAAAAATGACAGAATGATCTCTGTTCTTTTCCAATGCAAACCATTCAGCATCACAGTAATTCAAGTTTATGCCCCTACCAGTAATGCTGAAGAAGCTGAAGTTAGCAGTTCTATGAAGACCTACAAGACCTTCTAGAAAGAAAGTGAGCTTGAAATCGCTCAGTTGTGTCTGACTCTTCACAACCACGTAGACTGCAGCCTACCAGGCTCCTTTGTCCATGGGATTTTCCAGGCAAAAGTACTGGAGTGGGTTGCCATTTCCTACTCCAGGGGATCTTCCCAACCCAAGGATGGAACCTGGGTCTCCCACATGCTAGGCATATGCTTTACCATATGAGCCACCAGACCTTCTAGAACTAACACCAAAAAACATGTCCTTTTCATTATAGGGGACTGGAATGCAAAAGTAGGAAGTTAAGAGATACCTGGAGTAACAGGCAAATTTGGCCTTGGAGTACTAAATGAAGCAGATCAAAGGTTAACAGAGTTTTGCCAAGAAACCTCACTGTTCATAGCAAAAAACCTCTTCCCGCAACACAAGAGAAGACTCTACACATGGACATCACCAGATGGTCAGTTTATTATATTCTTTGCAGCCAAAAGATGGAGAAGCTCTATATATTCAGCAAAAAACAAGACTGGGAGCTGACTGTGGCTCAGTTCATGAACTCTTTATTGCAAAATTCAGATATAAATTGAAGAAATTAGGGAAAACCACAAGACCATTCAGGTGTGATCTGCATCAAATCCCTCATGAATATACAGTGGAAGTGACAAATAGATTCAAAGGATTAGATCTGATAGAGTGCCTGAAGAACTATGGATGAAGATTCATGACATTGTACAGAAGACAGTGACCAAGACCATCCCAAAGAAAAAGAAATGCAAAAAGGCAAAATGGTTGTCTGAAGAGGCCTTTCAAATAGCTGAGAAAAGAGAAAATGTGAAAGGCAAAGGAGAAAAGGAAAGGTGTACTCATCTGAATGCAGAGTTCCAAAGAATAGCAAGGGGAGATAAGAAAGCCTTCCTCAGTGATCAGTACAAGAAATAGAGGAAAACAATAGAATGGGAAAGACTAGAGATATCTTCAAGAATATTAGAGATTCCAAGGGAACATTTCACACAAAGATGGGCACAATAATGAACAGAAACAGTATGAACCTAACAGAAGCAGAAGGTATTAAGAAGTGGCAAGAATACACAGAACTATACGAAAAAGATCTTAATGACCCAAATAACCACGATGGTGTGATCACTCATTTAGAGCCAGACATCCTGGAATGCAAAGTCAAGTGGGCCTTAGGAAACATCACTACGAGCAAAGCTAGTGGAGGTGATGGAATTCCAGCTGAGCTATTTCAAATCCTAAAAGATGGTGCTGTGAAAATGCTGCACTCAATATGCCAGCAAATTTAGAAAGCTCAGCAGTGGCCACAGGACTTGAAAAGGTCACTTTTCATTTAAATCCCAAAGAAAGGCAATCCCAAAGAATGTTCAAACTACTGCACAATTGCAGTCATCTCACATGCTAGTAAAGTAATGTTCAAAATTCCCCAAGCTAGGCTTCAACAGTACATGAACCATGAACTACCTGATGTTCAAACTGGATTTAGAAAAGGCAGACAAAACAGAGATCATATTGCCAACATCTGTTGGATCATTGAAAAAGCAAGAGAATTCCAGAAAAACATCTGCTTCTGCTTTTATTGACTATGCCAAAGCTTTTGACTGTATGGATTACAACAAACTGTGGAACATTCTTCAAGGGATGAGAATGCCAGACCACCTGATCTGCCTCCTGAGAAATCTGTATGCAGTTCAAAAAGTGACCGTTAGAACCAGACACGGAAAAACAGACTGGTTCCAAGTTCAGAAAGGAGTATGTCAAGGCTATATATTGTCACCTTGCTTATTTAACTTATATGCAGAGTACATCATGAGAAATGCTGGGCTGGATGAAGCAGAAGCTGGAATCAACATTGCCAGGAGAAATATCAATAACCTCAGATATACAGATTATACCATCTTTATGGCAGAAAGCAAAGAACTAAAGAGCCTCTTGATAATAATAAAAGAGAAGTGAAAATTTGGCTTAAAACTCAAAGTTCAGAAAACTAAGATCATGGCGTCTGGTCACATCACTTCATGGCAAATAGATGTAGAAACAATGGCAACAGTGACAGATTTCATTTTGGGGGCTCCAAAATCATGGCAGATGGTAACTACAGCCATGAAATTAAAAGATGCTTGCTCCTTGGAAGAAAAATTATGACCAACTTAGACAGCATATTAAAAAGCAGAGACATTACTTTGCCAACAAATATCCATCTAGTCAAAGCTATGGTTTTCCAGTAGTCATGTATGGATGTGAGAGTTGGACTATGAAGAAAGCTGAGCGCAGAAGAATTGATGCTTTTGAACTGTGGGTGTTGGAGAAGACCCTTGAGAGTCCCTTGGGCTGCAAGGAGATCCAATCAGTCAATCCTAAAGGAAATCAGTCCTGAATATTGATTGGAAGGACCAATGCTGAAGTTGAAACTCCAATACTTTGGCCACATGATGTGAAGAAATGACTAAAAGACCCTGATGCTGGGAAAGATTGAAGGTACAAGGTGAAGGGGAGGATAGAGGATGAGATGGTTGGATGACATCACTGACTCAATGGACATGAATTTGAGTAAACTCTGAGAGTTGGTGATAGACAGGGAGAGCTGGTGTGCTTCAGTCCTTGGGATTGCAAAGAGTTGGACACGACTGAGCAACTAAATTGAACTGAACTGAGGCTTCCCTGTCCTTCACCTTCTCCCTAAGCTTGCTCGTACTCATGTTTATTAAGTCAGTGATTCCATCCAACCATCTCATCCTCTGTCATCCCCTTCTCCTTCTGCCTTTATTCTTTCCCAGCATCAGGGTCCTTTCTAACGAGTTGGCTCTTCACATCACGTGGCCACATTGCTTCAGCTTCATCATCATACTTTTTAGACAAAAAATAAATGAACAAATAAATAAATTTAAGAGGTATTGACAAGATAAAGAAACTTAGGCTTTGACAGCTTAGTTAGTGAAGAAGCTAAACAGAATATGAGTTTGAGGTAGTAAATTTTAAAAGTAACAAGGTTGGTTTATATAGGCTTTTGGCCCCTGAGTTCCCTATCTCTGGAGTTAAGGATTTTTTAAAAAATCTCTTGGTACAGAAAGGGCACATTTCACTTGAGATATTTACTTCCTGCTTTCAGGGAGACAGAAGGAGGGTCAAATTGTCTATCCTATCTCACCCATTTCTTTAGTAACAGTAATTCAAAGTAATATTTCATCAAAGCCCATTTGGAATGGCCTGCCCTGGGCTCCAGTGGGTAGCAATTAGTAAGATCACATATGTGAGATTTGGTTTATAAGAACTGAGTTGAACAGTTTCTTTCTTTATTTTACCCAGTGCTAGATGAGGTTATTGGGAGCTATATCCTGAATCCTCAAGGAGAGTCATTGGACTAAGAGGATAAAACAATTAGAGCATAATATACTAAAGGGCCTGGTATATCTCTGAGTAAGTTTTTCTTAGATCTATGTGGTATCATGGTCAACAAACATTAGATCTGCTGCATAAGGGAAGGGTTTATGGTTTGGGGAAGGAAAAGAAGAAAACACAAAAGGCACCAGGAAATATTTGAGGGCAAAGGATACGTTAACTGTCTTGATTATGGTGATTGTCTCCTCCCATGTGTAAAAAAGCATCATATTATATAATTTAAATGTGGACCATTTTCTGTATGTCACTTATTATTATTATTTTCATGAGGTTAATCTTGGTGATTCCTAAGCAACTTTCCAGCAGGAATGATATATGATTTCAACAAACTTGGGCTTTCCCACTGAGTCATGGGGTGAACCCTCCCTATGCCGGAATCAGAAGAGAAAGCAATCTTTCTTCCATTTGTATCTAATATATGCTAGATATGGTCCCAGGCATTGACAATAAAAAGAAAATTTTAAAAATTAAAGATCATGTGTTAGGATCAAGAAACAAAATCCAATATCAGCAGAATACACAAAACCGATCTGAAAACAGAATAACCAAAAAATGGATAAAAAAATACAAAAGTTAATGCAAATCTAAGTTTGAAAACAGAGGCGCAGTCTTTAACATGAGACAAAGATGAAGATATAGACCCAAGTATTAGATGATAGAGAAATCATTTTGCAGTATGCCACATGAGGGGCTGAGGGTCTCTGTGAATCTGTTCCCCAGGGAAATTGGTAAAAAATGATATGTCTCTAGAAATAGTATGGTTGTACAGCAAGTGAAGAAATATCTGTTTGAGAAAATCTAACTAAATTCAGTAAGAACAGTGAAAATCTGTAGTGTTTGAACCAAGACCATTCCCTCTTTACTTTCTAGTTCAGTGAGACAAAAACTGCACTCCAGCCTAGTGCAGCCACAAACACAGGGCTTCCTCTACACCCCCCTTTCCATCTTTGAGGACTGTCTTATGGGAGTCAGGATTTCAGTATTTCTCATCCTACCCCCACCACCCCTCCCCCAGCTACCCTTTGCTAAGATCAAGTTCTGGGAAAATTCACACAAGAGGTGGAGGTCCTTCCTTCTGCCTGCCTCTATTTGTGAGAAGGAGGTCCACCTGGAGCATAGCACCTCTGAGAACACTTGGGTCTCTTGGTTCAGCTTGCAAACCTTGATTCCATGCCAAGGGAAGCCAATGGAGATGGTCAGAGATTGTTGCAGGAAAAGGAGGGAGTGAGACGATGGTCATGTCTCAGGTCCCCAGTGAGTTCTTGAAATGGGCTGGCCAAGTGAGAGCCCTTGGCTTCGTGAAGGAAAAAATTCAAATGCAAGCCATAGTAAAATGAAAGCAAGTTTATTTAGAAAGATACACATCCCATCCCCAGACTTCCCTGGTGGTTCAGACGGTAAAGCATCTTGCTTACAATGCGGGAGACCTGGGTTCAATCCCTGGGTCGAGAAGATACTCTGGAGAAGGCAATGGCAACCCACTTCAGTACTCTGGCCTGGAAAATCCCATGGACGGAGGAGCCTGGTAGGCTACAGTCCATGGGGTTGCAAAGAGTCGGACACGACTGAGCAACTTCACTTTCACTTTCACACATCTCATAGACAGGATGCAACCATCTCAGAAGGTGAGAGTAGCCCTGGATGTGAATTTGTTATTTAATAGTTTTATGGGCTGGGTAATTTCATACCTAACAATTGGAAGAATTATTTCAATTATTTTGGAGATGGGGTGGGAATTTCCAGGAATTGGGCCACATCCACTTTTTGGCCTTTTATAGTCATGACAGCCTCCTAACTGTCATGGGGCCTGCAGGTGCCTTATTTAGAATATGCTAAAGTACTACAATAAGCATATAATGAAGCTTAAGGTTTGGTAGTGGTGGTGGTGATTGTGATTTAGTCACTAAGTCATGCCTGCTTCAACCGCACTGTCTGTAGCCCACTGTCTGTAGCTCCTCTGTCCATGGGATTTCCCAAAGAATACTGGAGTGGGTTGCCATTTTCTTCTCCATGGGATCTTCACCACCCATGGGTTGAACCCATGCATTGCAGACAGATTGCAGACAGATTCTTTACCACTGAGCCACCAGGGAAGCCCTCACACAAAGATTTAGGCTCCCAAGGCTAGCATATTCTTCAGAGCTGCCTGGACACAGATGCTGCCAAGATCCTTCCAGCAACTTCTATCAAAGTCTACTTTCTAATTTAGGGACTTCTCAGCATTGACAGTGAACATTCATGGGAAAGACTGATGCTGAAGCTGAACCTCCAATACTTTGGCCACCTGATGCAAAGAGCCAACTCATTGGAAAAGACCCTGATACTGGAAAAGATTGAAGGTGAAACGATAAGGAGGTGGCAGAGGATGAGATGGTTATATAGCATCACCAACTCAACAGACATGAGTTTGAGCAAACTCTGGCAGATAGTGAAGGACAGGGAAGCCTGGTGAGCTACAGTCCATGGGGTCGCAAAGAGTTGGAAGGTCTTAGTGGCTGAACAACAATGACAACAACAACAAATGTATTACGGTGAGCATATAATGAGGCTCAAGGTCTACAGGAAGGTAAATCTTCAGCCATCTTGGACCTAGTACTTTCTAACCAGTTTTTGTCCCATCCTCAACAACTGTATCATTCTTTTATCAGTTGTAATCTTCTTCCTTCCTTTATCAAGATGCTCACTCTCCCTAATACCTAGTGCCCAGTTTCTAAAGCAGAGGGATCACTCAGAGAGAGTTGCACCATTGTCTCCACCCCTGTTGCAGGAAGCGGGACTCTTTCCAGGGCCTGAGGATGGGATTTTGTCTAGCACTTGGGAATGATTGTTCAAGGAGACACTCATGCTGACAAAGCAAGAGATTATATTGGTAAGGGGTGTCTGGGCAGAGAACAGCAGGGTAAGGGAACCCAGCAGAAGTGCTCCACCATGTATTTTGCAGTCTCGGGTTTTATGGTAATGGGTTAGTTCTCAAGTTGTCTCTGACCAGTCATTTTTACTCAGGGTCCTTCCTGGTGGTGTGTGCATCACTCAACAAAGATGGATCCTAGTGAGAGGCAGGACATAGGGAGTTGTGTCTCCTCTCATTTTGACCTCTCCCCAATTCTTCCAGTTGTTGGCAGCTTATTAGTTTCAAGTCCCTTACCAGGACCTCCTGTTGTAAGAAAACTCATGTAAGTGGCTACTGTCTTGCCTAGCAAGGGTGGACAGTTTCAGCATTTCCCCTCACACCCTCCACTTTCCAGGTGGTACTAGTGGTAAAGAACCCACCTGCCAGTGCAAGAGACATAAAAGATAAAGGTTTGATCCCTGGATCAGGAAGATTCCCTGGAGGAGGGCATAGCAATCCAGTCCAGTATTCTTGTAGAGAATCCCATGGACAGAGGAGCCTGGTGGGCTACAGTCCATAGAGTCACAAGGAGTTGGACTTGACTGAAGTGACTTCAGTTCAGTTCAGTTGCTCAGTCATGTTCGACTCTTTGCGACCCCATGAACTGCAGCACGCCAGGCCTCCCTGTCCATCACCAACTCCCGGAGTTCACTCAGACTCATGTCCATCGAGTCAGTGCCATCTCATCCTCTGTCGTCCCCTTCTCCTCCTGCCTCCAATCCCTCCCAGCATCAGAGTTTTTCCAATGAGTCAACCCTTCATATGAGGTGGCCAAAGTACTGGAGTTTCAGCTTTAGCATCATTCCTTCCAAAGAAATCCCAGGGCTGATCTCCTTCAGAATGGATTGGTTGGATCTTAGCATGGCACTAACACCCTCAGCTCCAGAGTCTTGGCTCCAGGGTATTGCCTGGGGGACAAAGCAAGCCTTAAAACAGATAGCTGCTAATCTCTTCATCAAGGAACTGACTAGGTTTGCCAAAGTACAGGTTAAACCTTTAGTTCAGTTCAGTTCGGTTCAGTCGCTCAGTCATGTCCAACTCTTTGTGACCCCATGAATTGCAGCACGCCAGGCCCCCGTGTCCATCACCATCTCCTGGAGTTCACCCAGACTCACGGCCATCGAGTCAGTGATGCCATCCAGCCATCTCATCCTCTGTCATCCCCTTCTCCTCCTGCCCCCAATCCCTCCCAGCATCAGAGTCTTTTCCAATGAGTCAACTCTTCGCATGAGGTGGCCAAAGTACTGGAGCTTCAGCTTTAGCATCATTCCTTCCAAAGAAATCCCAGGGTTGATCTTCAGAATGGACTGGTTGGATCTCCTTGAACTCCAAGGGACTCTCAAGAGTCTTCTCCAACACCACAGTTTAAAAGTATCAATTCTTCAGCACTCAGCCTTCTTCACAGTCCAACTCTCACATCCATACATAACCACAGGAAAAACCATAGCCTTGTCTAGACGGGCCTTAGTCAGCAAAGTAATGTCTCTGCTTTCGAATATACCATCTAGGTTGGTCATAACTTTTCTTCCAAGGAGTAAGCGTCTTTTAATCTCGTGGCTGCAGTCACCATCTGCAGTGATTTTTAAGCCCAAAAAAATAAAGTTTGACACTGTTTCTACTGTTTCCCCATCTATTTCCCATGAAGTAATGGGACCAGATGCCATGATCTTTGTTTTCTGAATGTTGAGCTTTAAGCCAACTTTTTCACTCTCCTCTTCACTTTCATCAAGAGGCTTTTTAGCTTCTCTTCACTTTCTGCCATGAAGGTGGTGTCATCTGCATATCTGAGGTTATTGATATTTCTCCCGGCAATCTTGATTCCAGCTTGTGTTTCTTCCAGTCCAGTGTTTCTCATGATGTACTCTGCATATAAGTTAAATAAGCAGGGTGACAATATACAGCCTTGACATACTCCTTTTCCTATTTGGAACCAGTCTGTTGTTCTACGTCCGGTTCTAACTCCTGCTTCCTGACCTGCATACAGATTTCTCAAGAGGCAGATCAGGTGGTCCGGTATTCCCATCTCTTTCAGAATTTTCCACAGTTTATTGTGATCCACACAGTCAAAGGCCATGGCATAGTCAATAAAGCAGAAATAGATGCTTTTCTGGAACTCTCTTGCTTTTTCCATGATCCAGCGGATGCTGTCAATTTGATCTCTTGTTCCTCTGCCTTTTCTAAAACGAGCTTGAACATCAGGAAGTTCATGGTTCATGTATTGCTGAAGCCTGGCTTGGAGAATTTTGAGCATTACTTTACTAGCTTGTGAGATGACTGCAATTATGCAGTAGTTTGAGCATTCTTTGGCATTGCCTTTCTTTGGGATTGGAATGAAAACACCTTTACCAGTCCTGTGGCCACTGCTGAATTTTCCAAACTTGCTGTCATATTAAGTGCAACACTTTCACAGCATCATCTTTCAGGATTTGAAACAGCTCCACTCGAATTCCATCACCTCCACTAGCTTTGTTCATACTGATGCTTTCTAAGGCCCACTTGACTTCCCATTCCAAGATGTCTGGCTCTAGATTAGTGATCACATCATCATGATTATCTGGGTCATGAAGATCTTTTTTGTACAGTTCTTCCATGTATTCTTGCCACCTCTTCTTAATATCTTCTGCTTCTGTTATGTCCATACCATTTCTGTCCTTTATCGAGCCCATCTTTGCATGAAATGTTCCCTTGGTATCTCTAATTTTCTTGAAGAGATCTCTAGTCTTTCCCATTCTGTTGTTTTCCTCTAATTCTTTGCATTGATCACTGAGGAAGGCTTTCTTATCTCTTCTTGCTATTCTTTGGAACTCTGCATTCAGATGCTTATATCTTTACTTTTCTCCTTTGCTTTTTGCTTCTCTTCTTGTCACAGCTTCAGGTGTTCTCAAAAACAGTCGAGATTATGATGAGGTAACTGGGAAGAGATTGGTAGGTTCATTTGGGACAGAGGTCAAACTGTGGAAGAGGTAGTTTGCCAAAGAACTAGGAAAGAGATAACAGAGAGGATCTCTTGGGCCAGAACAAATCTAACACATTGACTTTATTAACTATCCTTTCAAAGGAGCCTGAATTTGATGGTATTAGTTTGTAGAGCCATTTATGCCATAGGACATTGTTGAAAAAATAGAGCAGTTAGCCAACAATCAATGGCTCTTAACAGCTGGGCGTAGTCAAGAAAAACAACATACAGAACTCTGCTAAAATCCCTCTTCCCTCTGGGCTACCATGTTGTTTAGTTGCTAGGTTCTATCCAACTCTTTTGTGTACCCCACCAGGCTCTTCTGTCCATAGGATTTTCCAGGCAAGAATACTGGAGTGGGTTGTCATTTCCTTCTCTGTGTTATGTTCCCAACCCAGGGAATGAATTCATGTCTTCTGCATTGCAGATGGATTCTTTACCACTGATCCACATGGAAAGTTCCTGGGTGACTATAGACTCATCCAAAACTGCATCTCCTCCTGAAACCAGGAGCATCATCAGAGACTTTACACTGTGTGGGGAAATAGACTCCACTGAAATAATCCATCTGGGCACTAAACAAATAAGCAAGCAAATAACAATGACAAACCCTGGAATAGGGATGCATGGAGGGCGAGAGTACCCAGAGTGACTACATTATCTAAAATATCCATTTTCCAACAAGATACACAAGACTTGCAAAGAAACAGGAATGTTATGACCCATAGGTAGAAAAGACAGCAAGTAACTAAAAGTACTTTTGAGAGCAACCACACATTGGATTCAACAAAGACTTCAAAATAGCTATCATAAATATGTTCAAAGAACAATTGGAAACTGATTAAAGAATAAAAGAAAGTAAAATTATAGCATTAATCAGAGAGAAAATATCAACAAAGAGACAGAAATCATCAAAAAGAAGCAAATGGAAACTTTGGAGTTTAAAAATACAGTAGCAGAATCCTGATGGTAGGCACGTAGTGTGCCTATCCTGTCTTACGGTACTGTGTGAAGGACTTTTCCACCACTTTCTTAAACAAGCAATTTAAATACTTTTTCAGTCACTAGTCCTACTGAGGTGTTTTTCTTATCTAAAAAGTCATTTTAAAATACCTGAGGATAATGTATTAAATTAATTTGAATTAAAGCTACTTAAGAAACAATATCAATAACCTCAGATATGCAGATGACACCACCCTTATGGCAGAAAGTGAAGAGGAACTAAAAAGCCTCTTGATGAAAGTGAAAGTGGAAAGTAAAAAATTTGGCTTAAAGCTCAACATTCAGAAAACCAAGATCATGGTATCCGGTCCCATCACTTCATGGGAAATAGATGGGGAAACAGTGGAAACAGTGTCAGACTTTATTTTGGGGGGCTCCAAAATCACTGCAGATGGTGATTGCAGCCATGAAATTAAAAGACGCTTACTCCTTGGAAGAAAAGTTATGACCAACCTAGATAGCATATTGAAAAGCAGAGTCTTTACTTTGCCAACAAAAGTCCATCTAGTCAAGGCTATGATTTTTCCAGTGGTCATGTATGGATGTGAGTGTTGGACTGTGAAGAAAGCTGAGGCAGTCCTAAGACAGCAGAGAAATAGGACGGGGAGACCACTTTCTTCCTCACAAATTCATCAAAAGAACATTTCAATGCTGAGTAAATTTCACAAAACAACTTCTGAATGCTGGCAGAGGACATCAGGCACCCAGAAAAGCAGACCACTGTCTTCAAAAACAGGTAGGAAAAAATATAAACGATGAAAAAAGAGACAAAAGAGGTAGGGAGGGAGCGCCCTCCTGGGAAGGGAGTATTAAAAAGAGAGGTTTCCCAACACCAGGAAACACTCTCGTTGCCGAGTCTGTGGCAAGCCTTGGAAGCACAGAGGGTAACATAACAGGGAGGGAAAATAAATAAATAATTAAAACAAACAGATTAGGAGCCCAACGGTAACTCCTCCAGTGGAGAAGCAGTGCAGACTCCTGCATCTGCCACTAGCAAGTGGGGGCTGGGCAGGGAGGTGCGGGCTGCAGTGCTTTTTAAGAATCAGGCCAGAATGCCCTGAGTGTAACCAGAGCAAACTAACTTGGGCTAGCAAACCAGACTGTGGGATAGCTACCACACAAAAAGCTCTAACATAAGACACCACCAGGACTGTGCACAGAACAAAGGATGGAACAGAATTAGCCGGCTGCAGACCATCCCCCTCTGGTGCCAGGCAGCTAGAGCCAGAAGGGCCAGAAGGGGGCAATCACAGCCCCAGAGAGACATTGACTACCAAACTGCAAGCAGGCTTCTTTGCTAACTAAGACTTCTTGGGGTTCTGGATAGTCACCATCTGCCTAAGAAGGGGCCCCAGTTGTACACCCAGAAAACTGAGCAGCAAGGATGGGAAAGGCGATAAGTTGCAGTGACCACGCTCGCCAAACACCTGAGCTACTCGGACCTGGGAAGGCACAAAATGCAGGCCCAACCGAGTCTGCGCCTCTGAGGACTACCTGAGTGCCTGAGCCTGAGCGGCTTAGACCTGGGAGGTGCATGCAGCCCAGGGCCGGCCTCAGACGGTTCCCAGCAGAGCAACCTAGAGCCTGAGCTCTGTGCTCTGTGAGTGGGGGCAGGCCCTGCGTGGCTGAGATACTGCAAGCACAGGCCAGTGTTATTTGTTTGCAGCGTCCCTCCCTCCCCACAGCATGACTGAACAAGTAAGCCTAAAAAAAGTGTCCACCACTGCCCACCTTTTGTCAGGGCGGAAATCGGACACTGAAGAGACCAACAAACAGAAGAAGCTAAAACAGAGGGAACCGCCTTGGAAGTGACAAGTGCATTAGATTAAAACCCTGTGGTTAGTATCAACTACATAGGAAGGGGCCTATAGATCTTGAGAAATACAAGCTGGACCAAGGAACTATCCGAAAATGAACTGACCCCACACTGCCCACAACAACACCAGAGAAAGTCCCAGATATATCTTTACTATTTTTATGATCATTCTTTTTGTTTGTTTTTTCTTCTTTTCTTTTTAACATTTTTAAATTTTAAGTCCTCTATTTCTCCTTCAATTCTTATTTTTATAACCTACTATTACTTTTCAAAAAAAAAAGATCCTATTTTTAAAGCAAATGCCATATATATATATATATATATATATATATATATATATATAGTGTGTGTGTGTGTGTGTGTGTTTGTGTGTGTGTGTGTGTGTAGTGGTAGTTGTTGTTTTTTTTTAATTCTTGCGAATTTGTTTTTTTCTTTCTTTCTTCTTTTCCATAATAATGTATTTTTGAAAATCCAACCTCTACTCTAGATTTTTAATCTTTGCTCTTTGGTATTTGTTATCAATTTTGTACCTTTAAAAACCCAATCTTCAGTACCCATTTTTACTTGAGAGCGAGATTACTAGCTTGACCACTCTCTCTTCCTTTGGATTCTCCTTTTTCTCCAACAGGTTGCCTCTATCTCCTCCCTCCCCCTTCTCTTCTCTACCCAACTCTGTGATTCTCTGTGTGTTCCAGACGGTGGAGAACACTTAGGCAACTGGTTATTGGCTGGATCTGTCTCTCTCCTTTTCCCTCTTTTATCCTCCTGGCCAACTTCTGTCTCCTTCCTCCCTCTCCTCTTCTCTGTATAACTCCATGAACATCTCTGAGTGGTCCAGACAGTGGAACACACATAAGGAAGTGATTACTGGCTAGCTTGCTCTCTCCTCTTTTGATCCCACCTCATCTCATTCCAATCACCTCTAACTACCCTCTTCCTCTTCTCTTCTTCATGTATGTCAGTGAACCTATTGGGTGTCCCTCAATGTGGAGAAACTTTTCATCTCTAACCTAGATGTTTTATCATCAGTGCTGTATAGATGGAGAAGTCTTGAGGCTACTGTAAAAACAAAACTGAAAACCAGAAGCAGGAGGCTTAAGTCAAAATCCTGAGAACTCCTGAGAACATCAGAGAACTCCTGACTCCAGGGAACATTAATCGATAGGAGCTCATCAAACGCTTCCATACCTATACTGAAACAAAGCACCACCCAAGGGCCAACAAGTTCCAGAGCAAGACATACCATGCAAATTCTCCAGCAACACAGGAACACAGCCCTGAGCTTCAATATACAGGCAGCTCAAAGTTACTCCAAAACCATTGACATTTCATAACTCATTACTGGACATTTCATTGCACTCCAGACAGAAGAAATCCAGCTCCAGCCACCAGAACTCCGACACAAGCTTCGCTAATCAAGAAACCTTGACAAGCCACTGATACAACCCCACCCACAGCGAGGAAACTCTATCATAAAGAGAACTCCACAAATTCATAGAATACAGAAAGGCTACCCCAAATGCAGCAATATAACCAAGATGAAGACACAGAGGAATACCCAGCAGGTAAAGGAACAGGAGAAATGCCCACCAAACCAAACAAAAGAGGAAGAGATAGGGAATCTACCTGATAAAGAATTCCAAATAATGATAGTGAAAATGATCCAAAATCTTGAAATCAAAATGGAATCACAGATAAATAGCCTGGAGACAAGGATTGAGAAGATGCAAGAAAGGTTTAACAAGGACCTAGAAGAAATTAAAAAGTTAATATATAATGAATAATGCAATAAATGAGATCAAAAACACTCTGAAGGCAACAAATAGTAGGATAGGAGGCAGAAGATAGGGTTAGTGAAATAGAAGATACAATGGTAGAAATAAATGAATCAGATGAGAAAAAAGAAAAACGAATTAAAAGAAGTGAGGACAATCTCAGAGACCTCCAGGACAATATGAAATGCTCAAACATTCGAATTATAGGAGTCCCAGAAGAAGAAGACAAAAAAGAAAGACCATGAGAAAATCCTTGAGGAGATAATAGTTGAAAACTTCCCTAAAATGGGGAAGGAAATAATCACCCAAGTCCAAGAAACCCAGAGAGTCCCAAACAGGATAAACCCAAGGTGAAACACCCAAGACACATATTAATCAAATTAACAAATATCAAACACAAAGAACAAATATTAAAAGCAGCAAGGGAAAAACAACAAATAACACACAAGGGGATTCCCATAAGGATAACAGCTGATCTTTCATTAGAAACTCTTCAGGCCAGGAGGGAATGGCAAGACATACTTAAAGTGATGAAAGAAAATAACCTACAGCCCAGATTATTGTACCCAGCAAGGATCTCATTCAAATATGAAGGAGAAATCAAAAGCTTTACAGACAAGCAAAAGCTAAGAGAATTCAGCACCACCAAACCAGCTCTCCAACAAATGTTAAAGGATATTCTCTAGACAAGAAACACAGAAAGGGTGTATAAACCCGGACAGAAAACAATAAAGCAAATGGCGACGGGATCATACTTATCAATAATTACCTTAAACGTAAATGGGTTGAATGCCCCAACCAAAAGGCAAAGACTGGTTGAATGGATACAAAAACAAGACCCCTATATATGTTGTCTACAAGAGACCCACTTCAAAACAAGGAACACATACAGACTGAAAGTGAAGGGCTGGAAAAAGATATTCCATGCAAATAGAGACCAAAAGAAAGCAGGAGTAGCAATACTCATATCAGATAAAATAGACGTTAAAACAAAGGCTGTGGAAAGAGACAAAGAAGGCCACTACATAATGATCAAAGGATCAACCGAAGAAGAAAATATAACCATTATAAATATATATGCACTCAACATAGGAGCACCACAATATGTAAGACAAATGCTAACAAGTATGAAAGGGAAAATTAACAGTAACACAATAATAGTGGGAGACTTTAACACCCTACTCACACCTATGGACAGATCAACTAACAGAAAATTAACAAAGAAAAACAAACTTTAAATGATACAACAGTTAGACCTAATTGATATCTATAGGACATATCACCCCAAAACAATGAATTTCATCTTTTTCTTAAGTGCTCATGGAACCTTCTGTAGGATAGAGCACATCCTGGGCCATAAATCTAGCCTTGAAAAATTCAAAAAAATTGAAATCATTCCAAGCATCTTTTCTGACCATAATGCAGTAAGATTAGATCTCAATTACAAGAGAAAAACTATTAAAAATTCCAACATATGGAGGCTGAACAACATGCTTCTGAATAACCAACAAATCACAGAAGAAATCAAAAAAGAAATCAAAATATGCATAGAAATGAATGAAAATGAAAATACAACAACCCAAAACCTGTGGGACACTATAAAAGCAGTGTTAAGGGGAAAGTTCATAGCAGTACAGGCATACCTCAAGAAACAAGAAAAAAGTCAAATAAATAACCTAACTCTACAACTAAAGCAACTAGAAAAGGCAGAAATGGAGAACCCCAGGGTTAGTAGAAGGAAAGAAATCTTAAAAATTAGGGCAGAAATAAATGCAAAAGAAACAAAAGAGACCATAGCAAAAATCAACAAAGCCAAAAGCTGGTTCTTTGAGAGGGTAAATAAAATTGACAAACCATTAGCCAAACTCATCAAGAAGCAAAGGGAGAAAAATCAAATCAATAAAATTAGAAATGAAAATGGAGAGATCACAACAGACAACACAGAAATACAAAGGATCATAAGAGACTATTATCAGCAATTATATGCCAATAAAATGGACAACGTGGAAGAAATGGACAAATTCTTAGAAAAGTACAACTTTCCAAAACTGAACCAGGAAGAAATAGAAAATCTTAACAGACCCATCACAAGCACAGAAATTGAGACTGTAATCAGAAATCTTCCAGCAAACAAAAGCCCAGGTCCAGACGGCTTCACAGCTGAATTCTACCAAAAATTCAGAGAAGAGCTAACACCTATCCTACTCAAACTCTTCCAGAAAATTGCAGAGGAAGGTAAACTTCCTAACTCATTCTATGAGGCCACCATCACCCTGATACCAAAAACTGACAAAGATGCCACAAAAAAAGAAAACTACAGGCCAATATCACTGATGAACATAGATGCAAAAATCTTTAACAAAATTCTAGCAATCAGAATCCAACAACATATTAAAAAGATTGTACACCATGACCAAGTGGGCTTTATCCCAGGGATGCAAGGATTCTTCAATATCCACAAATCAATCAATCTTATATACCACATTAACAAATTGAAAAATAAAAACCGTATGATTATCTCAATAGATGCAGAGAAAGCCTTTGACAAAATTCAACATCCATTTATAATAAAAACTCTCCAGAGTGCAGGAATAGAAGGAACATACCTCAACATAATAAAAGCTATGCATGACAAACCCACAGCAAACATTATCCTCAATAGTGAAAAATTGAAAGCATTTCCCCTAAAGTCAGGAACAAGACAAGGGTGCCCACTTTCACCGCTACTATTCAATATAGTTCTGGAAGTTTTGGCCACGGCAATCAGAGCAGAAAAAGAAATAAAAGGAATCCAAATTGGAAAAGAGTAAGACTCTCACTGATTGCATATGACATGATCCTCTACTTAGAAAACCCTAAAGACTTCACCAGAAAATTACTAGAGGTAATCAATGAATATATTAAAGTTACAGGATATAAAATCAACTCACAGAAATTCCTTGCATTCCTATACACTAATAATGAGAAAGTAGAAAAAGAAATTAAGGAAACAATTCCATTCACCATTGCAACGAAAAGAATAAAATACTTAGGAATATATCTACCTAAAGAAACTAAAGACCTATATATAGAAAACTATAAAACACTGGTGAAAGAAATCAAAGAGGACACTAATAGATGGAGAAATATACCATGTTCATGGATCGGAAGAATCAATATAGTGAAAATGAGTACACTACCCAAAGCAATCTATAGATTCAATGCAATTCCTATCAAGCTACCGATGGTATTTTTCAGAGAACTAGAACAAATAATTTCACAATTTGTGTGGAAATACAAAAAAAAACTCAAATAGCCAAAACAATCTTGAGAAAGAAGAACGGAACTGGAGGAGTCAACCTGCCTGACTTCAGACTATACTACAAAGCCACAGTCATCAAGACAGTATGGTACAGGCACAAAGACAGAAATAGAGATCAATGGAACAAAATAAAAAGCCCAGAGCAAAATCCACACACCTATGGACACCTTATCTTTGACAAAAGAGGCAAGAATATACAATGGAGAAAGACAATCTCTTTAACAAGTGGTGCTGGGAAAACTGGTCAACTACTTGTAAAAGAATGAAACTAGATCACTTTCTAACACCGCACACAAAAACAAACTCAAAATGGATTAAAGATCTAAATGTAAGACCAGAAACTATAAAACTAGAGAACATAGGCAAAACACTCTCCGACATAAATCACAGCAGGATCCTCTATGATTCACCACCCAGAATACTGGAAATAAAAGCAAAAATAAACAAATGGGCTCTAATTAAAATTAAAAGCTTCTGCACAACAAAGGAAACTATGAGCACGATGAAAAGACAGCCTTCAGAGTGGGAGAAAATAATAGCAAATGAAGCAACTGACAAACAACTGATCTCAAAAATATACAAGCAACTTATGCAGCTCAATTCCAGAAAAATAAATGACCCAATCAAAAAATGGGCCAAAGAACTAAATAGACATTTCTCCAAAGAAGACATACGGATGGCTAACAAACACATGAAAAGATGCTCAACATCACTCACTATCAGAAGAATGCAAATCAAAACCACAATGAGGTACCACTTCACACCAGTCAGAATGGCTGTGATCCAAAAGTCTACAAGCAATAAATGCTGGAGAGGGTGTGGAGAAGAGGGAACCCTCTTACACTGTTGTTGGGAATGCAAACTAGTACAGCCACTATGGAGAACAGTGTGGAGATTCCTTCAAAAACTGCAAATAGAACTTATGCCTTATGACCCAGCAATCCCACTGCCGGGCATACACACCAAGGAAACCAGAATTGAAAGAGACACGTGTACCCCCAGTGTTCATCACAGCACTGTTTATAATACCCAGGACATGGAAGCAACCTAGATGTCCATCAGCAGACGAATTGATAAGAGAGCTGTGGTACACATACACAATGGAGTATTACTCAGTCATTAAAAAGAATACATTTGAATCCGTTCTAATGAGGTGGATGAAACTGAAGCCTATTATACAGAGTGAAGTAAGCCAGAAAGAAAAACACCAATACAGTATACTAACACATATATATGGAATTTAGAAAGATGGTAATGATAACCCTGTATGCGAGACAGTAAAAAAGACACAGATGTATAGAACAGTCTTTTGGACTCTGTGGGAGAGGGAGAGGGTGGGATGATTTGGGAGAATGGCATTGAAACATGCATACTAACATGTAAGAAATGAATTGCCAGTCTAGGTTTGATACAGGATACAGGATGCTTGGGGCTGGTGCACTGCGATGACCCAGAGAGATGATATAGGGAGGGTGGTGGGAGGGGGATTCAGGATTGGGAACTCATGTACACCTGTGGCAGATTCATGTCAATGTATGGCAAAACCAATACAGTATTGTAAAGTAAAAAATAAATAAATAAAATAAAAAATAAAGAGCAAAAAAATAAAAGTAAAAAGGAGAAAATAAAAGGAGTATAATATGTATTTTTTTTAAAAAAAGAAAGCTGAGTGCCGAAGAACTGATGCTTTTGAACTGTGGTGTTGGAGAAGACTCTTGAGAGTCCCTTGGACTGCAAGGAGATCCAGCCAGTCCATTCTGAAGGAGATCCACCCTGGGATTTCTTTGCAAGCAATGAGGCTGAAGCAAAACTCCAGTACTTTGGCCACCTCATGTGAAGAGTTGACTCATTGGAAAAGACTCTGATGCTGGGAGGGATTGGGGGCAGGAGGAGAAGGGGACGACTGAGGATGAAATGGCTGGATGGCATCATTGACTCGATGGACACGGGTTTGAGGGTACTCTGGGAGTTGATGATGGACAGGGAGGCCTATTATACAGGCGTGCTGCGATTCATGGGGTCAGAAAGAGTCGGACACGACTGAGCGAGTGAATTGAACTGAACTGAACTGAACTGAAGAAATAACCAGTACAAGAAGGATGTGCTGACCCTCATCTGTACCAGGAAGCAGAGAGACATCCTTATCACCAGGGACTGGGAAATCAGGGCAGATGGGGCTTTTCCAACAAAGGTTGTTATTCTTCACAAATAACTACTCAAAGCTTAAATTCTTTCGTCTTACCAATTCTTCACAAGTTTATTGCTTCTTTGTTTAAAAACCATAAAAGCTGTCTGATTTGGTCTTCTTTGGCTTTTATATCTTTGAGGTCCCTGTACATACAAATTTAAATTAAAATTGATTTTCTCCTGTTAATCTCTCTTGTATTACAGGGGACATCTTAGCCAAGAACTTGAAATAGTAGAGATGGAACTTTTCTGGCAATCCAGTAGTTAAGACTGCATGCTTCCACTGCAAGGGGAACTGGTTCCACCCCTGGTTGGGGAACAAAGATCCCACATGCTGTGTGGCATGGCTCAAAAGAGGGAAAAGAAAAAAAAAAAAAAAACAGTAAAGAAAAAATTCTTTCCCTCCTCTAGCTAATAAGCGCAAAAAAAAAAAAAAAAATAGTCGTTATGATTTTAGACTGATTGCATTGAATGTGTAGGTCCCTTCAGTTCTGGTGCTGAATTCTAAGGAGACTATTTCTCTACTGTCTCTGACATGTTCTTTCCATTTTCATGGTACAATCTGTCCCTTCACTAGTTATGTTCTAGGAAGTGGCAGTGACCTATTATTGGTTCCTTACTCCTCCCTCTACCAAATCATGATCCCATCCCTCCAATTTGCCCTCTCAAAACTGCCAGACCAAACTTCTTGAATATAAGCAAAAGCCATATAATTTCTTCCATCAAACAAACAAACAAACAAACAAACTTCAATGTTATCCTTCGTTATGGAATAAAGCCTAACTAACTTTCTTAGGGTGGAATTCAAATATCTTTGTGACATGTGCCAATTTACCTTGCCAATGTTTTCATACCCTCTAGTCCACACAGACAGCTTAGATGCCAGTCAAAGAAGACACTCAAGGTAACTAGAGCAGGCTCATAGCTTCAGACATTCCTTCCACATATTTACTGTGCACCTATGAGCAGGTAAGCATGAATAGCAACTGTTTCTTTGTGTTTCAGATGCGCCATTTGAACTATTTAAACCTGGAATGGACATAAAGCAAATAGAATAATCAAGCAATTAGGTCTGAATTGGCTGTAATTCCCTGGAGGAGGAAATAGCAACCCATTCCAGCATTCTTGCCTGGAGAATCCCATGGACAGAGGAGCCTGGCAAGCTGTAGTCCATAGAGTCACCCAGAGTTGAACATGACTGAAGCCACTTAAATTTCGGCTGTAAACAAGCTACCAGTTTGCATCAAAATATCTGCCCTGTAACAATTGCTTCTTGAACAATATTGAACACCCACCCTGGAAATCTTCACCCACTTTTTAAGGTCTAGGCCCAATACCATCCAAACTCTAAAAGGACTTATGACCTTCTTGCTTTTGAGTAAGGCTTCTTTCTTTCCCTCTTCTTAGCTTGTGTCAATCCATGTCTCTGAGACATAGCACATCCTGTCTGTAATTTATCCTACAAGATGAGCCTTTTTCTCTTGCCAGATTTGAAGCTCCTTGAAAAGAGGAATCTCATCTTGTCCACGTTTTGTGTTCCTCAGTGTGTAGCCCAAGACCTTTCACGTGGTGAATACTTGTGAAATTGGTTATAAATAGAAGGCAAAATTGAAATATTTCAGCACAAACTTGTCACTAGTACTTGAGCATGTGGCATATTGATAACATGTTATTGTTTTGTTTCATGTTACAGGGTTACTGAAGAATATAGTTTGTAGAAAATCACAATTGCTGACATTTAAGTTAGCAATTAATAAACTGTAAGATACTATTCAAGACCTTTAAAAATTCAATGAAAATGTCAACATACATAGACTAAAGCCTACTAATGGTAGAAAGGGAATTTTTTCCTTTGCCTGAGCTTACTAAAAGCTAATAATTGTAGCACAATTCCTGATAATTTTACCTTTTTTTTAAAAAATAATATAAGTGTCAGACTTAAGCTTTGATTGCTCAGGCATCCAATTCAGAGAGGCACACAGGTCATCTCCCCACACTGTCTCTCTTTTTTTCAGTGATTTTGGTAACTGACCATTTAGGCTCCTTTTTTTCCCCTAACATTTTATTTTTATTAGGGTATAGCTGAATAGTCAAGGCTATGGTTTTTCCAGTACTCATGTATGGATGTGAGAGTTGGATTGTGAAGAAAGCTGAGCACTGAAGAATTGATGCTTTTGAACTGCGGTGTTGAAGAAGACTCTTGAGAGTCTCTTGGAGTTCAAGGAGATCCAACCAGTCCATTCTAAAGGAGATCAGTCCTGGGTGTTCTTTGGAAGGACTGATGCTAAAGCTGCAACTCCAATACTTTGGCTACCTCATGCGAACAATTGACTCACTGGAAAAGACTCTGATGCTGGGAGGGATTGGGGTCAGAGGAGAAGGGGATGACAGAGGATGGCTCTGATGGCTCGATGGCATCACCGACTCGATGGACATGAGTTTGGGTAAATTCTGGGAGTTGGTGATGGACAGGGAGGCCTAGTGTGCTGCAATTCATGGGGTCACAGAGTCTGACGTGGCTGAGCGACTGAACTGAACTGAACTGAATAGTTTCAGGTGAACAGCAAACGAACTCAGCCATACATATACATGTATCCACTGTCCCCTCAGCTTCCCTCCCATCCAGGCTGCCACAAAACATTGAGCAGAGTTCCCTGTCCTACACAGTATGTCCTAGTTGGATATCCATTTTAAATATAGTGGTGTGCACATGCCCATTTTTTCTCTTTTCATGCTTTCAATTTCAATTCTTATGTTTTAAATTTACCAAACAATGTGAGCCCACAAAACCCTGGGCCACCCCCAATCCCAATTCCAATAAAAGCAGAACCCCAGGTCAGCTCTCTTCTATCTGCAACCTCACTGTGGGGCCCCAGGTATGTGGTGTAATTTCTAGATCTTGTAATAAAACTTTTTTTTCTTTTCCAGAGTTTCATGATGATTATTGCTGAAAGATGTCTTGCAATCATAATAAGAACCCCAAAGGCTAGTCCAGCTACAATGTTGGTTATTGATAGACTGAGACTGGCACAAAACAGTAATAATAGCCAATAATAGCAATCTATTATGTATATAACATTTACTAGTAAAGAAGGCAATGGCACCCCACTCCAGTACTCTTGCCTGGAAAATCCCATGGGCAGAGGAGCCTGGTAGGCTGCAGTCCATGGGGTCACGAAGAGTTGGACACGACTGAGTGACTTTACTTCTCTTTTCACTTTTCATGCATTGGAGAAGGAAATGGCAACCCACTCCAGTGTTCTTGCCTGGAGAATACCAGGGATGGGGGAGCCTGGTAGACTGCCGTCTACGGGGTCGCACAGAGTTGGACACGACTGAAGTGACTTAGCAGCAGGCAGCAGTTCTCTTGTAAATGCTTTTCCTTTGAAAACTCATTGATTCTCCTGACACCACTATGAGATTGGAGGTATTACTTTTTTTCCAATTTTTTTTTAATTTATTTATTTTAATTGAAGGCTAATTACTTTACAATATTGTAGTGGTTTTTGCCGTACATTGACATGAATCAGCCATGGGTTTACATGTATCCCCCATCCTGAGCCCCTCTCCCACCAAATAAAAACTCAGAGGAGTGAAGCCATTTTCCCAAGGCCAGTTTAACTAGTAATTGGGTAGGCTAGAATTAGATGCCAGATCTGCCCAAATTTGTCTCATATAGAGGCTGTCCTAGTGTGTTTATAAGGGAAAATTCTTACTTGATTTAGCTGAAAGACAATACATTTAGTACTGACTTAGATGGGATTTTCCTTCCTTTTTTCTTCTTTATGTTTTCTGTATAGGGCAAATCATAGCAAAACTTTTAATACTTCTGAGTAGCGTTTGTAGTTGTCCCAATTTGAATAGGATAGGACTTAACATTGATATAACAGTGACAAGTTAAAAGTAACAAGCTAAAAGGCTAGGAAGTCTTAGGCATCTTTGGGAGAGTAGGGTTGAAGGTTGATTGATGCTCACAAAATTAGCTGCCTGATGGCCTTCAAAAGGTGATGTGACTTATGGCTGGAAATAGCCTTTGGAGTTAAAGTCAGGATTTAGGTTCAAAGACTCACAGATATAGAGAACAAACTACTGGTTACCAGTGAGGAGAGGGACGGGAGGAAGGAAGAGGGGAGGGGCAGTATAGGGGAGCATGGAGTCTTTTTTTAAGTTAATTTATTTTTAATTGGAGGATAATTGTTTTACCAGGTATGTTGTTCTCTGCCATACATCAACACAAATCAGCCATAGTTATTTCCCAGGTGGTTCAGTGATAAAGAATTCATCTGCCAATGCAGGAGCCACAGGAGACACAGGTTCGATCCCTGGGTCAGGAACATTCCCTGGAGGAGGAAATGGCAACCCACTCCAGTATTCCTGCTGGGATAATCCCATGGACAAAGGAGCCTAGTGGGCTACAGTCCATGGATTCACAAAGAGCCAGACATGCATGCACAAACGAGCACATTAATTTCTGCCATACATCGACATGAATTAGTCATAGCTATACATACGTTCTCTCCTTCTTGAGCCTCTCTCTCACCTCCTATCCCATCCCACTCTCTAGATTGTCACAGAACATTGAGTTGAGCCCCCTGAAACATACAGCAAATTCTCATTGGCTATCTGTTTCACATATGGTATTGCATGTGTTTCAGTGCTACTCTCTCAATTCATCCCACCTTCTCCTTAGGTCCCATTTGTTTGTTTTTGTTTTATTTCCATTACTCTAGGAAGTGGGTCATAGAGGATCTTGCTGTAACTTATGTCAAAGGGTGTTCTGCCTATATTTTCCTCTAAGTTTTCTAGGTTCTGGTCTTACATTTAGGTCTCTTATCCATTTTGAATTTATCTTTGTGTATAGTGTTAAGAAGTGTTCTAATTTCATTCTTTTGTATGTAGTTGTCCAATTTTCCCAACACCACTTACTGAAGAGACTATCTTTTCTCCATTGTATATTCTTGCCTCCTTTGTCAAAGATAAGGTACCCATAGGTGTGTGGATTTATTTCCAGGCTTTCTCAAAACCTATGGGATACAGCAAAAGCAGTTCAAAGAGACAAATTTATAGCAATACAATCCTACCTCAAGAGACAAGAAAAATGTCAAATAGAAAATGTAATCTTATACATAAAGCAACTGGAAAAAGGAAACAAACAAACAAAAACAAAATTAGTACAAGGGAAGAAATAAAGATGACAATAGAAATAAATGAAAAAGAAATGGAGGGGAAAATAGCAAAGATCAATGAAACAAAAGCTGGTTCTTTGAGAAAATAAACAAAATTGACAAACCATTAGCCAGACTTATCAAGAGAAAAAGAGAGAATAGTCAAGTTAACAAAATTAGAAATGAAAAAGACGTTATAGGAAACAATCCAGAAATACAAAAGATCATAAGAGACTATAAGCAACTATATGCCAATAAAATGTACAACCTAGAATAAATGAATAGATTCTTGAAAAGTTCAACCTTCCAAGACTGAACCAGGGAGAAACAGAAATTATGACCAAGCCAATCACAAACACTGAAATTGAAGCTGAATCAAAAATCTCCCCCAAAACAAAAGCCTAGGGCCAGAAGATTTCACAGGTGAATCCTATCAAACATTTAAAGGAGAGCTAATCGTATCCTTCTCAAACTCTTCCCAAAAGTTTCAGAGGAAGAAACACTTCCAAGCTCATTCTATGAGGTCATTATCACCCTGATACCAAAACCAAACAAAGACATCAAAAAAAGAAATTTATATGCCAATATCACTGATGAAATAGATGCAAAAATCCTCAACAAAATCCTAGCAAACAGAATTTAACAACATATTAACAGGATCATACCCCATGACCAAGTTGGGTTTATCCACAAGATGCAAGGATTCTTAAATATACACAAGTCAATCAATGTGATACATCATATTAACAAAGTAAAAGATAAAAATCATATGATAGTTTCAGCAGATGCAGAAAATGATTTTGACAAAATACAGTACCCATTTATGATAAAAACTCTTCAGAAAATTGACATAGTAGGCTCCTATCTCAACATACTAAAGGCCATATATGACAAACTGACAAAAAACATTATTCTCTCAAATGGTGAAAAACTGAAAACATTTCCACTAAGATGAGGAACAAGTCAAGGTTGCCCAATCTTGCCACTATTATTCAGCATAGTTTTGGAAGTCCTAGCCACCACAATCAAAGAAGAAAATGAAATAAAAGGAGTCAAAATTGGGGAAAAAAAAGAAGTAAAACTCTCACTGTTTGCAGATAACATGATACTATACATGTGAAGTGTGAAGTGAAGTTGCTCAGTCGTGTCTGACTCTTTGCGACCCCATGGATTACATGTAGCCTACTAGGCTCCTCTGTCCATGGGATTTTCCAGGCAATAGTACTGGAGTAGATTGCCACTTCCTTCTCCAGGGGATCGTCCAGACCCAGGGGTTGAACCCGGGTCTCCCGCATTGTAGGCAGACGCTTAACCATCTGAGCCACCAGGGAAGTCCGATCCTATACATAGAAAACCCTAAAGATGCTATCAGAAAATTGCCAAAGCTAATCAGTGAATTTAATAAAATCATTAAAAAATCAATACATATAGGATGCAAAATCAATACACAGAAATCTCTTGTATTCCTATGTATTAACAATAAAAAATCAGACAAAGAGAAATTAAGAAATCAATCCCATTTACCATTGCAACAAAAAAAAAAGGTAAAATACCTAGGAATAAATCTATCCACAAAGACCAAAGCGTGGAGTTGAAACCACTGAACCTAAAAAGGAAGTCCCTATATTTTAAGTTTTATATGCAATAGTTGCTACTTCTTGATCTCCTACCCCTATATTGCCCTACCCTCCTTCCCTCTCCCTACTGGTAACCACTAGTTTAAATTTTGACTCCACCACTTGCTATTTAGATGCTTTTGGACAGTTTACTTAGCTTTTAATATGTTTTTACTTTTGTTTCTACAAAGGGAATAATATTCAATGTGATTGTGAGGATTATAAATGCCAAATGTAAAGTGCTCAGATCATGATTCATAGGATACACTTTTCACGGAGACCATATGCAAAGCTAATTGGCTTTCTACCAGGGGTATACTATGCTGTCATTTCCCTTGGTTTTATTGGTTATCTTCCTCCTTAACACAAACTCCCAATTGGCACTTGCTGCTCTACAGTAACAGTGATGGAGAGATGAGCTTTTCATGTCCTGCCGCCCTGCTCTCCTCCACCCCCAGGATTCAAACTTTCCTCCTGGAGTGGTGTGTGATGCTCTCAGTAGAGCCTGAGCTTGGCTCAATGCTCATGCCTCATTCTGCTGAAATGTTGTTGCTGGACAAAAAGACGCTGGAATTCTTGGCCTCCGGAGGAGAAGAATTCAATCCAGGGCCAGAGACAAGGCTTGATCACTCAGAGCTGTTGTGTAATAAAGTTTTATTAAAGTATAAAGGAGATAGAGAAAGCTTCTGATATAGGCATCAGAAGGGGGCAGAAAGAGTACCCCCCCCACCCCCCGTTAGTCTTCAGCTGGATGTTATTTAGTCACTAGCAGTCTGTTAATGAAAGAAAGGAATGTCTTAAAACTCAGAATGGCACCAGGCCCCTCATCCATAAGATGCATTTTGGGATAATCTTGGCACCAGATGATTCATCCCGGGCCATGAAACGATTGACTTGAATCTTGTAGAAGGCAGATTACCATACAAATAGTTTTGTTTACATATATTAGGGGAACAATATCTGAGTATAACATACTGGTTTGTCAAGTGTGAGCCATTAGGTGAACAGACTTGAAGACAGACTCTCGGGTAAATGCATAGTACATTAACAGAGCTTAAGACAAACATTTCCATAAGAAAAATGCAATGGTTAACTCAAGATATTCTGGAGTGGAAAGCCAAGTGGGCCTTAGGAAGCATCACCACGAATAAAGCTAGTGGAGGTGATGAAATTCTACCTGAGCTATTTCAAATCCTAAAAGATGATGCTGTAAAGGTGCTTCACTCAGTATACCAGCAAATTTGGAAAACTTGGCAGTGGCCACAGGACTGGAAAAAGTTAGTTTTCATTCAAATCCCAAAGAAAAGCAATGTCAAAGAATGTTCAAACTACCACACAACTGCACTCATCTCACATACTAGCAAAAGTAGTGCTCAAAATTCCCCAAGCTAGACTTCAATAGTACATGAACCAAGAGCTTCCAGATACTCAAACTGGATTTAGAAAAGGGAAAGGAACCAAATATCTAATTGCCAACATCCGTTGGATCATAGAAAAAGAAAGAGAACTCCAGAAAAGCATCTACTTCTGTTTCTTTGACTTTGTGTGGATCACAGCATACTGGAAAATTCTTAAAGAGATGGGAAAGCAGACCACCTTATCTGTGTCCTGAGAAATCTGTATGAAGGTCAAGAAGCAACAGTTAGAACTGGACATGGAACAACAGACTGGTTCCAAATAGGAAAAGGAGTACGTCAAGGCTGGATATTGTCACCCTGCTTATTTAACTTATATGCAGAGTACATCATGAGAAATGCTGGACTGGATGAAGCACAAGCTGGAAGCAAGATTGCCAGGAGAAATATCAATAACCTCAGATATGCAGATGACACCACCCTTATGGCAGAAAGCAAAGAATAACTAAAGAGCCTCTTGATGAAAGTAAAAGAGGAGAGTGAAAAAGCTGGCTTAAAACTCAACATTCAAAAAACAAAGACCAGGGCATCTGGTCCCATCACTTCATGGCAAATAGATGAGGAAACAATGGCAACAGTGATAGAGTTTATTTTCTTGGGCTTCAAAATTACTGCAGATGGTGATTGCAGTCATGAAATTAAAAGACGTTTGCTCCTTGGAAGAAAAACTATGACAAACCTAGACAGTGTATTAAACAGCAGAGACATTACTTTACTGACAAATGTTCATCTAGTTAAAGCTATGGTTTTTCTAGTAGTCATGTATGGATGTGAGAGTTGGACTATAAAGAAAGCTGAGCAACGAAGAGTTGATGCTTTTGAGCTGTGAGTATTGGAGAAGACTCTTGAGAGTCTCTTGGACTGCAAGGAGAGCCAACCCGTCCATCCTAAAGAAAATCAGTCCTGAATAGTCATTGGAAGGACTGATGCTGAAGCTGAAGCTCCAATACTTTGACTGCCTGATGCAAAGAACTGACTCATTGGAAAAGATCCTGATGCTAGGAGAGATTGAAGGAAGGAGGAGTAGGGGATAATAGAGGATGAGATGGTTGGATGACATCCTGACTCAATGGACATGAATCTGAGCAAACTCTGGGAGTTGGTGATGAACAGGGAAGTCCATGGGGTTGCAAAGAGTTGTAGATGACTGAGTGACTGAACTGATTTGGTAACTGTGTTAGTTTCAGGTATACAGAAAAGTGATTCATATAGATATATTCTTTTTCAAATTCTTTTCCATTAGAGGTTATTATAAAATATTGAATATAGTTCCCTGTTCATCATAATAGGTCTTTGTTGGTTATCTGTTTTGTATATGCTAGTGTGTATCTGTTAATCCCAAACTCCTAATTTATCCCTCCCCACTGCTTTCCTCTTTCATAACCATGAGTTTGTTTTGTATGTCTGTGAGGCTATTCCTGTTTTGTAAATAGGTTCATTTGCATCATTTTTTTTAGATTACACATGTAAGTGATATCATGTGATATTTATCTTTCCCTTTCTGATTTACTTCTCTTAGTGTGATAATCTCTAGGTGCATCCATGTTGCTGCAAATAGCAAGGTTTTATTTTCTATGGCTGAACAACATGGCATTGTATGGAATTGAGGTTTTTGGAGGTCCAGTAACTATTTCAAAGGTTACACCAAGAGGTGCTTAGTGTCTGACTCAAACAACAATGGGCCAACAATCAGTTGAAAGTAGCAGATTAGATTGGCAATACCATAATAATGACCTGGACCTTAGGCTTGTGTGATTAGTCTTATTTTCCTTAAACATTAAGTTGGAATGATCTCTCTACAGGTCTCGAGGGTTCTTAAGTTTTGAGAGCAAGTTTCTAGCACTCCATGTACTTAAGAAATAAATCTTATCTTTGGACCTTTAGAACCATAGTCATTGATTCCTTTTGCCTGACTCAGGAGAGGAAATTAAAGTGTGTCACACTTTGCTTTACTGATGAAGGTGAGAAAATCGATAGGCCTGGTCAGAGAAGAAATCCAGAGATGGTGGAATGGAGGGAGTTCTGAAAGGGGTGAAACATCTAAGTCACAGCCCTTGAGGAACCCCACCTCCAATTTCACCAGCACTCATCCTGTGGTGTCCCAGCCACAGGACTAGTTGGGCTGAATAGTCAGGTCACACTGCTCATGGTTTTCAGCAAAGAGCAGCTTATAATTTCTTCTGTCTTATTTCCCCAGACCCCACCTAGTTTATTTGTGTTCTGCACCAGCCCCCTCCTTCAGTTCCAGACGGAAGTCCCTTGGCAGTGTCCTGGCTCTTGAATTAACATCAGGCTAGGAAAGGCCTTATCCTAGAGCCAAAGGCTCTCACTGCTCTGCAGACCATGCACGATGCTCTTTGCTGAATGACTCACAATGCAATGTCTCACCTGACTGCTTGGAGTTCCCCAAGTGGAAACAGTGGCTTGAAATATGCTTGAATCTGGTGATGCCTGAATTCCCATTTCTTTTTTCCCTCTCTTTTCATTGTGTTGCCAAAATGCCATGGTTCCTCAACATGTGCTGCAACTATGAATTTTAATTTCATAATTAATGAAAATGTGTACAAATGGGTGTAAAATATAAATCTGACTTGTGATGCACAGACATATACAATTATACCTTATGTGGAACTTTATTAGCCCCTGGAAGCATGATCACACTTCTTTTTGTCCCTCCTTGGAGCAATAAGCCTCATTTGTCTCAAAGTCTCTTCTTTCATTGTTCAGTCACTCAGTCATGTCCAACTCTGCAACCCCATGAAGAGGAGCATGCCAGGCTTCTCTGTCCTGCATGAACTCCCAGAGTTTGCTCAAACTCATTTCTGCTGAGTCAATGATGCCATCCAACCATCTCATCTTCTGTTGCCCCCTTCTCCCCCTGCCTTTAATCTTCCCCAGCATCAGGGTCTTTTCCAGTGTCTTTTCTAATATATTTTTTTTAAGTCCACAAGTTCTGATTTTAACATGATCACATGCATTTCTCTCCTCTATTTCCTAAATCTTCACTAGGATAAAGTATAGGTGTTTTTCAAAAGCCCTAAACCCACCAGATGGAGACATCAAGAAAGGGCACGTTCTCAGGTGAGCAATCTCAGCTGCTGCTTGGAAGCCAGAGAGTCAGTGGAGCAGTGGCCACTGACTCAGCTCTGCAGGAGAACAGAGCAAGGGAAGGAGGCTGATTCACTCTGAAACCCTGGAAAGTTTAGGATTTGGAGGCAGCAGCTATGTCAGAAGAGGAGGTGAAGAGCTGGGTTTGAAAAACAGAGCAACTTCTTTAGACTTGCATATGGGGCATTTCCTAAACCTCACTCACACACTACTTCTTTAACACCTCTCTCTTCAATAAAAATAAAAGACATTCAGAGAAGCACTATGATAGGAATGAAAGAGAATTAAAAAAAAAAAAAAAACAGTTGAACAGACAGATGGAAAAGGAGCACTAGAGGAGAGAGACAGTGAGTGACTAGGAAAAAAAAAAAAAACTTTAAAAATGACAATATCCTCAGATAAAGAATGAAGCTGGCAGGTGTGAAGAGAGGAAGCAGACAGAAGAGGAAGAACCCTGTTTTGCATACTCACCTATACATTTTAGGGGCAGGAGAGTCTTCAGAACTTTCTTGTTGCTTCATTTAATAGTGATATTTAAATGCAATCAACTCTTCATGAACAAGAATGCAGAAATCATTATAGAAATTCAGCAGTCATGCATTGTGTCTAAATAACCTGTTTTGCTTCCTTTGAGCATAGGCAATTGTTATCCTTCATCACATGGAGAACCAACCAGACTCGGTCAATAATGGCACATGCTTTTGTATAAGCTGATGAAATAGCTATGCTTTGTTTAATAAATCAAAAGTCTAATTCAGCTTTAAATGAATTAACTTGCTGCTTTTTCTTGGTGATTGTGAGCAAGTGGTGCACGTGTGCTAAGTCACTTCAGTCATTGTCAGCTCTTTGCAACTCCATGGACTATAACCCACCAGGATTTTCTGTCCATGGGTTTCTCCAGGCAAGAATACTGGAGTGGCTTGCTATGCCCTCCTCCAGAGGATCTTCCAGGTTCAGGGATCGAACTCGAGTTTCTTATGTCTTCTGTCTTGACGGATAGGTTCTTTACCCCAGCACCATCTGGAAACATGTGATCTGCCTCCACAATAGTATAGACTGTGTCAGCTAGCTTGGTTTCACTGCCAAATCTCTCTCCCTCCTTCCTGAATCCCTCTAGAATTAGTCCCAAGGCTAAGGCCAACAGAGGTAAGTGAGGCCCCAAAGGCGTACAATTTAGATGTTCACTGTTGTTTGCTGTTATGGTCTGAGACTTTTATTTTCATGACTGAAATTCCTGAGCCTTGATATCTTTGTCGGGTTTCAAAGAAAAAAGGTCTGAAAATGCACGTGATTTCTGACAGCTCTTCATTTCTCTAACCATTTTCAAATCTCCAAAGAGTTCTCAAACAAGTAGTTTACCTGACAGACCCTACTTTTCACCCATGCATTCATGCATGCCAAGTTGCTTTAGTCATGTCCAACTCCTTGGGATCCCATGGACTGTAGCCCTCCAGGCTTGCCTGTCCCTGGGATTCTTCAGGCAAGAATACTGGAGTGGCTTGCCATTGCCTACTTCAGGGTTTCAACACATAGTCCATACTATTTTCTGCGTCTGAAGTTTCCTAGTGGCTTAATTTACTCAAAATGATTGCCACCTTGCACAAATGAAATGCATGGAAATGTAGAAGGCCACACAGTGGCTTTCCCTCTGTTTTTAGACAACTATAACTGTTTTAGAGCTCCTCTTAACTCAATGCTTCAGTTCAGTTCAGTTCAGTCGCTCAGTCATGTCCGACTCTTTGAGACCCCATGAATCACAGCACGCCAGGCCTCCCTGTCCATCACCAACTCCTGGAGTTCACTCAAACTCACAGCCATCGAGTCGGTGATGCCATCCAGCCATCTCACCCTGTCATCCCCTTCTCCTCTGACCCCAATCCCTCCCAGCATCAGAGTCTTTTCCAATGAGTCAACTCTTCACATGGGGTGGCCAAAGTACTGGAGTTTCAGCTTTAGCATCATTCCTTCCAAAGAACACCCAGGGCTGATCTCCTTTAGAATGGACTGGTTGTATCTCCTTGCAGTCCCAAGTGACTCTCAAGAGTCTTCCCCAACACCACAGTTCAAAAGCATCAATTCTTCAGTGCTCAGCTTTCTTCACAGTCCAACTCTCACATCCATACATGACCACTGGAAAAACCTTAACCTTGACTAGATGGACCTTTGTTGGCAAAGTAATGTCCCTGCTTTTGAATATGCTATCTAGGTTGGTCATAACTTTTCTTCCAAGGAGTAAGCATCTCTTAATTTCATGGCTGCAGTCACCATCTGCAGTGATTTTGGAGCCCCCCAAAATAAAGTCTGTCTCTGTTTCCACTGTTTCCCCATCTATTTGCCATGAAATGATGGGACCAGGTGCCATGATCTTAGTTTTCTGAATGTTGAGTTTTAAGCCAACTTTTTCACTTTCCACTTTCACTTTCATCAAGAGGCTTTTTAGTTTCTCTTCACTTTCTGCCATAAGGGTTAGTCTATCAGGAATGATTAAGAAAGGGTGAGAAGAGAGGCATGTGCTAATAAATTTCAGTAAGCAAGTGTAGTGAGTGTTATTAATGAAAATCTTAGGGATATTTTCCCTCTCTGTGTATTCTGGCTTTTTATTTTAATTTGACTTCAACTGCTGAGGATGAGGTTTAGCATAATCCCTGGCTCTTGACATGCTATCACCCATCTGGACCTAGCCTTCTTTCATTCAGTCATCTATTCATTATTCACTTACCTTCAGATGATGTAATGAACCATCGTGGATACTTCTCTAAACTAGAAATCAACAAGTATTTGTATCTACCTATGTGCTTCTTCCCTCTCCCATCTTCCCTTCTCCGTGAAAGGGACCCCCACCCTCAACTCTGTATTGATAATTTATATATATTTTAAATATCTAAATAGACTTCTCAAAATTGATATACATTTATACAATATAATGTTTAGTTTAATTTTTCTTAGACTTCATCAGACAGCTACCATATTCTGAGTGGTTTTCTGAGATTTTTTTCATTCAGTATTGGATCCCTAAAAGTTATCCAATAAATTGTTGTATAACATTTTGGGGTAATATTTCAGGTGTGTAATATTTTTGGGTGACTTTATCTCTATGCTTTCTTTGTCTTTGAGTATTGGGAGTTTCTCCTGCACATTTTTGTGTTATCACCAATCTTACTATGAACCTTTGTGTACAAGATGTGTCTGTTCAAATTGTTCTCTACTCTAAAGTTACTGTTTTCCTTAATCCTATTTCTCCTCAAACATTTACCCATTAATTTTAGCATTTTTGTGTATATTTTGCCTGCAACAATTATTACTATGTTGTTTGCCTAATGATGAGTTTGCATTTCCTTCACTACTTCTACATTGGTTAATGTTATTGTATTATAACAATATATTTAATAATATATAGTGTTATATACTAATATTATATTAATAAATCAATAACATGAATAATAACACATTTTAATCATGATTATATTGTAAGGAAGAGCTATTTCTGCTCCTCCATTATAGCATATTTAATTATTTATTTGTCTTAGCACAGGTTCATGGATATTTATTTTATTTCTTTATTATCTTGTGATATTATCATTCAGCTAGTTCTGGTTTTGGCAAGTGATTGCTCATTCAGGAGTCTTTTGCACCCTTTTAAGTTGACCCATCCTTTTTTAAGCACTTTCTTATTTTCTTGCACTACAAGATATTCCAAGGACTGGGACTTGCTCCTTAGGAATCTTGTATTTTCCCTGACTTGGCCCTGGATAAATGACTTTTGTAAGGAATAACTGATTACTTTTGTTGAAGAGTGATGTTTAGAAACCAAAATCTGGGCACTATGTATGCTCATTGTGATTATCTCGTCACTGCTCCTAGGTCTTTTCAGTGGACAGAATGATGAGTTGTGTGTGCACATGCACGGATTCATATACATACATATGTTCCCTCAGCTTTGAGTAAATGAAGTGTTTGCTTCATGTCCAAATCTAACCCGTTAAATCACAATTTAATTTTCCCTTTGTCTCATAGAATCAACCTTGACACCCCAAGCTAGAAGAATATTTCACTTTTCTGAAACTGCATAGACCTTCATCTATATCCTATATTCTTTTCTTCCCATGTGTGTGTTAGTCACTCAGTTGTGTTTGACTCTTTGTGAGCCCATGGACTGTACCCCTCCAGGACCCTCTGTCCATGGAATGCTCCAGGCAAGAATACTGGAGCAGGTAGTCATTCCCTTCTCCAGGGGTCTCCCCGACCCCGGCACTGAAGCCAGGCCTCCTGTATCACAGGCAGATTCTTTACCATCTGAGCTATCAGAGAAGCACCCCCCTCCACCTTTTGTTAATCTCTTCATTATACTTGATATTAGATTATAAGTGCTCTAAAAGAAGGATCCTATTTTAATGCTGTTTACATAGGACTTTTTATAGTTCTTTCCATAGAGAATTGACAATAGAGCCACCTCTTATGGGAAGTTACACATTTTAAAGCAGGCAATTATTTTCTTTGTGAAAATGAATTAATTTCAAAAAGAATTTTAGATCTCATTACAATAAGGCAGTTTAAGAGGAAACAAAATTAATAAAACATGTAGAAGAATGTTTGTAACATTTTAGGTGTAAAATATGTGTGAATTCCTTCCCTGTCCCTTAACAATACTACTTTCTCACAGAAGATCTTATAATGTAAGTCAATTAATCCATTCTAAAGAAGCAGCCAGCTTCTTATTCCCCTATTGTGTCCCAGAAAGTTAAAAAGTCTTTAGAAAAGTATTTAAAAAATTAACTCAGGACAGAATGGGTTAAACATTATAAACTATTCATTTTATAAATAAGCCTGAATATTTGTTTTGTTCTTTTAACTATGAGAAATAATCAGCATTGGCATTTTCTTCTTTCCTATTGAGACTTCATTTTTATATTTTTAGAATAATGGTTAAGTCAGACTCTTTAAATGATGTTTAATAAGCTCTCTCTCTCTCTTTTTTTTTTTTTTGCACAAGCTAGGCAGGAATCCCAGCTGGCCATATTAACATATTGTCATCTCATCAAAATACTTCTGAGATGTATGAGTTTGTGAGTGTGTGTGGTTGTGAAGTTAAAAATCTTTTATTGTAGGCTCTATTTTTCTTTATTATCTATCACTGAATTGGCAAACTATGTCATATAGACCATATTTCATCCCTAGGCCTACCAGAGATTCATTCAGTGAAACATCTTTATTACTTTGTGATTCTGATCTTATTTCCTGGTGTTAGACCATGTTATTGTTGATGACAAGGTTAAGAAATATACTGGCTTTAACAATTGCCAGAAAATAATTAGTTTGTCTTTTCTATTTGCCTCCTCTTCTCAGAGATGGGGTCATTTGACTCCACCATCAGCCCTTTTGAATCAATTTTGACCTCAAAAGAGAGAGATTTAAAGTGTTCACTACCCTATGGTGCATGTGTGCATGCTCAGTGCCTCAGTCATGTCAGACTCTTTGTGATCCCATGGACTATAGCCCACTAGGCTCCTCTGTCAAAGGGATTTCCCAGGAAAGGGTACTGGAGTGGGTTGCCATTTCCTTCTTCACCACTCTTTGGTTGTTGGACTCAAATTCTGTCTTCTTGAGCTTTGAATGATGCTGGGCCTCTGAATTTTTTTCCTGGGGCCAGATTCCCAATTTCCACTCCAGTCCTTGCTACTGAACCTCATCTTTTGCCCTGCCCCAACAAACAGCCTAATCTCCAACTCTCTCTGAGACCTTGGAATCTGCCGCTCTTAACAGATAAATTCCCAAGAACAGAGGCTTGCTCCCCAAGAATCTCCTCAGCCGTTCCTCAGACACCTGGTTGAATTTCTCAGAACTGCTAGAAACGCTTTATACTATACAAACTGTGTTCAGACTCTAGGAGATGTAATTTTAATCCTGCTCAATTCAATTCAACTTAACAAAGATTTATTAACCAACTTCAGGGCCAGGTCTTATGCTAGAGTCTGGGAATATAAAGATAAATGACACATAAGAATGCTTTTAAGGAGTTCCTTGTCTTCTTGAGGACATTGAGGTATAAATATTCTACAACCATGTATGTTAAGAACTAGATATATATACCTCATCAGAGAGAGGAACAGCTCTGTAGTCAACTATCTGGGAGGAAAACATGAAGATAATCAGCTTTCATGTGTACTGACTGCATAAGCATCATGCCTGAATTTTTTCCTTGGCTATTAGAAAATATGGTAGATTGCATTATTGGCTCCATTTTATGTCTATATCTATGTATATAGATATATACACCTTTTGACTAGACTGCATAGGGGCAGTCACCTGCCACATCCCATAACTTTGGGAAATTAGTGGACATAATACAAGCAGGTATGTGGGATGGATTTGCACATTGGAGTTTGTGTTTTGTGCCACTACCATTGCTAATAAGAGGTGCTCAGGGAAATCTGCCACTCCCCAGAGGGGACTGAAAGACACATGAAATAAAGTTGCTCCACATAAGCTATTTCGGTCAAGCTACCCAAGAGCAGCAACCCCAAATGACACATATGCATGAGAAAGCCCAGTTGAGATCAGCTCAGCCCTGGCCTAATGGTCTATAAAACTTACACATCATAATTATAAAGATTAAATATCATTGTGTTCAGCCCTTAGTTCTGGTGAAGTATTATGAAGGAAGAGTTAGCCACACAGGAATCACTGAAACTGTTAACCGATTTATTAGAGTTATATTTTAGAAAGATCATCGTTTTGACAATAATATTGACAGGGAAGAGATTAGAAGTGGACAGAAAAGACTAGATCACAGTATTTGGATAAAAGGTTGTAACAGTGAAAAACAGAATGAATTCAGGAGTGATATAAGATGTAGGTCACTATTGATTACAGTTGGAGGAGAAGATGGAGTTGAGAATGGCTTGTAGATTTCTTGGTTAGGTTACTGACAAAGTGGATCACGATAAATAGGAGTTCAGAAAGGTTTGTTAATGGACACGAAATAAGTCAGTAACACAACCCCTTCTTTTTTTAAATTTTTTTAAATATATATTTATTTTAATTGGAGGCTAATTACTTTACAATATTGTATTGGTTTTGCCATACCCATTCCCTTCTAAGCAGAGATAACTAGAAGTAGTGAATTCAGTCAAGTCTCGATGTAAATGTGTTAATAACCTGAGAATAAGACCTCCTGGCAGACATACTAACAGTGATTTTTGGTGGAAGATATCAAGGAATCTAACCTATTTTTCACGGTCTCCCTTGATTATTAACTATACACAATTTAGAAATTTAGAAATTTATAAATTTAGAAAATTTAGAAATTTATAGATCATGGATCGCTGAAGTGGACAGACAAAACTAGATGACATTGTACAGGAGTGAGGGATCAAGACCATCTCCAAGAAAAAGAAATGCAAAAAGGGAAAATGGTTGCTTGGGGAGGCCTTACAAATAGCTGTGAAAAGAAGAGAAGCAAAAAGCAAAGCAGAAAATGAAAGATATACCTATTTGAAGGCAGATTTCTAAAGAATAGCAAGGAGAGATAAGAAAGCCTTCCTCAGTGATCAATGCAAAGAAATAGAGGAAAACAATAGAATGGGAAAGACTAGAGATCTCCTTAAGAAAATTAGAGCTACAAAGGGAACATTTTATGCAAAGATGGGCTCAATAAAGGACAGAAACAGTATGGACCTAACAGAAGCAGACAAGATTAAGAACAGGTGGCAAGAATACACAGAAGAACTAAAGAAAAAAAAATCATCATGACCCGGATAATCACGATGGTGTGATCACTCACTTAGAGCCAGACATCCTGGAATGTGAAGTCAAGTGAGCCTTAGGAAGCATCATTACAAACAAAGCTAGTGGAGGTAATGGAATTCCAGTTGAGCTGTTTCAAATCCTGAAAGATGATGCTGTGAAAGTGCTGCACTCAATATGCCAGCAAGTTTGGAAAACTCAGCAGTGGCCACAGGACTGGAAGAAGTCAGTTTTCATTCCAATCCCAAAGAAAGGTAATGCCAAAGAATGTTCAAACTACTGCACAATGGCACTCATCTCACATGCTAGGAAAGTAATGCTCAAAATTCTCCAAGCCAGGCTTCAACAGTATGTGAACCATGAACTTCCAGATATTCAAGCTGGATTTAAAAAAGGCAGAGGAACCAGAGATAAAATTGCCAACATCCATTGAATCATCAAAAAAAGTGAGAGAAGTCCAGAAAAACATCTACTTCTGCTTTATTGACTGTCAGAGCCTTTGACTGTGTGGATCACAAAAAAACTGTGGAAAATTCTTCAAGAGATGGGAAAATCAGACCACCTGACCTGCCTCTTGAGAAATCTGTATGCAGGTCAGGAATTAACAGTTAGAACTGGACATTGAACAACAGATGTTTCCAAATTGGGAAAGAAATACATCAAGGCTGTATATTGTCACCCTGCTTATTTAAATTCTATGCAGAGTACATCATGAGAAACACCGGACTGGATGAAGCACAAGCTGGAATCAAGATTGCTTGGAGAAATATCAATAACCTCAGATGACACCACCCTCATGGCAGAAAGCAAAGAGGAACTAAAGAACCTCTTGATGAAAGTGAAAGAGGAGAGGAAAAACATTGACTTAAAACTCAACATTCAGAAAACTAAGGTCATGGCACCTGGTCCCATCACTTCATGGCAAATAGATGGGGAAACAGTGGAAACAGTGACAGACTTTATTTTTGGGACTCCAAAATCACTGTAGATGGTGACTGCAGCCATGATATTACAAGATGCTTGCTCCTTGGATGAAAAGTTGTTACCAACCTCGATAGCATATTAAAAAGCAGAGACATTACTATGCCAACAAAGGTCCATCTAGTCAGAGTTATGGTTTTTCCAGTGGTCATGCATGGATGTGAGAGTTAGACTATAAGGAAAGCTGAGCGCTGAAGAATTGATGCTTTTGAACTGTGGTGTTGAAGAAGACTCTTGAGAGTCTCTTGGACTGCAAGGAGATCCAACCAGTCCATCCTAAAGAAAATCAGTGCTGAATATTCATTGGAAGGACTGATGCTGAAGCTGAAACTCCAATACTTTGGCCACCTGATAAGAAGAAATGACTCATTGGAAAAGACCCTGATGCTGGGAAAGATTGAAGGCAGGAGGAGAAGGGAACAACAAAGGATGAGATGGTTTGATGGCATCACTGACTCAATGGACCTGAGTTTGAGTAAACTCTGGGAGTTGGTGATAGACAGGTTGGCCTGGGATGCTGCAGTCCATGGGGTCACAAAGAGTCAGACACAACTGAGTGACTGAACTGAAATGATGTCTGAAGACTGGAAAGTCATGTCATAGACTATTATTAACAATGTATGAGAGGAGAGCATAAAGATGGCGGAGGAATAGGACGGGAAGACCACTTGCTCCCTCACAAATTCCTCAAAAGAACATTTCAACGCTGAGCAAACTCCACAAAACAACTTCTGTAGGCTGGCAGAGGACATCAGGCAACCAGAAAAGCAGACCATTGTCTTCAAAAACAGGTAGGAAAAAATATAAAAGATGAAAAAGGAGACAAAGGAGGTGGGGAGGGAGCTCCGTTCCGGGAAGGGAAGCCCGTCCCAGGAAGGGAATTTTAAGAAGAGAGGTTTCCAAACACCAGGAAACACTCTCCCTGCCGAGTCTGTGGCGAGTCTTGGAAACACAGAGGGCAACATAACAGGAAGGAAAAATAAAGAAATAATTAAAACCAAGAGATTACAAGCCCAGCAGTAACTCCCCCAGCGGAAAAGCAGCACAGACGCCTGCATCCGCCATTGGGAAGTGGGGGCAGGGCAGGGACATGCAGGAGGCGTGGGCTGCAGTGCTTTGTAAGAATCGGGCAGGAACGCCCCACGCACAACCAGAACGATCTAACTTGGGCTAGCAAACCAGACTGTGGGATAGCTACCGCACGAAAAGCTCGAACATAAGACAGCGCCAGGACCGAGCACAGAACAAAGGACGGAACGGAAAAAGCCGGCTGCAGACCATCCCCCGCCGGGGACAGGCAGCCAGAGCCGTAAGGACTGGAAAGGGGCAATTGCAGACCCGGAGAGACTTTACTTACCTAACTGCAAGCAGGCCTCTTTGCTAAGACTTCTGGGGGTGCTGGACACTCACAATCTGCCTCACGGGGAGCGCCAGCGGTCCACCCAGAAAACTGAGCAGCAGAGGCAGAAAAGGTGACAAGCCGCGGCGATCGTGCTCGCCAAACTCCTGAGCTACTCGGACCTGGGAAGGGCACAAAGCGCAGTCCCAGCCGAATCTGTGCCTCTGAGGGCTGCCTGAGCGCCGAACCTGAGCGGCTTGGACCAGGGAAGTGCACGCAGCCGAGGGCCGGCCCCAGACGGTTCCCGGCTGAGCATCATAGAGCTGGAGCGGTTTGTGCGCCGCGAGAAGGGACAGGTCAAGTGGGGCTGAGACACTGTGTGCACACGACAGTGCTATTTGTTTGCAGCATCCCCCCTCCCCACAGCGCGACTGAACTAGTGAGCCTAAAAACCAGCAAATGGAAGAAGTTAAACAGAGGGAATCACCTTGGAAGTGATCCCACACGGCCCAAAACATCAGAGAAGGGCCAGATATGTTTTTACTATTTTTAAAATCATTCCTTTTTTTTTATCTTTTTTTTCTAACTTTTTTTTAAATTAAGTCTTCTATTTCTCCTCTAATTTTTATTACTATAACCTATTATTACTATTTTTAAAAAAAAAGACTTTTTTTTTTTTAAGGCAAACACCATATATAGCCTTTGGATGGTTGTTGGTGGTTTTTTGTGTTTTTTTTTGTTTTTGTTCGTTTTGTTTTTTGTTTGTTTGTTTGTTTAATAATTCTTGTTTTTTCTTTCTTTCTTTCTTTCCTCCTTTTTCCTTCTGCTTCTTTTCTTTAATATTGTATTTTTGAAAATCCAACCTCTACTCCAGATTTTTAATCTTTGCTCTTAGGTTTTTGTTGTCAATTTTGTACATTTAAAAACCCAAACTTCACTACCCAAGTTTACCTGAGAGCGAGATTACTGGCTTGACCACTCTCTTCTCCTTTGGACTCTCCTTTTTCTCCACCAGGTGGCCTCTGTCTCTTTTCTCCCCCATCTCTTCTCTATCCAACTCTGTGAATCTCTGTGTGTTCCAGACGGTGGAGAACACCTAAGGAACTGGTTACTGGCAGGATTTGTCTCTCTCCTTCTCATTCCTCTCTCTTATCCTCCTGGTCACCTCTGTCTACTTCCTCCCTCTCCTCTTCCCCGTATAACTCCATGAATACCTCTGAGCAGTCCAGACTATAGAGCGCACATAAGGAAGTGACTACTGGCTAGCTTGCTCTCTCCTCTTTTGATCTCACCGCATCTCATTCCAGTCACCTCTAACTACCCCCTCCATCTTCTCTTCTCCTTGTAACTCAGTGAACCTCTCTGAGTGTCCCTCAATGTGAAGAAACTTTTCATCTTTAACCTAGATGTTTTATCATCGGTGCTGTATAGATGGAGAAGTCTAGAGGCTACTGTAAAAATAAAACTGAAGACCAGAAGCAGGAGGCTTAAATCCAAAGCCTGAAAACATTAGAGAACTCTTGAATTCAGGGAACATTAAGCAATAGGAGCTCATCAAATGCCTTCATACCTACACTGAAACCAAGCTCCACCCAAGGGCCAACAAGTTCCAAAACAAGACATACCACTCAAATTCTCCAGCAACACAGGAACACTCCCCTGAGCTTCAATATACAGGCAGCTCAAAATTATTCCAAAACTTTTGATGTCTCATAACCCATTACTGGTCACTCCACTGCACTCCAGAGAGAAGAAACCCAGCTCCACCCACCAGAACTCCAACACAAGCCTCCCTAACCAGGAAACCTTGACAAGCCACTGATAGAACCCCACCCACAGTGAGGAAGCTCCATAATAAAGAGAACTCCACAAATTACCAGAATATAAAAAGGCCACCCCAAATGCAGCAATATAACCAAGATGAAGAGACAGGAATACTCAGCAGGTAAAGGAACAGGAGAGTTGCCCACCAAACCAAACAAAAGAGGAAGTAGGGAATCTACCTGAGAAGGAATTCCAAATATTGATAGTGAAAATGATCCAAAATCTTGAAATCAAAATGGAATCACAGATTAATAGCCTAGAGACAAGGATTGAGAAGATGCAAGAAAGGTTTAACAAGGACCTAGAAGAAATAAAAAAGAGTCAAAATATAATGAATAACGCAATAAATGAGATCAGAAACACTCTGGAGGCAACAAATAGTAGAATAACGGAGGCAGAAGATAGGATTAGTGAAATAGAAGATAGAATGGTAGAAATAAATGAATCAGAGAGGAAACAAGAAAAACGAATTAAAAGAAACGAGGACAATCTCAGAGACCTCCAGGACAATATGAAACGCTCCAACATTCGAATTATAGGAGTCCCAGAAGAAGAAGACAGAAAGAAAGATCATGAGAAAATCCTTGAGGAGATAATAGTTGAAAACTTCCCTAAAATGGGGAAGGAAATAATCACCCAAGTCCAAGAAACACAGAGAGTTCCTAATAGGATAAACCCAAGGCGAAACACCCCAAGACACATATTAATTAAATTAACAAAGATCAAACACAAAGAACAAATATTAAAAGCAGCAAGGGAAAAACAACAAATAACACACAAGGGGATTCCCATAAGGATAACAGCTGATCTTTCAATAGAAACTCTTCAGGCCAGGAGGGAATGGCAAGACATACTTAAAGTGATGAAAGACAATAACCTACAGCCCAGATTACTGTACCCAGCAAGGATCTCATTCAAATACGAAGGAGAAATCATAAGCTTTACAGACAAGCAAAAGCTGAGAGAATTCAGCACCACCAAACCAGCTCTCCAACAAATTCTAAAGGATATTCTCTAGACAGGAAACACAAGAAGGGTGTATAAACCTGAACCCAAAACAATAAAGTAAATGGTAACTGGATCATACTTATCAATAATTACCTTAAACGTAAATGGGTTGAACGCCCCAACCAAAAGGCAAAGACTGGCTGAATGGATACAAAAACAAGACCCCTCTATATGCTGCTTACAAGAGACCCACCTCAAAACAAGAGACACATACAGACTGAAAGTGAAGGGCTGGAAAAAGATATACCACGCAAATAGAGACCAAAAGAAAGCAGGAGTGGCAATACTCATATCCAATAAAATAGACTTTAAAACAAAGGCTGTGAAAAGAGACAAAGAAGGCCACTACATAATGATCAAAGGATCAACCGAAGAAGAAAATATAACCATTATAAATATATATGCACTCAACATAGGAGCACCACAATATGTAAGACAAATGCTAACAAGTATGAAAGGGGAAATCAACAATAACACAATAATAGTGGGAGATTTTAATACCCCACTCACACCTATGGACAGATCAACTAAACAGAAAATTAACAAAGAAATGCAAACTTTAAATGATACATTAGATCAATTAGACCTAATTGATATCTATAGGACATTTGACCCCAAAACAATGAATTTCACCTTTTTTTCAAGTGCTCATGGAACCTTCTCCAGGATAGATCACATCCTGGGCCATAAATCTAGCCCTGATAAATTCAAAAAAATCGAAATCATCCCAAGCATCTTTTCTGACCATAATGCATTAAGATTAGATCTCAATTACAGGAGAAAAACTACTAAAAATTCCAACATATGGAGGTTGAACAACACGCTTCTGAATTACCAACAAATCACAGAAGAAATCAAAAAAGAAATCAAAATATGCATAGAAACTAATGAAAATGAAAACACAACAACCCAAAACCTGTGGGACACTATAAAAGCAGTGCTAAGAGGAAAGTTCATAGCAATAGAGGCATACCTCAAGAAACAAGAAAAAAGTCAAATAAATAACCTAACTCTACAACTAAAGCAACTAGAAAAGGAAGAATTGGAGAACCCCAGAGTTAGTAGATGGAAAGAAATCTTAAAAATTAGGGCAGAAATAAATGCAAAAGAAACAAAAGAGACCATAGCAAAAATCAACAAGGCCAAAAGCTGGTTCTTTGAAAGGATAAATAAAATTGACAAACCACTAGCCAGACTCATCAAGAAGCAAAGAGAGAAAAATCAAATCAATAAAATTAGAAACGAAAATGGAGAGATCACAACAGACAACACAGAAATACAAAGGATCATAAGAGACTACTATCAGCAGTTGTATGCCAATAAAATGGACAACGTGGAAGAAATGGACAAATTCTTAGAAAAGTACAATTTTCCAAAACTGAACCAGGAAGAAATAGAAAATCTTAACAGACCCATCACAAGCACGGAAATTGAAACTGTAATCAGAAATCTTCCAGCAAACAAAAGCCCAGGTCCAGACGGCTTCACAGCTGAATTCTACCAAAAATTTAGAGAAGAGCTAACACCTATCCTACTCAAACTCTTCCAGAAAATTGCAGAGGAAGGTAAACTTCCAAACTCATTCTATGAGGCCACCATCACCCTGATACCAAAACCTGACAAAGATGTCACAAAAAAAGAAAACTACAGGCCAATATCACTGCTGAACATAGATGCAAATATCCTCAACAAAATTCTAGCAATCAGAATCCAACAACACATTAAAAAGATCATACACCATGACCAAGTGGGCTTTATCCCAGGGATGCAAGGATTCTTCAATATCCGCAAATCAATCAATGTAATTCACCACATTAACTAATTGAAAAATAAAAACCATATGATTATCTCAATAGATGCAGAGAAGGCCTTTGACAAAATTCAACATCCATTTATGATAAAAACTCTCCAGAAAGCAGGAATAGAAGGAACATACCTCAACATAATAAAAACTATATATGACAAACCCACAGCCAACATTATCCTCAATGGTGAAAAATTGAAAGCATTTCCCCTAAAGTCAGGAACAAGACAAGGGTGTCCACTTTCACCGCTACTATTCAACATAGTTCTGGAAGTTTTGGCCACAGCAATCAGAGCAGAAAAAGGAATAAAAGGAATCCAAATTGGAAAAGAAGAAGTAAAACTCTCACTGTTTGCAGATGACATGATCCTCTACATGGAAAACCCTAAAGACTCCACCAGAAAATTACTAGAGCTCATCAATGAATATAGTAAAGTTGCAGGATATAAAATCAACACACAGAAATCCCTTGCATTCCTATACACTAATAATGAGAAAGTAGAAAAAGAAATTAAGGAAACAATTCCATTCACCATTGCAACGAAAAGAATAAAATACTTAGGAATATATCCACCCAAAGAAACCAAAGACCTATATATAGAAAACTATAAAACACTGATGAAAGAAATCAAAGAGGACACTAATAGATGGAGAAATATACCATGTTCATGGATTAGAAGAATCAATATAGTGAAAATGAGTATACTACCCAAAGCAATTTACAAATTCAATGCAATCCCTATCAAGCTACCAGCCATATTTTTCACAGAACTAGAACAAATAATTTCAAGATTTGTATGGAAATACAAAAAACCTCGAATTCCCAAAGCAATCTTGAGAAAGAAGAATGGAACTGGAGGAATCAACTTGCCTGACTTCAGGCTCTACTACAAAGCCACAGTCATCAAAACAGTATGGTACTGGCACAAAGACAGAAATATAGATCAATGGAACAAAATAGAAAGCCCAGAGATAAATCCACACACCTATGGACACCTTATCTTCGACAAAGGAGGCAAGAATATACAATGGAGTAAAGACAATCTCTTTAACAAGTGGTGCTGGGAAAACTGGTCAACCACTTGTAAAAGAATGAAACTAGATCACTTTCTAACACCACACACAAAAATAAACTCAAAATGGATTAAAGATCTAAATGTAAGACCAGAAACTATAAAACTCCTAGAGGAGAACATAGGCAAAACACTCTCCGACATAAATCACAGCAGGATCCTCTATGATCCACCTCCCAGAATTCTGGAAATAAAAGCAAAAATAAACAAATGGGATCTAATTAAAATTAAAAGCTTCTGCACAACAAAGGAAACTCTAAGCAAGGTGAAAAGACAGCCTTCTGAATGGGAGAAAATAATAGCAAATGAAGCAACTGACAAACAACTGATCTCAAAAATATACAAGCAACCTATGCAGCTCAATTCCAGAAAAATAAACAACCCAATCAAAAAATGGGCCAAAGAACTAAATAGACATTTCTCCAAAGAAGACATACAGATGGCTAACAAACACATGAAAAGATGCTCAACGTCACTCATTATCAGAGAAATGCAAATCAAAACCACAATGAGGTACCACTTCACACCAGTCAGAATGGCTGCGATCCAAAAATCTGCAAGCAATAAATGCTGGAGAGGGTGTGGAGAAAAGGGAACCCTCCTACACTGTTGGTGGGAATGCAAACTAGTCCAGCCACTATGGAGAACAGTGTGGAGATTCCTTAAAAAATTGCAAATAGAACTCCCTTATGACCCAGCAATCCCACTGCTGGGCATACACACCGAGGAAACCAGAATTGAAAGAGACACATGTACCCCAATGTTCATCGCAGCACTGTTTATAATAGCCAGGACATGGAAACAACCTAGATGTCCATCAGCAGATGAATGGATAAGAAAGCTGTGGTACATATACACAATGGAGTATTACTCAGCCATTAAAAAGAATTCATTTGAATCAGTTCTGATGAGATGGATGAAACTGGAGCCGATTATACAGAGTGAAGTAAGCCAGAAAGAAAAACACCAATACAGTATACTAACACATATATATGGAATTTAGAAAGATGGCAATGACGACCCTGTATGCAAGACAGGAAAAAAGACGCAGCTGTGTATAACGGACTTTTGGACTCAGAGGGAGAGGGAGAGGGTGGGATGATTTGGGAGAATGGCATTCTATCATGTATACTATCATGTAAGAATTGAATCGCCAGTCTATGTCTGACGCAGGATACAGCATGCTTGGGGCTGGTGCATGGGGATGACCGACAGAGATGTTATGGGGAGGGAGGTGGGAGGGGGGTTCATGTTTGGGAACACACGTAAAAATTAAAGATTTTAAAATTAAAATAATAATAATAATTATTATTATTAAATTTAAAAAAATAAAAATAAAGGAAAAAAAAGAAAATAAACTCTATCACTGTTAAAAAATAAAAATAAAATAAAATAAAATCAATCATAAAATAAAAAAAAAAACAATGTATGAAATGGGTATTTCTAAAATGGAAATGTGTCTCTGTGAGTAGTGTCTCCATATACATTGTTCAGGTGGCACTAGTGGTAAAGAACCCACCTGCTAATACAGGAGTCATAGGAGACAAGGGTTTGATCCCTGGATCAGGAAGATCCCCAGGAGGAGGGCATGGCAACCCACTCCAGTATTCTAGTCTGGAGAATCCCATGAACAGAGGAGCCTGGTGGGGTACATACAATCCATATGGTCACAAAGAGTTGGACACAACTCAAGCAATTTAGCATATATGCATACATTGTTCAGAAAAAAATCTCTAAAATGTGAAACCAAAATTCAGGTAAATGGTAGAGAAAAGTGGTCTTCTGGGTACATGTGTCTCACTGTCTCAGATTCCTCCATGAACATTTCATCTGTGACTGGTGACTTCCTACTTCCTTTGTATTATTAAGTTTTGGTTTGGGGTAGAATCTATAATTTTGTGAGTCTTCTTGGGCAATTCCACACCTTGTGTTCTCAAAACATGGATATCAGTGCTGGAGTGTGGACAGGGGGAGGTGGGAAAACTTGACTGAAGATGATGCAAATAAAGCAAACAGCAGCCACCAACCAGGACATGGTGGTTCACCTATTCATGATTAGTGAATATTCTCTCAAAGAAAGGCTCCTCCCAGTGGGTGTTAGCTACCTGACTATGTTAATGAACAAGGCTGGGGATTGACTTGTTAAGATAAAGGCTTTCTTTGATTACAATCTAAGAACACTGTGGTTGGAGTGAGCACTGGAAATTGCCAGAAAGAGAGGGTGCAGTTCTCAGAAGTAAGAGATATTAGGCAAACAAACAATAGCTGGTCTTAATGAAATTCTCTGACTGGCACAAAGTTTTAATGTTCAGATAGATTTGATGTGAAGTCTTTTCTTGTTCTAGAATCACTTGAAGTGTTGTGTGTTTGCTGCTTTGCTCTTTATAATGGGCTTATGTTTTATTTCTCCCCAAGATATTATTAACTTCTTAAGAACAGGAGTGTGTTGTACACCAGTGATTCTCAAAATAAACTCATACAAATCCCCCAATAAAATGCAGATTCTGACTCACCATGTCTGGGTAGGAACCTGAGAATTTGAATTTCCAAACATCTCAGGTGTTGTGATACTGCTGGTCTATGACACCAGTCTAGCTCTAGAAAGATCATTTATCAGAGTATGAACATTTCACAGCTGTTTATTATGGGTCCTTAATTATAGGAATTATTCCCATGACTGCCTCCCATAAAGAAATTTCCCATTTGAGAAAAGCTTTCACAGTCTTTTCTTTCTTCCTTCTAGAGAGCAGAATAAATCAGAGAGAAACTCATGGAGCAAAACTAAGCCTTCCTCCCTACTCACCACGAAGTGGCTGCTAGTTGTCTTGAAATGGAAATATGACTTCCTCTGATGGCAATATGTTAATTAGTTGTCCTCAGCAAACTAAATTGCATGCACTAAAAAGTACTTTTACTTGATGATGGAAAAGTACTCTTGACTAAATTTCAGGGCATCTAATTTGTCTTCCTTTTTCATGTCCTTTATTTCATAGTTCAGTTCAGTTCAGTTGCTCAGTCGTGTCTGACTCTGTGACCCCATGAATTGTAGCACACCAGGCCTCCCTGTCCATCACCAACTCCTGGAGTTCACTCAGACTCACGTCCATCGAGTCAGTGATACCATCCAGCCATCTCATCCTCTGTCATCCCCTTTTCCTCCTGCCCCCAATCCCTCCCAGCATTAGAGTCTTTCCCAGTGAGTCAACTCTTCACATGAGGTGGCCAAAGTATTGGAGTTTCACCTTTAGCATCACTCCTCCCAAAGAACACTCAGGACTGATCTCCTTTAGAATGGATTGGTTGGATCTCCTTTCAGTCCAAGGGACTCTCAAGAGTCTTCTCCAACACCACAGTTCAAAAGCATCAATTCTGCAGCACTCAGCCTTCTTCACAGTCCAACTCTCACATCCATACATGACCACAGGAAAAACCATAGCCTTGACTAGACGGACCTTAGTCAGCAAAGTAATGTCTCTGCTTTTGAATATGCTATCTAGGTTGCTCATAACTTTCCTTCCAAGGAGTAAGCATCTTTTAATTTCATGGCTGCAATCACCATCTGCAGTGATTGGGCACAGCTAAAATCTCCCCAGCCTTGGTGTCCTTGTTCATGTATATAATACTCATCTGCCCTGTTGATTTAGAGATGGTATCATTTACTGGATTTTGCTATTATTTATTTATTTCCATTCTTGACTTGTCTCCCCTAGAAAGTGTTAAGCTCTTGGAAGTCATGGGTGGTAATACCAACATTTACATCAATTAAGAAACAAATACTTAACTATGTGTCAGGTATCATCCCATGGATTTTCTGTACAATATTTCACACAGTATTCTCAACACCTTTATTATGCCTACTTCACAGATGAGAAAAAAAGAAGCTTAAAGGGGATTAAAAATATACCTGAGACAGTTGCCACTCAATAAACATTCTCTGGTGCTTTACAGGTGGCTCAGTGGGCAAAGAATATGCCTGCAATCCAGGAGACAAGACTCAGGAGATACGGGTTTGATCCTGCATTGGGAAGATCCCTTGGAGGAGGGCATGGCAACCACTCCAGTATCCTTGCCTGGAGAATCACATTGACAGAGGAGCCTGTTGGGCTACAGTCGATAGAGTTGTGTAGAGTCATATTTGGCTGAAGTAACTGAGCACACAAGCACTCATGCACCTATTCTCTAGTTCTTCTCTTGCACAGAATCACAGTTACATTTGGGGCAGCAACGTGGTTAACTACAAGATTCCCTTTCCCAGGCTCTCTTGAAGCTACGTTTGCATGTGTCTAGGGCATTGTAAATGTAAGTCCAAGTGCGGTAGAGAACATGAAGATGTGTAAAAGAAGCCGAGATGATAAGGAGAGAAACATTTTTTGAGAAAAGCATTTATCACTCTTCTGACTTCTTTCCTTCTTCAGGCCTTGTGTGAGAGAGTCAAAGTCTCTCAGTCATGTCTGACTCTTTGCGATCCCGTGGACTATACACTCCAAGGAATTCTCTAGACCAAAATACTGGAGTTAGTAGCCTTTCCCTTCTCCAGGGGATCTTCCCAGCCCAGGGATTGAACCCAGGTCTCCTGCATTGCAGGCAGATTCTTTACCAGCTGACCCACAAGGGGGTGATCATTTAATGGCTTCAAGCTCTGGTAGATGACCTTGGGATGAAGGCTACCCACTGGCAAGTTGTAGCAAAAAAATAGGAAGAAAATGAGTCCTTGGTGATCAGGAAGCTACATTTCTCGTACAGCACTACTAGCTGTAGACTTCTGTTAGATGAGAGAGAAGTTAATTTCTACCATTTCAGTCATTTGGATTTTCACTTACTCATAGCCTTGCCTTATCCTAGGTGAAGCACAGTTTCAGAGATATCACTGAGATTCAGTTCTATATGTATATTTTCTTCCTACTCTCAGTGCCTGGTCCCATGATACACACATTATATGTACTGCTTAGCTAGGATAAAAAATGAACTTCTTGTTGAGAATTAAAAAAAAAAAAAACAGTATATTTTCTGTATTCAAATATCCCGTCCCAGAATTTCCTTGGAAGAAAAGCTATGACAAACTTAGTGTGTAAAAAAGCAGAGACATCACTTTGCCAACAATGGTCCATATAGTCAAAGCTATGGTTTTTCCAGTAGTCATGTGCAGATGTGAGAGTTGGACCATAAAGAAGGCTGAGCACTCAAGAATTGATGCTTTCAAACTGTGATGCTGGAGAAGAAGACTCTTGAGAGTCCCTTGGATTGCAAGGCGATCAAACCAGTCAATCATAAAGGAAATCAACCCTGAATATTCACTGGAAGGACTGATGTTGAAGCTGAAGCTCCAGTACTTTGGCCACCTGATATGAAGGGCCAACTCACTGAAAAAAACTCTGATGCTGGGAATGATTGAAGGCAGGAGAAAGGGGCAACAGAGGATGAGATAGTTGGATGGCATCATTGACTCAATGGACGTGAGTTTGAGCAAACTCTGGGAGATAGTGAAGGACAGCAAAGCCTGGTGTGCTATAGTTCATGAGGTTGCAGAGTCAGACATAACCTAGTGGCTGAACAACAGCAACAATAATTTTGGTTGCAAACAACCTGGCCTGGACAACCTGGTAGAGAGGGGACTGGGTTGCATTTGCCTCTGGAGATACAGACTGCTTTTTGGGTGATCGTAGCCCCTTTCTCTAGTTGTGGTTCAAAGTAGCTGTTTTCAGTGAACCTGAGTGTGCTCTGAATCGTTGCTATTGGGGTTTCAAGTCCATGGGGTTACAAAGAGTCGGACACGACCGAGCGACTAAACAACAACAGAATTTCCTTGCAGATCCAGCAGGTCAAAGCCAGGAATACAATGATGCTCCCCTCAAATAATTAGAAAATGTAGTAAATATATCTCTTGAAGACTGGAATTGCTTTTCAAGATTCATATTTCGTTTACTGGTGTTCCTGCACTCTACATTTTTGTCATTTGCAATCCAGACATTTGAAGTTGCCATTGTCATTTGTACATTGATTTGGCAAATATTTATAAAACATCTGTTGTATACCAGAAGCTATTTAGTTACTGGGGACAGAAGAGTGAACAAAATAGACAATATTCCTCATATTCCTGATAAAATAGACAATATTCATGTTTGTGTGGGAGGGTATGGGGAGAGGACAAATAATAAACAGTATGTCATTTAGTATATTTTTATGGAGAAAATAAAGTGGAGTAAGGTGGATAATATTGCCAGGATGGGGAAAATTGCCTAAAATAGATAGGAGAGCAAATTATGCAATATTTGCTTTCTCCTTTTTTAAACACCTTTTAATTAATTAATTTTTGGCTTTCTCTCATTGCAGTGAGTGAGGGCTATCCTCTAGCTGCAGTGCATGTGAAACAGAGCAAGGCCCTGCGGTCCTTGCCACCCCACCATGTCCTCCCCCTGCCTTTTGTCTGTGGAAAACTTTGGTCAAACAATAAGTTTAATCAGAGAAATGAGAAATGAAGAAACAAAGAGAACAGTCAAAGGAGACCAAATAATAATAATATAGCCATTAAGCATAGTCAAAGACCTTTAGTTCCTTCTCAAGGACTCTAGATAATATTATGAGCCAATTCCTGTGAGATGGCTTATAGATACTGAAACCACAAGTGGAGGAATTTAACTACATGATGACCAGACTGTCCCCATGACATAAGCGGCCACAATTCTGAGAACTGGCCTCAAAGAAACGGAAACAATCGGGCCCTGGAACTGAAGATTCAGTTCAGTTCAGTTCAGTCACTCAGTCGAGTCCGACTCTTTGTGACCCCGTGAATCGCAGCACGCCGGGCCTCTCTGTCCATCACCAACTCCCAGAGTTTACCCAGACTCACGTTCATCGAGTCAGTGATGCCATCCAGCCATCTCATCCTCTGTCGTCCCCTTCTCCTCCAGCCCCCAATCCCTCCCAGCATCAGAGTCTTTTCCAATAAGTCAACTCTTCTCATCAGGTGGCCAAAGTACTGGCTAAAGCCTTCAGCTTTAGCATCATTCCTTCCAAAGAAATCCCAGGGCTCATCTCCTTCAGAATGGACTGGTTGGATCTCCTTGCAGTCCAAGGGACTCTCAAGAGTCTTCTCCAACACCGCAGTTCAAACGCATCAATTCTTCGGCACTCAGCCTTCTTCACAGTCCAATTCTCACATCCATACATGACCACGGGAAAAACCATAGCCTTGACTAGACGGACCTTAGTCAGCAAAGTAATGTCTCTGCTTTTGAATATGCTATCTAGGTTGATCATAACTTTCCTTCCAAGGAATAAGCGTCTTTTAATTTTATGGCTGCAATCACCATCTGCAGTGATTTTGGAGCCCCCAAAAATAAAGTCTGACACTGTTTCCACTGTTTCCCCATTTATTTCCCATGAAGTGATGAACTGAAGATTAACTATACCTAAAACAATCAAGATGACATCAGTTAGACCACCATTGACCAATTTCAAGATGACTGACAGATGACTGTGCCTTTTCTGCATGTGGCCCCCCCACCCCCACCCCCAGTTGTCAGCATCTGAAATAAGGCAAACTTTCCTTTCCACTAACCTGGCTTGTTTATTGGCTTTTAAGTGGTGAGCAGCTGGACCCCTTAGCCTTTAGGCAACATGGGGGCTTCTTGTGGTGGTGGGTTCTCTTTTTACGGCTCTAGGCGCGTGGACTGCAGTGGTTGTGGTGCACAGGCTCAGTTGCCCTGCGGCATGTGAAATCTTCCTGTACCAGGAATTTAAACTATGTTCCCCTGCACTGGCAGGCAGATTCTTTACCACTGGACCACCAGGAAAATCTTATTTTCCATATATAACTGCCAACAAATGTTTTTAGTTTGAGAATTAACATATATCCTATTGACAGAGATTGATATAGTTCTGAGAAGTTTCTGCTTTTTTCTTGACAACTTAAAAAACTTTCTTGAGACTTGCCTGACCATCTGTTGTACACCAGTCCCAATTGGACAGTAACTGATTTGCTTTTTCTTTTCTTTCTGCTGTGAATGTGAATGTCAGTCCATCAGGAGCTCAAGTATCTCATTCCTTAAGTGAAACTGTACCCTATTAAATCAATTTGAAGGAGAGAATGAGAATCAATGAATAATTAGGTGTGCATGGGTTGGTGTGTGGCTGTCCCAAGTGTGCACATATATTCGAAATGAGAACTGCAGGACCATCCTGATATTTATTTGGTCAAAAGACTTATATTCCTAAATGTTCAACCCTAATTCCTCTCAGTCCTCTTAAAATATAAATTCGGGCCCAATAGTCTGCGGTCTGTGATGTTAACAGAGGTGGAAAGAGAAGCAGGATGGAATCTGAAAGTAATGGAAGGAAACATAGTGAGGTGGCTGCTAAATGTTAGATATGAAGATAGATGATGCAGCCCTTTCCATTTTGCTTTCATTTTCTTCATCTATTGATCAAGTGAGATTCCAGATGATCTGTAGTTCAGGTACTTCCTAGAAATAACAAATCCAGGGCTAATAGTCCTTGTCTTTGCCCTAGGACTGAAACCCATCTGCCTAGCACAAAGCAACAGAAACCAACTTTCCTGTCATTATCATAAGCCTCTTAGAAGCTTATGGTGACTGGTAATATTTATCATTGGAATTAAAGCTAATTAAGTCTCATTGCTAATCTGGAAATATAGGTACTTCTAGGACAGTATGCTGAAGAGGACTGCAAAAGGAATTTTGAGTCTGTGATATATAAATCACTATATATACCATTGCTGTATCATTATTCCCTGGTCTGGTTTCTCAAAATCTAATTGCACCCTAAGATCTGATAGTTTGCTGTTTCCTGTTAATGAGACAATTAGTAATAAATATTTTTATTAGTCTTATAGTGATTCAAGAGTAGATGATTAATTGAAGAAAAGGTCTCAGGAGAAAAAGAATGAGGAAACCGAATTAGAATAGGACAAATAAAGTAAGCAAGGACACGGTCTCAGCTGAAATCTGGTCTTGTTTGATCACACAGGGAGCTCTGGAGCATGAGGTGTAACATTCTCCCCCAGTCTTTTGTATCCCACCCCTGTGCCCATCAGTTGCTGACTGTGGGGTGTCCTTCTTCTGTGGGTTTATAACCTCCCACAGAAGATGGCTCCCATTGACTGAAGGCAACTCTATCCTGCTGGGAGCCACTGACAATCAGTATTTAAAGAAGTTGGTACATGGGAGCACCAGCCTGATGGTAGGATCAGAAAGCATCCACTACACTCCCTTTTCTCTTTTCCATCTGGGAAACCTTCCTGCTTGCCTTCTTCTATAGTATTTTTTCATATCCCCTTTCATTTTTCCTTAGTACTCATGCTCTTCTTTGTTCCACTCCTAAAAGTTATGAATGACTGCATTATTCCTTGAATAACTGACCCAACCTGTGAAGGAGTAATGGTATCAGAAGAGAGTAGAATTCTGAGTTTTTTGATCAAAGCGCAGTGTCCTGGGACCCTTTTGGTGTTGTGCAACTGACAACAGTATTCTAAGTCTACCTGTTTTGGCTTCTATTGGCTGTGCTATAAACAGTTTGGAATAGGAACTGTCATGTTTGTCTTTCTTACTTCCAGCCTCTAGTGTGGTTCCTAGCACAGAGCAGACATTCAGTGAAAGCTAATGAGTAACTGAACAAATGGTGGAGGTGAATTTTGAGATATGAACCTTCACTGTGTGAATCCTAAGATTCAAAAAGACTTAAAAGTTTTTGAAGGTCAGGCAAGTAATGTAAATGAGTGAAAGAGTGGTTGGAGAGCCCATACAGCATCCCACGTGGCAACAACTAATCAAATAGTGGGAGCTGGTTGGGAATGCTGGCCTAGATGTTTTGGTATTTTTTGTCAAAAAAAATCTAGAAATGTCCTTGTTTTTGAATGTTATCAACTAACTTAAAAGCAAATAACTCCATACTGGTGAGAATAGCCATCATCAAAAAGTCTACAAATAATAAATGCTGGAGAGGATGTGGAGAAAAAGGAATCCTTTTGTTGTTAGTGGGAATGTAAATTGGTATAGCCACTGTGGAGAACAGCAACTGTGAAAGTTCTTTAAAAACAAAAACAAAAAACTAAAACTAGAGCTCCCCTTTATCCAACAATCTTAGTCCTGGGCATCTATCCAGAGAAAACTATACTTCAAAAAGATATATTCACACTAATATTCATAGCAGCACTATTTAAAATAGTCAAGACACAATTTAGGAAACAACCTAAATATCCATCAGCAGAGGAATGGATAAAGAACATGTGGTACATACATGCAATGGAATATTACTCAGCCATAAACACAATGTTGTTGTTTAGTCTTTGAGTCATGTCTGACTCTTCTGTGACCCTATGGACTGTAACCTGACAGGCCTCTCCATCCATGGGATTTCCCAGGCAAGCAAACTGAAGTGGGTTGCCATTTCCTTCTGCAGGGGATCTTCCCAAACCATGGATCAAACCCTCATCTCCTGTATCACAGGTAGATCATTTACCACTGAGCCACCTGGGAAACCACTATAAAAAATGAAATATTGCCATTTGCAGCAACATGGATGTACCCAGAGATGACCATACTAAGTGAAGTAACTCAGAGGAAGAGAAATATCATATGATATCACTGATACATGGAATTTCTAAAAAATTATACAAATGAAGTTATTTACAAAACAGAAGCAGGTCCACAGACATGGAAAACAGTGAGTATAGTTACCAAAACAGGAAAGCAGGGTGGATAAATTAAGAGTTTGGGACGAACACTTACACACTACTATATAAAAAGGTAACCAACAAGGATCTACTGTATAGCACAGGGAGCTATCCTCAATATCTGTGATAACCAAATGAGAAAGGAATCTAAAGAAGAATGAGTAGAATGAGTATATGTGCAACTGAATCATTCTGCTAAACACCTGAAACTAACATGTTGTAACTGTAAATCAACTACACTTCAGTAAGAAAAAAAAAAAAGAAAATCAAACAACTAACATTGTTAGGACCAAGCAATGCGTTTATGAACTGAACTTCACATGAAACCTTTCAGCTTTGTCCTCTGCATTGGAGCATGTCCTTATTGATGATTACCATTTTGTTTTTCCTGTTGGATTAATAACATAAAATGAAGAAATGGATAGCAATATTCTCTATCATCTTCTACTAATCAAAAGTAGCTCAAACAAGAGCACCTTTTTTCCCTCCAAGGAAACTCACTTTTGAGGCATTTTCTGTACCAGTGACACCTTCTTATCTTCCTTTCTTTACTCCTGTCTATGCTGCTGCTGCTGCTGCTAAGTCACTTCAGTCGTGTCTGACTCTGTGCGATCCCATAGATGGCAGCCCACCAGGCTTCCCCGTCCCTGGGATTCTCCAGGCAAGAATACTGGAGTGGGTTGTCATTTCCTTCTCCAATGTATTAAAGTGAAAAGTGAAAGTGAAGTCGCTTAGTTGTGTCCGACTCTTAGTGACCCCATGTACTGCAGCCTACCAGGCTCCTCTGCCCATGGGATTTTCCAGGCAAGAGTACTGGAGTGGGTTGCCATTGCCTTCTTCCGTACTTACATGTTATTGTTCTTAGGGCTTCAATTCCTCTGCCATCTTGTGACCTCTTCTAGAAACCTTGAGATTGTCTATGATTATACTTCAAAAGGTGTCTGAGAATACCTATAAACTCTTTTGCAAAATTGTGTGTATGTATTTATGTTCATGTTTATGAGGAAGAATTTGTAATTTCTATTAGATTCTAAAAGTAGTAGCCCTTGTCCTGGGTTATTTTATTCACTGTTGAAGCCTCATCTACATTTGGCTCTATCTTACAGTTACATCATAATATGTTCCCTTCCCTTCATCTAAAAATATTTTAGTGGATCCTCACTGCCTTCAAAATAAAATGCATATTTGTTTTGAGCACTTGCACCCTCTGTTTCACCAACTGTAACTATTCACAGTCTCAAGTTCACTCCTGCTTCCATGTATGCACATATCTCACTGACCTTCTCATCCCTTCTCACCTGTAAGCACATCAGTTCACTTCAGTGCTCAGTCGTGTTTAACTGTTTGAGACTCCATGGACTGCAGCACACCAGGCTTCCCTGTCTATCACCAACTCCTGGAGCTCACTCAAACTCATATCCATAGAGTCAGTGATGCCATCAAACCATCTCATCCTCTGTTGTCCCCTTCTCCTCCTGCCCTCAATCTTTCCCAGCATCAGGGTCTTTTCAAATGAGTCAGTTCTTTGCATCAAGTGGCCAAAGTATTGGAGCTTCAGCTTCAGCATCAGTCCTTCCAATGAATATTCAGGACTGATTTTCTTTAGGATGGACTGGTTGGATCTCCTTGCAGTCCAAGGGACTCTCAAGAGTCTTCTCCAACACCACAGTTCAAAAGCATCAATTCTTTGGCGCTCAGCTTTCTTTATAGTCCAGCTCTCACATCCATACATGACTACTGGAAAAACCATAGCTCTGACTAGATAGACCTTTGTTGGAAAAGTAATGTCTCTGCTTTTTAATATGCTATCGAGGTTGGTCATAACTTTTCTTCTGGAGGAGCAAGTGTCTTAATTTCATGGCTGCACTCATCACCTGCAGTGATTTTGAAGCCCAAGAAAATAAAGCCTGTCACTGCTGCTACTGCTCCCCATCTATTTGCTATGAAGTGGTGGGACCAGCTGCCATGACCTTAGTTTTTTGAATGTTGAGTTTTAAGCCAACTTTTTCAATCTCCTTTTTCACTTTCATCAAGTTTCTTTAGTTCTTCACTTTCTGCCATAAGGGTACTGTCATCTGCATCTGAGGTTATTGATATTTCTCCTGGAAATCTTGACTCCAGCTTGTGCTTCAGCCAGCCCAGTATTTTGCATGATGCATTCTGCATATAAGTTAAACAAGCAAAGTGACAATATACAGGCTTGAGGTACTCCAAATTGGGACTGGTTCCAAATTTGGAACCAGTCTGTTGTTCCATGTCCAGTTCTAACTGTTGCTTCTTGACCTGCATACAGATTTCTCAGGAGGCAGATAAAGTGGTCTGGTATCCTCATTTCTTTAAGACTCTTCCACAACTTGTTGTGATCCACACAGTCAAAGACTTTGGCATAGTCAGTAAAGCAGAAGTAGATGTTTTTCTAGAACTCTCTTGCTTCTTCAATGATCCAACAGATGCTGGCAATTTGATCTCTGGTTCCTCTGCCTTTTCTAAAACAAGCTTGAATATCTGGAAGTTCATGGTTCACATACTATTGAAGCCTGGCTTGGAGAATTTTGAGCATTACTTTACTAGCATGTGAGCTGAGTGCAATTGTTCAGTAGTTTGAAAATTCTTTGGCATTACCTTTCTTTGGGATTGGAATGAAAACTGACCTTTTTCAGTCCTGTGGCCACTGCTGAGTTCTCTAAATTTGCTGGCATATTGAGTGCAGCACTTTCACAGCATCATCTTTCAGGATTTGAAATATCTCAACTGGAATTCCATCACCTCCTCTAGCTCTTTTCTTAGTGATGCTTTCTAAGGCCCACTTGACTTCACATTCCAGGATGTTTGGCTCTAGGTGAGTGATCACACCATCGTGATTATCTGGGTCATGAAGATCTTTTTTGGTATAGTTCTCCTGTGTATTCTCACAAACTCTTCTTAATATCTTCTGCTTCTGTTAGGTCCATACCATTTCTGTCCTTCATTGCACCCATCTTTGCATGAAATGTTCCCTTGGTATCTCTAATTTTCTTGAAGTGATCTCAGTCTTTCCCATTCTATTGTTCTTCCTCTATCTTTACATTGAACACTGAGAAAGGCTTTCTTATCTCTCCTTGCTATTCTTTGGAACTCTGCATTCAAATGGGTATATCTTTCCTTTTCTCCTTTGCCTTCAGCTGCTCTTTTTTTCTCAGCTATTTGAAAGGCCTCCTCAGACAGCCATCTTGCCTTTTTGCATTTCTTTTTCTTTTGAATGGTCTTGATCCCTGTCTCCTGTACAATGTAATGAACCTCCATCCATAGTTCTTCAGGCACTCTATCTATCAGATCTAATCCCTTGAATCTATTTGTCACTTCCACTGTATGCAATCATAAGGGATTTGATTTAGGTCATACCTGAATGGTCTAGTGATGTTTCCTACTTTCTTCAATTTAAGTCTGAATTTGGCAATAAGGAGTTCATGATCTGAGCCACAGTCATCTCCTGGTCTTGTTTTTGCTGACTGTATGGAGCTCCATCTTTGGCTGCAAATAATTTAATCAATCTGATTTCAGTATTGACCATCTAGTGATGTCCATATGGAGAGTCATCTCTTGTGTTGTTGGAAGAGGGTGTTTGCTATGACCAGTGGATTCTCTTGGCAAAACTCTGTTAGCCTTTGCCCCACTTCATTTTGTATTCTAAGACCAAAGTTGACTCTTACTCCAGTCTTTGGAGTAATTTTTGATTTCCTTCTTTTGCATTCCAGTCCCCTATGATGAGGAGGCCATGACTTTTTGGTGTTAGTTCTATAAGGTATTGAAGGTCTTCATAGAACCATTCAACTTCAGCTTCTTTGGCATTAGTGGTTGGCATAGACTTGTATTACTATGATATTGAATGGTTTGCCTTGGAAATGAACAGAGATCATTCTGTCATTTTTGAGATTGCACCCAAATACTGCATTTCAGACTCTTTTGTTGACTATGAGGGCTACTCCATTTCTTCTAAGGGATTCTAGCCCACAGTAGTAGATATAATGGTCATCTGAATTAAATTCTCCCATTCTGGTCCATTTTAGTTCACTGATTCTGAAAATGTTGATGCCACCAACCCATATGCACATAGATGGCTCTTATTCATCCTTGGGAAGTGTTTGATCTAGAAGCAGATTCTAAGACAAGGATGCAACTGTTAGAGTTTATTTGGGATTTAATGCCAGAAAGCACAGGTAAAAAGCCAGGATGGAAGAAATCTTGTGAAAGGTGTATTATCCAGCCAGTTGCCACTGTGGGCAATTAGCAAAATTCCATCCCACTGATGACCTCTAGGAGACAACATAGAACAACTGTAGAGCTAGCTATGAAGCAAAAAAGGTAAGGTATTTATGCAACAGCTCCTGGAAGTCGCTGATCTTGGGGGGGGGGGGGGGGGCACTTCCTGCAGCAACTGTGTGTGTCCCATGGCTGAGGAAAAAAAGCTGTCAAGTGTTGTGTCTTAGGTTTTCCCTCCAAATAGCTTGTAGCATAGAAATGAATGCTGAGGGTACATGGGCAGGGTAATGTCAGTTTCACTACAAAATCTGAGCTGTACAGAATCCCCTGTAAACATACCCAATCAAAGTAAACTAAGCCAAGAGACATTCTCAAAAGATCATTCTCCCTCACTTGAGTTATGTAACTCTTTATTTGCCCTCTTAGTGACCTATGACAACTTCTATAAATATATTAGCTACATAATTGAGAAAATATTTATTAAACTTATGCCCCAGACTGGGTATTGTGCTAGGCAATGAGGACGTAGCAGTGAAAATGGCAGGTGTCCAACCGTCAATTACAGGAGTGATGACTCTCACACAACTATAACTAGTTGACTATTTGTTTGCATCCAAGACTAAACACTATCTTTTGTGCATTAATTCTCAGGCCTTACTCATTATCTGGCACAGAGTGTACAGTCAGTAAATGTTGATCAGTGATGAGTGAATAAATGAAGTACATTCTTCAGGCTTATCTGAAGCCTTTCATTTGGAAATTGTGAGCATGTGGAACAATTCCAAGTTGAACTGGGCATTGAAATTCTACCAATAAGCACAGATCTGGGAAATCACTGCCTTATTTTGGACATGTCACCTTGACTGGAGGCTTTAGTAATCCATACCTAGCTGTAACCCAGAAGGAATGTTCCATACAATTGCAAATAGCATGGTTTGGGGTTTTTTTTTTTTTTCAGTAAACTCAAAGCAAGCCAACTTTGCAGGCAGAATCACTGCAATTGATCAGCTGTAATTAAATTCAGGCCTAACAGACAGCCTTTTAATCTTTAAAGTAATTCCCAAAGTGAAAGGTATCTACCCTGGTAACCCAACTCCAGCATCTTCCTAGAGAATCCCATGAACAGAGGAGTTTAGCAGGCCACAGGCCATGGGGTCACAGTCAGACACAACTGCAGCGATTCAGCACACATGCATGCAAACCAGAGTAGAATCACTTCCTGACCTTCTGGTGAAGGGAAGTGCAATATAATATATGGAGAACTTTCTTGATTATTTTATCTTTCATAACTGAATTTTTCTTAAGAAGAAATGCAGTCTAACATAAAAAGTCTAAAGAAATATTTTCAGACAAGAATGGAAGTTCCATCATGTTTGTCTAGAGGCTTGTTAAAAGTCACACAATCAAAGACAGTGCTGAAGAAAAGGCATTTGAATTATTCTACAAATATAACTGTACTGTTTATTTCCACTTACTACTATTTTTCTGGAGATGTCTTGATATGCAAATAAACTCATTTTACTAAACAGTGTTGTGATTGAGTGAGCCACCTGTTGGTCATTGCTGACAACTGAACCATAACTGGGTTACGATTTTGCTTTCCACATGACTTGCTGCTGGAATACACTGCAGAGCACTGGTTATTGAACTTTGATGTGTCTCAGGATCACCTGAAGAACTAAGAAAGAATACACAGGACTGTGTTTCTTGTAGCAGGACAGGGACTGGCTCTTTGTATTTTTACCAAGTTCTCACACCCACTGAAGATTGAGAATCACTGCTATTCGTTGTTTATTCCCTAAGTCATGTCAGATTTTTGTGACCCCATGGACACAAAAGGATCCTCTGTCTATTGGATTTCCTAGACAAGAATACTGGAGTGGGTTGCCATTTCCTTCTCCAGGGGCTCTTCCCAATCCAAGGCTCAAACCCATGTCTCTTGCGTTGGCAGATGGATTCTTTACCACTGAGCCACCTGGGAAGCCCTAATCACTGCTACGGATTTTCTCAGATATTTTGAGCAATTATTTTACGCAGAGCACCTATGAAAAAGTTTTAAAATTTGGATCTTCCCAGATGGTGCAGTGGTAAAGAGTTTGCCTGCAGGAGACACAAGAGGTGTAGGTTCAATCCCTGAGTCAGTATATCACTCAAAAAAAAAAAAAAAAGATTATCAAAGAAAATCAAAAGTGTATTTTGCAAAAACAAATGGAAGCAATTCAAGTATCAGTCTATTGAAGAAGCAGCATTTCCTTTTGTATTAATGCAGAAGAAACTATAGTTGAATTGTGTACTAAATGCTCATGGGAAACCTGCAAATTATTCTTAGAATAGTGGCCTATTAAATACTGATCAAGGCTACAACCTTCCTTTATTTTTAGCCTTCCTCTGCTTTCTTGCTTAAATTCTAGTTTTAAATCAGTGCCATGCACATTCAATATTCAACTTCTTTTTCAACCCATAGTTCTTTTTCTGATAATTTAAATTATTTTTTATCTAAAAGCCATTTATTGAATTATTTTTATTTCATTTAAAATAAAATAGATCATATTACAGATGGAGACTTCAGCTCAAAAAATGATTTCTGTCTGTAGAAAACTTTAAAAAAGCACAAACCTCAGCATTAAAGAACTTGGTTCAAATATGGAAAATTTTAGTTCAGCATACACTGAAAAAATTCTAAAAAATAGTAAACGTTACCACTTCAAACTTACTAGAATGGTTAAAATCAAAAAAAGATTGATCACACCAAATCTTGGTGAGGATGTAGAGCTACTGGTACTGTTTGGAATGTAAAATGGTATGATCAACTTGGGAAAAAGTCTTTTATAAAGTTAAAACATTGATGGTTATGATACAGTAAGTGCCCTCGTGGGAGAAAGTACCTGCAAGAGAAATGAAACACATGTCCAGAAAAAGTCTTATGAAGCATCTTCATAAAACTTTATTAATAATAGCCCAAACCTGAAAACAACTCAAATACCCATCACTTTGAAATGGTAAAGTAACTATGCTGTTCTCAAATAGTGGACTACTAGTCAGCAACACATAAGGATCAATTTCTAAGGCAAAACGGTACAGATGACTCTCACAGTCATTATGCCAAGTGAAAAAAGATATAACTGAGGAGGTGATGTGTAATTTCATTTATAAGAAGTTTTAAAAGAGGCAAAACTAATATACAGTGATAGAGATCAGCTCAGAGGTTGCTCATTGGATTGATTAATTGGAGGCACGTGATATTGTGATAATAGATGGGGAAACAGTGTCAGACTGTATTTTTCTGGGCTCCAAAATCACTGCAGATGGTGATTGCAGCCATGAAATTAAAAGATGCTTACTCCTTGGAAGGAAAGTTATGACCAACCTAGACACCATATTAAAAAGCAGAGACATTACTTGCCAACAAAGGTCTGTCTAGTCAAGGCTATGGTTTTTCCAGTGGTCATATATGGGATGAGATGGCTGGATGGCATCACAGACTTGATGAACGTGAGTCTGGGTGAACTCCGGGAGTTGGTGATGGATGGGGAGGCCTGGTGTGCTGCAATTCATGGGGTCGCAAAGAGTCGGACATGACTGAACGACTGAACTGAACTGAACTGAACTGACATTGTGATTTATAATAAGAAATGTGTATACTTGGAATGTATATACTCTTGGAATGTATATACTTGGAATGTATATACTCTTTGGAATTTCCTAAGTGAATGTTAATAAAGTAACTTTTGGACTTCACCTAAGAATGGGGGGCTGGTTATCAACTGATGTTCCAAGAATTACTTGGTGATAGATGGGAACTTTGCTCTGTGCCCCAATCCACATACATTGGAATTGGGTCCAGGAAATCAAATTAAGGCATTAAGGAACTTTCTAATATGATGTAAATGTTCTCTTTGGAAGATACTATATTTTCAAATTGCATTGTTTTTATACTTAAGATCTGTGCATTATATTTTATATACGTTTTTAATCTCAATTAAAGTGAAATATGTAGAATTCTGAATCTAGTGAAATGTTTAAGCAGTTCACCATCTTAGATTAAAAGCCTGAGAGAAGCTTATAAATTGTCCTTTGTGCTGCTGTGACCAATGGACATGTGTGTGTTCTCACATACATGTATGGTGGGGACACTGATAAACCTTACAAAAGATATTTCAAAAGCTACAGGTGAAAAGGCACTTGGATTTGGTTTGGGGATAAAGGTAGAGATATTGGTCTGAGATCAGATAAAATGGTCTTTCTTCAACCAAGAGAGTTTGAATATTTAAAAAGTTGGATGTCCATCTCTGTCCTCAATGGATCATAAGGAAAGTTACTGATTCCAAGTGAAAGCGAAGGTAGTTTACTTAGATTTGGAAAGGAATACACAGCAAAAACCAGAGATGAAGGGAAGAGTGAAAGCAGATGAACTTCTCAGGCTTTAGGTAAAGGTCCACATGGACCTGAAAGAGGTGGGCATCCTCCTGTTGGTGAGATCATCCTGGGAATACCTGGAAGACATTTAGAAGGGGAGGTGGCATGAGAATTAAGCCTATCCGCTATCATCAGAGTTGCTCCTTGGATTTTTCAATGAAGCTTCATCAAACCCAAGCTGAGGCAGGACTCCCTAACACTAAGTCCCTATCCATTGGACTTGTATAGTTATGGACAAATTTCTTCTGTTAAGAGAAAAGAATATGTTAAAGAAAAGAATATCCATCACAAACGTATACATTACCATATTTAAAATAGATAGCTGGTGGGAATTTGCTGTATGACACAGGGAGCTCAAATCAGGTGCTCTGTGACAACCTTGAAATGGGATGGGATGGGAGGTGGGAGAGAGGTTCAAGGCGGGTTGGGGGGAACATACGTATACCTATGGCTGATTCATGTTAATGTACAGCAGAGACCAACACAATATTGCAAAGCAATTATCCTCCAGTTAAAAACAAATAATTTTTTTTAAAAATGAATACATCGGGCTTGCGAAAAGATGGCGGAGGAATAGGACGGGAAGACCACTTTCTCCCTCACAAATTCCTCAAAAGAACATTTCAACTCCGAGCAAACTCCACAAAACAACTTCGGTAGGCTGGCAGAGGTCATCAGGCAACCAGAAAAGCAGACCATTGTCTTCAAAAACAGGTAGGAAAAAATATAAAAGACGAAAAAGGAGACAAAGGAGGTGGGGAGGGAGCTCCGTCCCGGGAAGGGAAGCCCGTCCCGGGAAGGGAATTTTAAGAAGAGAGGTTTCCAAACACCAGGAAACACTCTCCCTGCCGAGTCAGTGGCGAATCTTGGAAACACAGAGGGCAACATAACAGGAAGGAAAAATAAAGAAATAATTAAGACCAAGAGATTACAAGCCCAACAGTAACTCCCCCAGCGGAAAAGCGGCACAGACGCCTGCATCCGCCATTGGGAAGTGGGGGCAGGGCAGGGACGCGCGGGAGGCGCGGGCTGCAGTGCTTTGTAAGAATCGGGCAGGAACGCCCCACGCGCAACCAGAACGATCTAACTTGCGCTAGCAAACCAGACTGTGGGATAGCTACCACGCGAAAAGCTCGAACCGCCAGGACCGAGCACAGAACAAAGGACGGAACGGAAAAAGCCGGCTGCAGACCATCCCCCGCCGGGGACAGGCAGCCAGAGCCGTAAGGACTGGAAAGGGGCAATTGCAGACCCGGAGAGACTTTACTTACCTAACTGCAAGCAGGCCTCTTTGCTAAGACTTCTGGGGGTGCTGGACACTCACAATCTGCCTCACGGGGGACGCCAGCGGTCCACCCAGAAAGCTGAACAGCAGCGGCAGAAAAGGTGACACGCCGCGGCGATCGCGCTCGCCAAACTCCTGAGCTACTCGGACCTGGGAAGGGCACAAAGCGCAGTCTCAGCCGAATCTGTGCCTCTGAGGGCGGCCTGAGCGGCTTGGACCGGGGAAGTGCACGCAGCCTAGGGCCGGCCCCAGACGGTTCCCGGCGGAGCATCGTAGAGCCGGAGCGGTTTGTACGCTGCAAGAAGGGACAAGTCAGGCGGGGCTGAGACACTGTGCACACGACAGTGCTATTTGTTTGCAGCATCCCCCCTCCCCACAGCGCGACTGAACTAGTGAGCCTAAAAAACCAGCAAACAGAAGAAGTTAAACAGAGGGAACCACCTTGGAAGTGATCCCACACGGCCCAAAACATCAGAGAACGGCCAGATATATTTTTAATAATTTTAAAATCATTCCTTTTTTTTTTTTTCCTTTTTTTTTCTTCTTTTTTTTTCTAACTATTTTTTTAATTGTTAAGTCTTCTATTTATCCTCTAATTTTTATTTCTATAACCTACTATTAATATTTTTTAAAAAAAAAGACTTTTTTTTTTTTTTTTTTAAGGCAAACACCATATATAGCCTTTGGATGGTTGTTGGTGGTTTTTTGTTTTTTTTTGGTTTGTTTTGTTTTTTTGTTTGTTTGTTTTTTAAATAATTCTTGTATGTTTTTTTCTTTCTTCCTTTTTCCTTCTGCTTCTTTTCTTTAATATTGTATTTTTTAAAATCCAACCTCTACTCTAGATTTTTAATCTTTGCTCTTAGGTTTCTGTTGTCAATTTTGTACATCTAAAAACCCAAACTTCACTACCCAAATTTACCTGAGAGCGAGATTACTGGCTTGACCACTCTCTCCTCCTTTGGACTCTCCTTTTTCTCCACCAGGTGGCCTCTACCTCTTTTCTCCCCCATCTCTTCTCTATCCAACTCTGTGAATCTCTGTGTGTTCCAGCCAGTGGAGAACACCTAAGGAACTGGTTACAGGCAGGATTTGTCTCTCTCCTTCTCATTCCTCTCTCTTATCCCCCTGGTCACCTCAGTCTACTTCCTCCCTCTCCTCTTCCCCATATAACTCCGTAAATACCTCTGAGCGGTCCAGACTATAGAACACACATAAGGAAGTGACTACTGGCTAGCTTGCTCTCTCCTCTTTTGATCTCACCACATCTAATTCCAGTTACCTCTAACTACCCCCTCCATCTTCTCTTCTCCTTGTAACTCAGTGAACCTCTCTGAGTGTCCCTCAATGTGGAGAAACTTTTCATCTTTAACCTAGATGTTTTATCATCGGTGCTGTATAGTTGGAGAAGTCTAGAGGCTACTGTAAAAATAAAACTGAAAGCCAGAAGCAGGAGGCTTATGTCCAAAGCCTGAAAACATTAGAGAACTCTTGAATTCAGGGAACATTAAGCAATAGGAGCTCATCAAATGCCTTCATACCTACACTGAAACCAAGCTCCACCCAAGGGCCAACAAGTTCCAAAACAAGACATACCACTCAAATTCTCCAGCAACACAGGAACACTCCCCTGAGCTTCAATATACAGGCAGCTCAAAATTATTCCAAAACCCTTGATGTCTCATAACCCATTACTGGTCACTCCACTGCACTCCAGAGAGAAGAAACCCAGCTCCACCCACCAGAACTCCAACACAAGCCTCCCTAACCAGGAAACCTTGACAAGCCACTGATAGAACCCCATCCACAGTGAGGAAGCTCCATAATAAAGAAAACTCCACAAACTACCAGAATACAAAAAGGCCACCCCAAACCCAGCAATATAACCAAGATGAAGAGACAGAGGAATACTCAGCAGGTAAAGGAACAGGAGAGTTGCCCACCAAACCAAACAAAAGAGGAAGAAGTAGGGAATCTACCTGAGAAGGAATTCCGAATATTGATAGTGAAAATGATCCAAAATCTTGAAATCAAAATAGAATCACAGATAAATAGTCTAGAGACAAGGATTGAGAAGATGCAAGAAAGGTTTAACAAGGACCTAGATGAAATAAAAAAGAGTCAAAATATAATGAATAACGCAATAAATGAGATCAGAAACACTCTGGAGGCAACAAATAGTAGAATAACGGAGGCAGAAGATAGGATTAGTGAAATAGAAGATAGAATGGTAGAAATAAATGAATCAGAGAGGAAACAAGAAAAACGAATTAAAAGAAACGAGGACAATCTCAGAGACCTCCAGGACAATATGAAACGCTCCAACATTCGAATTATAGGAGTCCCAGAAGAAGAAGACAGAAAGAAAGACCATGAGAAAATCCTTGAGGAGATAATAGTTGAAAACTTCCCTAAAATGGGGAAGGAAATAATCACCCAAGTCCAAGAAACACAGAGAGTTCCAAATAGGATAAACCCAAGGCGAAACACCCCAAGACACATATTAATCAAATTAACAAAGATCAAACACAAAGAACAAATATTAAAAGCAGCAAGGGAAAAACAACAAATAACACACAAGGGGATTCCCATAAGGATAACAGCTGATCTTTCAATAGAAACTCTTCAGGCCAGGAGGGAATGGCAAGACATACTTAAAGTGATGAAAGACAATAACCTACATCCCAGATTACTGTACCCAGCAAGGATCTCATTCAAATACGAAGGAGAAATCAAAAGCTTTACAGAGAAGCAAAAGCTGAGAGAATTCAGCACCACCAAACCAGCTCTCCAACAAATTCTAAAGGATATTCTCTAGACAGGAAACACGAAAAGGGTGTATAAACCCGAACCCAAAACAATAAAGTAAATGATAACGGGATCATACTTATCAATAATTACCTTAAACGTAAATGGGTTGAACGCCCCAACCAAAAGGCAAAGACTGGCCGAATGGATACAAAAACAAGACCCCTCTATATGCTGCTTACAAGAGACCCACTTCAAAACAAGGGACACATACAGACTGAAAGTGAAGGGCTGGAAAAAGATATACCACGCAAATAGAGACCAAAAGAAAGCAGGAGTGGCAATACTCATATCCGATAAAATAGACTTTAAAACAAAGGCTGTGAAAAGAGACAAAGAAGGCCACTACATAATGATCAAAGGATCAATCCAAGAAGAAGATATAACAATTATAAATATATATGCACCCAACATAGGAGCACCGCAATATGTAAGACAAATGCTAACAAGTATGAAAGGGGAAATCAACAATAACACAATAATAGTGGGAGACTTTAATACCCCACTCACACCTATGGACAGATCAACTAAACAGAAAATTAACAAAGAAACGCAAACTTTAAATGATACATTAGATCAATTAGACCTAATTGATATCTATAGGACATTTCACCCCAAAACAATGAATTTCACCTTTTTCTCAAGTGCTCATGGAACCTTCTCCAGGATAGATCACATCCTGGGCCATAAATCTAAACTTGATAAATTCAAAAAAATCGAAATCATTCCAAGCATCTTTTCTGACCATAATGCATTAAGATTAGATCTCAATTACAGGAGAAAAACTACTAAAAATTCCAACATATGGAGGTTGAACAACACACTTCTGAATAACCAACAAATCATAGAAGAAATCAAAAAAGAAATCAAAATATGCATAGAAACTAATGAAAATGAAAACACAACAACCCAAAACCTGTGGGACACTATAAAAGCAGTGCTAAGAGGAAAGTTCATAGCAATACAGGCATACCTCAAGAAACAAGAAAAAAGTCAAATAAATAACCTAACTCTACAACTAAAGCAACTAGAAAAGGAAGAATTGGAGAACCCCAGAGTTAGTAGAAGGAAAGAAATCTTAAAAATTAGGGCAGAAATAAATGCAAAAGAAACAAAAGAGACCATAGCAAAAATCAACAAAGCCAAAAGCTGGTTCTTTGAAAGGATAAATAAAATTGACAAACCATTAGCCAGACTCATCAAGAAGCAAAGAGAGAAAAATCAAATCAATAAAATTAGAAATGAAAATGGAGAGATCACAACAGACAACACAGAAATACAAAGGATCATAAGAGACTACTATCAGCAGTTGTATGCCAATAAAATGGACAACATGGAAGAAATGGACAAATTCTTAGAAAAGTACAATTTTCCAAAACTGAACCAGGAAGAAATAGAAAATCTTAACAGACCCATCACAAGCACGGAAATTGAAACTGTAATCAGAAATCTTCCAGGAAACAAAAGCCCAGGTCCAGACGGCTTCACAGCTGAATTCTACCAAAAATTTCGAGAAGAGCTAACACCTATCCTACTCAAACTCTTCCAGAAAATTGCAGAGGAAGGTAAACTTCCAAACTCATTCTATGAGGCCACCATCACTCTAATACCAAAACCTGACAAAGATGTCACAAAAAAAGAAAACTACAGGCCAATATCACTGATGAACATAGATGCAAAAATCCTCAACAAAATTCTAGCAATCAGAATCCAACAACACATTAAAAAGATCATACACCATGACCAAGTGGGCTTTATCCCAGGGATGCAAGGATTCTTCAATATCCGCAAATCAATCAATGTAATTCACCACATTAACAAACTGAAAAATAAAAACCATATGATTATCTCAATAGATGCAGAGAAGGCCTTTGACAAAATTCAACATCCATTTATGATTAAAACTCTCCAGAAAGCAGGAATAGAAGGAACATACCTCAACATAATAAAAGCTATATATGACAAACCCACAGCAAACATTATCCTCAATGGTGAAAAATTGAAAGCATTTCCCCTAAAGTCAGGAACAAGGCAAGGGTGTCCACTTTCACCGCTACTATTCAACATAGTTCTGGAAGTTTTGGCCACAGCAATCAGAGCAGAGAAAGAAATAAAAGGAATCCAAATTGGAAAAGAAGAAGTCAAACTCTCACTGTTTGCAGATGACATGATCCTCTACATAGAAAACCCTAAAGACTCCACCAGAAAATTACTAGAGCTCATCAATGAATATAGTAAAGTTGCAGGATATAAAATCAACACACAGAAATCCCTTGCATTCCTATACACCAATAATGAGAAAGTAGAAAAAGCAATTAAGGAAACAATTCCATTCACCATTGCAACGAAAAGAATAAAATACTTAGGAATATATCTACCCAAAGAAACTAAAGACCTATATACAGAAAACTATAAAACACTGATGAAAGCAATCAAAGAGGACACTAATAGATGGAGAAATATACCATGTTCATGGATCGGAAGAATCAATATAGTGAAAATGAGTATACTACCCAATGCAATTTACAAATTCAATGCAATCCCTATCAAGCTACCAGCCATATTTTTCACAGAACTAGAACAAATAATTTCAAGATTTGTATGGAAATACAAAAAACCTCGAATTGCCAAAGCAATCTTGAGAAAGAAGAATGGAACTGGAGGAATCAACTTGCCTGACTTCAGGCTCTACTACAAAGCCACAGTCATCAAAACAGTATGGTACTGGCACAAAGACAGACATATAGATCAATGGAACAAAATAGAAAGCCCAGAGATAAATCCACACACATATGGACACCTTATCTTTGACAAAGGAGGCAAGAATATACAATGGAGTAAAGACAATCTCTTTAACAAGTGGTGCTGGGAAAACTGGTCAACCACTTGTAAAAGAATGAAACTAGATCACTTTCTAACACCACACACAAAAATAAACTCAAAATGGATTAAAGATCTAAATGTAAGACCAGAAACTATAAAACTCCTAGAGGAGAACATAGGCAAAACACTCTCAGACATAAATCACAGCAGGATCCTCTATGATCCACCCCCCAGAATTCTGGAAATAAAAGCAAAAATAAACAAATGGGATCTAATTAAAATTAAAAGCTTCTGCACAACAAAGGAAAATATCAGCAAGGTGAAAAGACAGCCTTCTGAATGGGAGAAAATAATAGCAAATGAAGCAACTGACAAACAACTAATCTCAAAAATATACAAGCAACTTATGCAGCTCAATTCCAGAAAAATAAATGACCCAATCAAAAAATGGGCCAAAGAACTAAATAGACACATCTCCAAAGAAGACATACGGATGGCTAACAAACACATGAAAAGATGCTCAACATCACTCATTATCAGAGAAATGCAAATCAAAACCACAATGAGGTACCACTTCACACCAGTCAGAATGGCTGCGATCCAAAAATCTGCAAGCAATAAATGCTGGAGAGGGTGTGGAGAAAAGGGAACCCTCCTACACTGTTGGTGGGAATGCAAACTAGTACAGCCACTATGGAGAACAGTGTGGAGATTCCTTAAAAAATTGCAAATAGAACTCCCTTATGACCCAGCAATCCCACTGCTGGGCATACACACCGAGGAAACCAGAATTGAAAGAGACACATGTACCCCAATGTTCATCGCAGCACTGTTTATAATAGCCAGGACATGGAAACAACCTAGATGTCCATCAGCAGATGAATGGATAAGAAAGCTGTGGTACATATACACAATGGAGTATTACTCAGCCGTTAAAAAGAATTCATTTGAATCAGTTCTGATGAGATGGACGAAACTGGAGCCGATTATACAGAGTGAAGTAAGCCAGAAAGAAAAACACCAATACAGCATACTAACACATATATACGGAATTTAGAAAGATGGCAATGACGACCCTGTATGCAAGACAGGAAAAAGACGCAGCTGTCTATAACGGACTTTTGGACTCAGAGGGAGAGGGAGAGGGTGGGATGATATGGGAGAGTGGCATTCTATCATGTATACTATCATGTAAGAATTGAATCGCTAGTCTATGTCTGATGCAGGATACAGCATGCTTGGGGCTGGTGCATGGGGATGACCCACAGAGATGTTATGGGGAGGGAGGTGGGAGGGGGGTTCATGTTTGGGAACACATGTAAGAATTAAAGATTTTAAAATTAAAAAAAAATAAAAATAAAATAAAAAAAAAAAAAAAAAAAAAAAAAAAAAAAAAATAAAAATGAATACATCATAGGTAGGAATAAGAGGCAGTATGTTGCCAATTTCAGTGAAATGGTTGGAAGAACCAGTTTGGGTAGCTTCATTGGTTCTCAACCCTGGTTATGTCATAATTATCTGAGCTGCTTCGAAAAATGCCAGTGCCTGACCTCCCCCCTCACCACCCCCCCGCCCCCCACACACAGATACTGATTGAATAGGTCTATAAGGGGCTCAGGCAGTCCTAAAAATCAACTGGAGTTGGTTTAGAGCAGTGGTGCTCACAGTGTGATCTTCAGACCAGCAGCAGCATCATAACCAGAGAACTTGTTAGTTCAGTTCAGTTCATTTCAGTCGCTCAGTCATGTCCGACTCTTTGCGACCCCATGAATCGCAGCACACCAGGCCTCCCTGTCCATCACCAACTCCCGGAGTTCACCCAGACTCACGTCCATCGAGTCAGTGATGCCATCCAGCCATCTCATCCTCGGTCGTCCCCTTCTCCTCCTGCCCCTAATCCCTCCCAGCATCAGAGTCTTTTCCAATGAGTCAACTCTTCGCATGAGGTGGCCAAAGTACTGGAGCTTCAGCTTTAGCATCATTCCTTCCAAAGAAATCCCAGGACTGATCTCCTTTAGAATGGGCTGGCTGGATCTCCTTGCAGTCCAAGGGACTCTCAAGAGTCTTCTCCAACACCACAGTTCAAACGCATCAATTCTTCGGTGCTCAGCCTTCTTCACAGTCCAACTCTCACATCCATACATGACCACAGGAAAAATCATAGCCTTGACTAAATGGACCTTAGTCGGCAAAGTAATGTCTCTGCTTTCGAATATACTATCTTGGTTGGTCATAACTTTTCTTCCAAGGAGTAAGTGTCTTTTAATGTCATGGCTGCAATCACCATCTGCAGTGATTTTGGAGCCCCCCCCCCCCCAAAAAAAAAGAGAACTTGTTAAAATAAAGGTTTTCAGGCCTCACCTAACTGTACTGAATCAGATTCAGGGATGGTGCCCAGCCATCTTCATTTCAACAAGCCCCCTAGGTGATTCTAATGTACCACCTAGTTTGCCCACTGATTAGAAAATTTCTGTGGGACTGTTTCAGAATCAAGTCTTCCTGGATTTGGTTTTAAAGTCTCTGGCTTTTTGAAGCATTCCTCTTTTTATATCATGGTATTAATTTCAATCTTAAGCCATTTTTTGTATGAACTGCATATGGATATTTCTATTTTCTAAAATTCCCCCTCCATTTCTTAAATTCTTTGCCCATAAGTTTTCATCTCCCCTGCAGCTGATTGCTTTTGCCCTTTCTTTTCCTATTTCTTCTCTTCCTGAATCAGCTTCTTTTTACAAATTCACATCTTTATCTGCTTTGGGGATATCCACCTTGCACTGCAAGGTTTTGCATTCATTTTCCAGTCAAGCTTAGCTAAATGCAGAGAATGAATCTCATGTTCTTTGTTTTCTCTTCCAGCTCATGCCTGGCTGACACCTCATCACTCAGTTTGGATGGGAAATGGCCTCAGTCTTTTCCAGCTATTGTTAACAAAGATTATATCCAGGAGATATATATCACCTGTCATCTCTGATTAATTTTGTCTCCTCACTCTGGTGATTTACCAGTTATTTCAGCTGCCCAGTGCAATTATTCAAAACTTCAAATTCATTTTCTTTGTAAACAAGAGTTTCCTCGAGGTTTTTCTGAATTTTATAGTCAACTGTAATTTTATTGGTTTTCTCAGCTAAGTGTTCCCTTTATTCTGGTTGGCTGCTTCCTACAGGAATTGCTCCATGCTCTCCTTGGGTCTAGATTTTTTTCTATCAAATCTGCCAGATGTCAAACTTCATCTTCTCTTTGCCAAGTTTTGCTGCATTAGAACATTTTTTCCACCTCCAACATTTTATAGGATATCTTGAAAATATTTGTAATATTTCCATACCCTTCTTGCCTTCCAATACCTTATTCTACTTGTTTGATTTTATCTCATCTATTTTGTGTTTTATACTTTTTTGTGTGGTTTATACTTCTTTTGTTGTTATTTAGTTGCTCAGTCATGTCCAGCCCTTTCATGACCCCATGGACTGTAGCCCCCCAGGCTCCTCTGGCCACGGAATTTCCCAGGCAAGAATACTGGAGTGGGTTGCCATTTCCCTCTCCAGGGGATCTTCCTGACTCAGGAATGGAACCCACATCTACCTTGGCAGGCAGATTCTTTACCAGTGAGTCACCTGGGAAACCCCTTATACTTTCTGCTGCTGCTGCTGCTGCTAAGTTGCTTCAGTCGTGTCTGATTCTGTGCGACCCCAGAGACGGCAGCCCACCAGGCTCCCCCGTCCCTGGGATTTTCCAGGCAAGAGCACTGCAGTGGCGTGCCATTGCCTTCTCCGTTTATACTTCCTAAGTTTCCCCAAACAAGCATGCTTTCTACCAGCATTTCTTTTACCATTTGATTCATTTTTTTAAAGATGCTGATTAGAATCTTTATGGATTCTCTTCCTCAGAGAGATGTTTATATTTTATCTTGATTTTCACCCCTCCCCCCAAGTCTTTGCTGCTTTAATTTTCTGTCCCTATTTGACAATCTTTATTTCAAGATAAATTTTTGTAAATCAGTTGCGTTGTCATTTATCTTTATTGTGGAAAGGAATAATCTCCGAAAGATGGTTATCTCAAGGACCTCATCTTCTTTGGGAACTTAGCAAGTTTGTTGAGTTTCAACTGTGGGCTTTTCTTAAAGGGTTTCATTGAGAAGTAGTTCATTTTCTCTCTTTCTCATGTGAATCCTGTTTTCTCCCCCAAAGTATCCAACTCCATTTCCTCTGAGAAAACAAACGCTGTCTGTACCTATTGACCATGCTGCCAGTAAGCCTCTCTTCCTCTCCCTCTCTCTCCCGTGTGCTCTCTCATACTTGATATTTAGTTGGATTAAATTATTCAGGAATTACCTACCATCAAACAACCCAAAGCTCCCACTAACTTGTAACACACATGCATGCAGTTCCTTCATTTTGTTGTGTTTATTTTAGTATTGCAACTAGAAATAATTTTTATTTCTTGAGTTTTATATTCTTCCAAGTTTATTGACATATCATTGACATACAGCACTGAATAAGTTTCAGATGTGCAGTATAATGATTCCACTTACATATATCATGAAACAATTATCACAATAAGCTTGGTGAACACAAATAATCACATACTGATATAAAAATAAATGGAAACAAATTTTCCTTGTGATAAGATTCTAAATATTTACTCTCTTAACAAGTTTCATATATAGCATACAGAAACGTTCATGATATTTATCATGTTGCACATTACACTCAGTTATTTTATCTTGGTACTGCTGATCCTGGTCGCGATGCCAACTGTCTCTCTGTATCTGACTGTGTGCACTCTTCTTAACCCACGCTAGGCAAGGGGTGAGCTAAGAGGCTGAAAGAAAATACCAGGAGTCATAAGAACTGTCGGAGAAGGTGATGGCACCCCACTCCAGTACTCTTGCTTGGAAAATCCCATTGATGGAGGAGCCTGGTGGGCTGCGGACCATGGGGTCCTGAAGAGTTGGACATGACTGAGCGACTTCACTTTTACTTTTCACTTTCATGCATTGGAGAAGGAAATGGCAACCCACTCCAGTGTTCTTGCCTGCAGAATCCCAGGGACGGGGGAGCCTGATGGGCTGCCGTCTCTGGGGTCGCACAGAGTCGGACACGACTGAAGCGACTTAGCAGCAGCAGCAGCAGCAGCAGCAGAACTGTAGATGCATTTATTCTCTCCTGGCTGGCGCAGCAGCCATAGTAGCAGACACAACATAACATAATTGCACACAGCCCTCCAGGGCTTTTCCAGGTGAACTTATATATTTACAGAAGAAAAGTAGCCTGAGTCCAAGTGAGTACATTCTGATGTGCTGCACAGCGCTATGAGTGATCTTAGCTGTTACATAAATCTCATGCCGCGCATGCGCAGTGCTTTAAGTGATCTCAGCTGTTACATAGTTATTTACAAACCGTGGGGCAAGAGTGAGAGGCCCTGGGGTGCGAGAGAGCCTGACCATGCCATCTTCACTAATTTGCTCTTTCCCTACAATCTTGTAACTGGATGTTTGTACCTTTTGACTGCCTTCATTAAATTCTCCCTTGCCTCCTCTGGTACCCACGAATCTGATCTCTTTTTCTATGAGTGTGTTTGTTTTTGAAATATAATTGACTTAGACCACTATGTTAGCTCCTGCTATACAACACAGTGACTTGGTATTTCTATACATTTCAAAATGATCATGAAAAATCTAGTTATGATGTGTCACTATGCAAAGGTATGACATAATAATTGATGACATTCCCCACACCATACATTTTGTAACTGTGACTCATTTATCTTGTAACTGGAAGCGTGCACCTCTTAATCTTCCTTACCTATTTCTCTCCTCCCCACACTGTCTCCCCTCTGGCAACCACCTGTTTGTTCTTTGTTTCTGTGTATTATGTTTGTTCATTTGTTTTGCTTTTTAAATTACACATATGAGTGAAATAACTTAGCATAATACACTCTAGGTCCATTCATGTTGTCACAAATGGCAAGATCGCATTCTTTTTTATGGCTGAGTAATAGTCCATCAAACCAATATATCGCATCTTCTTTGTCTATTCATCTATTGATGGGCACTTAGGTTGCTTCCACACCCTGGCTATTGTAAATAATGTTGCAGTGAATATTGGAATGCATATCTTTTCTAGTTAGTGTTTTCATTTCCTTTGTATAAATATCCAGGAGTGGAATGAAATTGATGGATTATATGGTAGCTCTAGTTTTAATTTTTTTGAGGAAGCTCCATAACTGTTTTTCATAGATTACATTCCCACCAACAGTACATGAGTGTTTCCTTTTCTCCACATCCTTGCCAACATTTGTTGTTTGTTGTCTTTTTGGTAATAGCCATTCTGACAGGTATGAGGTGGTATGGTAACATTTTTTGGCTGCAGGAAGCAGCATGCAGGATCTTAGTTCCTTGACCATGGATCGAATTCATGCCCCCTGCAGTGGGAGTACACACTCTTAGCCACTGAACTGCCAGGGGAATCCTTCACTGTGGGTTTGATTTGCATTTCCCTGATGATTAGTGATGTTGAACATCTTTTCATGTGCCCGTTACCCATATATATGTCTTCTTTGAAAAAATGTCTATTCAACCCTTTGGTCCATTTTTAAACCAGGTCATTTGGCTTATTGTTGAGTTGTATGAAGTCTTTGTATATTTTGGATATTAATTCTTTGTTAGATATATTGTTGGCAAATATCTTCTCCCATTTAATAGGTGGTCTTTTCATTTTGCTGAAAATTTCCTTTGCCATACAAAAAGTTTTTAGTTCGATATAGTCCCATTTTTTCATTTATTGTTTTTTTTTTTTCCTTGCTTTAGGAAACATATTCAAGTAAATATTACTAAGACTAATGTCAAAGAGTCTATGTTTTCTTCTAGAAGTTAAATGGTTTCAGATCTTATGCTTAAGTCTTTAATCCATGTGAATTTATTTTTATATGTGGTGTGAGAAAGTAAATTGGTTTGAATCTTTTGCATGTAGCTGTTCGGTTTCCCTAACACCATTTATTAAAGAGATTGTCTTTTCCTCCATTGTATATTCTTGCTCTATTTGTCAGAGATAGTTGCCCTTACAAATATGATCATTTCTAGACTCTGTCTGCTGTTCCATTGGTCTATGTGGATATTTTTGTGCCAGTACCATACTGTTTTTATTACTCTAGCTTTGTAGTACAGTTTGGAATTAGGGAGTCTGACATTAATGTCTCCAAATTTATTCTTCTTTCTCAAGATAATTTTGGCTATTTGGAGTTGTTTGTGTGTTTCCAAAGCAATTTTAAAATAATTTGTCCTACTTCTGTGAAAAATGCCATTGGTATTTTGTTAGAGATTACATTGAATCTGTAGATTGCCTCAGGTAATGTAGTTATTTTAGCAGTATTAATTCTTCCAATCCATGAGCCCAGTCTATCTTTCCATCTGTTTCTATCATCTTCCGTTTCTTTCATCAGAGTTCAATAGTTTTCCAAGAACAATTCTTTTGCCTCTTTTGTTAAGCTTACTGCTGTTATTTTATTCTTTTTGATGCAGTGATATGTGGGATATTTTGTCTTTCTCTTTTTGTTATTTGAATGGGATTGTTTTCTTAACTTCTCTTTTTGATTGTCCAGTATTATAGAACCACAATAAATTTCTATATATTAATTTTGCATCCCACAACTTTACCAAACTCATTGATGAATGCAGGTATGCTGTAGGTGGCATCTGAAGGATTTTCTATATAGAGAGTCATGACATCTATAAACAGTGAGAGTTTTACATCTTCCTTTCCAGTTTGAATTTCTCTTATTTAATTTTTTTCTTGTCTGATTTCTGTGGTTTGGACTTCCAAAACTGTGTTCCAAAATCCATTCTGACTCTGAAATCCATTTTATTTCCCTCTACCAAATACAAACAGGAACTGAGTTCCAAACCAAACTAAATAATTAGAGGCTGCTTCTAAGTCAAATCCAGGAGCATAATCTGAGGACTAGATGGGCTCAGTAAATAGTAAATTAAATCAGATGGGAAACAACTTCAGAGTGTAATTTTAAAAACTTCAAAAGCACTGCTTTCTCTCAAATATATAGGCAATTTGTGTTCATTAATAGCAGGAACTCATTAATGGCTTAATCAGTAAAATGGTAAAGTTGGGTCAAAGGAGAGAAGCATATATTATCTATGAAAGGAAAAAAAATGTTAAAATAAGATTGTCAATTAAATGCAAAATTGTTAATGTACTACAAAAAAAATCAAGTTGTTTTATTGTCCTGTAGTACAGAACAGAAATTATTTTCAAATTATCAGAATTCTATTAATAGAAGTTAACATTTTACTTTGCAGAGTCCGGGCTATAATCAAAGAAACATTGTGCTTTGGACCTCCCTGGTGATCCAGTGGTTAAGAACTTGCTTTCTAATGCAGGGGATGTGGGTTTGATTCCTGGGAAGGGAAATAAGATCCTTACATGTTGTGGGAAAACTAAGCCCACTCACCATAACTGCTGAGCTCATGCAGTCTAGAACCTGAGCTCTGCAACAAGAGAAGCCTGCGCACTACAACTAGAGAAGCCCCATGTGCCACAACTAGAGAGCTTATGTGCTGCCCAATCTCAGTTCCCCAATCAGGAATCAAACCCATGCCCCCTGCAGGGCAGTTGTAGAGTCTTAGCCATTGCATCACAAGGGAAGTCCCTAAAGTAATTTGCTTTATATTTAAAAGCTTTTACTGATCATTCTACATTCTTCATAGCACCAAAACTATGTATAATAAATTGAAAAACAAATTTATTGCTGATGACCATAAAGGTAGTCATGTTTTAAGATGTATTGTAAAATTACTACAATTATTGGTAATTCACAATTGGTAAAAACATTATAAATCTACTGCAAATTTTTATGGATAAGTATTCACAAAAAGCAAAAATATTTTGCACATGCTTCTCTTAATGAAATAAGTGAGACTTGTCCTCAATTTATACACTGTGGCTATTTATAAAGGAAGTAAATATATCCTTATTGCTAATAAGACATAGATCTGATCAGGGATTCTACTTCTGTTCTTCCTTTTGTATATTTAAATGTTATGAAAGTTTGTTCTAATAAACAGAACACAGGATTAGAAGGAGTTTTGCAATAACAATGACATTTTATTTTTTGAATTTTCAAAATACATGCCAAAATTACATTGTGATTGATCTATCAGAATAATCTTTTAATGCTTCTATCAACTACGAGCTTGACAAACTCCTCCTTCAGTTTTACTGAAAGCTCATGATTGGAAAACTTTGTAAAAGGTTTTCTATCCCAATCACTAGATCTGTTTAGTACCCCAGTTTCTAGGAAAAATAGCAAAAAGGCTTTATCAAGAATAATCAAATGCTATTAAATAGACTTACTTATTAGTCTTTCAACTAGATATATACTCTGAAAAGTTTTGGAAAATCAAAATGTTACTAATTTTTATATACTTTTGCAAATGAAATATTTTTTATAAAATGTCTTGAAGTCTTAGATGCCTTAAATGTCCATGCTTTCATCTTTCAGGTGATAATTTACAGATTGATCTACAGATTAATTCATGGGAAATTTCCCTGAATAACCTAACTGACAAACTTGGCCTCATTTTTAAACCTCACCAGCCAAATTCATCTTATCTTTCAGAAAAAAGTGGGATATCACTGTTGTATACAAATAGATATGCTATGTTGCATATTGAAACATCCATCTTACAGAATGCATCTTGTAATGCACATTACTGAAAACATGATAAAATGTATTAACTTTATGTTATTTAAAATAATATCTTGCTTCTCATTATTTAATTTGTAATTATTCAACATATCTAAAATAGAAATTATTCATAAAGCAAGGAGTATGCTAATATTTCTTTATTTGTATGTGTGTATATGTGTGTATGTGTGTGTATGAGCCTTGTGTTCAGCTTCTGAGAATAATGATATAATATTCAGCTCAGTTCAGTTGCTCATTCGCGTCTGACTCTGCAACCCCATGGACTGCAGACCTCCCTGTCCACCACCAACTCCCGGAGCTTGCTCAAACTCATGTCCATCGAGTCAGTAATGTCATCCAACCTTCTAATCCTCTGTTGTCCTCTTCTTCTCCTGCCTTCAATCTTTCCCAGAGTCAGGGTCTTTTCAGATGAGACAGTTCTTCACATCAGGTGGCCAAAGTACTGATATTATATAATGTAGTATTAGCATTATATGCTCATATATAATGAATTAGTAAGACTAAGAATTAGTAAGACTTTCTTCGGTTTCATTAGCTATCGTGATCAAACAATATGTATTTAATTGAAAGAATATCATAAATTGCTAAAAACAAATTAATCTGACAACAGTACATAATTTAATTTTTTAACTGCAGGAAAACAATGTGACATTTATAAAATGAAACTCAATAAGGTTATGTAATCAAGATAAATAGCTAATAATATTGTTTGATAAAATAGGTTTTAATTATTTTATTGAATAATAATAAATGTGAAGGAAGTCTCATAAAACTTGATCTCTGATTGGTACTCAGAACAAGGTGAAAACTCCCATAAAACAGCTTAAGTGAATTAGAGTCACTAACGTCATTCTTCATTCATTCAGAGGCTCTTTTCCTCCCTTATCTGGGGATGAGGATTAAAAATAATAGACATTGCTTATGTTTAAACACATGAAAGAAATTGGTATTTTAGCTTTCAGTGTTTCTTATGGTCTCTTTGCTTTGTTCTCATGGAATCTGCCTCAAGTGAGATCCCTCCTTTGACAGTATTCAGGAATTTAAGAGGTTAGGCAGTACACACTCATTTCTTTACATCTGAATTAAGAAACATTAGAAATGAATAGTCATGAAACATCTGTGACATAAAAAGAACTATATTTAGTATTTGCCCCCATTGCCTGGCACACAGCTCCTAAAACCCTTGGAATTGCTGAGTATGCTACTGAGATGACTAGTGGCTATGGCTCTTAATAATCTCAGAATGGGGACTGGCTGCTAAAGGAACCAGTCATGTGATTAGAGGGTTGTAATTTTCAGCCCCACTTGGGACTGCAGGTCGAGTTAATTACCTATGGCTGATGATTTAATTAGTCATGCCTGTGTCATGGGGGCTTCCCAGGTGGCATTAATGGTAAAGAACCTGCTTACCAATGTCAATGCAAGAGACATAAGAGAAGCCTGAATGTGTGTGTGTGTGTGTGTGTGTGTGCGAGTTATGGGTGCGCTCAGTTGCTCAGTTGTGCAGGACTCTGCAGCACCATGGACTGCAGCCCACCAGGATCCTTTGTCCATGGAATTTCTCAGACAAGAATACTGGAGTAGGTTGCCTTTTCCTTCTCCAGGGAATTTTTCTGACCCAGGGATCATGGCGTCTCCTGCATTTCAGATGGGTTCTTTATCACTAGCACAACCCAGGACTCCTGAATATGTATGTGTGTTAGTCACTCAGTTGTGTCTGACTCTTTGCAACCCCATGCACTGTATGTAGCCCACCAGGCTCCTCTGTCCATGCGATTCTCCAGGCAAGAACACTGGAGTGGATGGCCAGTATTCTGGAGTGGGTAGCCAGATCTCCAAGGGATCTTCCCAACCTAAGGATTGAACCTGGGTCTCCTCCACTGTAGGCAGATTCTTTACCATCTGAGCCACAAGGTAAGCCTGAATAAAAAACCTAAATGAAGGAGTTGGGAGAGCTTCTGGGTTGATGAGCACTTTGAGGTGCTGGGAGAGAGGCATGCATAGAGAGCAGGGAAATTCTGCATCCCTTCCTTCATACCTTGGCCTTTGCATCTCCTCCATCTGGTTGTTCCTGAGTTGTATTCTTTAGTAAAAAAAAGGAGTAATAGTAAGTAAGGTGCTTTTCTGAGCACCTCAAAATTTTGAGCCATTCAAGCACATTATCAAACATGGAAAGGGAGTTGTGGAACCCTCAGATTTACAGCCAATTGGACTAAAGCACCAGAAGCTTGGACTTGTTATTGGCGTCTGAAGTGGGGGCAGTCTTGTAGAACTGAGCCCTTAAACTATGTGACCTTTGGCTGACCTTTGGCTAACCTTAGGTAGATAATGTTCGAATTGAATTGAGTTGAGGATCCCCAGCTTGGTGTCAGAGACAATTAGTTGATATTGGAAGAAATTTACACTTTTGTCGTGAGAAGTGTGTGAAATAGAGAAATGGAATTCTTTTTTCTTTTTATAAAAGATATCAAATTCTAAAATAAGTACTTAAAAAATTAATTAGCTTTCATAAATACAAGAAGAAACCAAAAATGGTAAAAAATGAGCTAAGCATGCAAATAAATATTATGAAAAATAACTCCAACAAACCAAAGATAAAAGAAATATTAGAATAATGGTATAAGTCTGTGAAAGCTTGAACAGTAGAAATAGCATCAAATAGTTTTAGTAAAGTAAAACAAAATATTTGTTATTTGAAAGCTTAACAAGAAAGATTTCTGGCAAGACTGAATGGGGAGGGGGAATGGAATTTGCAAATAGATAAATGCATAAAGCAACTAGAAAGGCTATATATATGTCCCAAAATGTAAAATAAAAGCAAAATCTTAAGACCAACCTAGACAGCATATTGAAAAGCAGAGACACTACTTTGCCAACAGTTCCATCCAGTCAAAGCTATGGTTTTTCCAGTAGTCATGTATGGATGTGAGAGTTGGACTGTAAAGAAAGCTGAGCACCGAAAAATTGATGCTTTTGAACTATCAAAAGTGGTGTTGGAGAGACACGTGTACCCCAATGTTCATCGCAGCACTGTTTATAATAGCCAGGACATGGAAGCCACCTAGATGTCCATCAGCAGACAAATGGATAAGAAAGCTGTGGTATATATACACAATGGAATATTACTCAGCCATTAAAAAGAATACATTTGAATCAGTTCTAATGAGGTGGGTGAAACTGGAGCCGATTATACAGAGTGAAGTAAACCAGAAAGAAAAACGCCAATACAGTATACTAAAGCATATATATGGAATTTAAAAAGATGATAATGATAACCCTGTATGCGAGACAGCAAAAGAGACCCAGATGTATAGAACAGACTTGTGGACTCTGTGGGAGAGGGGGAGGGTGGGATGATTTGGGAGAATGGCATTGAAACATGTATACTATCATGTAAGAAACGAACCTAGACTAACCCTAACCCTAACCCTAAATTCTATTAAAATACAAAAAATAAAAAATTTTTTTAAAAATTGGTGTTGGAGAAGACTCTTGAGAGTTCCTTGGACTGCAAGGAGATCAAACCAGTCCATCCTAAAGGAAATCAGTCCAGAATATTCATTAGAAAGACTGATGTGGGAGCTGAAACTCCAATACTATGGCCACCTGATGCAAAGAACTGAATCATTGGAAAAGACTCCTGATTCTGGGAAAGACTGAAGGCAAGAGGAGAAGGGGATGACAGAGGGTGAGATTGTTGGATGGCCAGCTCAATGGACATGAGTTTTATTGAGAGTTGGTGATAGATAGATAGATAGGGAGGCCTGGCATGCTGCAGTCCATGGGGAGCTCAAAGAGTCAGACAAGACTGAGTGACTGAACTGAATTGAACTGAATGAACTACTCTATTCTGTTAATTTGAATACCTAGATAGAATGAATAAATTATTAGAAAAATAACTACAAATATAATCAAAGTGGAGAAAATTGAAATGAACCAGTAAAAATTAAAGAAATTTATTTGTCAAAGACCTCCTTTTCTCAATTACCCAATGTCTGGTTTTGTAAGTATTACCTCCCAAATATTTAAGAATGGTTAAGTCCTATTTTTTACTCCAGAATCTAGCAAAAGAGAAAAGTCTGCCTCTCCATAACTGATAAAGTAAGACAGAATTTTAAATGACCAGTATAATCAAGCATCATTAAAGATTTTAAAAGGGGGGCAATGTGATCATATCTATAATCGAAGATCCCTCTTCAAGGGATCCCTTCAAGAAGATCCCTGTGTTGCATAAGACATGAGCTGGGATGAAGTTTAGATTGAGAGAGGAGAGGTCAAGTTGGAACAATTCTGCAAAAGTCAAGATGAGAAGATAAGAACATGAACTAAGAAAACAACAATCATGATGGAAGAGATGGATTATAGAGCTTTGAAGAAATTGAATTGACCTTAATAACCTATTAGCCCTGAGAAGTGACAATGAGACGGTCTCTGAGGAGATAGCCAAACTTCTGACTTAGAAGAACAAGGGAGTCAGTCCCATTAACTAGGCTGAGGGTGAAGGTATTTGCCAAAAGGAAAAGGTATATAGTTAACCAAGAGGAGGAGGAATATATTGATGATTTTTAGATGCCATAAGCTCTAGTAAGCAGATGAATATAAGGATGTAGATCACAGGAGGAAATTCTGAGTCAAAGATTTGGAGGATTTCAGCATACAGAAGATAATGAAAGACTGGTTGGTGAGATGCATCAGCTGAAACAATGTGTACAGTGAGAAGGACAGGGAAAGGAAGAAGACATAAACAAGTATCTGTGGTGTCTTTCAAATCTTCTCTGCTAGCACTGCATCCTCTAGCTAAGGGCATTGTCTGTGGAACGTGGCTTCCCAGGCAGTGAGTGGCTGGAGACACTATAGTGTTAACCCCTAGGAAGAGCCTTCAGTCAGGAGGATGTGGAGTGGTTGGTAGAGATGCCCCAGTCTCCCCCCAAATGGTTAGGGCAGAGCTTTTCCTACACTGTCGCTCAGAAGCCCCAGTGAGACTGATCACCTGCCCATAATGGTGATGCATTTCTACTGATAAGGTAACTTTTGTCAGCTCCTGTCTGCCCTGTCTCACTTCCCCACTTCATACCATGGTTTCCTACAATCTACACACAAATTCTTGGTTCAGGAAAACCAAACTATCACAAGGAAGGTAAGTGCCAGAGAAGGAAGGTGAGCTTTGGAGAGAGGGTGTAGAGGAAACCGAGGGAAACCAGTCTGATATTGTAAAAGGCAAAGGAGAAAGTGATTTTAAAAGGAGGGGATACAAATATGTAAGACTCCACTCATAAGGGGCATCTGGAGTAGTCAAGCTCATAGAAACAGAAAGTAGGATGGTGGTTGCCAAGGGCTGGTGGGAGGAGAGATGGACTGTTGTTGAATGGAAAAATTTTGGAGATTGGTTGCACAACAATGTGAATATATTTAACCTTACTGAATGGTACTCTTAAAAATGATTAAGATGATAAATTTTATGTTGTATTTATTTTGCCACAATTAAATTTGTAAGTGAAAAAAAAGAGAGATGGTAACAAATGGTATCAAATCCTGAGAAAGTTCTTTTTTTTTAATTTTTTTTTTCTGAGAAAGGTTTTAAAAGATAAGAAAAGACAAAGATGTATAGACATGTCAAAATTGGGGTTCTGAAGAATTCAGAAGAGAGATTTCATTGTAACAAGGGTGGTTCGAGCTGGAAAGCTGTGAATTGGGATGTGCTTGGGTGAGATTAGTAAACACTGAATATTTATACCAAATGCTAGAAAACAGTGGAGCAGGTGAAAGTTAAAGTAATCTGCTTCTTGTATAGTCTTGTAGTTCCATGAGAAAACATAAAATGAACTATTTCTCCACTTATAGACCATTTATGATTGAGAACCAGCTGTACTGATCTCTGTAGCATTCTGTCATTTATTCACCCATTCTATAATATAGTTGGAGAGAGAGTACAAAAGAGAAATAGCAGTGAACAAAATTAGGCGTAGTTCCTGCATCTATGACCTTATGGTGGAGTGATCCAGTGAGGGGAATGGAGAGCAGTCAAATACTCATACAAATTAATAGTACAGACGCTCCTACAAACAGTACCTATCATTAATGCTTTAGAAACAGAGCTGCATGGTGCTATGATCACATTAGAATTGCTAGTGGATCCAACAAGGAAGGCAAAGTCAGTCATGGTGGTGCAGGATGAGGGGTTGAGTTACTGGAAGTAGGGGAGTAGAGGAAGAGGAGGAAGACAGAGAGAATAGTACGTGCAAAGGGCCTGGAAGGAGAGGAAGAAATGGCAAGATATGAGCTTAAAGAAGGCTCCAGGGGCTGGAACGAAAAGAGCCCAGTTCAAGAGCTAGAGAGAAAGGGAGAGGGTCAAAGGAGTCAGGCTTTGCTGCCCATCTTAGAGAGAGATGACTTCCTCTGTAAAGCAAGAAGAAGTCTGAGAAATGCTTTAAATGGAATGGGAATGGATGGCAGTGTGACACGATCTCTCTGGTGCCAAAGTGGTAAATTAACGGAAGAGGGCAATAGTGAAGACGGTGAGCTTCATCAGGAGGGCAATAACAGTCTTAGCAAGAGAAAACAGTATCCGAGGCTGGCTGGTGGCCACGGTGATGGAAAGCCTGGAAGAATTCAAGACATAGCTAGGGAAAAAGAGAACACTGGGTCTTGAGTTTCCCATGGAGATATGAATGTAAAGAGATCCCATAGAACAAAAAGGAAATTAGGCAGAACCCAAAAGCTTCCCAGGCTACAGCAACCAAGTGAGCAGAATATACATCATAACACATCATGGTGCTAGGGTGGGGTGAGAGTAGTTGCAGGTAGTTGAGTCAAACCAGTTATGGTGCCCAGATCTGTAAGGTCAAATTCTGGGCCAAGGAGGTAACTATAATTGTGGACACGGAGGACTGCATTGGGGCAAGTCAAGGCCAATTTTAGTGTAGTAGTAGGAGTAAAATAGGTGGGGATTCTCAACATTACAAGATTATAGAGCCCTCAGAAAACCAGGGAGTGGATATCCTGCAATTTAGACCCATTTTCTACCTACTGACCACATGATATTTACTCATTTGCTCATTCACTTGTCCATTAATGTATGAATTCATTCACTTATTCAGCAAATATTTACTGAGTGCCAATATGCAAAGGCTGTGTGCTAGAAGCTCAGGGCATAAGGAAAAAGACAGATAAGCTACTGCTTTCAAAGAAAGCATGACCAGTACATGCTGGTAAGCGTTTAGCATCTCCTTCTCCCTGTACTCTTCTCCGCAGTTCAGACCTGCTTTGTACTTCATTCCACTTTCTAGAAGTAAATATTCCTGGTATCATTGAATTGAAATGATATCATTGAAAGAGTCGGACACAGCTGAGCAACTGAACTGAACTGATCACTGAATTCAAATTACCAACATGATATCAACTGACTCACAAAATTCCTGGAAACATAGCAGTTGGCTCTTATGAGATGATATGAGCCTCCCCAGGACATTCTAGTGGGGAAGCCAGGAAAAATCAACAGTTAAGGAGGAAAAGAAATAATCTTTACATTGGTGCAAAAGTAATTGCAAAAAAAAGAAAAAAAAGTAATTGTGGTTTTCCATTGTTGAACTTTGGCATTTGATATTGGAATATATTTTTAAATAAATGTGGTTATGCTATATATCATTTTAATGCACATTTCTCACTTTATGTTTTTTGCTAATGACATTACTTGCTGCTTGTTTTATATTTATTTTAGACTCTATAAATGATTTTAGACAAAAAGCAAGTTCAAGTGATTTATTTTTTAAAATTTGAGTTCAAAATGGGTTATAAAGCAGCAGAGATAACTCTCAACATCAGCAATGTGTTTGGCCCAGGAACTGCTAACAAACATATGGTACAATGATGGTTCAAGTTTTGCAGAGGAAACAAGAACCTTGAAGATGAGGAGTGTAGTGGTCAACCATCCACCAGAAGTTGACAACAACCAGTTGAGAACCATCACTGAAGCTGATCCTCTTACAACTACATGAGATGTAGCCAAAGAATTAAACATCAGCCATTCTATGGTCCTAGGCATTTGAAGTAAATTGGAGAGGTGAAAAAGCTTGATAAGTGGGTACCTCATGAGCTGACCAAATATCAAAAAAAGTTGTTTTGAAGTGTCATCTTCTCTTACTGTACACAAAAACAACAAACCATTTCTCAATCAGATTGTGACATGCGATGAAAAGTGGATTTTATATGACAACCAGTGATGAATAGCTCAGTGACTGGACTGAGAAGAAGCTCCAAATCACTTCCCAAAGCCAAGCGTGCACCAAAAAAAGGTCATGGTCACTGTTTGGTGGTCTATGGCCCATCTGGTCCACTACAGATTTCTGAATTCCAATGAAACAATTGCAGTTTAGAAGTATGCTTGCTAAATTGATGAGAAGCACTGAAAACTGCAATGGCTGCAACCAGTATTGGTCAACAGAATGATCACAATTCTTCTCCATCACAACTTGTTCAACACTTCACACAAGCAGTTCTTCAAAAATTGAATGAATTGGGCTATGAAGTTTTGCCTCATGCACCATATTCCCCTGGCTTCTGACCAACCACCACTTCTTCAAGCATCTCAACACCTTTTTGCAGGGAAAACACTTCCACAAACAGCAGGAGGCAGAGACTGCTTCCAAGAGTTTGTCAAATCCTGAAATATGGATTTTTACATTATAGAAATAAACAACTTATTTATAATCTCATTGGTGAAAAATGTGTTGACTGTAATAGTTTCCATTTTGCTTAATAAAGGTGTTTGAGCCTAGTTACAATGATTTAAAATTCACCATCTGAAACTGCCACTACTTTTGTATCAACCTAATATTATATATTGGAGGAGGCAATGGCACCCCACTGCAGTGCTCTTGCCTGGAAAATCCCATGAATGGAGGAGACTGGTGGACTGCAGTCCATGTGGTCACAAAGAGTTGGACACGACTGAGTGACTTCACTTTCACTTTTCACATTGGAGAAGGAAATGGCAACCCACTCCAGTGTTCTTGCCTGGAGAATCCCAGGGACAGGAGAGCCTGGTGGGCTGCCGTCTCTGGGGTCGCACAGAGTCGGACACGACTGTAGTGACTTAGCAGTAGCAGCAGCAATATTATATATTATTATTTTGTTATTGATAGCTACTGCTAAGTAAAAAGTCATAAGGGGGAAGGAGTGTCTTAGTTAGAGTAGTGAGCCAAGACCTCTTCAAGGAAGGTCATTTAAATTGAGACTAAATGAATGAAAAAGATCAAACAAGAGAATTCTAGACTAAAGGAAATACTAAGCAAAGCTTTTAGAGTTTGGGATGTTTATTTCTCTATCTTGCTCTCTTGGAATTGATCGAGGCCACCTGAGTGCCTCTACTGAAGTTCTCAGGTCCCTTTCTTACTCTCACCTGCACCCTTCCACCTTGGTAATGCCTTCTCATGCTGACACTAGGTTTGGCCATATGACTCGCTTTGGTCATTGGGACATTAGCAAATATAGAGCAAGTGGAGGCTGGAAAAGGATTTGTGCATTTCCACTTTCACTCTGGGTCCTCTGCACTCACTGACAACATACCCATGCCAGTATGCTAGAGGATGAGAGATTCAGGGAGCAGAGTTGGGTTGTATATAACCGAGGTTATACCCAAGTATAACATGTGACAAGGTCCAACCAAGATCATCAAAAACATCCAGATGACCAACTCCAGATCACAGACACACAGGTCAGTTCTGCTAAGCCTAGTTCTTATCAGTGGAACCACCCAGCTACATGTAAACTCCTGACAAATAAGAAATAATTGTTATTTCAAGCAACTAGGTTCTAAGATGTTTAGGTAGCAATAGCTAATACAATTAACTTTGTCTATATCTATTGATGGATGGATAGACAGATAGACTATGAGAGACAGACTATGAGATTAAGAATTTGTTTGTGGGAAGGAGAGTATTTTTCTGCTAAGAGAAGCCCTCAGATGTTTAGAAATCTAGTGCTGAGGTTTGACAGAAAAAAGCAAAATTCTGTAAAGCAATTATCCTTCAATAAAAAATAAATTAATTAAAAAATAATAAAATGAAATAGCATCTTTTAATTTATAGTTAATAATTCAATAAATTAAATATATGTTCTCAGGGCAAGATGAAAATGGAACTCAGACTATGCGAACAAAGATGTGTCTTTCAGCCCTAGTTAGTTTTACAAAATGTATCTTATGGTCTTATTTTCTGGATATTGAAATTAGTCATACGTACCTTTACTGGTTTCTCCATCTTGTATGAGGGAGAGAAAATTTTAGAAAATAATTTATTCTAATTTCATCCAACTTGCAAAATGTATGCTATCTCTAGCAGTATTTGGTTTCTCTTCTCCAGGAATCTTCATGCTCTGTTATGCTCAAAGAAAGACAGGGCTTTATTTTTATACATATACAAACTGTGTTTAACTTACCCAGATTCCTTGGAAAACTAAACAAGCAGGGATTTTTAAAGCTGGGAGCATATACTAAATTTCTCTTGGACCTCTGCTTTCTGTTTAATTCCTCTGATAAAGTCTGAGCAGTTGAGCAGAGGGAAAAAAATAAAACTAAAAAAAAAACAAAAAACAAAAAATGACATGTAATAAATATGTGGGTTTCCCAAGTGGTGCTAGAGGTAAAGAACCTTCCTCCCAATGCAGGAGATATGAGATGTGGGTTTGATCTCTAGGTTGGGAAAATCCCCTAGAGTAGGGTATGGAAACCCATTCCAGTACTCTTGCTGAGAGAATCCCAGGGGCAGGGGAGCCTGGTGGGCTACAGTCCATGGGGTCACAAAGAGTCGGACAGAACTGAAGCAACTTAGTATGAACTTATGCATGAATGTGGGATCTTAGTTCCCTGAATAGGGATCAAAATCACGTTCCTGCGTTGGAAGGTGGATTCTTAATCACTGGAACACCAAGGAACTTTCAGTTCAGTTCAGTCGCTCAGTTGTATCCGACTCTTTGCGACCCCATAAATCCCAGCACGCCAGGCCTCCCTGTCCATCACCAACTCCCGGAGTTCACTCAGACTCACGTCCATCGAGTCAGTGATGCCATCCAGCCATCTCATCCTAGGTCGTCCCCTTCTCCTCCTGCCCCCAATCCCTCCCAGCATCGGAGTCTTTTCCAATGAGTCATCTCTTTGCATGAGGTGGCCAAAGTACTGGAGTTTCAGCTTTAGCATCATTCCTTCCAAAGAAATCCCAGGGCTGATCTTCAGAACGGACTGGTTGGATTTCCTTGCAGTCCAAGGGACTCTCAAGAGTCTTCCCCAACACCACAGTTCAAAAGCATCAATTCTTTGGCACTCAGCCTTCTTCGTAGTCCAACTCTCACATCCATACATGATCACAGGAAAAACCACAGCCTTGACTAGATGGACCTTAATCGGTAAAGTAATGTCTCTGCTTTTGAATATACTATCTAGGTTGATCATAACTTTTCTTCCAAGGAGTAAGCGTCTTTTAATTTCATGTCTGCAGTCAACATCTGCACTGATTTTGGAGCCCCCAAAAATAAAGTCTGACACTGTTTGCACTGTTTCCCCATCTATTTCCCATGAAGTGATGGGACCGGATGCCATGAGCTTCGCTTTCTGAACGTTGAGCTTTAAGCCAACTTTTTCACTCTCCTCTTTCACTTTCATCAAGAGGCTTTTTAGTTCCTGTTCACTTTCTACCATAGGGGTGGTGTCATCTGCATATCTGAGGTTATTGATATTTCTCCCGGCAATCTTGATTCCAGCTTGTGTTTCTTCCAGTCCAGCATTTCTCACTATGTACTCTGCATAGAAGTTAAATAAGCAGCCTGACAATATACAGGCTTGACGTACTCCTTTTCCTATTTGGAACCAGTCTATTGTTCCATGTCCAGTTCTAACTGTTGCTTCCTGACCTGCATACAGATTTCTCAAGAGGCAGGTCAGGTGGTCTGGTATTCCCATCTCTTTCAGAATTTTCCACAGTTTATTGTGATCCACACAGTCAACGGCTTTGGCCTAGTCAATAAAGCAGAAATAGATGTTTTTCTGGAACTCTCTTGCTTTTTCCATGATCCAGCAGATGTTGGCAATTTGATCTCTGGTTCCTCTGCCTTTTCTAAAATCAGCTTGAACATCAGAAAGTTCACGGTTCACATATTGCTGAAGGCTGGCTTGGAGAATTTTGAGCATTACTTTACTAGTGTGTGAGATGAGTGCAACTGTGTGGTAGTTTGAGCATTCTTTGGCATTACCTTTCTTTTGGATTGGAATAAAAGCTGACCTTTTCCAGTCCTGTGGCCACTGCTGAGTTTTCCAAATTTGCTGGCATATTGAGTGTAGCACTTTCACAGCATCATCTTTCAGGATTTGAAATAGCTTGATTGGAATTCCATCACCTCCACTAGCTTTGTTCATACTGATGCTTTCTAAGGCCCACTTGACTTCGCATTCCAGGATGTCTGGCTCTAGATGAGTGATCACACTATCATGATTGTCTGGGTCATGAAGATCTTTTTTGTATAGTTCTTCTGTGTATTCTTGCCACCTCTTCTTAATATCTTCTGCTTCTGTTAGGTCCAGACCATTTCTGTCCTTTATCGAGCCCATCTTTGTATGAAATGTTCCCTTGATATCTCTAATTTTCTTGAAGAAATCTTTAGTATTTCCCATTCTGTTGTTTTCCTCTATTTCTTTGCATTGATCACTGAAGAAGGCTTTCTTATCTCTTTTTGCTATTCTTTGAAACTCTGCATTCAGATCCTTATATCTTTCCTTTTCTCCTTTGCTTTTCGCCTCTTCTTTTCACAGCTATTTGTAAAGCCTCCTGAGGCAGCCATTCTGCTTTTTTGCATTTCTTTTCCATGGGGATAGTCTTGATCCCTGTCTCCTGTACAATGTCACGAACCTTATTCCATAGTTCATCAGGCAGTCTATCAGATCTAGTCCCTTAAATCTATTTGTCACTTCCACTGTATAATCATAAGGGATTTAAGGTACTTAGCCTCACCTATTTGCCATTATCTCCTTCTCCAAATCTTCATTATCATAGACCCCAGATCTATATGTATATATATATGTATATATATATAAAACAGCTTTCATAACTTAGTTAAAATTTCAGGCTTCTTTGGTAGTGCTAGTGGTAAGGAACCCACCTGCCAATGCAGTAAACACAAGATATGTGGGTTTGATCCCTGGGATGGGAAGATCCCCTGGAGGAAGGCATGGCAACCCATTCCAGTGTTCTGGCCTGGAGAATCCCATGGACAGAGGTGCCTGGCAGTCTACAGTCCACAGGAACAAAGTTGGACACGAATGAAATGACTTAGCAGCATGCTTGCAATAAAATTTATAGATCTATGTCATTAACTATGACTCATTGATCTTTAAGGACTTGTAGAGCTTTGGGCCTGGAAGATAGCAGATAATCAAAAAACATTTGTTGGACAACTGACAAGTACCAGAGGCCAGTTTAAATATGTGGGCACTGCCAACATTAGTGTTTGGATTCCATATTTATCCCCCAAGTAACACTTATATTATTGTTGCAAACCTATGTGGTTTTATCACATTTTATCATGAAGAAATTTATAGAAGTTCCAAGTGATATGTGAAAGTAAGGAGTTCAAGGAGGTAGAATTCTCCTCATCATGTACATCCTTTGATGAAGCCCACATCATTCTTGTCATGCAAAAGAGAAATGCTTTTGAAGACTGACTACTGCAAATTTGGCTCATTTCTTTGATGTGGGTTAGTTTCACACAGCCTAATTGCCTTAAGAGTTGATGATCACATTAGCAGTGGTAAATTGCTAAGCATGGGTATTATGTCTATATTTTTTTTAAATCATGGTTTTGAAATGTTTTTGGATAACAAATACAACTTAACAAGCAAAGACCCTCTCTCAGTGCTAGATTAAATTCAAATGAGTGTGTATCATATGAAGACTATATCTGAATGAAAATTATTCAAAAAAATCCATTTGGTAAAGATTTTACATTTCTAAAGTGCATCCTATATACACACAAATCACAGTATGAAAAGAATCTTTCAAGAATGCATGGAGCCTTACAATACTACTCAGTAATAAAAAGGAAATGTCATAACTAAAGATTGAAAATCCTACGTGCAGCAACTAAGATCTCATGCAGCCAAATAAATGAACAAATTTTTTTTTAAAGAACTAATTACCAATTACAAAGCAACATGGATAAATTTTATGGACATTGCACCAAGGGAAAAAATGGACTCCAAAGTATATATACTGTATGAATCCATTTATATAAAATGTAGAAAAATCAGAACTAATTTTCAGTAGCTGAATTCAGAAAGGGGTTGCTTCTGAGGAAGAATTTAACTAGAAAGAAGCACAGGAGAGATTTATGGGGTGATGACAATGTTCTATGTCTTGTTTTTGGTGGTATATAGATGGCTACATAGTCCCAGTCAACTGTCAAAACTCATCAAGCTGAACATTTTAGACTGTGTTTCATCCTATGTAAATTATACCCTAATAACAAAATCAGGCACTCAAGATTAGTTTTTGTGTTTTAATTATAAAGACCAAAGTTTGATGTTATAGCCAAAAAGAATGGTGTCAACTAGGGATCAGATATTACGCAAATACTCACAGCACTAAGTAGGTGGTATATTCTACTGGGGATATTGCTCAATTTTGTACTGTGTAGTGAAATAGGAAAATTCATAGAGAAGTAATTGTGAAACTTAGAAAATCAAATAAGCATGTAGACAGTATGGGTATGAAATTCTAGCAGAGCAGACAGGCTCATTCTATATATAAAACCCTAAAATGATTGTAGACATTGTATGGATGAATATATTATCATATTAGTTGAGTTCAGTTTAGTCATTCAGTCGTGTCTGACTCTTTGAGACCCCAAAGACTGCAGCACGCCAGGCCTCCCTGTCCATCACCAACTCCCGGAGTTCACTCAAACTCACGTCCATTGAGTTGAGTCAGTGATGCCATCCAACTATCTCATCCTCTTTTGTCCCCTTCTCCTTTCACCTTTAATCTTTCCCAGCATCAGTTCTTTTCAAATGAGTCATTTCTTCACATCAGGTGTCCAAAGTATTGGAGTTTCAGCTTCAGCATCAGTCCTTCCAATGAATATTCAGGACTGATTTCCTTTAGGATGGACTGGTTGGATCTTCTTGCAGTCCAAGGGACTCTCAAGAGTCTTCTCCAACACCACAGTTCAAAAGCATCAATTCTTTGGCACTCTGCCTTCTTCACAGTCCAACTCTCACATCCATACATGACTACTGGAAAAACCTTAGCCTTGACTAGATGTACATTTGTTGGCAAAGTAATGTCTCTGCTTTTTAATATGCTATCTAGGTTGGTCATAACTTTTCTTCCAAGGAGCAAGTGTCTTTAAATTTCATGGCTGCACTCACCATCTGCAGTGATTTTGGAGCCCAAAAAATAAAGTCTGACACTGTTTCCACTGTTTCCCCATCTATTTGCCATGAAGTGATGGGACCAGATGCTGTGATCTTAGTTTTCTGAATGTTGAGTTTTAAGTCAACTTTTTCACTCTCCTCTTTGACTTCCTTCAAGAGGTTCTTTAATTCTTCTTTGCTTTCTGCCATAAGGGTGGTGTCATCTGCGTATCTGAGGTTATTGATATTTCTCCTGGCAATCTTGATTCTAGCTTGTGCTTCATCTAGCCCAGTGTTTCACATGATGTATTCTTCATATAAGTTAAATTAGCAGGGTGACAATATACAGCATTGATGTACTCCTTTCCCAATTTGTAACCAATCTGTTGTTCCATGTCTGGTTCTAGCTGTTGCTTCTTGACCTGCATACAGATTTCTCAGGAGGCAGGTCAGGTGTTCTGGCATTCCCATCTCTTTCAGAATTTTCCAGTTTGTTGTGATCCACACAGTCAAAGGCTTTGGCATAGTCAATACAGCAGAAATAGATGTTTTTCTTGAACTCTCTTGATTTTTTGATTATCCAACAGATGTTGGCAATTTGAACTCTGGTTCCTCTGCATTTTTTAATTCACCTTGAACATCTGGAAGTTCATGGCTCACATACTGTTGAAGCCTGGCTTGGAGAATTTTGAGCATTACTTTACTAGTGTGTGAGATGAGCGCAATTGTGCAGTAGTTTGAGCATTCTTTGGCATTGCCTTTCTTTGGGATTGGAATGAAAACTTAGCTCTTTCAGTCCTGGGGCCACTGCTGAGTTTTCCAAATTTGCTGGCATATTGAGTGCAACACTTTCACAGCATCATCTTCAGATTTGAAATAGCTCAACTGGAATTCCATCACCTGCACTAGCTTTGTTTGTAGTGATGCTTCCTAAGGCCCACTTGACTTGACATTCCAGGATGTCTGGCTCTTGGTGAGTGATCATACGACCATGATCATCTGGGTCATGAAGATCTTTTCTGTATAGTTCTTCTGTGTATTCTTTTCACCTCTTCTTAATATTCTCTGCTTCTCTTAGGTCCACACCTAAGAGCTCAATGTCCTTGTAAGGTCCATACCTCAGGGCTCAATATCCTTTATTGAACCCATCTTTGCCTGAAATTTTCCCTTGGTAACTCTAATTTTCTTTAAGAGATCTTTAGTCTTTCCCATTCTATTGCTTTCCTCTATTTCTTTGCATTGATCCCTGAGGAAGGCTTTCTTATCTCTCCTTGCTATTCTTTGAAACTCTGCATTCAGATGCTTATATCTTTCCTTTTCTCCTTTGCTTTTCACTTCTCTTCTTTTCACAGCTATTTGTAAGCCCTCCTCAGACAGCCATTTTGCTTTTTCACATTTCTTTTTCTTGGGGATGGTCTTGATCCCTGTCTCCTGTACAATGTCACGAACCTTCTTCCACAGTTCTTCAGGCACTCTGTCTATCATATCTAATCCCTTGAATCTACTTGTCACTTCCACTGTATAATCATAAGGGATTTGATGAAGATCATATCTGATTGGTCTAATGATGCTCCTTACTTTCTTAAATTTAAGTCTGAACTTGCCACTAAGGAGTTCATGATCTGAGCCACAGTCAGTTCCAAGTCAAAACAATTGCTGGCTGTATAGAGCTTCTCCATATTTGGCTGCAAAGAATATAATCAATCTAATTTTGGTGTACATCTGGTGATGTACATTTGTAGAGTCTTTTCTTGTGCTGTTGGAGGAGGGTGTTTGGTATAGCCAGTGCATTTTGTTGGCAAAATTCTGTTAGCCTTGCCCTGCTTCATTCTGTACTCCAAGGCCAAATTTGCCTATAACACAACTGAGTGAATGCTTGCCCCAAATGTCAGTAGTGCCACCCTGATGTGGATCAAAATTTAAAGAGATGCAAACACTTCACTGTAATTTGTACAGTCTTTGTGGCTGACAATAAAAATCCACTTGCATATTTTGCTATATTATAAAGGGAAAAATACAGAGCTAAACTCTGTTACTTACATTTCTGAGCAGTTGTTTTATAGTATTGCTCTTCTATCTTTAAGTGCTTACCTAGAACTAATCAGGAAGAACACTTTAAGGGGTCTCCTTAGTGCCTTCAAGTTGGTCTTGACTTAACTGGTCTTTTTCTCCACAAGTCAAAGGCCAGAACCACCAACCTCATCCTGTTATGTTAGTCTCTCAGTCGTGTCTGACTCTTTGTGGCCCCGTGGATTCTAGCCTGCCAGGCTCTGCCATCCATGGGATTTTCCAGGAAAGAATACTGGAGTGGGTTGCCATTTCCTTCTCCAGGCAATCTTCCTGACTCAGGGATCAAACCCTGGTTACCCGCATTGCAGGCAGACTCCTTACCATCTGAGCTACCAGGGAAGCCCTCTATTTTTATGTAGTCTCTCAGCCGTATCTTGACGTAACCGGTCTTTATTTTTCTCAGCCAGCCAAAGGTCAGAATCACCAACGTCATTACATAGTTCTAAAGAAAAAGGGAAACCTTCAACCACATTCTGAAAATATTGAAGCAATTATGATTCAAATTCCTAGTTTCACTGTCATTAGACCTGTAAATGAAACTAAATCATAATTCTTTATTTGAGTATTTTTCTGGGAGATGTAGGGTAACATCACTCTGCCTATAAGACCAGTAACATATGTCCATTGTTTGGGATGATAGATCTAAGTTAGCATTTCCGTCAGGTTTCATTGTTCTGAAAACAAAACAACAACAAAAACCAATTCAACCACTTCACAGAAAATTAAGCAATAATTAATAAAAAAAAATAAAGGAATGGGTTATTAACACTTCAGAACAAAACGAAATTAAGGCTGCTTGTCAGTATCATTTATTACTTTTAAAAGAAAAATTTTTGAAAAACTCATTTTATTGGAACTTCACTAATTAGAAAACTAATTTGCAAAGACACTTTTCAGTTCAAAGATACAGTGCATAGGCAAGGCTGCACATTTAGAGTGCCCTGGATTTTTTTTTTTTTCAGAGTCTATAATCAACTTTATTTTAATATGATCTAAACACATATCATTTAGAAAATACCAAGAAAAATTTATGTACAAGAGTTGATGCTATCGCATTTGGACAAAGCTGGCAAGTTCCTGCTATGAGCATATACCAGGAGATACCACTGAGGAAACCTAACACATTGGAGTAGATGTTGTGGCATTTGGCCCACAGTTTGATAGCCCTCAGGGTTAACCTGAAGTTGTCAATGTTTGATACTAGATGTAAAACATCTACTAAGACCATTTCATTGATTTGCAACAAAATCAAAACCCTGCAATCATTAAGACTTCTTATACATATCTAAATTTTTAAGCAGACTGTCATGTTTTAAGTCCAAGTTTCCTGGAATAGTCTGCAGTGCTAATCTTGCAAACAAAATATCAATCTCTATCCCATCAAACAGTTTGATAACTGATATGAATGCCTCTTCAACAGCTCTTAAATCTTTTACTTCTCCCTGTAATTTCAACTTATCATAGAATGAGGTGAAAAAGTCACTTCAATCAACATGTCTTGTTGCAACACAATGCATCAATATTGGCAGTTTTTTGTATATACTCCTAATCTGTAAGATCCAGATGTAAACATTTTCCCATCAGCAAGTTCTATTACAGATTGTGGAACATTCTTGCTTTCACTGATTTCTCATATCCAGTCTTTTACCACGTTAATTCTCCCAAAATTAAAATCCTGCACTGAAGTTCCTCTTTCTCTTCAAAAACCCCAAAGGGCTTCAGAGTCTCCACTAGTTTCTGTGTAAGCAGGCAGTTAGTCTCCTTGGGGGCTGCTAAGTGGAAGGGAGAAGTAATGCCATAGTGCTTTCATGGCGGGTGTGTTTGCTGCGATCCCTGCTTTGTACTGGATTTTTAAAAATATGGATCTTTTCAAGTTTTCTATAGAGGTGATCTACTCATTCACTTGTAGGCTCACTCTTACCAGTTACTGCTACATAATACGTGAACTGTGAACTTCCAGATGTTCAAGCTGGTTTTAGAAAAGGCAGAGGAACCAGAGATCAAATTGCCAACATCTGCTGGATCATGGAAAAAGCAAGAGAGTTCAAAAAAACATATCTATTTCTGCTTTATTGACTATGCCAAAGCCTTTGACTGTGTGGATCACAATAAACTGTGGAAAATTCTGAAAGAGATGGGAATACCAGACCACCTGACCTGCCTCTTGAGAAACTGATATGCAGGTCAGGAAGCAACAGTTAGAACTGGACATGGAACAACAGACTGGTTGCAAATAGGAAAAGGAGTATGTCAAGGCTGTATATTGTCACCCTGCTTATTTAACTTCTATGCAGAGTACATCATGAGAAATACTGGGCTTGAAGAAGCACAAGCTGGAATCAAGATTGCCAGGAGAAATATCAATAACCTCAGATATTCAGATGACATCACCATTATGGCAGAAAGTGAAGAGGAACTAAAAAGCCTCTTGATGAAAGTGAAAGAGGAGAGTGAAAAAGTTGGCTTAAAGCTCAACATTCAGAAAACGAAGATCATGGCATCTGGTCCCATCACTCATGGGAATTAGATGGAAAACAGTGGAAACAGTGTCAGACTTTATTTTGGGGGGCTCCAAAATCACTGCAGATGGTGACTGCAGCCACGAAATTAAAAGATGCTTACTCCTTGAAAGGAAAGTTATGACCAACCTAGATAGCATATTGAAAAACAGAGACATTACTTTGCCGAGTAAAGTCTGTCTAGTCAAGGCTATGGTTTTTCCTGTGGTCATGTATGGATGTGAGAGTTGGACTGTGAAGAAGGCTGAGCACCGAAGAATTGATGATTTTAAACTGTGGTGTTGGAGAAGACTCCTGAGAGTCCCTTAGACTGCAAGGAGATCCAACCAGTCCATTCTAAAGGAGATCAGCCCTAGGTGTTCTCTTTGGAAGGAATGATGCTTAAGTGGAAACTCCAGTACTTTTTCCACCTCGTGCAAAGAGTTGACTCATCAGAAAAGACTTTGATGCTGGGAGGGACTGGGGTCAGGAGGAAAAGGGGACGAGAGAGGATGAGATGACTGGATGGCATCACCGACTCAATGGACGTGAGTTTGAGTGAACTCTGGCAGTTGATGATGGACAGGAAGGCCTGGCGTGCTGCGATTCATGGGGTCGCAAAGAGTCGGACACGACTGAGCAACTGAACTGAACTGAACGTATTTATTGCTGAATAAAAGCTACACTAAAGCTTAGCAGATTAAAACAACAGTTACGTACTTAGCCCTTGATTCAATAGGTCAGTAGTTGAGGCTAAGCTGACTTGGAACACTAGTCTTGTCCTGACAGGGCGCCCTTGTATATGTGCAGTCAGCAGGAGATCAAGGGAGCGACGTTGCTCCTTGTGCTTGTTTAGCTGTTGGCTGGTACAGAATCGGGACAGTTGGGCCCTCAGACACGAGGCTAGCCCTGGTCTGCTCACATAAAGAGGCAGGGGTCTAGAGAGAGAGAGAGACAGCAGGCAAGACCTCTTTCAGTCTAAACTGGTACAAAATTGCTTTTGTCACATTCTCTAGGCTAATGCAGTTACAAGCTGAGCCCAGGTTGAAGGCATGAAGAAAGATTCTAGCACCTTAGTTTTGTCTCAGGCTTTACTTTCTATGAAACTCAGACTATGAGATTATCTATCACTCTAAAGCATTTTTGTTTTTTCTTTAGCCAATGTCCTTGAAAATGCTTAAAAAATTTTTTTGGTATAAGTGCTATTAAGATAGGATCAATAAAAAATAAAATAACACAACCTTGTAAATCAACTATATTCCAATAAAAATTATTAAAATATTACATATACTTCCATCACCTCCACAATAAAACAATCCATTATTTTCTGATTTTCTTTTCTAATGCTTTCTCATATATGTACATTTTTCAGTAATTTCTCCTTAAATTAATATATTAATTTATATTAATAATATATTCTAATAATATATTATTCTAGTTTTATATTATATAAAATATATTATAATATATTCTTTTTTTTTTTCTTTTTTAACCTAACCCCAATATTATAGTCATTACCACTACTGAATTGTCTTCAAAAGTTTTGGTAATGGCCCGATATTTCAAAATTTGAGGATTCTAACAGATTATTATTTTAATTTTCCTTGATAGATGCTTAGTCTGTTCTATTATTGAGTCTTTGTGGTTTTATGATCAAAGACATTCATAAAAATTTATATATAAAGATTTTCTAAACTCTGCTTTTTTAACATGTAGTATGATTGAACAAAAGATTGTAAGTACTTGGTATGATTTGAACAATCACTTGGTATAAAATATGCTTCAAAATAGAGTCCTTAACAATAATCAGATTGTTAGTTTTAAAATTTTTGTGCATTTTATATAAAAGAGATGAATTGTTTGATTTGTTCACTCAAAAACTAGTCATATGCCAGGCATCATTGTAGTCTTCTTAAATACAAATGTGAATAAAATATGGAATTGATCTCAAAGAGTTTTCAGACACTGCAGTTCTGCTTCTTGTTAGTCTAGTTACCTGACTAGTTACTTAAGTTTATGGTTATTATTTATGATTATTATTAAATCAAAATTAGATTTTTAAAATTATAAAACGCTGTAATGTTTGAGCAGGTATAGAAAAAAAATAACTAATGGAACAGAATTGAGAAACAGATTCATGATTTCCAAGTCTTCTCTAAATGTGTTATTCAGTTCAGTTCAGTCACTCAGTCGTGTCCAACTCTGCAACCCCAAGGACTGCAGCATGCCAGGCTTCCCTGTCCATCCCAACTCCTGGAGCCTTCTCAAACTCATGTCCATTGCGTCAGTGATGCCATCCAACCATCTTATCCTCTGTTGTCCCCTTCTCCTCCTGCCTTCAATCTTTCCCAGCACCAGAGTCTTTTCAAATGAGTAATTTCTTTGTATCACGTGACCAAAGTATTGGAGTTTCAGCTTCACCATCAGTCTTTCCAATGAATATTCAGGACTAATTTCCTTTAAGATGGACTGATTGGATCTTCTTGCTGTCCAAGGGCCTCTCAAGAATCTTTTCCAACACCACAGTTTAAAAGCATCAATTCTTCCAAACTCAGCTTTTTTTATAGTCCAACTCTCACATCCATACGTGACTGCTGAAAAAATCATAGCTTTGACTAGACAGACCTTTGTTGGTAAAGTAATATCTCTGCTTCTTTGATATGCTGTCTAGCTTGGTTATAACTTTTCTTCCAAGGAGCAAGCGTCTTTTAATTTCATGGCTGCAGTCACTGTCTGCAGTGATTTTGGAGCCCCCCAAAATAAAGTCTGCATCTGTTTCCACTATTTCCCCATCTATTTGCCATGAAGTGATGGGACTGAATGCCATGATCTTAGCTTTCTGAACATTGAGCTTTAAGCCAACTTTTTCACTCTCCTCTTTCACTTTCATCAAGAGGCTCTTTAGTTCTTTGCTTTCTGCCATAAGGGTGGTGTCATCTGTGTATCTGAGGTTATTGATATGTGTTATTGCTTTCATAATTTAAAAAATAAAAAAATCATCAAAAAAAGAAAAACAGATTCACAGTAAATAAGAAAGGATTACACTTTAGAAGTGACATTTCAATTCACTGGGAGAAAAATTAGACTATTAAATAAATTATTGTTGAACCAATATTCCATTCATTTTGGAAAATAAAGTAAAATTAGTTTCCTATATATACCATAGAGTATAAAATCTAGGTGGAATGAATTTCTAGAAGTATAAGGAAATAAAGCAGAATATGCTTGAGGTTAGGAAGTTCTCCCTGGGCAAGACTCCAAACTCAAAATTCACAAAGATAAAGATAGCCAGATTTGGTTTTATGAAAATGTTTTTAATCTTCCATAAATATAAACTTACAAGATGTTGCCAGACTGGAAGAAAATATAGAACATACAGAAAAATTAAAAGCAGATACTATTTCTGAATATTCAGGTTTCAGTTGCAGACAATAAATTCACACAGGCTAGTTTAGGGTGAAAAAATAATCTAATATGTGGAACAGGATATAAAGAAACTCAGTTAGGGACTAGAAGAGTAGACGTTATTTCCAGGGGACATCAGCATCATGGTGGAGTGAGATGTGCCCTTTGTCCCTCTCCTTCAATCTACAACCAGTAAAATAGCCACAGCTAAAAACATGCTTCTGCCCTACATACCAGGATGCTGGAGAGTTCCTCAAATCTGTGTTTCTGAAGGCTGGTGGGCTGGAACAGACAGGAGGCTGAATCAGGGGGACAGTGAAGGCCATGCCTTTAGTTCTGGATTCCCCAACTGCAGCTTGTGGCCCCAGAGAACTTGGAAGCAGAGGGGAAGTGGTGCGTGTGACCCTAGTCTTCGTGCTGCCACAGGCAACCAGGCAGCACTGGCAGTGGGCCTGCTGCACTCTCCCTCCAGTCACATGGGCACCCATTAGTCAGGCCCCTCGACCTCTGCCCGCAGCAGCAGAATCCATGCACCTGAAAACACCAGGCATGGCAGAGGTGCCCACGTGTCCCTGGTTGCCCCTTCATCCTGCATTGCCCGCTGCAGTAGTGGAGGCTGTGACTAGGGAGACCCTGAGCTGGCAGAAAAGTCCACTATTCTGGTGCCCCAGGCACCACTGAGGCTGGACAGTCAGCAGCAAGGTTTCAATAACTCTGGAGGCACAAGCAGTGATAACGAAGGTAAAGTTGGTAGACAGAGGTGGTAGAAGGTGGAAAATGTGAACTTTCAAATGTAACCAGAGGGCTCTTGGTTAAAAGAAACCAAAAAGTTGTGCTATAGTGCCACCTACTGTAAAACAAAAGAACGGTCTCTAGTTTCTAACCTGTTTATCTGAGCCATCAGAGAAGACTGTTAAATCTTTAGAAACAAGTTTTTAAAAAATTAAAAAGTTTTGCCTAAAGAAGAAAGATATTTGCTACTTGAAATGCACCAGTAAAAGAAAAACTCAACAAACAACATGAAGGATCACAGGAATTCTGTAACACAAAAAGAAAATGGCAATTCTCCAGAAACCAAAGTTAAAGGGATGGAATATTGCAATCTGATAGAGAATTCAAAATAGGTGTCGTGGAGAAACTCAATGAGAGAAACTTGTAGTTATACAGGCCTACCTCAGGAAAAGAAAATTCTCAAGTAAACAGTCAGCCTTTCACCTAAAATAACTAGAAAAAGAACAAAGCCTGAAAAGAGTTGAAGGAAGAAAATAATAAAAATCATAGTGAAAATAAATGAAATAGAAAAGATCCATCAAAATATGAGCTGGCTATTTGAAAGGATAAATTGACAAACCTTTAGTTAGACTAACAGAAAAAAGAGAAGGCTCTCTTACTTAGAGTAATCAAAAATTTCCCCAAAACAGAAGACAAAACATACAGAGGAGACTTAATGATTATCCTTCTCAAATTCTTCCAAAATTTAAAGAGGAAGGAATGCTTCCAAATTCACTTTATGAGGCCAACATTACCTTCACATCAAAACCAGACAAAGATAACACAGTAAGGGAAAATTATAAGCCAATATCTCTGATGAATATGAATGCAGCCCTCCTCACCCACCCCCTGGAGAAGGAAATAGCAACCCATTCCAGTTTTCTTGCCTAGAGAATCCCATGGACAGAGGAACCTGGCAGGCTACAGTTCATGGGGTCGCAAGAGTCAGACATGACTTAGTGACTAAACCACCACCATCACCACCTCCACCAAAAAACATTAGCAAACAGAATACAACAACACATTAAAAGGATCATACACCATGATCAAGTGAGATTTATTGCAGGAATACAAAGATGGTTCAACAGCCACAAATCTACATGATACACTACATTAACAAAATGAAGAATAAAAATAATATGATCATCTCAGAAATAGTATTTGACAAAATTCAACACAATTTAAAAAAAACTCTTGATAAAGTGGATATAAAAATAATGTACTTCAACATAATACATTATTCTCATGATAAAAAGCTGAAACCTATCCCTCCAAAATCAGGAACAAGACAAGGATGCCCACTCTCATCACTCTTATCCAATATAGTATTGGAAGTTTTAGCCAGAGCAATTAGGCAAGAAAAAGACATAAAAGGCATCAAAATTGCAAAGAAGAAAGCAAAACTTTCACGATTCATGGATAACATGGTATGGAAAACTTCAAAGACTCCACAAAAAACTACTAGAAATAATAAACAACTATGGTAAAGATACATTACAAAATATGTATACAAACATTTGTTGCATTTATATATGCTGACAATGAGCTAGTAGAAAGAGATATTAAGAAAACAATCCCATTTATAATTGTCATTTAAAGAAAAGATGCCTAGGAATAAATTTATCCAAGGGGATGAAAGACCTATACACTGAAACTGTAACATATTGTTGAAAGAAATTGAAGACAACACAAATAATGGAAAAATATTCTATGATCATAGATTGGAAGGCATAATATTGGTAGAATGTCCATATTACCTAAACTAATCTACATATCAATACAATCCTTATTAAAATCTCAAGGACATTTTTTCACAGAAATAGAACAAAAAATTCTAAAATTTATATATAACCACAGAAAATCTAGCCAAAGCAATCCTGAGGAAAAAATTCCATGGACAGAGGAGCCTGGTGGGCTATAGTCCATAGGGTCACAAACAGTTGGACACAACTGAGCACACACTCACTGGAGTAATCAAAAGAATATTAAGTTGGGAGAAAAACAGAGTCACAAATCAATAGAACAGAGTTGAGAGCCCAGAGATAAACCCACACATATATGGACAATAAATTTACAATAAAGGAGCAAAGAACATACAGTAGAGAAAGAATAGTCTTTTCAAATAAATGGTGTTGGGAAAGCGGGACAACCACATGCAAAAAAAATGAAACAAGATCCCCATCTCACACTACACAGGAAAATCAACTAAACATGGATTAAAGAGTTGAAACATAAAACCTTAGAAGAAAATATAGGGAGTGAGTTCTTTGACATCAGTCTTAGCAATATCCTTCTGGATGTGTCTCGTCAGGCAAGGGAAACAAAAGCAGAGATAAAGAAATGGCACTGCATCAAACTAAAATGCTTCTGCACTGCAAAGGAAAGCATCAACAAAATGAATTTCTTGAGTAATTTGGAAAAGAACTACCATATTATCTGGCAATCCCATGTCTGGGTATTTATCAAAAAAAAAATGAAAATACTAATTTGAAAAGATATCTGCACCCCTATGTTCACTACAGCATTATGTACAACTGTCAGGATACAGAGCAGGACTTCCCTGGTGGCACAGTGGATAAGAAGCCACCTACCAGTGCAGGGGACGCAGGTTCCATCCCTGGTCCAAGAAGAGTCCACGTGCCCCGCAGTGACTCAGCTTACGCACCACAACTGCTGAGGCCACACTCTAGCACCCACGTGCTGCAGCTACTGAGGTCTGTCAGCCCAGAGCCTGTGCTCCAGAAGAGGAGTCTCTGCAGTGAGAACCCCACGCACCACAACGAGGAGGAGACCCTGCTGGCCACAGCTGGAGGAAGCCTGCACCAAGTAATGAAGACCCAGCACAGCCAAAAATGGATCAAATACATCAAGAAGTAATTATTTTAAAGATATGGAAACAAACTAATGCCTGTCGATAGATGAACGGAGGGAGAGGATGTAGTACATATACACGATGGAATACCACTCAGCCGTAAAAATGACGAAATCTTGAGACAACATGGATGGACTTTGAGGGTACTATAATAAGTAAAATAAGTCAGATGGAGAAAAACAAATCCTATATGATTTCACATACTTGTGGAATCTAAAAAGCAAACAAATAAACAATAACAACAACCAGACATGTAGATACAGAGGACAGAATGGTGATTACCATAGAAGAAAGGTCACTGGGGAGGGGGAAATGAGTAGAAGGGGATCAACTGTATGGTAATGGATGGAAACTGCCTATATAGAAATATCATACAATGTACACATTAAAGACACAATGTTATAACGCAAAGTTACCTCAATAAAAAACAAACTAAAAAAAAAAAAATGTCCAGTTCAGTACTAATCTCCCCTAGGTATAATCTGGAAAGCTGCCTCTGTGCAGGAAGCTAACAAACTGAATATATTGCTACTGAAGACAGAAATCCATGCTAAATGAAAATAATTGTCTTCATTAATAAAGGAAGCAGATAAATCAAAAGATGCATACACATTAGACAGTTGAACCACAGCCACTGATTCCAAAACCATTCCACCTCCACAAGTGACATCTGTGAAATGTGTTCTGGGCCCTGCCTCCTCTTCTCTTATGGACAATGTACCCTGTAAGTACATCTGATCGGTGGCTCCTAAATGATGGTCAGTACTCAAGATTCAGAAAAATCTGGGAAACCTAGTGTTTATCTTCCCCCTTTTGCATGCAGAAAGTGGGTTGTGATGAAAGCTGAGTCAACTGACCACAATCTCTAATATGCAAAGAGTCCCTATGAATCAATAAGGAAAGAATGATGAACTGATTACCAAAAATAATTCATAGAAAACAAAATTTTAAAAATTTATATGCTATAATAGAATGTTCCTCTTCATTAGCAATCAAGGGAGAACATTATATGGTTAAATTTTGTATAGTTGGAGCTGAAGTTCAGAGTGGCTAATATAATAAGTTATCTCTAATATATGCAGCAAGAAGAAGCTCTCATTGACCTATTGACCTGTATTGGGAAAGTAAGGTTATTCAGATTTCCCTGCCCTTTTAAATTATTTTCAATTAATACATACAATCCTTTGACCAAACAGCACTTAATCTAGCAATCTGCCCTTCAGGAATACTTAAATTTGCACAAAGAGATATGTGTAAAGAGCTTATTGTATTATGGTTTGATATCAAACAATTAGAAATAACTTAAGCTAGTAAAGTAATGCTCAAAATTCTCCAAGCCAGGCTTCAGCAATACGTGAACCGTGAACTTCCAGATGTTCAAGCTGGTTTTAGAAAAGGCAGAGGAACCAGAGATCAAATTGACAACATCTGCTGGATCGTGGAAAAAGCAAGAGAGTTCCAGAAAAACATCTATTTCTGCTTTATTGACTATGCCAAACCCTTTGACTGTGTGGATCACAATAAACTGTGGGAAATTCTGAAAGAGATGGGAATACAAGACCACCTGACCTGCCTCTTGAGAAATCTGTATGCAGGTCAGGAAGCCGCAGTTAGAACTGGACATGGAACAACAGACTGGTTCCAAACAGGAAAAGGAGTATGCCAAGGCTGTATATTGTCACCCTGCTTATTTAACTTATATGCAGAGTATATCATGAGAAACGCTGGAATGGAAGAAACACAAGCTGGAATCAAGATTGCCAGGAGAAATATCAATAATCTCAGGTATGCAGATGACACTACCCTTATGGCAGAAAGTGAAGAGGAACTCAAAAGCCTCTTGATGAAAGTAAAAGGGGACAGTGAAAAGGTCGGCTTGAAGCTCAACATTCAGAAAACAAAGATCATGGCATCTGGTCCCATCACTTCATGGGAAATAGATGGGGAAACAGTGGAAACAGTGTCAGACTTTATTTTGGGGGGCTCCAAAATCACTGCAGATGGTGATTGCAGCCATGAAATTAAAAGACGCTTACTCCTTGGAAGAAAAGTTATGACCAACCTAGATAGCATGTTCAAAAGCAGAGACATTACTTTGCCGACTAAGGTCTGTCTAGTCAAGGCTATGGTTTTTCCTGTGGTCATGTATGGATGTGAGAGTTGGACTGTGAAGAAGGCAGAGCGCCAAAGAATTGATGCTTTTGAACTGTGGTGTTGGAGAAGACTCTTGAGAGTCCCTTGGACTGCAAGGAGATCCAACCAGTCCATTCTGAAGGAGATCAACCTGGGATTTCTTTGGAAGGAATGACGCTAAAGCTGAAACTCCAGTACTTTTTCCACCTTACGCAAAGAGTTGACTCATTGGAAAAGACTCTGATGCTGGGTGGGATTGGGGGCAGGAGGAGAAGGGGACGACCGAGGATGAGATGGCTGGATGGCATCACTGACTCGATGGACATGAGTCTGAGTGAACTCCGGGAGTTGGTGATGGACAGGGAGGCCTGCTGTACTGCGATTCATGGTGTCGGACACTGAGCGACTGAACTGAACTGAAGCATTCATTGAAAAGGCAGTATTTAAATTGTACAATCATGTTATAGAATTTTATACAGATTTTTTGACAACTATTTTATAAAGACTGACATGATAAAGGTCCATGAACATTAAGTGAAGTCACTCAGTCGTGTCCGACTCTTTGCAACCCCATGGACTGTAGCCTACCAAGCTCCTCCATCCATGGGAATTTCCAGGCAATAGTACTGGAGTGGATTGCCATTTCCTTTTCCAGGGGATCTTCCCGACCCAGGGATCAAACCCAGGTCTCCTGCAATGGAGGCAAACTCTAACCTCTGAGCCACCAGGGAAACCCATGAACATTAGTAAATGTAAAAGCAAGTTGCAGAACTATAGTGAGATATTGTTTTTGAAAAATAAAACATGCATGTAGCCTATCTATCCCCATATCTCTACCAAAATAATCTCAATAATGTCTACACTGGTGATTTGTTGTGTATGTGTGCATGTGTGTGAAAGGTTCTGGAAGAAAGCACCTTACCCTGTTACCAATGGTTACTTCAGAATAGTGAGTTTGGAGAGGAGACTTCGATTTTTACTCTGCATATTTTTATATTGTTGGAATATTTTACAAGTTGCAGTGCTCTTGCAAGTGAAAAAAGCATGATGTACCAAGGAAAATTCTGCTAGATTGTTCCCTAAAACCCTCATTCCAAATGCTGTCAACAATAATTTTCAAGATAATCATCATAGAATATCCTTGAGGCCTAAAAACTTGCCTATGAAATCTTCTGAGATTTGTCTGTCTGATAATTATCAAAACTTTCAAGTTAGTTAACCTCAATACCATTCCTAGGGCCTGCCCACTCCACACACAGTCTTTGCCTATTATAACACTCTGTCTCCAGTTTGCAATAGATGTTACTGAATGATGCTACTGCTAAATTTCAGCCTAACAAAATATGGCTCAGAACCTTACCAAACAGAGCTAAAATACAAATCCCAGGATAATGTGCATTTATTTTGGCCACTCCTTGGCTCAGAAGAAACTGCTAAATTTTTAAAATTAGTAGTAAAAATGGCTAATAAGGCTGTATTTATCTTTGCTTTATATAAATTGTCTGATTTCCCTGCAGCTTTCTTTGTGTGATTTTTGGCCCTCAGAATTTAATGAGAATAAAAATCATATGATGCAACGTTGGGGCCATTTTCTCCTTCAAGTCACCAAATCCAGACGTCCCCGGAAAATGATACTGCCTCTTAGCATTACAGGAAAGCATCTCACCAAAGCTCATGGGGACACACCCAAACTGAGAACATACTTTCAAAGAGCAATAGCCAGCTTTGCTTTGCACAGATCTTTACTCTGAAGCTGATTAGAAGAGCTATTCAAACCATTTAAAGTTTGAGATATACTGGGTAATTCCTAGCTCATATTATAAGCCCAGGATAAGAACACTCTTAATAAATTAATCTGTAAACTAGCGGGAATACAAAATTATGCTGATTAGAGACAGATAATTATCATAACAAATAAAGAGTTAAAAAAATGAAAACATCCTATCTTTCCATATAGCATTTCATTCTGTCACTTGGAATTCTTCAATATAAATAAACATATTCTCTAGAAATAAATGTTAGCTGAAATATGTATTTTTTCCCCTTTGCAACTGATGGTTGTCTCAGGCTAAGAAAACTCAAACCATTTTGACTTCTTAATTCTCTTCCTCTCACTTTTATTCCTTTATCATTTGGAGGGAAATTTCAATGTAAAACAAGTCTTCATTCCCAAAGTCTCAAATTTTGTCTCTTTGAATTCTGATTTTGAAGCAAGTTTCCCATGTAATCTTTGCAAACTGAGGTCTCCAAATCAAGTCAATTTTGAATTATTTAATGTGGAAAGAAGCAGTTAGTTGGGGGTCCTCAGTGTCACAGAGACCGTTCTGGAGAATGGCTTCAGACAAAGGGGCTGGGCAAGGGAGAAGGCCAAGTGTCCTGCAGCACTGGCTTCTGTTAACATTAATAACCATCACAATCATGTGTGTCTTGTTCCAGCCCCACTGGCTACCTTCCTATCACCAGAATAAAATATTGACTTTCTACTCAGTTTTCTCCTTTTTCCCATATACTAATTTCCACCCTTCATTTAGAATCCGTTCAAATTCAACCAATAGTTTTACAATTCCTTAGTCTTTCCTGGTCTGGAAATCTCTTCTTGCTTTGTCAATTCATATCCATAACCTTCAAGAAATTTTCAGTACATGTTTGCTTATGTCAATGATAATTGTATAAAGATAGTATCTGCTTTCCAAAAGTATATCAATAACTCTTTCAAGCTAAGGTCCCAATTCTAATACATTTTTTGCATTAAAATTCAAGGTATAGTTCTCCCTCTTTTGTGTACAGGTCTTCAAGTTTTCACAGGTGTATATAGTCATGTAGCCATCAGGGTCAAGATGTAGGGTCCTTCAAAAAATTCCTCTATGCCCCTTTCTAGTCAACCTCTACACGCATCCCCAGCTCCTAGCGGACATGGATCTGTTTCCAGTCCATAGTCTTATTTTTGCAAAAGTGTTATATAAATGGAATGCTATCTTCTGATCTGGCCTCTTCAACTTAATATGTTAAAGATGCATCTATGTTGTTGCATGTTTCAACACTTAATTCCTTTTTACTGATGGATAGTATTCCATTTTATGGATATACTGCAGTTGATTTATCAGCACTCCAGGTGATGGATATTTGAGTGTTTTTCAGTCTGGGATGACTATGAGTTTAATATCTTTTGAACATCCAACTACAGGTTTTTTTTGTGAAGACAGGTTTTCATTTCATTTGGGTAAATACTTATGAGTGGGATGTTAGGTGTGTTTAACTTCTAAATATTTTCTTTTGTACCCCACCTCCTTGTATGCCGCTTTAGATAACAGATGTTGGTTGGGCTCCCTTCACTTAATGGTCTGGGTAAAATTTGTTCAAAGTCACAAACTATTTGTTCATAATTCTCTCCTAATGTCAGTATGTTATGGGGAATTTCACTTTGATGGGTACCACTGCATCTGATTTCTGGGTCCTTTAGTGATGCTCTTCCCACCACTAATAACCTCGATTCAAAATTTGCAACAGCTTCAAATTAATTATATACTGTCCAGTTACATAAATGCATGAGTAAGTATTATAGATTTTACTGAAAGTTCATAGGGACCATAAGTTGTGAGGGTGAAAGTGTTACATTTTACAACCCACAGAAAATGACTAAAAATTACATCTTAAACAACCCTGTCCTTTTTTGGAATCCCAACTTGGACACTCATCAATCTGACTTCTTTCTATTCTTGCCCTTATAGAAGCTAGTCTTTTTTTTTTTTTTTCATGGTAGCAAGTGATAGGATATATTAAAGAGAAGGAAAATACAGAGCTCTCTGCATAGACACTGAGAGAGGTAAAGAGTCCCCAGAAGCTAGTCTTGTTAACTTCTCTCTAAGCCTAAAACAAATTTCCTCCTTCCATATACAGGGCAACTCCTCTTTTCCTGGCTGCTTTTTCCAATGGTGCATATGTAAACTTAGAAGAGCAAAACAATGCTTTCCTGTTGAGATTATTTTCCCTACCTAGAATATGACAGTTTCTTCTTAAAAATGCTATTTTTAGTTAAGTTCTAATTTTTTGAAAGCTGATAATTCTTATATGGTTGTTGTTATTCAGTTGCTGAGTTATGTCTGACTCTTTGCAACTCCATGGACTATAGCATGCCAGGCTCCTCTTTCCTCTACTGTCTCCCAGTGTTTGCTCAAATTCATGTCCATTGAATCAGTGGTACTATTTAACCACCTCATCCTCTGTCACCCCCTTCTCCTATTGCCTTCAGTCTTTCCTACCATCAGGGTTTTTTCTAATGAGTCAGGTCTGTGCATCAGATGGCCCAAGTATTGGAGCTTCAGCTTATGTCCTTCCAATGAATATTCAGGGTTGATTTCCTTTAGGATTGACTGGATTGATCTCTTTGCTGTTCAAGGGACTCTTGAGAGTCTTCTCCACCACCACAATTTGAAACCATCAATGTTTTAGCATGGTCCAGCTGTCATATGGAGTTAGTCCAACTTTATGATCCATAAAGCCCAACTCTCATATCTGTACATGACTACTGGAAAAACCATAGCTTTGGCTATATGGACCTTGTAAGCAAAGTGATGTCTCTGTTTTTCAGTATGTTGTCTAGGTTTGTCATAACTTTCCTTCAAGGAGCAAGTGTCTTTTAATTTCATGGCTGCAATCACTGTCTGCAGTGATTCTGGAGCCCGAGAAAAGAAAATCTGTCACTGCTTCCACTTTTTCCCCTTCTATTTGAAAGGTGAAGAATTACAGATATTTGTGCAATCAATCTACCATGCTTACAAAATCAGAATATTTTATTAATTAGAAGATCTAATTTTTCTATGATTCAAAATCAGCAAAATTTTACCTTTATTCAGCTCATGAAAACAAAGCTAATTAAAGTAAACTTCACATTTCATTTAAAAATATATCATTTTCCCCTAATAAAAAGCTAAAGCCACATTGTTGGATTCCTTTCAATTTAATAAACTACACATAACCTAAAGCTAGAATAGTACCACTATGGTTTTCTGTCAGTTATTTTAGTCAATACCATTGAATCTGTTTAAATAAAACATTAAAACGGTTATATAAAAAGCTTTAAATAAAAAGAAAATATGAAATAAAAAAGAAGCTAAATTATAACTTGCTTTTGTTTAGTCACTAAATCATGTCCAACTCTTGTGACCCTGTGGACAGCCCGCTAGGCTCCTCTGTCCACGGGAATTCCCAGGTAAGAATACTGAGTGGGTTGCCATTTCCTTCTCCAGGGGATCTTCCCGACCCAGGACTGAATCCATGTCTCCTGCATTGGCAGATGGGTTTTTACCACTGAGCCAACAGGGAAGCCTCCAAGTCATAACTTAGAAATTCCCTAATATGCTCTATTTTGGAGCGAGGGTGATTTTATGAAGTTATACATATACATAGTTTAAAGAGTAAAATGTGAAACAGTTTTCCAAGTTTGAAACAGCAATTTCCTAAATCCCTGCAGTCACTATCTTCTTTCAGCAGGCAACTCTCTGCAACCTTTTACATCTATTCTTTTTGTTTAGATAGCCACAAGCTTAAAATTCCATTCTTATGTTGCCTCCTCTCAGTTTTCGATCTTGGGTGTTTTCTGTTGTTTTCCTATTATGTTAAGTGATGAATCCTGTGTGATCTCTCCTACATCTTCCTGCTCCCTTCCTCCCCACCCCATAATGCACTTTCCCCCCTCTTCCCATCCTTACTCCAATCTGGGTTAGAGCAATATGCAAATATTATTATAGGAATACTTTCTGCAGGTCTTCTGTGTAATATACATAATTATTCTCCATGCTGGTGTTTTGTTTATAATGTTTCCATACTCTCTCTATTTTTTTAGCAATGCAACCCCAAATTCTCTGCCAATTATTTATCTTTCCTCTTTAATTATTGAGATATATCATTATCCAATAATTTTATCTCTCATAGAAGTTTCTCCCAAAGCCCTGCAGCTTGCTTTCATTGTCTTGTGCCTAGAAAATCAATATCTTTCTGATGATTCTCTTTATCTCTTCCATAAGTTGGAGTCTCTATTTTCTTAGCCGTTCATTTCCTCTCCCCTTGATTTCTTTATTTCTTTGGTTGTGCACATCCTCCAAAAACTTCCTCAAGAAAAGTGTTGGAGATCTTGCGTGTCTAAAAATGTGCTATCCTTAGATTAAGTGACAAGTTGCTGAAGTATAGAATTCTATTTGAAAATAAATTTTGTATGGAATTTTGAAGGAATTTCTCTGTTACTTACAGCATCCAGTGTCATCTATAGCTATCTAGTGTTGGCCATGAGCAGTTCAAGTCTATTTCAATTTTTGCTCTTCCATCTGTGACTTTTTTTTTCTTGTAGTATCTTCTGTGTCCCGTAAGTCTGACATCTCTTCAGTGTTTTGACATAGGAACATTTCCATCCATTGTGTCTGGCACTTGCTGCGTTCCTTTAAATTAGAATTTTATATATCTTTATTCTGGGGAATTTCTTGAGTTATGGTTTCCTCCTCTCTGTTTCCCTGATATCTCTGTCTGAAATTCCAACTTTTTTTTTTAACTTTTACAACTTTTGGATTGGTACTGTAGCTTTCTTTTCTACTCTTACTTTCCATCTCTGTCTTTATGCTTTTCCTCTTGTGGAGATATTCTCAACTTTATTTTCCAAGACTTCCATGGAGTTTTTACATCTGTTCTCACGTTTCAGTCTCTAAGAACTCTTTTTACTGTCTGAGCATTTCTTTTTCATAAGATATTTCTTCTCCTCGCAATATGTTTCTTTCTAAGTAGTTCCTTGCCCCCCACCTCCCGCCATTTCTTTCGGCTTTAATCTTCCACGCTATGTATTTCCCCACTGTCTGGTGTCCTTGACTGTCTGCTTGTATTTAAACCTAGGGACCCCACAAATGCTGGTGGGCTTTGTCGACTCTGGGCTTTACTGTAGAGGCATCTAAGGAAGCTCTCTGGGGGAACGGTTAAGGAAAGAGTCTTTACCTCTTTCTTTTTTGGACATGTCAGTATCCCCAGAGGAAGACTTCTGATTTCCTGGCTAGAAGGTGGACTTGCTGCCAGCGTTCTGGTAACTAAACAGGAAAAAATGGCTGAGGGTTAAGTATGGAGATTTTCACCCTTAAGCTTAGAAGAGTAACCATTAATCACAGTTTACTCGGGACTGAGGTGTTTCCTGGAATGCAAGATTTTTTAGTGTTAAAAGCAGTAGAGAACAGTATTACTTTAGCCTTGTGAAGTGCTATAAAGGGTGCTGTTCTGGCCCTTTTTTGGAGTGTTCTTCCCCAAGGTCAAGCGGACCTGTCCATCACCTCTAAACTATGCTTTAGAATTCCTGTGCAAATGATCTCAAGCCTGCTCTAGGGACAGTGTGGGTTCCTTATCTCATTCCATCCTTTTTAGGGTGAATAATTTCACCCCCTGAAACCAAGGGATGGCCCAGGAGTTTAACAGAGCTTGAACAGGAGGACCCAGTCTCCACATGTGCTCATTTGAGGCCCCTGACAAGGAACAACATGGGGAGAGAGGGGAGGGTAAGCCAGGAGCTGGGCCCCTGGGACTCTTGCTGTGGGTTCTGAAAGTGGGCTTGATTTTTCATTGTGATACCTACTTCACTCCAAACTGTGCCTATACCCCTTTAGTCCAGAGACCTCTCAGTTAACCTTTCCCATTACTGTATTTCTTGCATCTTACCAGGATGCAGGAGGGCAGTTGCCCAGCTACATGGAGGGGCAGTGGGATCTTGTAATCATGCCTCCTTATGAGCCTGCCACCAAAACTATCGTGGCACCATCTTCACTCTCACTTCAGGAATACCCAGCGCTGCCAGTTTCTGATCTATTGGAGGCCAGCAGGCTGTTAAGTGGATCGCTTCTCGTCTTTCCCCACTTTGGGCTTGTTATTTAGCTTTCTTTCATTTGTGAAGTCAGGTTCCTCCCATCTAGTCATGTCCCCTCTTCCAACATCTTGTGGATGTAGTTACTGCTCCAGTCTTTGTCTTAGTTAGTTTAGTTCAGTCACTTACTCGTGTCCGACTCCTTGCGACCCCATGAATCACAGCACACCAGGCCTCCCTGTCCATGACCAACTCCCAGAGTTCACCCAAACTCATGTCCATCGAGTCAGTGATGCCATCCAGCCGTCTCATCCTCTCTCATCCCCTTCTCCTCCTGCTCCCAATCCCTCCCAGCATCAGAGTCTTTTCCAATGAGTCAACTCTTCACATGAGGTGGCCAAAGTACTGGAGTTTCAGCTTTAGCATCATTCCTTCCAAAGAACACCCAGGACTGATCTCCTTTAGGATGGACTGGTTGGATCTCCTTGCAGTCCAAGGGACTCTCAGGAGTCTTCTCCAACACCAACACCACAGTTCAAAAGCATCAATTCTTTGCTGCTCAGCTTTCTTCACAGTCCAACTCTCACTTCCATATATGACCACTGGAAAAACCATAGCCTTGACTAGACGGACCTTTGTTGGCAAAGTAATGTCTCTGCTTTTGAATATACTATCTAGGTTGGCCATAACTTTCCTTCCAAGGAGTAAGCGTCTTTTAATTTCATGGCTGCACTCACCATCTGCAGTGATTTTGGAGCCCAAAAAATAAAGTCTGACACTGTTTCTCCTGTTTCCCCATCTATTTCCCATGAAGTGATGGGACCGGATGCCATGATCTTACTTTTCTGAATGTTGAGCTTTAAGCCAAATTTTTCACTCTCCTCTTTCACTCTCATCAAGAGGTTTTTTAGGTCTTCTTCACCTTCTGCCATAAGGGTGGTGTCATCTGCATATCTGAGGTTATTGATATTTCTCCCAGCAATCTTGATTCTAGCTTGTGCTTCTTCCAGTCCAGCGTTTCTCATGATGTACTCTGCATATAAGTTAAATAAGCAGGGTGACAATATGCAGCCTTGACATACTCCTTTTCCTATTTGGATCCAGTCTGTTTTTCCATGCCCAGTTCTTACTGTTGCTTCCTGACCTGCATATAGGTTTCTCAAGAGGCAGGTTAGGTGGTCTGGTATTCCCATCTCTTTCAGAATTTCCCACAGTTTGTTGTGATCCACACAGTCAAAGGCTTTGGCATAGTCAATAAAGGAGAAATAGATGTTTTTCTGGAACTCTCTTGCTTTTTCCATCACCCAGTGGATATTAGCAATTTGATCTCTGGTTCCTCTGCCTTTTCTAAAACTAGCTTGAACATCTCAAAGTTCATGGCTCATGTATTGCTGAAGCCTGACTTGGAGAATTTTGAGCATTACTTTACTAGCATGTAAGGGACTTCCCTGGTGGCTCAGATGATAAAGCGTCTGTCTACAACGCAGGAGTCCTGGGTTCGATCCCTGGGTTCGATCCCTGGGTTGGGAAGATCCCCTGGAGAAGGAAATGGCAATTCACTCCAGTACTATTGCCTGGAAAATCCTATGGACAGAGGAGCCTGGTAAGCTACAGTCCATGGGGTTGCAAAGAGTCAGACTAGCGTGTGAGATGAGTGCAATTGTGCCAGTAGTTTGAGCATTATTTGGCATTGCCTTTCTTTGGGATTGGAATGAAAACTGACCTTTTCCAGTCCTTTGTCTTAGTAGCTCTTAATTTTTTAATTGCTATGTTAAATTACAGCTATGTTAATAGAGTTTACTGGGTTCAATCCCTGGGTTGGGAAGATCCCCTGGAGAAGGAAAAGGCTATGCACTCCAGTATTTTGGCCTGGAGAATTCCAGGGACTATACAGTCCATAGGGTCACAAAGTCAGACATGACTGAGTAACTTTCACTTGATATAGTTTATAGAAGAAAATAAAGAAAGTATGTATATTCAATCATCCAGCTCTACTAAAGTTAAAATGCCACAATATTTCTAGGAACATAGTAAACAGGAAGAACAAGAATAAATTTGGGGTAAGGATGTGGGTGAGAAATTGAGAGAGAAACAGGCAATGCCCATTTGATCTCATGTAATTTCAGGATGAAACAACATCCTGAAATTACGTGAGATAACATCTATCAGTTTGTTTGCCACCAAATATGTTATATCAGACAAACATACAGCTGCCCTGGAATGGGCTGAGAAAACAAAGGGAATCACATTTCTTTCTAAGATATTATTTCTGACCTCTGCTGGTGATAAACTATAGTGATTGTCCTACTTTATATACAGGTGGAGAACAAAAGCAAACAAAAGCACTCAAGTAGTAAGATAAGTACATGTAAGAGAACTTAAAAAAAAAAAAAAGATTAAATGTTTTGGGAGGGTGTCATAAAAACAACTCTGTAGCTTCACCTCAGGGCCTCCCTGGTGGCTCAGTGGTAAAGAATCCACCTGCAGTGCAGCAGCCACAAAAGACATGAGTTCGATCTCTGGGTTGGGAAGACATCCTGGAGGAGAGCATGGCAACCAATTCCAGTATTCTGGACAAAGGAGCGTGGCAGGCTACAGTCCATAGAAGCGTAGAGTCAGATACAACTAAGGTGACTTAGCAGGCACACATGCACGCAGCCTGACTTCAGCCTTGGTTCCTAGTGATGCCGCATTTCTGGGAGAGTGAAGGCTGTTGGCAGCACCTGCAAAGCTAGAACTCGCATGACTGTGGAAGGACAGGGTTTTCTACTGGGGAGCACAGCCACCCACGCACTCAGTACAGCCCCACCATACACTGAGTACAACCCCTATACACTCAGTAGAGCCCATTCCTTTCGGCGTGAAGGTAGGTTCTGGACAGACAGAGCAGTAGTTGTTGCTGTCAAGGCCAGACCAAAACCCACATTAGCTCAGAGAAAAGGCACTGCCCTTGACTTTGTGTCTAACATGGACTCATGCAATGCCTGATTTCAATGAAAACTTCAGTAATCCCCCTTTACATGCAAGAAAATAGAAAGCCAGAGAGGTTTACATAATTTACCCACAGGCCTCAGTGGCAATTTGTCAGTGAAACTGGGAATCCCATCCAATTCTGTCTAGTTCTCTAAACCATGTATTAGTACCATGAACCTGGGTGGAGGCAAGGACTTCCATGTACAAGTGGTTGCTACTATGGTTTGCCAGTCAGAAAGGTGACTAGGGCTGAGGTCCCTAGGGCTCAGGTGCCTTAGGAAGCATGGTCTAGGCAGCAGAGAGTGTCTGGAAAGTGAGTCTTCTTTACTGTGAGGTGCAATCAGCTTTCCTTCTATATAGGATCCCACTCACTTTCAGATGTCAAATCTTCTGTCCTTGGATCACACTCCCATTTTAAGGAGAGTGAATTCACATCATTTAGTGTCCTGACATCTCCTGGTTCATGGCATTCTCCAATTTTTTGGTTACTTTTCTGATTGTAGAATGGGTGTGTTTGTTTCATATTATGGACCTCAGCCAATTGACATCATATAGGGACATATGGCAAAGAGAGGGGAATCTTCTTTCTTGGGTTTAAGATTTATTTTTATTCATTTTAAACTACTTTTAATCCAATATCTCTCCCCAATCCCCCCAAAAGCCTCACTGGGTTAGATTTCCTCAGAAAAAGCTGATAGAAATTATCTCAAATTCTGGAAGACTTGATAACATGTTGAGATAAAAATGCCCATGATCATACCAACTGACATGTCAGCCATTCACACGGGCCATGAGAATCATATAAGAGCACAGCTCAGACACTGCAGGGTGAGACAGTTCTCCAGGGGAGAGGACTATTGTGAGCTGTTTGCAGGTGACACTTGCAACGGAAGATGATGAGCGCAGCGGGAACCAGGGCACAGACCTCCACAGCATCCTGATTCCCCTTCACAGCACAAACATCAGCTTGATTCAGTGGCTCTCTGAGTCTCTGCTTCTCTCTGATGGTCTCATCTGCTCCCACTTCCAAATATTTGAGTTCATTTTTGTTATTTGACCTTTTAATTTTAGAAATGAAAGGATATCCAATATGACTTAAAACTAGGAAAGCATCCATATGACCATCATTCAAAATTAGCGACAGCTGATATTTCCTTGTATTTGCCTTCAGAAGCAAATAAAACATTACATAATCCCTTTCAGTTAGAAACCCCCTGGGTCCCATTCCCTAAGCTCCTCTCTAAAGGTAAAAACACTCAATGGTGAGTTTGTTTTCATTCCATGTTTTACACCCTGAACAATAACCAGAATACAATATATGTGTGTTTTATTTACATAAAAGGTGCCAGGGTGTATATTCCTTTTTTAACTTTTAAATTATGTTTTAAAGATATAGCCATTTTATTTTTATATCCTGCCTTACAGTTTTCTACAAATCAACCTCCAACTTGGCAGAATTCTTAATTTGGTCCTTATTGAGTTATTAGGCACAATTGTATTTCCAAAGAGAGTCAGATGACCCTTGGGTAGGCTAGATTAATAATGGGCTAGCCTGATATTAATGGATAACTGGATCACGCAATCCTTTTTCCTTTTGGCCTTAATTATTCCCAAGTCTGGGAAAACTTCCTGAATGGAATCAAATGCTTTTGTTGTTGTTCGGTTGCTCAGTTGTGTCCGAATCTTTGCGACCCTGTGAACTGCAGCACGCCAGGCTTCCCTGTCCTTCACCGTCTCCCAGAGCTTGCTCAAACTCATTTCCATTGAGTCAGTGACAACACCCAACCATTTTATCCTCTATTTTCCCCTTCTCCTCCCACCTTCAATCTTTCCTGACATCAGGGTCTTTTCATATGAGTCAGTTCTTCACATCAGGTGGCCAAAGTACTGGAGTTTCAGCTCCAGTATCAGTCTTCCAGTATATTCAGGACTGATTTCCTTTATGATGGACTGATTGGATCTCCTGGCAGTCCAAGGGACTCTCAAGAGTCTTCTCCAACACCACCGTTCAGAAGCATCAATTCTTTGGTGCTCAGCCTTCCTTATGGGCCAACTCTCACATCCATACATGATTACTGGAAAAACCAAAGCTTTGACTAGATGGATTTTTGTTGGCAAAGTGATGTCTCTGCTTTTTAATATGCTGTCTAGGTTTGTTATAGCTTTTCTTCCAAGAGGCAAGCATCTTTTAATTTCATGGCTGCAGTCACCATCTGCAGTGATTTTGGAGCCCAAAATAATAAAGTCTGTCACTGTTTCCTTTGTTTCCCCATCTAATTGCCATGAAGTGGTGGGATAAGATGCCATGATCTTCGTTTTCTGAAGGTTGAGTTTTAAGTGAGCTTTTTCACTCTCCTCTTTCACTTTCATCAAGAGCCTCGTTATTTTCTCTTCACTTTCTGCCATAAGGGTGGTGTCATCTGTATATCTGAGATTATTGAAATTTCTCCTGGTAATCTTGATTCCAGCTTGAGCTTCATCCAACCTGGCATTTCACATGATGGACTGGGCATATAAGTTATGCAGATCTTATGTCAAATGAGATAATTCTCATTTGATTCTCATTTGATAGGGAACAAATGAGATAGTGCTTTAATCACAGTTAATGCTCATAGATATTCCCTTATCTCCTACATGCCTGTGTACTTGTCCAGATGTTAGTTTTCAGTGTCTAATTTGTTATCAGCTTCACTGAGTTTGTTTGCTTTTTGTAACAGCGTTGAAAGATTTGAAAACTTTCAGTAAATATTCTGGCACTAAAAAAAAAAAATGTAGGGTCACCATGATTCATCTTCACATCTGACTTCCTACTTAGATTCAACATGGTAATACCTTTGATTTTCTTAAGAACCTTTCATGACTTCATAACATTTAGTGATGAAAATCCTAGTTTTTTGTCTTGCTTTCAAGGTCACCACCCACAGTTTGGCTTTAGCCAACATCCCTAGATATTTTTCCTACAATTTCTCAAAAAGGATCATAGATGATGGTCAGTCTGAAACAAAATCTTGTACATTCTCCACCTCTATGCCTGTACTTTTGTCCATGTCCTCTTGTAAACATTCTTTCTCACTTTGAAACATTGCTTATGAAACATTAAGTAACAATGAAATGTTACTTAGTCTAGTTAACCTATTCTCCTCAATGTCACCATGTGGGAGCCTTGCCTCCTCCTGCTGTGTACAGTTTGACCAGTCACTAGCAAATCAAAATCATGAAGGCTGGGGGAAGGGCAACCACATGCATTATCTCATTTACTTGAAAGTAAAAATCCAGTGGAATTAGCACTATTCTGATAAGGAAACTGAGGCTTAGAAGGGCATGGTGTTTAATACATGTAGTTTAGATATCTTCTCACACGGGGGTGCTATAATATTCTTGCCAGTTAATTATCAATGAGTATTTACCATTTAATCCCTTGTCATGGATTACAGAAGTTAAAAAAGTGGTACATATGGTTTCTCTTCCTAACATCTACCTTAAAGTACAGTGGCTTACTAGTACATGTTTTGTGAGAAAACAAATATCCAGATTTTTTTGCCCCTTCATCTAGTCTGATTCTCTCTCTTTCTCTCTCTCTCTCTTTCACACACACACACACACACACACACACACACACACACACGGGTTGGTGCTGACTTGCACTTTCAGTCCCAGTAAACTTTGCCTTTTAATAACTGAGTCTTGCCTCTCTCACACTGCACACTTTTAGTGGCCAAGTAAATATTCTGAGATCCACCTTCATTTTCTAAATGGACAACTAGGTTGAGATCAGTTGCTAAGTCGTGTCTGACTCCTTGCGACCCCATGAATCACAGCACGCCAGGCCTCCCTGTCCATCACCAACTCCCGGAGTTCACTCAGACTCACGTCCATCGAGTCAGTGATGCCATCCAGCCATCTCATCCTCTGTCGTCCCCTTCTCCTCCTGCCCACAATCCCTCCCAGCATCAGAGTCTTTTCCAATGACTCAGTGCTTCACATGAGGTGGCCAAAGTACTGGAGTTTCAGCTTTAGCATCATTCCTTCCAAAAAACACCCAGGACTGATCTCCTTCAGAATGGACTGGTTGGATCTCCTTGCAGTCCAAGGGACTCTCAAGAGTCTTCTCCAACACCACAGTTCAAAAGCATCAATTCTTTGGCGCTCTGCCTTCTTCACAGTTCAACTTTCACATCCATACATGACCACTGGAAAAGCCATAGCCTTGACTAGACGGACCTTAGTCAGCAAAGTAATGTCTCTGCTTTTGAATATACTATCTAGGTTGGTGATAACTTTTCTTCCAAGGATTAAGCATCTTTTAATTTCATGGCTGCAGTCAACATCTGCAGTGATTTTGGAGCCCCCGAAAATAAAGTCTGACACTGTTTCCACTGTTTCCCCATCTATTTCCCATGAAGTGATGGGACTGGATGCCATGATCTTCGTTTTCTGAATGTTGAGCTTTAAGCCAACTTTTTCGCTCTCCTCTTTCACTTTCATCAAGAGGCTTTTTAGTTCCTCTTCACGTTCTGCCATAAGGGTGGTGTCATCTGCATATCTGAGGTTATTGATATTTCTCCCAGCAATCTTGATTCCAGCTTGTGTTTCTTCCAGCCCAGCGTTTCTCATGATATACTCTGCAGAGAAGTTAAATAAGCAGGGTGACAATATATAGCCTTGACATACTCCTTTTCCTATTTGGAACCAGTCTGTTGTTCCATGTCCAGTTCTGACTGTTGCTTCCTGACCTGCATACGGATTTCTCAAGAGACAGATCAAGTGGTCTGGTATTCCCATCTCTCTCAGAATTGTCCACAGTTTATTGTGATCCACACAGTCAAAGGCTTTGGCATAGTCAATAAAGCAGAAATAGATATTTTTCTGGAACTCTCTTGCTTTTTCGATGATCCAGCAGATGTTGGCAATTTGATCTCTGGTTCCTCTGCCTTTTCTAAAACAAGCTTGAACATCAGGAAGTTCACGGTTCACATATTGCTGAAGCCTGGCTTGGAGAATTTTGAGCATTACTTTACTAGCATGTGAGATGAGTGCAATTGTGCGGTAGTTTGAGCATTCTATGGCATTGCCTTTCTCTGGGATTGGAATGAAAACTGACCTTTTCCAGTCCTGTGGCCACTGCTGAGTTTTCCAAATTTTCTGGCATATTGAGTGCAGCACTTTCAGAGCATCATCTTTCAGGGTTTGAAACAGCTCAACTGGAATTCCATCACCTCCACTAGCTTTGTTCATAGTGATGCTTTCTAAGGCCCACTTGACTTCCCATTCCAGGATGTCTGGCTCTAGATTAGTGATCACATCATCATGATTATCTGGGTCGTGAATATCTTTTTTGTACAGTTCTTCCATGTATTCTTGCCACCTCTTCTTAATATCTTCTGCTTCTGTTAGGTCCATACCATTTCTGTCCTTTATCGAGCCCATCTTTGCATGAAATATTCCCTTGACATCTCTAATTTTCTTGAAGAGATCTCTAGTCTTTCCCATTCTGTTGTTTTCCTCTATTTCTTTGCATTGATCGCTGAAGAAGGCTTTCTTATCTCTTCTTGCTATTCTCTGGAACTCTGCATTCAGATGCTTATATCTTTCCTTTTCTCCTTTGCTTTTCTCCTCTCTTCTTTTCACAGCTATTTGTAAGGCCTCCCCCGACAGCCATTTTGCTTTTTTGCATTTCTTTTCCATAGGGATGGTCTTGATCCCTGTCTCCTGTACAATGTCACGAACCTCATTCCATAGTTCATCAGGCACTCTATCTATCAGATCTAGGCCCTTAAATCTATTTGTCACTTCCACTGTATAATCATAAGGGATTAGATTTAGGTCATACCTAAATGGTCTAGTGGTTTTCCCTAGTTTCTTCAATTTGAGTCTGAATGTGGTAATAAGGAGTTCATGATCTGAGCCACAGTCAGCTCCTGGTCTTGTTTTTGTTGACTGTATAGAGCTTCTCCATCTTTGGCTGCAAAGAATATAATCAATCTGATTTCGGTGTTGACCATCTGGTGATGTCCATGTGTAGAGTCTTCTCTTGTGTTGTTGGAAGAGGGTGTTTGCTATGACCAGTGCGTTCTCTTGGCAAAACTCTATTAGTCTTTGCCCTGCTTCATTCTGCATTCCAAGGTCAAATTTGCCTGTTACTCCAGGTGTTTCTTGACTTCCTACTTTTGCATTCCAGTCCCCTAGAATGAAAAGGACATCTTTTTTGGTGTTAGTTCTAAAAGGTCTTGTAGGTCTTAATAGAATCATTCAATTTCAGCTTCTTCAGCATTACTGGTTGGGGCATAGACTCGGATAACTGTGATATTGAATAGTTTGCCTTGGAGATGAACAGAGATCATTCTGTCATTTTTTGAGACTGCATCCAAGTACTGCATTTCAGACTCTTTTGTTGCCCATGATGGCTACTCCATTTCTTCTGAGGGATTCCTGCCCACAGTAGTAGATATAATGGTCATCTGAGTTAAATTCACCCATTCCAGTCCATTTTAGTTCGCTGATTCCTAGAATGTTGACATTCACTCTTGCCATCTCTTGTTTGACCACTTCCGATTTGCCATGATTCATGGACCTGACATTCCAGCTTCCTATGCAATATTGCTCTTTACAGCATCGGACCTTGCTTCTATCACCAGTCACATCCACAGCTGGGTATTGTTTCTTCTTTGGCTCCATCCCTTCATTCTTTCTGGAGTTATTTCTCCACTGATCTCCAGTAGCATATTGGGCACCTACTGACCTGGGGAGTTCCTCTTTCAGTATCCTATCATTTTGCCTTTTCATACTCTTCATGGGGTTCTCAAGGCAAGAATACTGAAGTGGTTTGCCATTCCCTTCTCCAGTGGACCACATTCTGTCAGACCTCTCCACCATGACCCACCCGCCTGTCTTGGGTTGCCCTGTGGGCATGGCTTGGTTTCGTTGAGTTAGACAAGGCTGTGGTCCTAGTGTGATTAGATTTACTAGTTTTCTGTGAGTACGGTTTCAGTGTGTCTCCCCTCTGATGCCCTCTTGCAACACCTACAGTCTTACTTGGGTTTCTCTTACCTTGAGCATGGGGTATCTCTTCATGGCTGCTCCAGCAAAGCACAGCCGCTGCTCCTTACCTTGGATGAGGGGTATCACCTTACCCCCGCCGTTCCTGACCTTCAACGTGGGATAGCTCCTCTAGGCCCTCTTGGGTTGCTCCTCCTGGCCACCCCTGGCCTCGGACGGGCTGTAGCTCCTCCCAGCCACCACCCCTGACCTCAGACGCGGGGTGTCTCCTCCCAGCCGCCACTGACCTGGGATGCGGGGTAGCACCTTTTGGCCATCACCCCTGGCCTCTGATGAGGTGTAGCTCCTCTTGGCCACTGCCCCTGACCTCGGAAACAGGGTGTCTCCTCCCAGCCGCCACTGATCTCGGACGTAGGGTGTCTCCTCCCAGCTGCCACTGACCTCGGACACGGGGTAGCTTCTCTCTGCCACCGCCCCTGACCTCCGATGTGGGGTAGCTCCTTCCAGCCGCCACCCTTGACCTCGGACTTGGGTAGCTCTTCTAGGCTGTTCCTGCCCCGTTGCAGCCTGGCACTCTCAGCCACTGCCCCTGACCTCAGACATGGGTAACTCCTCTCACCCGCACTTAGTGCTCCAGGTCGCAGCCACCCGCGCTTAGTGTGCCGGGTCGCAGCGGCCACCTCCTTTGGGTCTTGTTTGTTTAATCTTTTCCACGGATTGTTCCAAGACCAAATCTGTGCCATTTCCCAAGACCCAGTCAAGACTGTTCTTTTGCTTGAGACCCTGAAATCAACATTATGGGCCTTAGACTTCCTTCCTCCCAGACCACAAACCCGTGGGTTACATAATACCTAACCCTACTGCCACTTCCTTTTACTTACAGATCATCTATTGCAGATTCCTAATCAAATTTAACATCTCCTACTCTTTTTTAGTCAGAGTCCTAGGAGGAATGAGCACTTTGTTCAGATGATTCGATGAGCAGACTATTTACAGAAGTGTGGGCATCATTAAGAGAACCAGTGAGGAAGGGTGAGGCATGCAGAGACTAGTAATGGTAGGAAGTTCTGTCACCACAGGTTTGAAAGGATGTGGGGCAGTGGTGTTGTTGCTGATGAAGCCATGGAAGAGGGGCTGCCAGGTGGATGTGAAACCATCAGGGAGTAGGAAAGAAATACTCTGAGCTGTTTTCTCACTGTGATCTCTGGCAGAGCTTTCCATTAGCCAAATCCAAAAGGGCAACAAATTACAGAGAAGTAGGTAATGCAACCAGAACGATCAGCCTCCTGGACACAAAGCAGAAGAAAGAAGGCTGAGAAAGGATGGGAGACAGAAAATAGCCAACATGCCCACCTTTTCTGATTCCATGGAACTCTATCATGAACAGTGGCCCCACTCTAGCACAATCCTACCTTCCATTGTCTTCACTGATTGATTCATTCAACATGGATTCATGAACTGCATCACTGAATTAGGAGAAGCATAAAGAAGTTTGAATATAAGAACAAATTTTACTCATGAAGAATACATAATCTATACATAGGAAAAATACCTGGTCAAATATTCTTTGGAAGTATATCCTTATTTTTCTTGTATTCTGTCGTGAGCCCTCTAACATAAAGTTCATTATTATAAAAATATGTCATTTTGAGTTTATTTTTGTGTATAGTGTTAGAAAATGTTCTAGCTTCATTCTTTTACAAGTGGTTGACCAGTTTTCTGAGCACCACTTGTTAAAGAGATTGTCTTTAATCCATGGTATATTCTTGTCTCCTTTGTCAAAGATAAGGTGTCTGTAGGTGTGTGGATTTATCTCTGGGCTTTCTAGTTTGTTCCATTGATCTATATTTCTGTCTTTGTGCCAGTGTCATACTGTCTTGATGACTGTGGCTTTGTAGTAGAGCCTGAAGTCAGGCAGGTTGATTCCTCCAGTTCCATTCTTCTTTCTCAAGATTGTTTTCACTATTTGAGGTTTTTCGTATTTCCATACAAATCTTGAAATTATTTGTTCTAGCTCTGTGAAAAATACTGCTGGTAGCTTGATAGGGATTGCATTGAATCTATAGATTGCTTTGGGTTCAGTTCAGTTCAGTTCAGTTCAGTCAATCAGTTGTGTCTGACTCTTTGCGACCCCATGAATCGCAGCATGCCAGGCCTCCCTGTCCATCACCATCACCCGGAGTTCACTCAAACTCACATCCATTGAGTCCATGTTGCCACCCAGCCATCTCATTCTCTGTCGTCCCCTTCTCCTCCTGCCCACAATCCCTCCCAGCATCAGAGTCTTTTCCAATGAGTCAACTCTTCGCATGAGGTGGCCAAAGTACTGGAGCTTCAGCTTTAGCATCATTCCTTCCAAAGAAATCCCAGGGTTGATCTCCTTCAGAATGGACTGGTTGGATCTCCTTGCAGTCCAAGGGACTCTCAAGAGTCTTCTCCAACACCACAGTTCAAAAGCATCAATTCTTTGGCACTCTGCCTTCTTCACAGTCCAACTCTCACATCCATACATGACCACTGGAAAAGCCATAGCCTTGAATAGACGGACATTAGTCGGCAAAGTAATGTCTCTGCTTTTGAATATACTGTCTAGGTTGGTCATAACTTTTCTTCCAAGGAGTAAGCCTTTTTTAATTTCATGGCTGCAGTGACAATCTGCAGTGATTTTGGAGCCCAAAAAAATAATGTCTGACATTGTTTCCACTGTTTCCCCATCTATTTTCCATGAAGTGATGGGACTGGATGCCATGATCTTTGTTTTCTGAATGTTGAGCTTTTAGCCAACTTTTTAACTCTCCTCTTTCACTTTCATCAAGAGGCTTTTTAGCTCCTCTTCACTTTCTGCCATAAGGGTGGTGTCATCTGCATATCTGAGGTTATTGATATTGCTTTGGGTAGTATACTCATTTTCACTATATTGTTTCTTCCAAACCATAAACGTGGTATATTTCTCCATCTATTAGTGTTCTCTTTGATTTCTTTCACCAGTGTTTCATTAGGTAGATATATTCCTAAGTATTTTATTCTTTTCGTTGCAATGGTGAATGGAATTGTTTCCTTAATTTCTCTTTCTATTTTATTGTTATTAGTGTATATGAATGCAAGGAATTTCTGTGAGTTGATTTGATATCCTGCAACTTTACTATATTCATTTATTAGCTGTAGTAATTTTCTGGTGGAGTCTTTAGGGTTTTCTATGTAGAGGATCATGTCATCTGCAAACAGTGAGAGTTTTACTTCTTCTTTTCCAATTTGGATTCCTTTTATTTCTTTTTCTGCTCTGATTGCTGTGGCCAAAACTTCCAAAACTATGTTAAATAGTAGTGGTGAAAGTGGACACCCTTGTCTTGTTCCTGACTTTAGGGGAAATGCTTTCAATTTTTCACCATTGAGGATAATGTTGGCTGTGGGTTTGTCATATATAGCTTTTATTATGTTGAGGTATGTTCCTTCTATGTCTACTTTCTGGGGAGTTTTTATCATAAATGGATGTTGAATTTTGTCAAAGGCTTTCTCTGCATCTATTGAGATAATCATATGGTTTTTATTTTTCAATTTGTTAATGTGGTACATAAGATTGATTGATTTGTGGATATTGAAGAATCCTTGCATCCCTGGGATAAAGCCCACTTGGTCATCATGATGTATGATCTTTTTAATGTGTTGTTGGATTCTGATTACTAGAATTTTGTTAAGGATTTTTGCATCTATGTTCATCACCGATATTGGCCTGTAGTTTTCCTTTTTTTGGCATCTTTGTCAGGTTTTGGTATTAGGGTGATGGTGGCCTCATAGAATGAGTTTAGAAGTTTACCTTCCTCTGCAATTTTCTGGAAGAGTTTGAGTAGGATAGGTGTTAGCTCTTCTCTAAATTTTTGGTAGAATTCAGCTGTGAAGCCGTCGGGACCTGGGCTTTTGTTTGCTGGAAGATTTCTGATTACAGTTTCAATTTCTGTGCTTGTGATGGTTCTGTTAAGATTTTATATTTCTTCCTGGTTCAGTTTTGGAAAGTTGTACTTTTCTAAGAATTTGTCCATTTCTTCCACGTTGTCCATTTTATTGGCGTATAATTGCTAATAGTAGTCTCTTATGATCGTTTGTATTTCTGTGTTGTCTGTTGTGATCTCTCCATTTTCATTTCTAATTTTATTGATTTGGTTTTTCTCCCCTTGTTTCTAACACCATACACAAAAATAAACTCAAAATGGATTAAAGATCTAAACATAAGATCAGAAACTATAAAACCCCTAGAGGAGAACATAGGCAAAACAACCTCCAACATAAATCACAGCAAGATCCTATATGACTCACCTCCCAGAATACTGGATATAAAAGCAAAAATAAACAAATGGGACCTAATTAAAATTAAAAGCTTCTGCACAACAAAGGAAACTATAAGCAAGGTGAAAAGACAGCCTTCAGAATGGGAGAAAATAATAGCAAATGAAGCAACTGACAAACAGCTAATTTCAAAAGTATACAAGCAACTCCTGCAGCTCAATTCCAGAAAAATAAATGACCCAATTTAAAAAATGGGCCAAAGAACTTAACAGACACTTCTCCAAAGAAGACATGCAGATGGCTAACAAACACATGAAAAGATTCTCAACATCACTCATTATCAGAGGAATGCAAATCAAAACCACAATGAGGCACCATTTCACGTCAGTCAGAATGGCTGCGATCCAAAAGTCTGCAAGCAATACATGCTGGAGATGGTGTGGAGGAAAGGGAACCCTCTTACACTGTTGGTGGGAATGCAAACTAGTACAGCCACTATGGAGAACAGTGTGGAGATTCCTTAAGAAAACTGCAAATAGAGCTGCCTTATGACCCAGCAATCCCACTGCTGGGCATACACACTGAGGAAACCAGAATTGAAACAGACACGTGTACCCCAATGTTCATCGCAGCACTGTTTATAATAGCCAGGACATGGAAGCAACCTAGATGTCCATCAGCAGATGAATGGATAAGAAAGCTGTGCTACATGTACACAATGGAGTATTACTCAGCCATTACAAAGAATACATTTGAATCAGTTCTAATGAAGTGGATGAAACTGGAGCCTATTATACAGAATGAAGTAACCCAGAAAGAAAAACATTAATACAGTATACTAAAGCATATATATAGAATTTAGAAAGATGGTAATGATAACCCTGTATGTGAGACAGCAAAAGAGACACAGATGTATAGAACAGTTTTTTGGACTCTGTGGGAGAGGGAGAGGGTGGGATGATTTGGGAGAATGGCATTGAAACGTATAATATCATATATGAAATGATTGCCAGTCCAGGTTCGATGTGCGATACAGGATTATTGGGCCTGGTGCACTGGCATGACCCAGAGGGATGGTACAGGGAGGGAGGTGGGAGGGGGATTCAAGATGGGGAACACGTGTACACTCGTGGCAGATTCATGTTGATGTATGGCAAAATCAATACAATATTGCAAAGTAATTAGCCTCCAATTAAAATAAATTTATATTTTAAAAAATAAATTAAAATAAATTTATATTAAAAAATATGTCAGTATTTGCCGGGAGCCAGCATGGGAGATCCTACCCATGGCAAAGATCATGAGGAAGAGACCTGATGGACAAAGGCAGATCAGGATTTGAGGGACACCCTGACCCCACCCATGACAAGGTCATGCAGAAGAGGCTTGATGGGCAAGGCTGATCAAGACTCAAGAGGTCCCCTGGATCTGCTCGAGCATCTACCCCTGAAACCAAAATCTATCTGTTATACTACACTCTTGTGATTAACAGGGGCTATCCCTGACCACCTTTCTCTGGAAAGTTAACTTAAAGCTCCAGTTAATAGTCTGCATATAAAAGGAGTGTCTCAGCTCAAACCTCTCTGCTGGCAGTCTAGCTTGTGACAGGTTTATCCACACTCTTGCTACTCTGCACATGATTGTTCACAACCTCTCAACCATAAACAACACAGAGAGTTTGAAGTATTTTGAAAGTCTTAGTTAGCATAGGACTTTTCTAAAGATAAAAATCATGTTGGTGAAGGGTTTCATTGCTGAGTTAATGATTGCCGCCAGGCCTCCATACCCTTAGGCACCTGGGAGTATGTTAATCAATGTAATTGGAATATAGAAAAACAAATATAGCAGTTTTGATGTTAGCAATACTAGACTTTTGAGTTAATGAATTTTCTCTTTGTTATAAATCACTGTACTCCTCTTTCTTTGTTATAAATCGTTGTATCCTTGCTATGTAAGAATGTAACTTTATCTTAAGACTAAGCAGATCTTAAGGGAAATCAAATTTTCTGATTGACTAATCTTTATCAGTAGAAAGAAAGATGGGGCCATAAAATGTTAATCAGTCTCCAGACCAGAAGATATTGTAAACAAACGTAAGACCCTTGTAAGAACAAAGGTATGCGAAGAACACTCTGTCTTTAGATAAGGGTCAGAGCAGCTGACCCTGCGTGACTCTGCTTCTTACATTTATCTCTATGTACAACTTAAAGTATAAAAGCTTCCCTGAAAAATAAAGAGATGGACCAGTTCCACCAAAGCCTGGTTCCCCCATGTCGTTCTTTCTTTCTTTCTTTCTTTCTCTCTCTTACTCTCTTTTTCAGGCTGATCCCTAGGAGCACAGGGGCCCTCCGTGTTCACTTATTTGCCTGGGCTTCTAGGACCTGAACGGGAAGGCGCTCTGCGTCTTCACTCCCTCGGGAGACCGGGAGGGCACCTGCAGCCTACGTGAACGGTGTAAGTCCCTTGTCTTGGGGCTTTATTGGCTTACTGTGTAAACCAAGGAATATCAGCCTCTATTCTATTCCTCTCTCTTTCCTTATTGCCAACTCCGTTCCTCCTGAGGTAATCCCTGGATCCAACTGGGGCTGGACCCCGTTAAGTATTATCTCTTAGTGATTTGTATCTGAACTTCATTGTGGAGCACATTTTAGCCAGTGATGAAAACCTTTATTTCTGGCACATTTTAGATAATTCAGTGTTGAAGCTGTTGATCTTGGAAACTTCAAATAGCAAATAAGTTTGTAGATGCTTCAGGGCAAAATTTCCAGGAACTTGACAATTCCTTGTTAGCCTTCATTCACAAAACTTTTTGTTGTGTTGACCTGTCTACTCCAGGGACAAGCCCTCCTAGATCGCTTTAGCTTGGCACTCCATAGAAAAGCCTTGATTAAGCTCTATTTTGATCACTGAAGTTCAGTTCAGTTCAGTTGCTCAGTAGGGTCCGACCCCTTGTGACCCCATGGATTATAGCACACCAGGCTTCCCTGCCCATCACCAACTCCCAGAGCTTACTCAAACTCATGTCCATTGAGTCGGTGATGCCATCTAACCATCTAATCCTCTGCCTTTCTCCTCCTGCCTTCAATCTTTCCCTGCATCAGGGTCTATTCAAATGAATCAGTTCTTTGCATCAGGTGGTCAAAGTATTGGAGTTTCAGCTTCAGCATCAGTCCTTCCAATGAATATTCAGGACTGATTTCCTTTAGGATGGACTGGTTGGTTCTCCTTGCAGTCCAAGGGACTCTCAAGAGTCTTCTCCAACACCACAGTTCAAAAGCAACAATTGTTTGGCACTCAGCTTTCTTTATAGTCCAACTCTCACATCCATACATGACTACTGGAAAAACCAAAGCTTTGACTAGACAGACCTTTGTGGGCAAAGTATGCTGTCTAGGTTTGTTATAGCTTTTCTTCCAAGGATCAAGCATCTTTTAATTTCATGGCTGCAATCACCATCTGCAGAGATTTTGGAGCCCCAAAATATAAAGTCTGTCACTGTTTCCATTGTTTCCCCATCTACTTGTGATGAAGTGATGGGATAGGATGCCATGATCTTCATATTTTGAATGTTGAGTTTTAAGCCAAATTTTCACTCTCCTCTTTTGCTTTCATCAAGAGGCTCTTGAGTTCTTTACTTTCTACCATAAGGGTGGTGTCATCTACATATCTGAGGTTATTGATATTTCTCCTGGCAATCTTGATTCCAGCTTGTGCTTCATCCAGCCTGGCATTTCTCATGATGTACTCTGCATAGAAGTACTCTGCATAAGCCAGGTGACAATATACAGCCTTGACATATTCCTTTCCAGATTTGGAACCAGTCTGTGGTTCTATGTCCAGTTCTAACTGTTGCTCCTTGACCTGCATACAGATTTCTCAGGAGGCAGGTCAGGTGGTCTGGTATTCCCATCTCTTTCAGAATTTTCCACAGTTTGTTGTGATCCACACTGTCAAAAGCTTTGGCATAGTCAATAAAGCAAAAGTAGATATTTTTCTTAAATTCTTTTGCATTTTCTATGATCCAATGGGTGTTGGCAATTTGATCTATGGTTCCTCTGCCTTTTCTAAAGCCAGCTTGAATATCTGGAGTTCACAGTTCATGTATTGTTGAAGCCTGTCTTGAAGGAATTTTAGCATTACTTTGCTAGCATGTGAGATGAGTGCAATTATGTGGTAATCTGAAGACTCTTTGTTATTGCCTTTCTTTGGGATTGGAATGGAAACTGACCTTTTCCAGTCTTGTGGCCACTGCTGAGTTTTCCAAATTTGCTGGTTTGTTGAGTATTGCACTTTAACAGCATCATCTTACAAGATTTAAAATAGCTCAACTGACATTCCATCACCTCCACTAGTTTTGTTTGTAGTAATGCTTCCTAAGGCCCACTTGACTTTGCATTCCAGGATGTTTGGCTCTAGGTGAGTGATCACACCTTCGTGTTATCTGGGTCATAAAGATCTTTTTTGTACAGTTATTCTGTGTATTCTTGCTGCCTCTTATTAATATCTTCTGCTTCTGTTATGTCCAAACTTTTCTGTCTTTTATTTTGCCCATCTTTGCATGAACTGTTCCTTTGGTATCTCTAATTTTCTTGACGAGATCTCTAGTCTTTCCCATTCTATTGCTTTCCTCTATTTCTTTGCATTGATCAGTGAGGAAGGCTTTCTTATCTCTGCTTGCTATTCTTTGGAACTCTGTATTCAAATGGGTATATCTTTCCTTTTCTCCTTTTCCTTTAGCTTCTCTTCGTCTCTCAGCTATTTGTAAGGCCTTCTCAGACAACCATTTTTCCTTTTTTCATTTCTTTTTCTTGAGGATGGTCTTGATCACTGCCTCCTGTACAATGTCACAAACCTCCATCCATATTTCTTCAGGCACTCTGTCTATCAGATCTAATTCCTTGGATCTATTTGTTACTTCCACCATATAATTGTAAGGGATTTGATTTAGGTCATACCTGAATGGTCTAGTGGTTTTCCCTACTTTCTTCAATTTATGTCAGAATATTGCAATAAGGAGTTCATGATCTGAGCCACAGTCAGCTCCTGATCTTGATTTTGCTGACTGTATAGAGCTTCTCCATCTTTGACCTCAAAGAATAGAATCCCTTTAACACTTTGGGTTGAATTGAAGGTCAGTAAGAGAAATGGCCACGTGAAACGTGTGTGTATGTGTGGTTAGTCACTCAGTCGTGTCCGATTCTTTGCATACCTACGGACTGTAACTTGCCAGCCTCTTCTCTCCATGAGATGTTCTGGGCAAGAATACTGAAGTGGGTTATCATTTCCTTCTCCAAGGGATCTTCCTGAACCCAGGTCTAGATTGCATGTGGAATCTTTATCATCTGAACCCCCAGGGAAGCCATGTGAAACATGTTGCTTCTTATTCTATAAAGCTATGCTTGTAGACAACACCTAGTGTATTCTGTGGTGTTCCTTATATAAAAAACCATACAAACTCTGTTGAGAAAAAGTTCTCTGACAATGAGACCTCCAGTTTTGCTTCCCTCTTTACCATAATTACTAAAATAATTGTAAAACATCTGGTTTCTAGAACATTGTTACTATAAAATGGTTACTCTATTCTTTTTAGAAACAGTGGAATATAAATTAAGAATTAGAGCTAAGGAAAGAACATTATTTATTATTTAGGTAGCTAATGAAGCCAAACAGCAATGGAATGCTTAAATGTATAAAAATATATGTGTATGTATATATATATATATATATATATATATATATATATATATATATTTACACAGCCGAACAACATGTGAAAATTAGAGATACCAAGGGAACATTCATGCTAAGATGGGCACAATAAAGGACAGAAATAGTATAGCCCTTACAGGAGCAGAAGATAATAGGAAGAGGTGGCAAGAATACACAGAACTATACAAAAAAAGATCTTCATGACCCAGATAATGATGATGGTGTGATCACTCACCTAGAGCCAGACATCCTGGAATGCAAAGTCAAGTGGGCCTTAGGAAGCATCACTACAAACAAAGCTAGTGCAGGTGATGGAATTCTAGTTGAGCTCTTTCAAATCCTGTAAGATGATTCTGTGAAAGTGCTGCACTCAATATGCAAGCAAATTTGGAAAACTCAGCAGTGGCCATTGGACTGGAAGAGCTCAGTTTTCATTCCAATCGCAAAGAAAGGCAATACCAAATACTGCTCAAACTACCACACAATTGCACTCGTCTCACACACTAGCAAAGTAATGCTCAAAATTCTTCAAGCGAGGCTTCAACAGTATGTGAACCATGAACTTCCAGATATTCAGGTTGGATTTAGAAAAGGCAGAGGACCCAGAGATCCAATTGCCAACGTCCATTGGATCATTGAAAAAGCAAGAGAGCTCCAGAAAAACATCTACTTCTGCTTTATTGACTATGCCAAATCCTTTGACTGTATGGATCACAACAAACTGTGGAAAATTCTGAAAGAGATGGGAATATCAGACCACCTGGCCTGCCTCCTGAGAAATCTGTATGCAGGTCAATGAGCAACAGTTAGAACTGGACATGGAACAACAGACTGGTTCCAAATCTGGAAAGGAGTACGTCAAGGCTGTATACTATCACCTGGCTTATTTAACTTCTATGCAGAGTACATCATGAGAAATGCCAGGCTGGATGAAGCACAAGCTGGAATCAAGATTGCCAGGAGAAATATCAATAACCTCAGATACATAGATGACACCACCTTTATGGCAGAAAGTGAAGAACAAAAGAGCCTCTTGACGAAAGTGAAAGAGAGTGAAAAAGTGGTTTAAAAGGCATTTGGTGCCATCACTTCATGGCAAATAGATGGGGGAAACAGTGGAAATAGTGACAGATTTTATTTTGGAGGGGTTCCAATATCACTGCAGATGGTGATTGCAGCCATGAAATTAAAAGACACTTGCTGCTTGGAAGAAAAGCTATGACCAACCTAAACAGTGTATTAAAAAGCAGAGACATTACTTTGCCCTCAAAGGTCCATCTTGTCAAAGCCATGGTTTTTCCAGCAGTCATGTGTGGATATAAGAGTTGGACTATAAAGAAAGCTGAGTGCCAAAGAACTGATGCTTTTGAACTGTGGTGTTGGAAAAGACTCTTGAGAGTCTGTTTGACTGCAAGGAGATCTAATCAGTCCATCCTAAAGGAAATCAGTCCTGAATATATTGGAAGACTGATGCTGAAGCTGAAACTCAAGTACTTTGGCCACCTGATGCAAAGAACTGACTCATATGAAAAGACCCTGATGCTGGGAAAGATTGAAAGTGGGAGGAGAAGGGGACAACAGAGGATAAGATCATTGGATGGCATCACCGACTTGATGGACATGAGTTTGAGTACCCTCCAGGAGTTGGTGATGGACAGGAAAGCCTGGTGTGCTGCAGTCCATGGGGTCGCAAGGAGTTGGACACGACTGAGCTACTGAACTGAACTGGAAGATATATGTGTGCTTGTGTATGTTTATATGTTGCACAATATATTGCAAATGGAGAAGGATGAATTGAGTGATAAAGATAATTCATAAAACAAATTATAGGAAAATGTCTTCAGTGTGCTAAAGAAGGCAGCTATAGAGTCGGACTGTGAAGAAAGCTGAGCACTGAAGAATTGATGCTTTTGAACTGTAGTGTTGGAGAAGATTCTTGAGAGTCCCTTGGACTGCAAGGAGATCCAACAAGTTCATTCTAAAGGAGATCAGCCCTGGGATTTCTTTGGAAGGAATGATGCTAAAGCTGAAGCTCCAGTACTTTGGCCCACCTCATGCGAAGAGTTGACTCATTGGAAAAGACTCTAATGCTGGGAGGGATTGTGGGCAGGAGGAGAAGGGGACGACAGAGGATGAGATGGGTGGATGGCATCACTGACTCGATGGCCATGAGTCTGAGTGAACTCCGGGTGATGGTGATGGACAGGGAGGCCTGGCGTGCTGCGATTCATGGGGTCACAGAGAGTTGGACACTACTGAGTGACTAAACTGCACTCAACTGAGGGCTTCCTTTTTATTCATTCCACACATTTTTAGGCTGCTTCTGTGTGCTGGAGGTTGGGCTGTATGACACAAAGTTGCATTCAGCAATAGCTCTGTTCTCAGGGAACTTTCAGTCCAGTGGGGCAGGAGGTTATGGTGGACAGATGAGTAAATTTATTATAGAATGTGTTAAAAGTGGGACACTCTGGATTCTGAGAGTCCAAAGTTGCTGCTCAAAGCATGGGAGGAATTTTAAGGGCAGCAAGTCCATACTGTATAACCATTGCCATCAAAACAATGACGAAGACCAGGAGAATGTGGGGTACATTTGAAAACAGCATGCAGACCAGTCTATCTAGAATGAAGTGTTCATAGAAATCCCTGAACAGGATTTAATCTGGCAAGAGCTCTATACCCAGTACTGCTGCTGCTGCTGCTAAGTCACTTCAGTTGTGTCCGAATCTGTGTGACCCCATAGATGGCAGCCCACCAGGCTCCCCTATCCCTGGGATTCTCCAGGCAAGAACACTGGAGTGGATTGCCATTTCCTTCTCCAATGCATGAAAGTGAAAAGTGAAATTGAAGTTGCTCAGTCGTGTCCAACTCTTAGTGACCCCATGGACTGCAGCCTACGAGGCTCCTCCATCCATAGGATTTTCCAGGCAAGAACACTGGAGTGGGTTGCCATTGCCTTCTCTGATACCCAGTACTAGATACTCTATTTTCCTTGACAGCTTTCATTTGATTATTGTAAGATATTTCTTAGTACAAGCACTATGGTAGATTGATTGCAAAATGGCCCCAATTTCTCACCCCTGGTGGATCCACACAATTGCAATGTGAGCCTCAGGTCTTCTCATTGGGGGTGGAATCTATTTCTTCCCCACCTTGCATCTGGGCCTGACCTTGCAATTGTTTGGACCAATATATTATGGAGGAAGTGAGGGCATTACAGATCTGAGTCTCAAGAGAACTTGTGTAGTTTTCCTCACTTTCGGAACTCTGTCTTTGTCATGAGAACAAATCCAAGCTAGCTGGCTGGAGGATGAGAGGATATGAGAAGCAGGGATGAGTCACCCTAGCCAACATCCCAGGTATGCCAGAGCACAGCAACCGTCAGCACCCCACCGAGAAGACCAACAGTGAAGTGATATGAATGAGGGCCCTACTCAGATCAGCAAAACTCCCCAGTGGGCCTGAAGACCCATGAGAAATGAGAAATGGTTGATATTTTGTGTCACTAGATATGGAGGTATTTTGTTATGAAATGATAGCTAACTGAAGGATTTCAGGGGGAAATGAGTGAAAAATAAATAAAGACCTACTGTATAGCATGGGCTTCTCTGGTGGTTCAGATGGTAAAGAGTCTGCCTGCAATGTGGGAGACCTGGGTTCAATCCCTGGGTTGGGAAGATCCTCTGGAGGAGGGCGTGGCAACCCACTCCAGTGTTCTGGCCTGGAGAATCCCCACTGGTGGGCTACGGTTAATGGGGTCACAGAGAGTCAGACATGAGTGAGACGAAGAAGAGCACACACATCTGCATTCAGCACAGGAAACTCGACTCAGTGCTCTGTTGCTTTTCAGTCACTCAGTCCTGCCCAACTCTGCAATCCCAAGGACTGCAGCACACCAGACTTCGCTGTCCTTCACCAGTTCTGGGAGTTTGCACAAACTCATGTGTGTTGAGTCAGCAATGCCATCCAACCATCTCACCCTCTGTCGCTCCATTCTCCTCCTGCCCGCAATCTTTCCCAGCATCAGGGTTTTTTCCAATCAGTCATCTCTGCTCATCTGGTGTCAAATTATTGGAGGTGGCTGATACTCTGTGATGGCCTATATATGGGAAAAGAATCTAAAAAGAGTGGGTGTATGTATGTATATGTATAACTGAACTGCTTTGCTGTACACCTGAAACTAACACGTTTTAAATCAACTATACCACAATATAAAATAAAAATCAATTTTAAAAATGAATCAAGGTATTAGATAAAAATGGAAAATGGGAATAAAGCCCTCTGTTAGAAGCAAAGAGACTTCTATTCTCAGCTCTGTTGTTAACCATCTGCTGCCCCAGAGTGATTTATGTAAACTCTTCAGACTTTGGTTTTCATTTTGGTGGTTTAGATAAGAGTATTTTTGATTAATAAAGGAAAAGTAAACTAAGTTTCATTTTTCTTTCTCTCTTGAAACACATCAGAAAAAGAAGAATGATAAACAGAGGGGAAAATATTTTGTCTATAAAGAGAAAAGAGTACCCCAAAGAATCGAAAAACATGTGCACTCAAGTTTGCACATGGATGTCCTTAGAATCATTATTCAAAAAATAGAAACAATTCAAATGTCCATTAGAAGATGAATGGATGAATAAAACAAGATATATTGACACACTGAAGTATTATCTGGCAATAAAAATAAAGTACCGATACATGCTACAACATGGATGATCCTTGAAAACATTATGTTAAGTGAAGTAAGTCAGACATAAAAGACAGCATATTATATGACTCCATTTTTATGAAATGCCCAGAATAATATAGAGACAGTATATTATTGGTTTTCAGGGACTATGGGATGAAGAAATGGGGAATGACTGGTAACAGGTATAAAGTTTTTTTTTTTTTTTGAAATGGTAAATGTTCTGGAATTAGATGGTTGCATAATATCATGTATTTACAAAAAAAATGCTGAACTGTAAACTTTAAAAGGGTGAATTTTGTGAAGTGAATTGTATCTCTATTTTTAAAAAGGCAAATTCAAAGAAGAGCTACAATCTCAAACTTTAGACTGTGATTATATATTTGCCCCAAACTATGAAATCTGCACAAAGAAAAACATGTGACAGGGAAGAAATAGATTTGATTAGAACCACAGTTTGCCCCAGAACATTCCCTCCTTGTTCTACAATATCTGCCACATAGTTGTCTGTATTCAAAACAATATCAGCTAGGCACCAGCTTGAGACTTGTTATCAGAAAGGACGTCATTTCGGTAGGACTCTCCTCCATTCTGTGGACTCACTTCTTTCATCATTTTGACTGCAGCCAACTTTACTCTTTTTCATGTTTCCCCTACCCACAAACTTTGCAGGCATCCTCTTTGTTAATGAAACCTCCTGAAACTATTCTTTTTCGAGTATTCTATTTGGTTGCTGCTGACACTTTGATTAATATAGAGAGGTAGTTTGAATAAATTTTCTTATTTCTATTTTAAAACTGGGATAAGTTATGTGATTCTAGGCTTAAGGGCCATTTTTCTGTATTAACTTGCCTTCTAGCCTGGGATTTTAAATTTGGTTCAAGGCTTACAGTTTTGAGGCCCCTGCTTATGACTTTTGATAGAAAATAAAAACCCTCTAATTAATCACTTAGGTTGAAGGGATTTTCTTTTCAAAGTAGTCTGGTTAATTTAGAAAACAGCTTGCAATGGATTAAAAGACTGGCTCAATATTCTTCTTTAAATATAACTTACTGATAATAGATTATATCTAGATATTCGAGAAAGGGTATGAACAAGGAACAGTTGAGTGAAGGGGAAGAAGAAAGAAAAGGAAGGTCTAGGATTTGAGAGCAGATTTAGGCAATAAAATCCCATGGACGGAGGAGCCTGGTAGGCTGCAGACCACGGGGTCGCTAAGAGTCGGACACGACTGAGTAACTCCACTTTCAGTTTTCGCTTTCCACTTTCATACACTGGAGAAGGAAATGGCAACCCACTCTAGTGTTCTTGCCTGGAGAATCCCAAGGACGGCGGAGCCTGTTGGGCTGCCATCTATGGGGTTGCACAGAGTCGGACACGACTGAAGCGACTTAGCAGCAGCAGTGGAAGGCAGAAGGCTCCTGCTCATGACCATATGCAGGCAAAGGAGGCAGGGGAAGATTGAAGGAGAAGCAAGGATGGGATGACAAGTAAGGATGATGAGCATCTAAGACTAACAGCATGTTGCTCAATATTTGCCAAGAGCACAGCTTATTATGAGGACAGAGTGATGAGAATGGCGCACTGTGGAAGCACACTTCAGAGCCCACCCAGAAGCCCCAGGTGAGCCAGGGTGCCCATCTCAGTTGCTGCGAATAACGGAAGTTAATGGCTACCAGTTGCTCCTCTGGAGAGTTACCCAGCATGTAGAAGGGCTGCCTTGCCAGGAAAATTTATATCTTCCTCCTAAGCAACCAGGGACAAACTCCGAGCTGAGGATTATCTGATACAGGAATTCAAATCTTTGATGTGACTTATACTCCAGAGCTCACCTGTGGGTTTGGGCAGAGGCTAGCACCTCCCTAAGACTACATCCTTGCTACCCTGCTTAGTCTCCTTCATTACATGCTTTTTTCTTCCTGAAGAGTGTGCCCTTAGTGCTAAGAAATGGAGTATTTCCTCCCATATCAGTGAATAAAAGATGTCACAGTCATGAGCAATTGCAGCCACCACCAATGCTGAGCTGGTGAGAAGAAAAGAATACCTGCCATCTAATAGCCATCAGACTGTAGCCACTCCTTATGGTGAGCCTGCAGGAAACCCAGAATGTGAAAACACAGGACACTAGCCCCAGTACGTGAGGCACATATCAAAGGAATGATTTCAGTGAGCCCAGAGTCTTGAATTTGCCCATACATTGTTGTTGTTTAGTTGCTAAATCACGTCCAACTCTTTTGCGACCCCATGGACTGTAGCCTGCCAGGCTCCTCTGTCCTAGGATTTCCCAGGCAAGAATACTGGAATAGGTTACCATTTCCTTCTCCAGGATATCTTCCCAACTCAGGGATCAGTCTCCTGCATTGGCAGATGAATTCTTTACCACTGAACCACCAGGGAAGACCTCTTCACATTTATTTAAAAAGCACTAAATTCCTTAATATCTGGTTTTCCTTTAATTAACAACATTTTGACGTTCAGACTACCTGCCCTATGTTGTGAAACTTCCATTTAACTTGGCTTCCCCCCTTGCCTCTTCTAAGTAGTTCTCTTAGAATTACTTGAGATGCTGCCTCCCGGGCTTGAAGTCTTTTTGCCGATTAAACATAACTCTCAACTTTAGCTTGTGAATATTTTTTAAGTCTGCAGTACTTCACACACAGATGGATCTCTGTTTCTGGCTCTGCTTTGAGCTTGATCTATATGCAGTATGGTTACAAAGCGCTTGCCTGCTTCCTTCTTCCCCTGTTTTTCAAATATTCATAAATCCCTTATTGCATGTGAGTCACTATTTTTAAGTAGCCAAACATCAGGAAGTTGTGGTGAGATTGTTACTGTTCACTTTAATGACTTCTTTACAAGTCTGTCTTGGTCCAGAGATCTTTACACTGAACTTCAAAAGAATCTTTGACTTATATTTCATCTGGTCAATCGGTTTCACAAGTTAGCAAAGACAGCAGGAAAACAGTTTCCATGCTTTCTTCCAGTAGGGTCTTTAAATGAGTAGCATATTTGCAAAGCTCCTCCAAGATTCTATTGCATACATGCACCAAGTGCACTCTCTAGCTCCATTTAAACAAGAAGTTAATATGAGCTCATAAATTTCAGTTTACTATGTCTATTCCTGAAAGCAGGAGCACTTGAGGATAAAGGAATAAAACGGAATTAGGTTAGTTAATTAGCTAGTGTTATGAAAAAGTAAACCTTATATCCCACTAAGGTGGCTTATTTATTCACAGTACACTGTAACATAAAAGCTAATAGGAACTTGTTATTTATGGTACTTACTCAACTTCCTGTTTTAAAGAAAACAGAGTTTAGGAGTTTAACTTAACATTTCTTTTTAAAATCGGTGAGTTACTGAATTAACTGTAAAACTACAATGAAGTTGCTTAGAAAAAAAAAAGAGTAGGGTGTTCAGAGTGAAACCATGAGCTTTGTTCTTCTACACCTGTCAGGTAATGAGTAGTTGCCAAAAATCTTCACTACATAAAATCAATAATCAAAATAGGCCAATAGGCAGATTTCTGAGGAGCTCAAATCGTAAAGAGTCAGGCTGCAATGTGGGAGACCTCGGTTCGATCCCTGGGTGGGGAAGATCCCTAGAGAGGGGCATGGCAACCCACTACAGTATTCTTGCCTGGAGAATTCCAAGGACAGAAGAACCTGGAGGGCTACCGTGCATGGGGTCCCAAAGAGTCAGCCGCTACTGAGCAACTTTCACTTTACTTTCAAAATAGGCCAATAGATGGCGCTATTGCTGTGTGTAATGCTTTGGAAAGCCAAAAAAGACAAAATACAGGACAAGAAGACAAAAAACGCTTCTGAATTCTCAAAGAGAAGGCAATGTTATTCTTTTCTCTCTTCTGTTCGAACTTCAGTCATCATTCGCATTATCTCATTGCGTTGAAGTGCTCAATTTTTTGCGCCCTAAAGAGCAACATTCCCCAAGAAAAAGAAATGCAAAAAGGCAAAAAGTTGTCTGAGGAGGCCTTACAAATGGCTGAGAAAAGAAGAGAAGCTAAAGGAAAAGCAGAAAAAGAAAGATATACCCATTTGAATGCAGAGTTCCAAAGAATAGCAAGGAGAAATAGGAAAGCCTTCCTCAGTGATCAATGCAAAAAGTACAGGAAAACAATAGAATGGGAAAGACTAGAGATCACCTCAAGAAAATTAGAGATACCAAGGAAACATTTCATGCAAAGATGGACACAATAAAGAACAGAAATGGTATGGACCTAACAGAAACAGAAGATATTAAGAAGAAGTGGCAGGAATACACAGAAGAACTATACAAAAAAGATCTTCATGACCCAGATAACCACGATTGTGTGATCACTCACCTAGAGCCAGATATCCTGGAGCGTGAAGTCAAAGTGGACCTTAGGAAGCATCACTATTAACAAAGCTAGTGGAGGTGATGGGATTCCAGTTGAGCTATTTCAAATCCTAAAAGATGATGCTGTGAAAGTGCTGCACTCAATATGCAAGCAAATTTGGAAAACTCAGCAGTGGCCACAGGACTGGAAAAGCTCCATTTTCATTCCAATCCCAAAGAAAGGCAATGCTAAAAAATATTCTAACTACCACACAGTTGCTCTCATCTCAAACACTAGCTAAGTATTGCTCAAAATTCTCCAAACCAGGCTTCAACAGTACATAAATTGAGAACTTCCAGATATTCAAGTTGGATTTTGAGAAAGCAGGGGAACAAGAGATGAAATTGCCAACATCCTTTGGATCATAGAAAAGTCAAGAGAATTCCAGAAAAATACTACTTCTGCTTCATTGACTATGCCAAAGCTTTTGACAGTGTGGATCACAACAAACTGAAAAGTTTTTCAAGCAATGGGAATACCAAACCACCGTACCTGCTTCCTGAGAAATCTGTATGTAGGTCAAGGAGCAACAGTTAGAACTGGACATGGAACAAAGGACTGGCTCCAAACTGGGAAAGGAATACATCAAGTCTGTATATTGTCACTCTGCTTATTTAACTTATATGCCGAGTACATCATGAGAAATGCCAGGCTGAGTGAAGCACAAGCTGGAATCAAGATTGCCAGGAGAAATATCAATGACCTCAGATATGCAGATGACACCACCCTTATGGCAGAAAACGAAGAACTAAAGAGCTTCTTGATGAAAGTGAAAGAGAAGAGTGAAAACTCTGGCTTAAAACTCAGCATTCAAAAAAATAAGATCATGGCATCTGGTCCCATCAATTTGTGGCAAATAGATGGGGAAACAATGGAAACAATGAGAGATTTTATTTTCTTGAGTTTCAAAATCACTGCAGATGGAGACTGCAGGCATGAAATTAAAAGACCCTTGCTCCTTGGATGAAAAGCTATGACCAAACTAGAGTACATATTTAAAAAGCAAAAACATTACTTTGCTGACAAAAGTCCGTCTAGTCAAAACCACGGCTTTTCCAGTAGTCATGTATGGATGTGAGAGTTGGATTATAAAGAAAACTGAGTGCCGAAGAATTGATTGACTTTGAACTGTGGTGTTGGAGAAGACTCTTGAGAGTCCCTTGGTCTGTAAGGAGATTAAACCAGTGAATCCTAAAGGAAATCAGTCCTAATTATTCATTCAAAGGACTGATGCTGAAGCTGAAACTCCAGTGCTTTGACCACCCAATGCAAAGAACTGACTCATTGGGAAAGACTGTAATGCTGGAAAAAATTAAGGCAGGAGGAGAAAGGGATGACAGAGGATGAGATGGTTAGATGGCACCATGGACTTGATGGACATGAGTTTGAGCAAGCTCCAGCAGTTGGTGATGGTCAGGGAGCCTGGCAATGAGGTCTCAGAGTCAGACACGACTGAGTTACTGAAACAGCAGTAAGCCATTTTCATATGAATGTTGCAAAGAACAATAGCTATATGATAGATATCTTATATATCTTAACCAGTTTGCTTGGAAAGACATCCTAACTCACAAGCAGAAGGATAAATCCTCTCTAGGATAAAAGTCTTTAAAAACAGGACTGTGGAAATCTCCTCAGAGTGCATTTGATTTCTACCACTTTTGGTAGAATCATTCTACAGTTATTTTTTGGAAAATAAATTAGAATGAAATAATTATTTAATTTCCCAAAGTAAAATGAAGACAATTTTCAATAAAATGAAATTTGGAATAATTTTTAAAAGGTGCATTGGCCATGCTCAAGGAAAGGCGAGCAATATGTATAAAGAGCAAAGAATCTTGAAAGCATTGTTTTGTACATGGAGTATGGATTTTTTTTTTCTTTATCATTTTAGAGTTCACTTTGTGAAACCAGTCTTCATGGTTTGAAGAGATCCAGGTGTGGAAAGAAAGTCACCTTGGGATGAAATTTTGACAAAAATAATCAACCAAATTGTGGAAATTTTACAACATTTGACATACATTTTAAGGCTGATTTGTGGAGACAAATTGTTTCTGACTCCAACGGTCTCATAAGAAAATTTGTTCTTATCGAACGAATCCATGAAGCAGCCTAAATTACTTCTATCCTCCAAAGACTCAATCAAAAAATAGTAAGTTGTGTTGTACAACCAAGTCAGAAATAAGAGACAAGAAAAGGAATACTCCATCAGGTTTGCAAAGTTCTTTCTAGGCACCTGATAATCTTGGAAATCTTCTGAGATAAGCAAAGTAACCAATTATGATTAGGTTAATTGAGTACCTAAGGCGCTTTTCCATCATCTTACCTCTGTTGCCTCGTTTGCAATACTTATATGAAGTCAGTACTATTATTGCCCTCCTGTCCCAACAGAAAGCATTGAAGTACAGAAAAATTAAGCCAGAAAGTGGCTTACTTGCAATGAAAACCCAGGCAGGTTAAAAGACTCATACAGTCATTTTTAGAGATAAAAAGGGGCATTAAAGTTTATATCATAAGCTATTAAAGGTAGAGTTAAATTCAGACCAAAGGTCTTAATGATTTGTGACTTGATAGTTTTCCCTGAATGACATCCTGTTTTGATTTATATAATCCCAGACTTGGTAGAATGACAGTCCCCTTGACTCTAAACGCCATGTAGATTGCATCAGTCTAGTTGGCCTCCCACAGACAATTCTCTTCACTAGGCTCATATGCTGTTTGCAATTTTTTACCCATGCTCATCTCTCCAGGCTCCACCATAAACTGAGGCAGTTTACTCTTCAGACTTACTCTCTTCCCTGAGAAGTCTTTTGTGGATTTCTTAGTGCTATTGTCAGTGATGAAACAGAGAGATCTCCAGACTTCAGGACTCCAGACCTGTCTACAACCTGGTATGAAAGAGGGAGATTACCAGATCCCTTCAAGTATCAGCATTTTGCATTCCAGAACACAGTGTGCCCGGTGTTTTCCAAAGGATACATAAGGGGGATGGGCTCTCCAGGTGGCTCAATGGTAAAGTATCTGCCTGTAAATACAGAAGCTGAAGGAGATGCAGGTTTGATCCCTGAGTCAGGAAGATCCCCTGGAGGAGGAAATGGCAACCCATTCCAGTATCCTTGTCTGGGAAATCCTGTGGACAGAAGAACCTGGTGGGCTACAGTCCATAGGGTCACACAGAGTCTGACACAACTGAGCATGCACACACACACAAGGAGGAGTGCAGAGATTTTGAGAAATGAGATTATCACTCTCATCATCCAAAGAAAGTGACTTTGCTGATCTTTTTTTAGTTTATTCATGCTCAGACAGTACTTGCAGTTTCCATAAAGGATGCTGATTTTGTCAGCAAGCATAGGCTAAGTTATGCTACAGTAACAAAAGAAACGCTTTACCCCTAAATCTTAGTAGCTTACAGCAAGAGAATTTTCTTTCTTGTTCATTTCAGCCACCAATCATGGGTTGGCTTTGACTGTTCCATCCAGAACCCACTCAGGCTGAAGGAGTAGCTTCCATCTGGGGACCTAACACCGGGAAAGGATGAGCGTGAAACCACACAATCGCTCTTGGAGCTTCTGCTCAGAGACGGCATCTGGCATTTCTGAGCACAATTCATTGGCCAAAGCGAGTCACATGGTCAAGCCCAATGGCAACGGGACTGGATGACTTCCTCCCCTTAGAGAGCGGTGCTTTGAGGGAAAGGTGGTGAGGGAGAGTACTGCCATAGCCACCAGCTTGCACATGAGCTTGCTCTGCTGTGCTGTGCTTAGCCACTCAGCCATGTCCAACTCCTTGTGACCCCATGACCTGCCAGGCTCCTCTATCCATGTGGAATCTCCAGGAAAGAATACAGGAGTGGGTTGCCATGCCCTCCTCCAGGGGATCTTCCCAACCCAGGAATCAAACCCAGGATGGGTCATCTAATATTGGGAACAATAAAACAATCCTTAGACTTATTGCATTATATTATATTGGGCTTAGAGAGGCTCCTATCTGGATAAATTAATAGGGTGAAAGTGGGAGCATGCTCCATCAGCCTCAATTTAACATCATAAAAGAAATAGTAAAGAAGTCCAAGCATCTAAGTTCCTCTCAACCTTTCCCAGAAGGAGCACATTGGAAAAAATTCATTTCAGGTTGTGGTAGTTAATGTTGGAGGGTTGGAGGGGAGCTGCTGAACCCAAAGAAGAATTCCTCCTCCATCAGCAGCTAAACTACATGGGCCAGGTCATGAGGCTTCTTATCTTGTAACACTGGCAAAAGCCCAGGCCTCAATTTTAACTCACTGCATTGCAGTTCTTTTCAAGTACATTACCAGGGCTTTATGAAGATTGATAGAGTGCCAGGAAGCCATTGGGTTGAAAGTCCAGATGTACATAAATCAAGTCATAGCATCATTTAATTCAGAATGCTTTGGCCCAAGTCATTACAGAGTAGCAGTGCAGAGATTTATAGGAAGTCTTATAAGATTTGATGATCTGAAAGGTAGAGATATTAAGTGTCTGATTTAGCTCTAGGAGATGCTGCAGCAGTTTTAAATCAACTAAAGCCTTTATTGCAGCTGGTTTAAAAATGTGTCTTAAATAACTAGAAATGTATCCTAAGAACATCTTGGAATGAAGGGTTGAATGTGATTTTCGACCTTCAAAACTAAGATCTGATTTGCATAAGGAAATAACCTATCTATCAATAAAAATGCATATCAGCAAGCCTCTTTATATATTAAAGAACTGTTCTCTGTTCTAACTGTTCTATAGCTAATGATTTTTACATAAATCTTCTCTAGGATAAGACCCCAAGATCTTTGTGTCTGATGACAAGAATTCTTCTGATCCTTTTAATCTTGAGCCAGAAGTCATCTACATTTAAAATCATCTCAGGTTTTCCACTGAGGGACTCGAAAGGCCACAATCCCAGTTGACCTCACACTCACCAGGCATGCTGAGTTTTAAGCCTGCAGACCTGGTGAGGTTTGCTATAATCTTCTCTGAGCCCAGCCCTTTCCATATTCCTTCTTTTACTTGAATCTCTTGATGTTCTCTAATGCCTTAATCTCACATTTTCCTTTTTCTATCAAAATGTATTACTTAAAATAAATTATTTTTGTAAAAGTTTACCAACAGATCACAATACCTCAAAGACTGAGGAAATTTAATCTGTTAGCATATGCCAGGGTATACAAATAGAATAGCCAAAGAAAGGATGGTCTGATCTTCCCTACCCAGGGATTGAACCCAGGTCTCCCACACTGCAGGCAGATGCTTTAACCTCTGAGCCACCAGGGAAGCCCAATGAGAAATTAAAGACAGCTAAAGATGAAAGTGGAATATATGTCTCTCTTTTGTAAAATCACACTATGGAGAAAATTTAAAGACAGTGATTCAAAATGACAATTTTGAATCAATCTACATTTCTGCCCACCCTTTGGAAAAATTTACAAACGTTTTTGATGGAACAAATTCTTAATGAAATGGAGACATTTCCTCCTCAAAGTGACCTCTGAAAACATATTCTTCCTCATAAAAAAAGACTGAACTGATAATATTATTTTCAATTAATACCAAAATTGATTTTACATAACTATGTATCCAAGAAATTTTGAATATACATTTTATTAAATACTTTTTGTAAATTTAATATTACTACATTTTCTTTAATTGCAATTGTTAGGTAGTTAGAATAGGAAAAAGAAGTCCAGGCAAGGGGGTGGCTAAAAACAAGGAAGGGAAAAGCCTGTGAAAATAGAACAAAAGAAGGTCCGAGGACTGGAGTGAGGACCTCAAACAGTGAGATAAAACAAACAGCACTCCTCACTAGCCCAATTTACATAGGACAGGCCCGGGGGGGAGAAAAACCACATAAAAAGAGGAGCCAAAACCTTTTTTCTCTTCTAGTCTTTTGGGTTGGCATTCCCTCACACCTTGAGGATGTATTTTCCTTTACTTTCTAAATAAAACTGAGCTGTAACACGGAGCTGTTACACTGGTCCATCTGAAGGCTGTAATGCTGGTCCGTCGCTTCGCTTATTTTTGTTGCAATGAGACAAAACTGAGGAAATTACAACAAACTCCCCGAACATCTATGGTGCTGTTTCTCAGATTTAACCTGGCTGAAACAACCTCAGCTCGGCCCCCACAAGGAAAAGGCCAAGCACAGCAGGAGCCCAACTTGGCGAAAGCTTCCAAGGTAGAAGCTAAACCCAAGAAGGCCCAGTGCAGGGGCAGTGACAAGAAGCCCAGCAGACTGGAAAACAGGACAGCAAAAACAAACAGCAGAGAGCTCACACGGCTCGTCTCAGATTCCAGAAGACCTCTGGTTAAGGTAGGAGGTCCTCGCTCCTATGGCTCGAAGGACACATGCCTAACAAAATCTTGATTCCTTTACAATCTCTTGTTTCTTGTTTCCTTGAACCCCCCGTGAACAGGTGAGTGGCCGTGGGTGCAAATGAGGGACTCCGGCAGGGGCTACTCCTCAGTGTGTCCCAAAGGCTGCACTGTCTGCTGGGCCCCAGTAGCTTTGCCCAGGCGGGTGGGGGTTCTTCTGTCCTGAATCTTCTTTACGCCAAGGATCAGGCCAATGAAAACTGTGAGCACAGGTCAGGTATTTAGCAGGTTTTCCAGTAGGTTATGAAGGGGATTCCTCAGCATGTTTTTCCCACTGCTTTTTCCTCCTGTCCTTCAGCTTCTCTCTCCTGGGACTTGAGCCTGGCCCAAACCCATGGTGCTTGGCTTCAAGACCTAATGAAGCGCAGGTTCTGATGCCTCATTGCAAAAATTCAGTTAGAGACACAGCGATGGTTAAGAGGTGTGCTGGGGGCCAGCGTGAGGAACTCTGCCCATGGCAAAGGTCATGAGGAAAGAGGCTTGGGATACGCAAAGGCATGGTCAAGCCTCAGGAGACCCCCTGTTCCCGAGCATCCAGCCCCAAAACCAGAGTCTGTTTCATGCTCTCACCTACACCTCTGACTTTACAGGGGGCTCTCCCCCATAACCATTTCTCTCGGAGAAGGAGTAAACTTGCAGCTCCAGTTAATAAAAATTCCTGGGCGTGACAAGAGTGTTTCAACTTAGAAATTCCTCTGGAGGTCCTCTAGCCTCCCTGATCAGGTTTGTCCGGCCACATGTGATTGTTTACAGCCTCCCAACCTTGGGAGGCATGAGATGCTTTAAAACTTTCTAAATACAGACTCTTTTAAGAAGTTAGAAAATTATTAGTATAGTATAGTGGGTTGATTAGAAATTATATTGGTGAAGGGTTTTTTTCATTTGTCCTGTCAATAATCACTACTAATTCCCTGCCCTGGGTGTGACAAGGGTGTCTCAGGTCAAACCTCTCTGCTGACAGACTAGCTTGTGTGACAACCTCTCAACCATAAACAGCACAGAGAGTTTGGAGTATCAGCATAGGGCTTTTCTCATTGTTGAGTCAGTGATTGCCGCCAGGCCTCCATATCCTTAGGCACCTGGGAATATATTAATCAATGTATTTGGAATATAGAAAAAGAAATATAGTAGTTTTTGATGTTAGCGATACTAGACTTTTTGAGTTAATGAATTTTCTCTTTTGTTATAGATCACTGTACTTTGTTATAAATCGCTGCATCCTTGCTATGTAAAAATGTAACTTTATCACTATCTTAAGACTAAATAGATCTTAAGGGGAACATTGGTGAAGGGTTTTCATTTGTTGAGTCAATATTTGCTGCTAAATCTCCATATTCCTTGCCCTTATAATGAATATAACTAGCATATAGGAAAAATAAGTATTAACCTTTAAGATTAATCATGTTAAACCTTAGGCTAAGTAAATTCCTTTCCTAGTTGTAACTCACTACACCCTCACCCTATAGGAATGCAACTTTATTTGAAGGGTGGCACCTGATTTAAGAAAAAATCACCCCTGGAAAAATAAGTTTTCTGATTAACTGACTGGTATCAGAAAGGGCCATAAAATGTCAGCAGGTCTCATGGCCAGAAGATGATGTAAAACCCATAAGACCTTTGTATAATTTTATATGAAGCACCTGATTGTGACAAGGGTCAGGTCTGCTGACCCCCGCGTGACTCTGTATTCATCCCTATGTACAACAAAAAGGTATATAAACAAACCTGAAAAATGAAGAAATCGGATCAATTTCTGGAAAGACTGATTCCCCCATGTCGTTTCTTTCTTGCTCCCCGTTTTTCTCGCTGAATTCCAATCTGGAGCATGGATGCTATTCCATGTAAACCAAGTTATTCAGCCTCTTTTTCTCCACTAATTTTCCTACTACACTATCCATTTCTAATCTCTCTATATATCTGTAATTAAGATTTTTCCAAGGACGCCGATTCCATCCCCACCTTCGAATCACCCTAGATCCACCGGGGCTGGACCCCAGCAGAGGTGGATTTTTTCAGACTCAGAGAGAAGCACACTCCACAGGGTGTGGGCCATCACAGAGGAAAGTGCAGTGGCCACGGAATGTGGTGTGGTTAGTTTTTTTGAGCTGGGTGATTTCATATGCTAATGAGTGAAAGGATCATTCCAACAATTGGGGAACCACCCACTCCTCCTCTGTCTTTTGACAATGCCTTGGAACTGTCCTGCTGGCACCTCTGGTTGTGTCAGTTAGCATGCAGATTGGGGATCAAGGTTTAGTTGAATTTGACTTGTCATTTTGGACCCACTTGATTTTAATCAGTTTATGTTATACCCTTGGAGAAGGAAATGGCAACCCACTCTAGTACTCTTGCCTAGAAAATCCCATGGATGGAGAAACAATGTAGGCCACAGTCCATGGGGTCGCAAAGAGTCGGACACAACTGAGCGACTTCACTTTCATTTGCTCTATGTCATTCTTTCAAAAGTTGTGCCCTGCTCCCTTCCCTCCTATTTTATGCTCTTTTCCTGAGCTCCATCCAGGCCCACAATGTCACCTCTACAATCTTCTGGAGGGACAACCAGAAAACAGCTGGGCCTTGGGAGGGAAATACTGTATAATACTCAATCCCTCTCCATATTCAGGCCTTCATCTTCCATGTTTCCTGCAACATGTGCAAGAACAGCATCTCTCAGTGAACCTGCTAGGGCAGGTGACAGGCACACAATGCCTGCTAGAAGTCCCTCTGCTGGCATCCCTTCAAGGGCAATTGGGCTTCCAGGAATAATTTTTGCCACTTTGGGAGTTAGCCCTGCAGGCCGTTTGGGCCCAAAGACTTCAAATCTCCACTCCACTGTATGGAACATCTGGTCTGTTGTCTCTTATCAATTTGTTCTTAAGCCACTTACTAACTCCTACAACCAGGACCCTGCCCCCTTGTAGGGAACATTGCTTCACTCCCCTTTTTATTAAAATACTCTTCAAGCCCCTAACAGGACCAGATAACCCACTCTTTTGTCATAACTTCTGCTATTACCTAAAGTGGGTCTATGACAATGAAATGCTTACCATTGGAGACACCCTAACCTGCTCTTATGGAGGACTAGGGGAGGAAATCAGTGACTTATATTCCCTTAGAGCAGTAAGAGGATAAAGCTATGGCTGCTTCACCAGGTTCCCAGTCTCAAGGCACAGGCTTGGATTGCTTTACATCATGATATCTATTCCCATCTGTGGTGAACAAACTGGCAATGAGTTAAAATTACAACCCCTTAATCCTACCCAGCACTGGTTATGCTGGAGACCTTGGGGATGCCCAACTCCAGTCCACGGTCCTAGGATGTTGACCTGCCTAGGAATCTGGTCCTCAAAAGGTTGTCATGCCTCAACCTGCTCGGGGATCTGCCAGTCCAGGGGTTCCAGGAGGTGGGGATTCGATCTCCAGGCTGTCATTCCTCAGCCTGCCTGGGGATCTGCACCCTGACCCGGGGATGCCTGGCTCTCAGGTTGCAACAGTACTGGGTAGGACAAGCTTCAAAAAGACTCACCCTTAAGGAAGTCCACCCATGGAAACTGAAGGAGGCCTATAAGATTTTTTCTTTTCCTCCATGTCATCACTGTCTCTCAGATGGGAAATAACTAACCCAGTTCCTGACAAGTGCCCTTGAGATGCATCCTTGATAACTGGAAGCTGTTAGATCCTCTAACTCTAAGAAGTTGCTTAAAATTCTTTTGTGTCACTGTATGGCTATGGTATCCTCTGGGACACAAGGAACACTGGCCTGAGGATGGGAGTTTAAATTACAATCCCATCCTGCAGCTAGACTTATTCTGCAAAAGACAGGGGAAGTGGACAGAGATCCCTTATGTCCACATTTTCTTCTGACTAAGAGATATGAAGGAACTCTGTCCTAAGTATGGGATTGTTGTATGCCCTAAAAGTGAACCTACTAAGCACAGACAACCAAGAGAAAGACCCCCCTCCCCATGAAGGTTTACCTCCTAAGGCTCTCTAGTTGCCTGGTGCTCCTTCCTTGTATCCAAAAGTGCCCCCATATCCAGGAGCACCCCCTCCACAAAAGCCAACTCGAGTATGTCCCTTAGTCAAAACTGGAGGAGAATTTGGACAAACCCGGGTCCATAAGCCCTTCTTCCTCTTAGAACTAAGACCAAACAAGACCTGGGAAGCAATACAGATGATCCAGGCAAATATATAGATACATTTCAACACATTGCCTTGGCCTTTCACTTGATGTGGAAGACATCATGGTCATATTTAGTCAAATTTTATATCTGACCCTGAGCATCCTAGGGTCTTAAAGGAAGCCCAAAGGTATGCTATGGGGCTTCACATGTCATGTGATAAATACCCAGTAGGGGAAACTGAAGTCACCTCCTTAGATCCTGATTGGAATTATAATGATCCTGAGCACATCATGGAAAGGGATCATTTTCTGCTCTGTGTGAAGGCAGGACTAAAAGCAGCCCAGCAAAAGGTATGTCCGGGTCTCAGCAATAACTCAGGAGCCCCACGAGGACCCCATTGCCTTTCTGGAACGGCTAAAAGAGGCCCTCCAAAAATTTAACAATCTGGACTTAGACTCTTATGAGGGACAAGTGATTTTAAAGGACAAATTTCTGTCCCAATCTGCATCAGACATCAGGATAAAGTTACAACAGCTACAGCAGCAGGACCCTGCTGCCTCTTTAGATGAGATGGTCCAGACAGCCACCAATACTTTTTATAACAGAGAACAGGAGAGGGAGGCCAAGGCTCAGGAAAAGGAGAAAAGGAAAGATACAAGGCATGCCCAGATGCTGACTGCCAGGGAAGCCGTATGGCAAACCCTGAGTCCTTGAAGAACAAGGCACAAGGTAAATGCTTAATCTGTAGACAGGTGGGCCATTGGACCAAAGACTGTCCAGACTGTGACAAGTCTCCTAAAACAGCTTGCTACAAATGATATCAGTTGGGACATTAGGCAGCACTCTGTCCTTGGGACCCAAGAGTCTCAAGGTCAAGCGCCAAGCCTTCCCTCACGATGGGTCAACAGGACTGAAGCAGCCCACTCCAGCCAGCCCGCCTGTCACAGACAACAATCACGGGGCTGGAACCAAGGGTACAACTGGATGTGGCAGGTAGGTCTGAGAATTTCTTGGCTGACACAGGGGCTACCTGCTCTGTCCTGACCTCCTACTCCAGAGCTTTCTTCTCCCAAACCTGTACCATTTTGGGTGCTACACGAAAAACAATTATTAAAAAATTCACCCAAGCACTTCTTTGTTGCTTGGATGGACAAATAATTTCCCACAAGTTTCTGGTGGTCCCTGAGTGTCCTACTCCCTTATTAGGAAGAAGATATACTCACTAAACTGGAGACCACCCTTATGATGGGAAGCTTTTCATCCTCTAGAGCCCTATAGTTTCTGGTTACTGCTAAGAATCCATTACACCCTATCCAATAGAAAAGGACCAAAAACTATGGGAGGACAAAATTAACCCCCAGGTGTGGGACCAGGAGATTCCTGGACGAGCCCACCAAGCTGAACCAGTCATCATTGTCCTCCAAGATCCCACTCGGTTTCCTAACCAGAAACAATATCCCCTCAGAAGAAGAACCCAGGAAAGACTACAGCCTCTAATAAATAAACTCCTTGCCTGTGGGCTATTAGTCCCCACCAATTCACAATGTAACATCCCGATCCTCCCTGTAAAGAAAAAGGGCAGAACCTGGCGAACGGTTCAAGATCTCCAGAGGGTTCCCAATCAAATATGGTGATGAAATCCTTAGGCTCTCGGAGGCAGTCCATCTGGCCACTGAGGTTTCAGTCTCCGCTGTAAAGGCACCAACAAGGGAGCTCAGAAGTGGCAAGAGGGAACTAAGCAGCCGATGAAGCAGCTAGGAGAGCAGCATTACAGAACGTGACCTAATAGGGGTAGCCACCTTAGTCCCTCAGACTGATTTGCCAAAAACTCCCTCATATACTGAAGGTGAGACTCCTACAGCAAAGAGTGTGAGGGTTTTCAAGATCATATGGGATGGTTCCAAAAAGAGAGACTCCTTTTTCTGCCTGGGAACCTCCAATGGAAGTTGGTTAACTCCTTACATGCCACCACTCACTTAGGGGGCCCTTGGATGGTCAAGTGGCCCCTTTCTTTCCAAATAGCAGCATGTGCATGTAGCACCAGAAAGGCATACTTGGAGTCAGTGTAAATGGTTACTCTTTCTCCTTTTCCCAGCTCTAAAGCTCGAGTCGGGGCTATGAGCTCAGCTAATTGGCCTGAAGTACCTGGTGGCAAAGGCTTAGCCTCTATGGTCTCAAAATTGGAGACTACTGAATATCCTCATTTAGGGGAAAGGGCCCTCCAAAGATTACTAGAAAGGTCCTTCAGAGGAACAGGCCTCCAAACAACTATAAGGCAAGTGGTCTCCTCTTGTCCCACTTGCCAATAAAACAATCCCCAAGGAGCTTGAAGACCCCAGCTGGCCCAGCGCATCCAACAATGTGGGACCTACCCAGGAAAGGACTGGCAGATGGACTTCACCCAGATGCCAGTTTCTCAAGGGTATAAATAGCTATTAGTCATGATAGATACATTCACAGAATGGATTGAAGGCTTTCCCACCTGGACTGAGAAGGCTGAAGAGGTGGTTTAAAGAAAAAAAAAAAAAAAAAACTGCTCCCTGAAATCATTCTGAGAGTTGGTCTGCCCAGGTCATTACAAAGTGACAATGGGACATCATTTAATTCTAAGGTCACCCAGCAGGTCTCTAAAGCATTGGGCATTACTTATTTCCATTGTGCCTAGAGGCCTCAATCTTCAGGAAAAGCAGAAAGAGCAAACCAATTCTGAAAATCAGCGATAAATAAGATAACCCAGGAGACCTCTCTGGGATGGAAGGAGGCTTTACCAATAGCTCTCCTCCTCACCTGTATTGACCCTAAGAAACAGGTTGGTCTTAGTCCTTACGAGATGCTATATGGGAGGCCTTTTGTTTTGTCAATGACCTCTTCCTAGATCCAGAGGCTCAGACCCTCTGGTCTTATACCATGGCCACTGGGCAATTCCAACAGGATATACACTTGTGAGGTGTCAATCAGGGCCCAAAAGATTCTAAAGAGCCACCACTATATGCTCCCGGGACTCAAGTCCTAATTAAAGTCTGGAAAGATGGATCTACCAAGGCTCAACTCCAGCCCACATGCAAGGGCCCCTACCCTGTAACACTTTCTACTCCCACAGCAGTCAAGGTACCAGGACACAACTCCTGGATTCACTGCTCACAAGTCAAACCATGGAAGAAAACAGAAGAGGACACTCAATATATCTGTGAGCTCCTGGGATATCTCAGATACCTATTCAGGACTACAAATGAGTGCCATTCTAATGAACACCCCAAAATTAAGTTTATGGGGATAAGATTTCTCAGAACAGCTCTAAAGAGCCAACACAGCTTGGCAGGGGTTGTACTCCAAAAGAGACAGGGGATGGATCTCCTGATCCCTGAACAAGGAGGGACTTGAGCCATCTTGATGAGACATGTTGTTTCTGGGTAAATACCTCCAGCTAAGTTAAAGAAAGTCTCACAGTCCTCAATAAAAACATTAAGACCCTACAGGATCTCAAAGAATGAGCTGGAGAGTTCTCTGGGTGGCTACAATTTCTCTTTGGGGAATATTCCTGGTGATGGGAATTTGGAGTTGGCTAATGCCCCTGCTAGTCCCTGTCATTATCATATTGATGCTGCTTATGATTCCTCTATGTATCATCAATTGTCTAACCCGTTTTGTCTCTGCCCAGGTCAGCAAGCTACAACATGCAGTGCCAGTGCAACAATGATATATAAACCTACAGCCGACCACAGAAAATATCACTCACTCTTGTACAGTCACCACTAGAAGGACTCTGAGGCCTGAGACAGCAAGAGGGGGAGGCCCAATGCCCCTCCCCATCCCATTTCAGCAGGAAATAGCCAGAAAGACTTCTATGCCCCTGTTCTCAAAGAACTTGGCCTCCCATCTCTTGGGGGCGGGGGGGGAGGGGGGATGTTAGGTAGTTAGAATAGGAAAAAGGAGTCCAGAATGGTGGTGGCTAAAAGACAAGGAAGGGAAAAGCCTGTGAAAATAGAACAAGAGGTAAGACAAACAGCACTCCTCGCTAGCCCAATTTACAGAGGACAGGCCCAGGGTGGGGGGCACTCCTCGCTAGCCCAATTTACAGAGGACAGGCCCAGGGGGGAGGAGGGGGGCACTCCTCGCTAGCCCAATTTACAGAGGACAGGCCCGGGGGGGGAGGGGGGCACTCCTCGCTAGCCCAATTTACAGAGGACAGGCCCAGGGTGGGGGGGGCACTCCTCGCTAGCCCAATTTACAGAGGACAGGCCCAGGGTGGGGGGGCACTCCTCGCTAGCCCAATTTACAGAGGACAGGCCCGGGGGGGGGGGGAGGGGGGCACTCCTCGCTAGCCCAATTTACAGAGGACAGGCCCCGGGGGGGGGGGGGAGGGGGGCACTCCTCGCTAGCCCAATTTACAGAGGACAGGCCCGGGGGGGGAGGGGGGCACTCCTCGCTAGCCCAATTTACAGAGGACAGGCCCGGGGGGGGAGGGGGGGCACTTCTCGCTAGCCCAATTTACAGAGGACAGGCCCGGGGGGGAGAAAAACATATAAAAAGAGGAGCCAAAACCTCTCTTCTCTTCTAGTCTTTTGGGTTGCATTCCCTCACGCTTTAACGATGTATTTTCCTTTACTTTCTGAATAAAACTGAGCTGTAACACGAAGCTGTAACACTGGTCCATCCGAGGGCCATAACACTGGTCCACTGCTTCAAATTTTTGTTGCGACGAGACAGAACTGAGGAAATTCTAAACTCCCCTGACAAAATTATAATAGAATATCCACATTCTTCCCCTGATGTTGCTTCTCTAGAAGCTCTGCAAATTTGGGGTGTTGAATTTTCAAGATAATATTTAAAGATATTCAATTCTGAAGTTCCTTGTTGGTTATTTAAGTTAAGGACAAGCTTCTTTAGTAAAGCGACCCATTACAAGCAAGTATATCTTTGCTAAATTAGAGTATGTGTGTATTACTTAAGCATAAAGCTAACTACATTTGAATTAGCCATCACAATGCCACCATCTACTAATTATTTTGCATTATTACTTAATATAATCTATAGGAAACTATCCAGTGATCCCTAAAATTGAGTTTTAAACTGAACTGTGCCCTACTGATCAATATGATACATTTTACAAGCTTAACCTCCCTTCCCAAATACAATTACCTACTGCCCCTTTCCTTCTTTTCTTATATATTGAAAGCTGTATCGTTTCTAAGTTTTAATCTGCTTCACTCACCTCACTTTGTCCTTTTGATTTCTCTCAAACACCCACCTAATTTTTTCTTTAAAAATGTACCATAGTCTGGGAGGAGGAGTGGCCGCAGCCAGACTACTCAGCTCGGTGAGGGCTCTCCACAGCGCAACCTTCAGGTGCCAGGCTCTGCCTGCCCGCTGCCATGGTGCCCAGGAGAAGGTCAGCTCTGCTGAGTGGGTGATGAAGGAGGAGCCCAAGGGGATGTTGGGGAGGCTGTCAGCAAACCCGCTCCTGCGAGAGTGGAAACAAAGTCAAAAAAGGAGGCAGGAAAGGGTGAATCTTCATACAAAAAAGTGCAAACAAAAGGAGAAAGAAGAGCAAAGGGACAACAGGTGGAAGTGGACAACCAAGAGACTAAAGAGACTTACCTGCAGAAAATGCAGAGACTAAAAATGAGGAGAGCCCACCCTCTGATGAAGAAGAGAAAGAAGCCAAGTCTGATTAATACCACACACCCAGTCCTGCCAGTGGCCCCTGTTTCCCTTCTTGTACAATCCAGAGGAATATTTATCAACTATTTTGTAAATGCAAGTTTTTGATAGCTCTAAAAACATTTTTAAAAAGGAGAGAATCCCACCTCATCCCATTTTTTAAGTGTAAATGCTTTTTATTAAGAGGTAAAATCATTTTCTGGTTGTTTATTTTTTGGTACAACCAGAAAATAGTGGGATATTAGTTAGGAGAGGCTTTGATTGTGTTGGGTGTCAGCTTAATGTTCCATAGGTGGGCTGTAGCTTTTATATCCTATAATATAAAAACATACTAAATGGCAATTTGGAGTCAGTTGTGCATTTAATGTCTTGAACATTTTTAATTACATCTCTTCACATATTGTTTTGGTAGAATTATTTTCTACAGCAAACCACTTTTTGATCTTGGCTCTCCTGGTCAGAATTTCATGAACTCTATAACATCTTTGGTTGTGGTAGTCCAATTTTCCTAGTAACTTGGTTAGTGTGCTGTGAATGATTGACAGTTTGAATATGTAGTGTATATGATATTAAATTGTGAATCAGTGGGACTTATGATGTAACAGCATATTAATATTTGAAGATATTGGTACTTGCTATTCTGTTAAGGAGAGTTTGCTCCAAATTTTAAGCTGGCAAGTCACTGGAATAACTGTTAAGAATCACAACTATATGATTTTTTAGATTTCTGGGTACGAATGTGAAGGATTGTGTACAAATTGAAATATTTGTGTAGTGATCCTCAAAATAACCAATAAAATCTCAATTATAAAAGAAAAAACTGTATTATAATCTATTTATTACACCTTATCTTTTATTTGTATTTAATTAAATGTTCATTTAAAGAATAGTAGAGGAACTTCACATTAAAAATCCAGACTATACAAAAGACAGAAATAAAAACATGAAGCCTTTCCCTCCACAATTGTACTACTCTCCAGAGGGAACTAGTTTTAAAATTTTTTGGTTTTGGTTCTCCTGGCTTTTTGCTCTAAAATCCTAGATGAGTGTTGTCCAATGAAAATGTAATGTGAACCACATTAATAAGTCTAGCAGTCATATTTTTAAAGTAAAAAGAAATAGATAAAATAATTTTAATGACATATTTTACTTACTCCCATAACTCAAAATATTATTTAACATGTAGTTAATATAAAAAATATGAATGAGATATTTAAATTTTTTTTCATGTTAAATCTATTTCCTACTTAGAGAATATATCAATTCACACTGGCAACACTTTAGATGTTCAATAACTGCATATGACAAGTGGCCACTGTATTGGACAGCATAGGTCTAAGTAACATACTTTAAATCTAGCTTGTTATTTATAAGCAATTTAAAACAGTATCTTTGACTTACTACCATGAAAATTGAGAATTGAACACCTTTTACTATCCACTCTATCTTATTATTACAAGTCCTATTACATTTGTATTTTTAGCTTTCCAATTGACCATCTTTATTATTTTGAAAACTATAGCTAATACTTATTTCTTACACAACTATTGGACAATATCCTTTGAGTTCCATATGCAAGATGAGGAAATAAATACCTCTGCCCTTTGTATAGTATGAGTTTTTTTGACAATTTAAAAGCTGAAAAAAGTTAGGAAGCATATTGAGAGAGACGGAAAGAAGTGAAGTATTGAGTTTGAAAATATTCATTATAAAATCAAGGACTGTGGTTAAACCTTTTGGAAATGAAATTCTACACTCTGAATCAATGCTACTTAAAGCAGAATTTTCCAAATATTAAAGACAAATAGGGATTCCCAGATAGCTCAAATGATAAAGAATCTGCCTGCATTGCAGGAGACCTGGGTTCAGTCCCTGTGTTGGGAGGATCCCCTGAAGAAGGGAAGGCTACCCACTCCAGTATTCTTGCCTGGAAAATTCCATGGACAGAAGGGCCTGGTGGACTACAGTCCATGGGGTCTGTTTTTTTATATCCCATGACTTATTTGGAATCATGCTTCAGTTTAGTTTGCTTCATTTGAGTACCATGGCTATACTATTCAACTTTATGTACTTCTTGGATTCTCTTATTATCTTTCATTTACTTTGTTAACTGAGAAATATTCTGGTCATTTGGTTTTTAGGTCATCTCACTTTTTAATTATACTATTTAATATAGGAAAGTGACTGTTTCCTTAAAGGATATTTCTGGCTGCTCACTAATTTTCCTTTGTAATTTGAATTTATTATATAATTTGAATTTATTTATGTAATTTGAATTGTATGTTTGCTGATGAGCTGGGATTCTGGGATTTAATGTCATTGCTCCATTGGTTAAATTCACAATTTTTTACATACTAAGTTTTCCTCTTTCAGTAATGAAGATCTTTTACTGGAATATATCCTCTAGTAATTTTTTTCCCCAAACACATTCAAGAGAGGTAGACATTCTGAATTTTTGCATATTTGAAAATGGCTTTATTTTCCTTTTACACTAGACTTGTACAGTTCAATTTCCCAAGAAAAATATCAAATTTCTATAGCAGCCTTGCATGTTATACATGCGTATTAGCGTGTTCCTATCTTTGGAAATTACAATCCAAGTGAATCAGTTACACAGGAGATGAGATAGATTCTTGTGCTTCTCTCCATTAGCATACTCTTGGTGAAGCAGTGTCTCACCCTTTACCTTTAGCCACTGTTGTGTATCAGTTGGGAAATCAGAAGTTTCATTACACAGCACTCTTGGTAGATCCTTGGGGAATTACAACACACTTTGGCACGTTTAGAAATGTCTTTTTTCCTGCTCACATCTTATAAAGACCTAAGTGCGTGCCTTTAGGACTGTTTAAATATCTTCTATGAACAAGGAGAAATGCAGACATGTTGTCAGAGCTGATCATTTTTGTTGTGGATCTTACACTTGCTTTGGCCTTTTTTATTATCATTTATGCTGTTTATTTAATAGCAGCTACAAGTATTTTCATCTCTGTCCTTTTCTATATTTTCAAAGGGGAAATGAAAAAAAACTATGACTTCATCATGAGCAGAGCCTGGGTATTGGATTCTAGCAATGCTGCTGGGAAGCCATTCCTAGGCAGTGTAGAGACAGTCAGCTCCATGATGCCTCCTGCCCATTTTCCAGCCCCAAAAGAAGGGGCCTTCTCACTCTAGGAGAGTGGAGTGAAGAGCCTTCGGTGGTGGAGGAGACACCCAGGAAGACTCACAACATGCCACCCCCACCAGCTGAGAAGTATTTCTTGAGGTAAGTAATGGAATGTTCAGCTTAATTCTCCCTTTTGCGAATGAAGTGACACATGCGTGTTTGAGGTGAGAAGAGAAAAACAAGCAGATGCCTTTTATCACTGCCTTCCACGTTTCAAAAATGGAGTTGGTAGAATCTGTAGAGACTACAATTTTTGTTTTCTGCTAAGAGTCCCATTTACTCAGTAAATTAGGGAGCCTTACCTGTGATATTTTCTCTCCCAAGCATGGGTTAGGCACAGGTCAAAAACAGTTAAAACTCCCATTTCAATCTTTTTACCAATTGGGCAAAAAGGCTTGGTAAAAGAGAAATTTGAATAAACGGATATTCTTTCAATCTATGAGTTGTTTATTGCCTTTATTTTTAAATTACTTTTTATTGGAGTATAGTTACTTCCCTGGTGACTCAGTTCAGTTCAGTCACACACTTGTGTCCGACTCTTTGCAACCCTAGGGACTGCAGCATACCAGACTTCCCTGTCCATCACCAACTCCTGGAGCTCGCTCAAACTCATGTCCATCGAGTGGGTGATGCCATCCAGCCATCTCATCCTCTGTCGTCCACTTCTCCTCCAGCATCAGGGTCTTTTCCAGTGAGTTGACTCCACATCAGGAGGCCAAAGTATTGGAGCTTCAGCTTCAGGATCAGTCCTTCCAGTGAATATTCAGGGTTGATTTACTTTAGGATTGACTGGTTGGATCTCCTCGCAGCCCCAGCTGGCTCAGTGGTAAAGATTTTGCCTGTAGTGCAGGAGACACAGGTTCAATCCCTGGGTCAAGAAGATCCCTGGAGAAGGAAATGGCAACCCGCTGTCGTATTCCTGCCTGGAAAATCCCATGGATAGAGGAGTCTGACGGGCTACAGTCCACGGGGTCTCAAAAGAGTTGAACACAACTTAGTGACTAAAAACAACTATAAATAACTGCTTTACACTGTGGTGTTAACTTCTACTGTACAGCAAAATGAATCAGCCTTACATATACATATGTCCCCTCCCTTTTGAATTCCCTTCCCATTCAAGTGACTACAGTGCATTCAGTAGACTTCCCCGTGCTATACAGTATGTTTTCATTAGTTATGTATTTTATACATAGTAGCAATAAAGGGCAGAGCATACCCTTTGACTTCAAGTGGCAAAGATAATCAGTAGTTGTCCTTGAGAGGACAGTGTATTTTCAGAATAGTCCTTGAATGGACCTAGAGATGAGCATATTAAGTCAGAAAGAGAGAAGAATTCCCTGGCAGTCCAGTGGTTAGGACTCCATGCTTTCACTGCCTAGGTCCCAAATATGATCCCTGGTCAGAAAACTAAGATCCCACAAGCTGCACAGCCCAGGAAAAAAAGAGAAATTGAACTACATATGCTATTACTTATATGTGGAATATAAAATGCATTACAAATGAACTTTTCTGTGAAACAGAAACAGAATCACAGACACAGAATCCCTTGGTGATTGCCAAGGGAGGAGAGGTAGAGGCAAGGACTGAGTGGGAGTCTGGAACTAGATGCAAGCTTATATACAGGATGAATAGACAACCAGGTCTTACTGTACAGCCCAGGGACCTACATTCAGTATCCTGTGATAAACCACAATGGAAAAGAATATGAAAAAAGAGAAGCTATCTATTATAACTGAATCACTTTGCTGTACAGCAATAATTAATACAATGCAAATCAATTATACTTCAATAAAAAAGATAATAATTTTTTGAATTAATTGTTTTAACTGGAGGATAATTACTTTATAGTGTTGTGATGGTTTTTGCCATGTATCAACATGAATCATCCATAGGTATATAAAAGATAATAAAATTTTATGAAGTAATTTAAAAATACAACTAAAATAATGGTCCTTGGATCAAAATCAATGTGTGAGCATATGAAATGGCAGAATGTAGATTTACTCTCATTTTGGTTTAGTGTCCTCTGAACACTAGAGATTGCAAGGTGAAACGCTTCAGGATGATCTCTTAAGAACACTTTAAACTTTAAAACCAGACTTATTTGAAGTTTCCTGGTTCCTTGTTTATTCCACTGCTTTGGTCCAGTGGAAGCAGATGGATAAGTTTTGTCCTGGCTTTTTGTCAGATAAATGGTTAGATAAATGGCGCCTTGTGTTTGGGTTTCATAGTATTTCATAGTAGACAGATACATTTTTCTCTAGAATACCTGATTAGTTTGCAGAAGACTCTGGTAAATTAATTTAATTTTAGCAGTTGTGATTACACCTTCTTAAAACCAAGCCCTTGTCCTCATACCTCCTCTTCATTGAGACTTCTGATATTTTAACTTTTAAAAAGTGTTTCTCCCTCAAAAACTAAAAAGTTATTTTATTCTATATGTAAACTAACATTTAAATGCTCTTCTCACCAAAAAAGTAACAAAATTGTATTCAATAAGGACAAATAATAAGCTTAGCCCCATGGACAATAAATATTTAAATTTCTAGTAGATCTTAAATGTTGTCACCATAACAAAAAATGGTAACTGGGTGAAGTGATGAATATATTAATTGGCTTGACTATGGTGATTACATCACTATATATCTTGTATATATTTAACATATAAATATATATTCACTATATATATGGTGAGTGGGTGTGCATTCTAAGTCACTTCAATCGTGTCCAATTCTTTGAGACACTGGACTGTAGCGCGCCAGGCTCATTTGTCCTTGGAATTCTCCAGGCAAGAATACTGGAGTGGGTTGCCATGCCCTCCTCCAGGGGATCTTCCCAACCCAGGAATCGAACGTGCATCTCTTATGTCTCCTGCATTGGCAGGCAGGTTATTTACCATTATGCCATCTTGGATCCCCATGTATATGATAAATATGTTTAAAGTAAACAACTTGTTATATATATATGACAATATATTTAATATTTAGTATATTTATTAAATATAAATATTTAAACTTTTAGAAAAATATTTAAACTTTTAGAAAACAAATTAGCTTTAGTATAATTTTATCCATTTCAGCCATGGTATTTGTTCAAGGGCACAATAACTGCTCCCCAGAAGAAACTGATATGTTTTGTGGAGCAGGTTGTATTACGAAATTCTTAAATAATTCTCCATTACATAGTTCCAACTTTACACACAGATGTGAAGGGGGCAACTTATCTGGTGGGATGTGGTCTTCACAGCCAGACCACCTCTTTAACTGTCAAACTCTCACCCCTAACAACTTGCAAGGGATTGACAATGATAGAAGCATTGTTTTGTGATAACAGTTTTTTTTTAATTCTAAGAAAATTCAATTGTCATGCAAACATCATGGAAGAGGTACACAGTATGTTTCTTTTTGTTTTTAAATCTTAATTCATTCAGCTACATGTATAAAAGGTCCATGCACAATCTTTCGATACCTGGGGAGCTTCTACACTCTGTTGTGCTAACATTCATCAGGAATGGGCTTCAGCGATACCACACAAAATTGCTCCTGTAGTCTTTGCCGTTTGCCCTAGAGTTCTCTTTTCTCTCAAGTGTTCCAGATGTAAAGGATTAGGGTCAATGGTAACGATTTGATAAGAAAGGGAACCAGAAGTGCTTTACACTTTGAGTACATACCTTTTGAGGTCTGCCTTCACCACACGCCTCTTACAGCTGCCATCAGAAAACTTGCTAGCCCTGCAGGGCACTGGATTTGCAAACCCTGCCAGGTTCCTGCACCTCCCTTTTGGCATTCAAAAAGAATGTCATAGCTCCCTCTGTGGCATCCCTTAGCCTCTATGTGAGTTTCAGTAAATTGAATTTAGTTCTGCTAAATTCTAAATACTGTTAATGAGAATTCATTTCTAAGGCGTGTTATTTACCAGCAACTCAACTACGTCTCCTTTTGACTTTATTTTATAGAATGTTGCAACAGTCTTAAAATTCAAAAGGAACTTGAAAGTCATTGAGTGCACTTTGTGTCCAATTAAGAAATACCTTCTACAATACCCTTGAAAGATGGTTTTGTAACTTCTGCTTGTTCAGTTTTCCTGAGAGGTGCAAGGCAGCCTCTTATAATAATATCCAATAGAAATCTGAGTCCTCACATCTCCCATCTCTTTGTCTTATTTTTGCTCTAATAAGCAATCTTGAAAATAGTCAAGGAAGTGCAATGATATCAATAGAATATAATGACGTCACAAATTCTAAGGAGAAAGAGGAGCTTCTCTCCTTACGAATTTTCTACTTGCTACTCACATCATTGAACAATGTTGTTCTTTTCAGGGCAAACGGACACCGTTTAAGATCATAAATCATAAGATAAATCTAGGGTTTATTGTGTACTGTAATAGAAGATTCTTCATATGTCTTTTCTGACTTCTTATATGTATCTGCTACATAGGATTTTGAAATTCTTTCCTTTGAAGTTTTCCAAAGTCTGGGAGAGTTGCCAATTTGCACTGAAGAATAATAGCATTATATTAGTACACCCATAACTATTAAAACATAATTCTAATGCACTGACCTGAATTCACAGTACATCAAAAATTTAATTCAACCCCAGACTGATTCTCACAGAAGTTCACTAATTTTCCAGTGGATGTTTCCAGTCCACTACTTGGAAAGTCAGATGAATCTGAGCATTTTGCAATGTTAACAACCTTGTCAATCTTGACTCCAGAGACAGCAACACTTGGAGAAGCGAGCTATGCTAATCTTTACAGAATGAAGCCACTTTTACCAGAGATAAAAAGGTAGAGTGGGAAAGCTAGGGAAAGGGGTCTAGCTCTCCCACTTCTGGTGACACTGGGGCCAGCCCACTGAGGGCTGAGGAGGAAATCAGCTGGCATCCCACGGCTGTGTGAGCAGGTCTGGGGAGGTCTGAGTGTTAGAAGCCAAAGGTGTTTCTGGCTTTGTGGATGGCTAAGGGAGAGAAGCTCCTAGAAGGTACAAGACAAGGAAGAAACTCAAGTCCTGGAATGTGAAACTGTTATCTCTTTTCTGTTTCTGCTGACATTTCTAGCAAATATAAACTTTCAGATCTGAGAGTCTAATTAGGATCTTAACCACACCCCTACTGGCAGTGTCTTGTGTCAAGTCACTGCTTTCCTAAGCCTCTGTTCTTCTATCTGAAAAAAAAAGAAAAAAAGAGGATATGACCCCAATGACAGAAGCCTCTTTCATTCTAAAATAACTGCAAATTTTACGGAATAAAATGAGTTAGAAATACAAAATGTGGTCAGCCAAGAGGGCAGTTGACACAGAGGGTCTCTAAGCATTTCTCAAAATGCATTGCAAATACTTAGGGGATGCATGCAAAGTGGGAGCCCCCAAGAGACAAGGTGGCAATTTTCAGAACACTTATAGAATTGAGGGAAAAACTCTTAGAATAAATTTTCTTAGAGACCCAAAGTTTATCTCCATGTCTCCACCACACTACCTGCTTACAATTAAAGGCTGACATCATATGTGCACGTGCATCCCACAGACATCAATTACTCCTGCTGCTGCTGCTGCTAAGTCGCTTCAGTCGTGTTCGACTCTGTGCGACCCCATAGACTGCAGCCCACCAGGCTCCCCTGTCCCTGGGATTCTCCAGGCAAGAACACTGGAGTGGGTTGCCATTTCCTTCTCCAATGCATGAAAGTGAAAAGTGAAAAGTGAAAGTGAAGTCACTCAGTCGTGTCCGACTCTTAGTGACCCCATGGACTGCAGCCCACCAGGCTCCTCCATCCATGGGATTTTCCATGCAAGAGTACTGGAGTGGTGCCATTGCCTTCTCCCTCAATTACTTCTAATTATTAATTAATTCAGACAGACTATCCAGACTTCTAAACCTGTACATTTTTATTGTATCTGCTGGCAAGTCACTTCTTTTTTTTTTTTTTTTTTTAAGTCACTTCTTTTGAACACAGATTACTTTTCCTGCAGGATCTCAATTTGTTCATTCATAAAATGAAAATGTTATAAATAATATCAATAGCCTTACATGGGCTATTTTGCTGTTGTAAGGGTTTATTGAATAGATGCTGCTTGCCACTCACTGTAGGAAGTGGCTTGTCAAAACAAAGAAACATAATCCATAGACTTAGACTTAAAGGGTTTTGATTAGGTCTCAATTTGAAAAGATCCATGAACCAGACATGAATTCAAAGCTTCAGTAAAAGTAATCAACTTTAAACAAATAAAATTTACTACTTTTCAAAAGTTAAAATTTCAATAAAAACTGTTTGCCAATTTTAATTTTACTGATTTTTAATAGCCTGTGTTTTTAATGAGTAAACTAATCCAGTTTATTTAACTGATTTGCATTTTAAGTAATCTTTGTGCCTTACAAAACAGACTTGGCAAAATGTAAATGGATTATTTGGCAATAATTCTTGAACATAGCACCAAAAGCAAAGCAAAAATTTTAAAGAAAAGAGAAACCAAACTATATCAAAATTAAAATTTTCTATGCATCAAGGAACACAATGAACAGGTTGAAAACAACAGCTCATGAGATGTGAGGATATATTTATAAATCATGTTATAATTATACAGGGTTAATATCCAAAATTAGAACTATAACTCAACAATAAAACAACCTAATGATAAAAATAGCCAAAAGACTTGAATAGACATTTCTCCAAAGAAGATATACAAATGGTCAATAGCATATGAAAAGAGTCTTAACATCACTAATTATTAAGGAGATAAAAATAAAAACCACAATGAGATACAACTCACTCTCATTAGGATGGCTACTATTAAAACTCAGAAAATAAGTGTTAGTGAGGATGTGGAGGAACTGGACCTGTTGTGTACTGTTGGTGGAAATGTAAAATGATACAGGCTGTATAGAAAACAGTATGGTAATTCCTTACAGAATTAAAAATGGAATTATTATATAACCAAGCAATTCCAGTTTTAGGTGATTGGTGATTTAGGTGATTAGGTTTTATGAATTGAAAGCAGAGTCTCAAAGAGATATTTGTACATCTGTATCACAGAGTCGAACACGAATGAAGAGACTTAGCAGCAGCAGCAGCATTACTTATAGTAGCTAAAGGATACGGGCAACCCAAGTGGCCTTTGACAGATAAATGAATAAACAAAATGTGGTATGTCTACACCATAGAATATTATTTAGTAATTTAAAAAGGATAGAAATTCTGACACATGCTACAATATAGATGAACCTTAAGGACATCATTTTATGTAAAATAAACCAGTCACAAAGGACAAGTAGTGTGCAGCTCTACTTACATGAGGTATATGGAGCTATCAAGTTCATAGAGACAAAAAGAATGGTGGTTGCCGGGGACACGGGAGAGGAAGTAGTGGGGTCACTACTTAATGGGTTCAGCATTTCACTTTTTCATAATGAAAAGAGTTCTGTGGATTTGATATTTCTATTTAGCTTCTAAATCAATTTATATAGAATATATAGAACATTGAATAAATTAAAGCAGAGTATTTTTGCTGTTGTTTCTTTGTTTTTGTTTTGGGGCCTGGCTATAAAAACTAGTCTGCAGGGAATAATGCGCTTCATGGAGGATTTTGTAAAAGTAAAAGATCCAGATTGTTTGGCTTTTGAAAAATTACTTAAAGCATGTGTGTTCTCAATCACAGCATCTTCCACTGTGTTAATTTACCCAATTTAATTTGTCTTTACTTAGTAGCCAGGTGTCATTAAGAACAAAAGTTTTCATTTCTTGCTAGATAGCCATAGCATTCTTGTGTTAATTGCTCTTAGACATCACTGACAGAAATGGATTATGATAAAAATATCAGTTAGCTAGTTATTTAAGTTTGGGGTTTTTTGGCTGAGCCATGATACTTCGGGGATCTTGAACCTGGGCCTCAGCAGTGAAAGCGCTGAGTTTTAACCACTGGACTGACAAAGAACTCTCCTAAATTTCATTTTAATAATATAGTACACAATACTTGTTTGAAAATTCCCATTTTATACTATCGTTTTGATAAAAAAGATAATATACTAATTTTTCTCATTTTTATTATTTGTGGTAATTATCCCAGTATATGTGTGCATGTGTGCTAAGTCGCTTCAGTCGTGTCCAACTCTTTGCGACCCTATGGACTATAGCCCTCCAGGATCCTCGGTCCATGGGGATTCTCCAGGCAAGAATACTGAAGTGGGTTGCCCTGCCCTCCGGCAGGGGATCTTCCTGACCCAGGGATCGAACCCGCATGTCTTATGTCTCCTGCATTGGCAGGTGGATTCTTTACTACTAGTGCCACCTGGGAAGCCCCATCCCAGTATATAACTCAGGGCTGAAAATTCCAGCAAGTAGTACTCTTAAGCACCCTTCAATAACTCAGCTGGTAGAGCAGAGAACTGTAGATCTGATGCATGTGGGCATCCTTAGGTCACTGGTCCTCCTCCTGCTTGAAGGAGGTGCCTCAGTTGCTTGGGGCCTCCCAGGTGGCACTAGTAGTAAAGTGCCAATGAAGGAGACTCAGGTTCAGTCCCTGAGTCAGGAAGATCCCTTGGAGGAGGGCATGGTCTGTACTCTCCAGTATTCTTGCCTGGAGAATCCTGGCAGGCTACAGTCATAGGGTCACAAAGAGTCAGACATAACTGAAGCCATCCAGCATGCATGCACCTGCAATCCTTATTTGGGCGTCCCTGATGGTTCACACAGTAAAGAATCTGCCTGCAATGTGGGAGACCCAGGTTTGACCCCTGGGTTGGGAAGATCCAGAGAAGGAAATAGTAACCCACTCCAGTATTATTGCCTAGGAAATTCTATGAACAGAGGAGCTTGGCAAATCCCAGTTCACGGAGATGCAAAGAATTAGACACAACTGAGCAAATAACACACACAGCATTCTTAATGTATTTAAAGATTGCCAGAATTCCCTGTTTCACTGTGTATGTGAAGGGCTTTCTGAATAAGAAAAAATGGTGTAAACATTCTGGATTATTTTTTCAATCTCAAGTTTTGATCTCTAGAAGTTTTACTAATTAACATCACTATGAAAGACTATAATTTCATGTCATTGTTAGCCTTGAGAAATTAAAAAAAATGCAAATCACAGATATTTTTTAAAATAAGATTCATGTTCTGAAATAGGCCTGACAAATTTAGAAAACATATATTTGGAAAGACTTTTTATTCCTAAAGGATATGCTCTTTATAGCTAGTTTTATTTAACTGCAGAGGGCTTATCCTATGGTTGAGAGAAATAATATAGACATAACTTCCATGGAATCCTGAGACTGTTTATATGCTCACAAAGTCTCAGATATGTAAATGAATCATTCAAAGAACAATTCTGAGAAATAGGATATTTATAGTAAGAAAATCTATCAGTAGCTATGTAAAATTCATTGTGAAGTTGTACTGTGCATGTCAGTCACTCAGTCATGTCCGACTCTTTGCAACCCCATGGACTATAGCTCACCAGGCTCCTCTGTCCATTGAGTTTTCCAGGCAAGAATACTGGAGTGGGTTGCCATTTCCTTTTTCAACGGATCTTCTCAACCCAGGGATCAAACCAGATCTGCCACATTACAGGCAGATTCTTTACTGTTTGAGCCACCAGGGATTATAAACACCAATATATGAGTAAATATTAATTTTCTCCATTTTTTAAAAAATCTGGAAAGTATAGGTTCTTGCAAAGTTCATAAATTGCTATGTAAGCATATTCAGTATTCCCAGAGTTAAGACAAACTCAGTGGAAATGCTGACATCGGGGCATAAACAACACATTATAAAATGCTCCAAATGAATTGCTGCACGATAGATTTTGTCCCTTTTTTTTTTTTTTTTTCCGCTCATTTATTTTTTTTAATTTTAGGATATTTGCTTTACAGAATTTTGTGGTTTTCTGTCATACATCAACAAGAATCAGCCATCAATACACCCATGTCCCCTCCCTCCCAAACCTCCTCCCATCTCCCTCCCCACCCCGCCCTTCTAGATTGTCACAAAACCCCTGTTAGAGTTATCTGAGTCATACAGCAAATGCCCATTTTGTGTTAACAGTCTTCCTTTCATTGACGAATGCTCAAGTCTCTGAGAAAGCCTAGGGTACATCAAGTAGAAGACCTGCATGCAAATGAGTTAAATTCCTAGTAACATATCAATTGCTAAAGCATTTCATTCCTTAAATCCTTCAGGCTCTTTGCACTCAACTTTACAGCCCCTCCCATCAGAAAGTGGCTGCATCTCTTTTCCTGCCTTTTGAATCTGGGCTAGCCTTACTCTTGGTTAGACCAAGAGAACTTGTCAGAAGTGAGACTGAGTTAGTTACCAGCCACATGTGAAGGGAGCTTGCACTTTGCTCTCTTGGAGTCCTACCAGAACCTTGGGAATAAGCTCCAGCCAGACTGTTAGAAGATGAGAGCACATGTACAACTGAGGCCACGCTGGACCTCGCTAAAGCCAGCCCCTAAACACGAAATGATGCCCAGGGTCCCCCCAACGTCAGCAGTGCTGCCTAATAGACCCACGCCAGCCTGCTGAGACCATGAGACCCACCTAGTTTTAAACTTTCAGGTGGCAACACCTTATTCTTAGTCACTACTTTTGGGCTGTGAAGAAGGCTGAGAGCCGAAGAATTGATGTGTTTGAACTGTGGTGTTGGAGAAGACTCTTGAGGGTGCCTTGGTCTGCAAGGCGATCCAGCCAGTTCATTCTGAAGGAGATCAACCCTGGGATTTCTTTGGAAGGAATGATGCTAAAGCTGAAACTCCAGTACTTTGGCCACCTCATGGGAAGAGTTGACTCAGTGGAAAAGACTCTGATGCTGGGAGAGATTGAGGGCAGGAGGAGAAGGGGATGACCCAGGATGAGATGGCTGGATGGCATCACGGACTCGATGGACGTGAGTCTGAGTGAACTCCGGGAGATGGTGATGGACAGGGAGGCCTGGCGTGCTGCGATTCATGGGGTCGCAAAGAGTCAGACACGACTGAGCGACTGAACTGAACTTTTGGGCAGCTCTAACTCATGTTGAGATTGCAGATTTTTTTGAAGATATTAGACATTTTTGGTTTTGTTTTATTGTTTTTCTGCAGGCATTTTTTCATGCTAGATTTTGCTCAAACTCACATGGGCCTTTAGTTTCAGGAGAACTCATTGGCTTGAGTATGTCTTCACAGGTACTCCTGTGTAGTGTGTTTTCATCCTATACCTTAGGCTGCCGGAAGACTGATTGTGTACTACAGGCAAAGAAGGAGCCAAAAAATTTTGAAAAGTAGAGTTTAAATCTTTAAAAATCTGCAAAATGAATATTACTTTGCAGATTTAAAGGTTGATTCAATTGGATTCACAGTATTGAAAGCAGAAAAGATGTCAAGATGAGAGAGTTAAATCTAAACATAATTTTCTTTTAAAATGTCAATACATACATTAAAGTTAGAATAAAAAATGACAAGTTGGGTAAACAGCAACAAACATGTTTGAATAAAATGCAAATAATGTAAAGAAGGACTGAAAGGGTAAATTTTTAAAGGATGAACAAGTCCATATCAAAAAATTAACAGAAAGTTGAAGATGTGATACTAATAATGGAGAAGTTCAGATTTAAGGAAGAGAAGCTTAAAAAGGACAAAACACATAAGTCTAATTTATAGCAAAAATTTAAATAATAAGATAGTAAAAATGTTAAATAGTAACTATCATAACAGAAAATAAATCATGAACTGTAAGAAATGCTAGGAAACAAAATGGATGTAGATACCTAAGAATTTGAAGTTCTGAACAAAATAATCCAAGCAAAAGTGTAAAAATACAGTAAATGCTATACTTTATTTATTTATGTATTAATCACTCACAGTTCCAAAATTTTTTCCATGTATTAAAAGAAAAAGTAGAAGTAGAACAGACAACATTCTAAATGTGCACACACACATGAAGTCAAAGTAAAAAATAATAACTGAAATCAAGGTAAAAAACTGCAACAATCTAGGAGATTTTAATTTTCTGTGCATTTTACATCTGGAATCAAAGAAGTGATCAAAATTGTAAATTCAGAATATTTAGGAAGTTTTTAATAATGAAAACAATAAACATTAAAACTTAAAAGCAGAGAAAAATATGGAGTCTTATATACTATGTGTGCGTGCTAAGTTGCTTCAGTTGTGTCTAACTCTTTGAGAGCCTGTGGACTGCAGCCCTCCAGGCTCCTCTGTCTATGGGATTCTCCAAGCAAGAATAGTGGAGTGGGTTTCCATGCCCTCCTCCAGGGGATCTTCTCAACTCAGGAGCAAACCCATGTTGCTGATGTCTCCTGCATTGGCAAGTGGGTATTTTACCATTAGCACCACCTGGGAAGTCCATAGGAAATAACAAAATAGATTAACTCCTAAAGACCAAAAGGTAGAAAATAATAACAAAATAAATTTAAGAAAAGGCAGAAAACAAGCTAAAAGGAAAATTCTTATCTGGAAAACAGGAAAAAATAAGTGGATGAATCAATTGGAAAGCCAGTAAGTAGGGGCAAAATAAGAATGAACATAGCAGGTAACTTCTTGATGAACCTAATTAGCAAAGGAAGAAACACAATATTATAATATGAGAATAGAGAATCAAAAACAGAGAGGAACTTAAAACTATCCAAAGAAAGTACTTTGCAAACTGCAAACAAACTTGAGAATTTTAGTGGTCCTGATTGTTCTCTTGAAAAATAAAATCAATCACAAGACTAACTCCAGTCAGAGAATACAGCACATTTATCCATTAGTTTACCTGGAAGGAATCATAAGAAGTTAATAGCAATATTTACCCTTTGGGGAAAGAGATTTGTAGGGGAAGGAGAGAAATTCATTTTTCATTTCATCTCTTTTTGAACTGTCTGAATTTTCTAGTCATACCTGTATTTCATTTTCCTTAACTTGATGGGTTCACTGAGGAATGAAATTATGTAATTCTTTGTATTAATGCAAATGGCAAAATAAATAAAGGATAAAAGAGACAGCTGCAGGTAAGGAGCACAGTTTTGAAATGGAGGAGTCAAGAGAGTGTGGTGGTTGGTGGAGACACCTGATTCTGGGCAAGTTTCATCTGGAAGAAAGGAATGGGCCAAGAAGTCCTGTCTAATGGAAGAAGCTACCAGGGCCTCTGCAGTCAAGCGAAGGCAGAGAAGAAGGGGAGAGCCCGTAACAGGGCACCTGCATGAAAATAGGCCCATGGTTGGGCCTAAAGCCCCTCAGAGCATTTGTACCAGGGTTATCTTTGTTGCCTCATCTCTCAGTATCATTTCCCAGGGATTCCATTTGCCACCACTCAGAATCTCTTGTAGTTATAAAATGCATTGTGCTTGTTTATTTGGTTTTCAATATTTGCTTAGCTACTTTAGAAAAAATATCCAATTGGGAGCTGTTTAACATATCTGACTGTAAACATGTTTTGACATGGTGCTCACTATGTACAGACACACATAACACATCAACAGAATTGTTACCGAGGCGGACCCCTTTGTTCCTTCTACAACAGATTAGAAGGGCCAGATTCCTCACCCAGAAGAGTTAGTTGAAATACAATTTGTCTTATTACTTCTATTTGAAAATATATTTTGAGCAAGCCAAATAGATATCATATGGCCTGTCAGTAACTTGACATTGAAGAACAATATATGATTTGTATCTTGTTGCTAGTTTTCGCACAATGATGTTAATTCCTCCCTGACTTTACCTTTGCTGTTTGTCATGGGTGGGACATTTATTTATTCATTTTCTTTCTTCTTTTCCACTTGGTACACTCCAAACTAGGTTAAAACTAAAACAAACAACCAATTAAATATAAACTAAAATACCTCCATTTAAGTGAAGGTTTTCCCAGTAACCCCAGGAAAATAAATCTCCATCACTATGAGTTCATATTGTTTTCTTTGCACCCTTAAACATACCACTGATTTTATATTGTGGCTATCCCCCTGTCTCCTCCCATTAAAGCACAGGCTCTTCAAGAGTCAGGTCCTGGAATCTGCAGCCTCCAGAACTTCTACGGCATTTATCTTAAAAATAAATGCCTTAAAGAAGTTAAATGCTTAAGTAGTTGTAGGTCAAACTGGAATTTATTCACATTGTAAACTTTCATCCATATGTTCAATTTTGGATTGCAGTAATGAAAATGGTACCTGGCTTTGCTAGGGCTACCCTAAATTTTAGTCAACTAAAATACTTTACTACATTAAATAATTACATCAATGTAATGATCTTTTTAAAGGGGATAAATATTCTCTGTTAGAGGTGAGGCTTCCCTGGTGGCTGAGACAGTAAGAATCTGCCCCACAATGTGGGAAACCTGGGTTTGATCTGTGGATTGGGAAGATTCCCTGGAGAAGGGAATGGCAGCCCACTCCAGTGTTCTTGTCTGGAGATTTCCATGGGTAGAGGAGCCTGGTGGGCACAGTCCATGGGGTGGCAAAGGGTTGGACGCCACTGAGCAAGTAACTTTTTTCATTATCTATTAGAAGCATTAATTAGATTTTCCCACTTTGTTTTATTGAAGAAAGCCACAGTTTTAAACATGCCAGTGCATGCTTCGCTTTATTTAGTGTGTGGACATATATGACTGTATTTGTGTTCCAAACAAATGCTAAAAACAAAACAAAACAAACAAACAAACAAAAGAGAAATATTTAATTTTGGAAAAGAATAAATAACATCACCCCAAAGTGATCTCTTTGTCACAATAACTAAAGCAGCTTTCCTTGATGTCCAATAAGAATAAGAAATACCATACAAGTACACTATACTTAAAACAATGGGCTTGAGAACAAGGTGGGGGAGTGGGTGATGCGGACGTGGAGTCAGCTCTCTCCACGGATACACCAGGAGCACACCTGCAGACACAGAAGTGCATGCAGAACGCTAGCTGAGAGCAGACAGGAGCACCTGACCAGCGGAAAAGAATATATAGAACCACGCAAAACTTGGTAGGATGAAGGAACTAGGGGGGGAAACAGGAGTGTTACTAGGACTGGACCTGCTCTCGGCAGGTGGGGGAACTGAAGCAAGGGTCTGATCCCCACATCAGGGCAATCGTCTGAGTCAGAGGAGAAACATTTAAGGCTGAGCGTGAAACAGCTGATCAGTGGCAACCTAAATGAAACGAGATTGAGGCAGTCCTTGGCACAGCCATACATACCCAGAACAGGGACAGAGGTCTCCTAGTAGGTGAAGTGGCTGGGAGCTGGAGTTTCGGGATTGTGGAGCAATCCCAGGGCAAGGGCTGCTGTTTACTGCAGAAAGATGGAACGAGGGAACGTGAGGGAGGAGACTGAGGTGGGGGATGCCTGGGGAGGACAGCCAGGCAGCCATGGAAGCAAGGCGATACTGCTGAGTCACATGCAGGGGGTGGAGCCATCGCCATAGCCTCTCTCTCCCCACGAGCCAGTATCAGCAGCTGAACAATAGAGAGACTGGCCGATAAAGTGCCTGATACACTGACCTACAGAGTAGGACCCTACCCAGGGTACTCCTTTAAGTGCCTAATGTGCGGATCTAAAGACTAGGATCCCCAGCAGGACCCCAGGCAAAGGAGCCCTCTAAATGACTGAATGGGCAGAGCTACAGAGAAAGACTAGGCAAAGAGGCCTTCTGATCACCAGCTTCCAGAGGCTTGACAAAAGACTTTGACAGGGTCATGACTCCAGTGGCTCAGCCAGTCCATGTCCCTGCACACTTGGCACAACCAGGGTCCCCGTGACTCAAGCAGCTGCACCACCTTCACACTCAACCCTCACTGGGGAAGAGCTGCCACAGGCAAAAAAAAAAAAGTTTTGTGTCTATGCACGCATGGTCGCTTAGGTCATTTCCAACTCTTTGCAACCCTGTGGACTGTGGCCTGCAGTTGTCTCTGTCCGGCGGCGGGGAGCTCTCCAGGCAAGAATACTGGAGTGTGTTGGCCAATGCTGGTTGCCATAACCTTCTAGAACACTGTATTTCCTGTTGCCCTAGCTGCCAACTCCCCTGAGTGCCTGGTGCTGCCAGAAACCCTGAGACACAACCAGCTGTACCACCTCCGCAACTGGCCCTCACAGGGGCAAGCCCAAGTTCTCCAGGGCAGCCTCGGGAGCAAACCCCAGTGGACGACCCACATGAAGAGGTGGAAATAAAACCACAGTTGAAACCCAGGGGCAGTGTGGCTAAGGAAGAAGACCTAAAACCTTCTCACCAGCTGTACAAGCTGCAGATTAAATTCACACGATCAACTAGGCAGACTCTGTGTTGCACAGAATATATAAAAGGTCATTGAGAGCTCCCACAAAAGAAAATGCACTGGTTCTGATAGCTGTGGACATTGGAGGCAAGAAAACACAGGAGTATGACCAGATTAGAATTTGAGCTGCCCTCACAGCAGGTTCAGAGACCAGCACAGTATCGGAGGGCATCCTAGGGAGGTGAGGTGGGCTGTGACTCCAGGCAAAGGAAAGGATTCCTGACAGCAATGACTTAAGAAAAACACTTATTATTCTTATGATTTGACTTCTGTAGATTCTTTTAATTTTTTTTTCCTTTTTTTTCTTCCCTGCCCCCTTGTTGATTTTATTGGCACTATGAAATCTAATTAAGTTTTGAGGTTTTTTTTTTTTAAATCATATTTTTCCCTGTTGTTATAAACCTCCACCTCTTGCAGTTCTGTGGAGTTTTCCTTTTGTTTCTTTCCTCTTCCTTTTTTTCTTTTCCTTTCCTCATTTTTTAAAATTTTTTAAAATCTATTATTAATTTTTCTACAATTATTCCTTTGTTTTTCCTACTGTTCTTTTCCCCTTGAACTTAATCTTTAATGTATACGAATCTTCTTTATCTACCTCTATTTAGCTTTGCATATCTGTTCTTTCTTTATTTTCTTTCTTTACTTTCCTCTCAACATATTCGTTAGTTGTGTTTTCATTGTTTTATTCCCCAGTTGCCATCTTGCTTTAGTTTTGTTTTCCAGTTTGTGCTTTAGTTAGTTTTGTTCTAAACCAGTAGATAAAATTTTTGGTTTCCTTTGTTCACTGGGTCAACCTATTGTACTTTATTTTTGTTGGACTATTTTGATTTTGCTTATTGATATATATGTATATATCCATTATTTTAATTATTATTTGCCTGATTTTGTAACTGCTATTTGTTTGGGATTCATCTTTGGTTTCTCATTTTGGGTATGTGTTTTAATCTCACTTAAAGCCATAGCAAACCATTTGTGGAATCTTCCTTCTTGACCAGAGATCAAGCCCTGAGCCTGTGGAGTTGGAACACTGACTCCAAGACCTTAGAATACCAGGGAACTTACCCTGCTGCTGCTGCTGCTAAGTCGCTTTAGTCATGTCCGACTCTGTGTGACCCCATAGACGGCAGCCCACCAGGCTCCCCTGTCCCTGGGATTCTCCAGACAAGAACACTGGAGTGGGTTTCCATTTCCTTCTCCAATGCATGAAAGTGAAAATTGAAAGGGAAGTCGCTCAGTCGTGTCCAACTCTTCACAACCCCGTGGACTGCAGCCTACCAGGCTCCTCCATCCATGGGATTTTCTAGGCAAGAGTACTGGAGTGGGGTGCCATTGAACTTACCCTAGGGAGCATCAAATAGTGAGAACTCACACAAAGGAAGCCACTTGAATACAAGACCTGGCATCACCCAACCACCAGTAAGTAGCACCCTGTGCAGGTCGCCTCATCCAAACAACAAACAAAACAAAAATACAAACCCAGTAATCAGCAGACAGGATTACCACCTCACTCAGCCTTGCCCATCAGAGGGGGGGAAAAACTCAGCATAAATCACACTCTATATGAAGCTTAAACAAACCACTGCACCAACCACAGGGGGACAGAAACCAAAAGGAAGAAAGAATTCAACCTTGAAGCCTGTGAAAAGGAGACCTCAAACACAATGAGTTAACAAAAAAATAATAATAATGAAAAGGCAGAGAAATACTGCACAAATGAAGGAATTAGATAGAAACCCAGAAGTCCAAGCAAATGAAGAGGAAATAGGCAAATTACCTGAAAAAATAATTCAAAATAATGATAGTAAAGATGATCAAAAACTTTGAAAACAAAATGGAGAAAATGCAAGAGTCAATTAACAAAGACATAGAAGAATTAAAAAATAAATGTACAAACAGAAGAATTACTGAAATTAAAAATACTCTAGAAGGAATCAATAGCAGAATATCTGAAGCAGAAGAGCAAATCAGTGAACTGGAAGATAAAATGGTGGAAATAACTTCCAGAGAGCAGAACAAAGTAAAAAGAATGAGAAGAACTGAAGATAATCTCAGAAAACTCTGGGCCAATATCAAACACACCAACATTTGAATTATAGGGGTCCCAGAAGAAGAAGAGAACAAGAAAGGGTATGAGAAATTTTTAGTTTAAAATTTCCCGAACATGGAAAAGAAAATAGTTAATCAAGTCCAAAAGGCACAGAGTCCCATACAGGATAAACCCAAGGAGAAACATGCCAAAGACACCTACTAATAAAACTAACAAAGTTTAAACACAAAGAAAGAATATTAAAAGCACCAAGGGAAAAGCAACAAGTAACATACAAGGCAATCCCCATACGTTTAACAGCTGATCTTTCAGCAGAAACTCTGCAGGCCAGAAGGGAATGGCAGGACGTATTTAAAGTACTGAAAGGGAAAAATCTACAACCAAGGTTACTCTACCCGGCAAGGATCTCATTCAAAATTGATGGAGAAATCAAAAGCTTTTCAGACCAGCAAAAGTTAAGAGAATTCAGTACCACCAAACCAGCTTTGCCACAAATGTTAAAGGGACTTATATAGTCAAGAAATACAAGAGAAGAAAAACAATCTACAAAATCAAAGCTAAAACAATTAAGAAAATGGCAATAAGAACATACAAATCTATAATTACTTTAAATGTAAATGGATTAAATGCTCCAACCAAAAGAAACATACTGGCTGAATGGATAGAAAAACAAGACCCATATATATTCTGTTTACAAGAAACCCACTTCAGACCTAAAGACATGTATAGACTGAGAGGATGGAAAAAATATATTCCATGCAAATGGGAAGCAAAAGAAAGCTGGAGTAGCAATCCTCATATCAGACAAAATAGACCTTAAAATAAAGAATATTACAAGAGATAAGGAAGGACACTACATAATGATTAAGGGATCAATCCAAGAGGAAGACATAACAATTGCCAATACCTATGCACCCAACATAGGAGATCTCAATACATAAGACAAACACTAACAAACATAAAAGGAGAAATTGACAGTAACACAATAATAGTAGGAGACTAACACCCCACTCACACCAATGGACAGATCATCAAAACAGAAAATTAATAAGGAAACACAAGTCTTAAATGATACATTAGATGAGATGGATTTCACTGATATCTTCAGGACATTCCATCCAAATGCAGAAGAATACACCTTCTTCTCAAGTGCTCATGGAACATTCTCCAGGATAGACCACATCTTAGGTCACAAATCAAACCTCAGCAAATTTAAGAAAACTGAAATCGTATCAAGCATTGTTTCTGACCACAATGCTATGAAACTAGACACTAATTACAAGGAAAGAACTGTAAAAAAACACAAACAATGGAGATTAACCAATATGTTTCTAAATAACCAACAGGTTACTGAAGAAATCAAAAGGGAAATCAAAGAATATCTAGAAATAAATGAAAATGAAAACATGACAATTATGGGATGCAACAGAAGCAGTTCTAAGAAGGAAGTTTATAGCAATACAATCCTACCTCAAGAAACAAGGAAAACATCGCATAGACAGCCTAACTTTACACCTAAAACAACTGGGAAAAAGAAAAACAAAAAATCCCCAAAATTAGCAGAAGGAAATAAATCATAAATATCAGGCCAGAAATAAATGAAAAGGAAATGAAAGAAATAATAGTAAAGATTAATAAAACTAAAGGCTGGTTCTTTGAGAAGATAAACAAAGTTGACTAACCCTTAGTCAGATTCATCAAGAAAAAAAGAGAGAAGAATCAAATCAACAAAATTAGAAATGAAAAAGGAGAGGTTACAACAGACAGTGCAGAAATACAAAGGATTATAAGAGACTATTATAAACAACTATATGGCAATGAAATGGATAACCTGGAAGAAATGGACAGACTCTTAGAAAAGTTCAACCTTCCAATACTGAACCAGGAAGAAATAGAAATTATGAACAACCCAATTACAAGAACTGAAATTGAAGCTGTGATCAAAAACCTCCCAAAAACAAAAGCCCAGGACCAGATGGCTTCACAGGAGAATTCTATCAAATATTTAGAGAAGAGTTAATGCCTGTCTTTCTAAAACTCTTCCAAAAAATTGAAGAGGATGGAACACTTCCAAACTCACTCTACAAGGCCACCATCACCCTGATACCAAAACCAAAGGCAACACAAAAAAAGAAAACTACTAGCCAATATCACTGATGAACATAGATTCAAAAATCCTCAGCAAAATTTTAGCAAACAGAATTCAACAGAACATTAAAACTCTCATACACCATCATCAAGTTGGGTTTATTCCAGAGAGTCAAGGATTCTTCAATATATGCAAGTCAATCCATGTGATACACCATATTAACAAATTGAAAGATAAAAACCATATGATAACCTCAACAGATGCAGAAAAAGCCTTTGACAAAATTCAACACCCAATTATGATTAAAACTCTTCAAAAAATGGGCATAGAAGGAACCTACCTCAACATAGTAAAGGCCATATATGGTAAGCCCACAGCAAACATTATTCTCAATGGTGAAACAGTGAAAGCATTCCCCCTAAGATCAGGAACAAGACAAGGGTGTCCACTTTCACCACTATTATTCAACATAGTTCTGGAAGTCCTATCCACAGTAATCAGAGAAGAAAAAGAAATAAAAGGAACCCAGATCAGAAAAGAAGTAAAGTTCTCACTGCTTGCAGATGACATGATACTCTACATGGAAAATCCTAGATACTATCAGAAAATTACTACAGCTAATCAGTTAATTTAGCAATGTTGCAGGACACAAAATCAATTCACAGAAATCACTTGCATTTCTATATACTAACAATGAAAAATCAGAAAGAGAAATTAAGGAATCAATCCCATTTGCCATTGCAACAAAAAGAATTAAATATCTAGGAATAAACTTACCTAAGGAGACAAAAGAACTATACACAAAAAAATTGTGAGACACTGATGAAAGAAATCAAAGATGATGTAAATATATGGAGAGATATTCCATGTTCCTGGGTAGAAAGAATCAATATTGTGAAATGAATATACTACCAAACAGTCTGCAGATTCAATGTGATCCCTATGAAATTACCAGTGGCATTTTTCACAGAACTAGAACAAAAAAATTCACAATTCATCTGGAAACACAAAAGACCCCGAATAGCCAAAGCAGTCTTCAGAAAGAAGAATGGAGCTGGAGGAATCAACCTTCCTGACTTCAGATTGTACTACAAAGCTACAGTCATCAAGACAGTATGGCACTGGCACAAAAACAGAAACATAGACCAATGGAACAAGATAGAAAGCCCAGAAATAAACCCACATACCTATGGGCACCTTATTATTGACAAAGGAGGCAAGAATATACAATGGGGCAAAGACAGCCTCTTCAATAAATGGTGCTGGGGAAACTGGACAGCTATGTGTAAAAGAATGAAATTAGAACACTTCCTAACACCATACACAAAGATAAACTCAAAATGGATTAAAGATCTTAATGTAAGACCAGAGAGTATAAAACTCTTAGAGGAAAACAGAGGCAGAACACTCAATGACATAAATCAAACCAAGATCCTCTATGACCCACTTCCCAGAGTAATGGAAATAAAAACAAAAGTAAACAAGTGGGGCCTGATTAAACTTAAAAGCTTTTGCACAGCAAAGGAAACTATAAGCAAGGTGAAAAGACAACCCTCATAATTGGAGAAAATAATAGCAAATGAAACAACTGACAAAGAATTAGTTTCCAAAATATACAAGCAGCTCATACAACTCAATACCAGAAAAACAAACAACCCAATCATAAAGTTTGAAAAAGACCTAAACAGACATTTCTCCAAAAAGACATACAGATGGCTAACAAACACATGAAAAATGTTCAACATCACTTATTATTAGAGAAATGCAAATCAAAACTACAATGAGATATCACCTCACACCAGTCAGAACGGCCATCATCAAAAACTCTACAAACAATAAATGCTGGAGAGGGTGTGGAGAAAAGGGAATACTCTTGCACTGTTGGTGGGAATGTAAATTAATACAGCCACTATGGTAGATGGTATGGAGATTTCTTTAAAAGTTAGGAATAAAAGCAGCATATGACCCAGCAATCCCACTCCTAAGCATATACTCTGAGGAAATGAAAATTGAAAAAGACACATATATCCCATTTTTTTATTGCAGCACTATTCACAACAGCTAGAACATGAAACAACCAAAGCGACTTAGCAGCAGCAGCAGCAGCAGCAGAACATGAAAGTAACCTAGATCTTGTCCATTGACAAGATGAATGGATAAAGAAGCTGTGGTACATATACTCAGTGGAATATTAGCCATAAAAAGCAATGCATTTGAGTCAGTTCTAATGAGGTGAATGAACCTAGCACCTATTATACATGGTGAAATGAGTCAGAAAGGAAAAGATAAATATTGTATTCTAACATATATATATGGAATTTAGAAAAATGCTACTGAAGAATTTATCTGCAGGGCAGCAATGGAGAAACAGACAGAGAATAGGCTTATGGACCTGGGGAGAGCAGAGGAGAGGGTGAGATGTATGGAAAGAGTAACATGGAAACTTACATTACTATATGTAAAATAGACAGCCAACAGGAATTTGTTGTATGGCTCAGGAAACTCAAACAGGGGTCCTGTATCAACCTAGGGTGGGGGGTGTGGGGAGGAAGATGGGAGGGAGGTTCACAAGGGAGGGGATATATGTATACCTATGGCTGATTCATGTTGAGGTTTGACATAAAATAACAAAATTCTGTAAAGCAATTATCCTTCAATTAAAAAATAAATTTAAAAAAATAATGCTTTACCTAAATGTCCATTGACAAAGGAATGGATAAGGAAGATGTGGTACAAATACATAATGGAATATTACTCGGCCATTAAAAAGAATGAAACGTCAGTTGCAGCAACATGGGTGGACCTAGAGACTATCATACTAAGTCACACAGTGAAAGATACATATCGCATGATAGTACTTACATGTGGAATCTAAAAAGATGACTCCAATGAACAGATGTTACAAAACAGAAACACACTCACAGACTTCAAAAACAAACTTATGGTTACCAAAGGAGAAAGGGGGAGAGGAGGGATAAATTAAGAGCTTGGGGTTAACATATCCCTTGATTCCCTGGTGGCTCAGATGGTAAAGAATCTGCCTGCAATGTAGTAGCCCCAGGTTTGATTCTGGGGTCAGGGAGATCCCCTGGAGAAGTGAATGGCTACTCATTCCAGTATTCTTGCCTGGAGAATTCCATGAACAGAGGAGCCCTAATGGGCTATAATCCCCGAGGTTGCATAGAGTCATACATGATGGAGTAACTGACACTTTCACCTTTTCACACTTCTTATATACTCTACTACATATAAAATAAGACATCAACAAGAATCTACTGTATAGCACAGGGAACTCAGTATTCTATAATAGCCTATATGGGAAGAGAATCTGAAAGAACGGATACACACACACACACATATATATGTATAACTGAATCACTTTACTGTACACCTGAAACTAACAGAACATTGTATATCAACTACACACCAATATAAAATAAAAATAAATTTAAAATTTTAAAAATAAAAGTTTTAACAGCCTACTCCAACATGGATTTTTATTCCCTTGAATAGCTAATCAAGTGTTTCCCCCATCACCAGTTGCACCATATATGTGTTCAAATGTCTGTTCTTGAATTCCCTGCCCTTGAGGTAACTAACCATTGCTAAGAGCTTGATATTGTTCTTTCCAACTTTTTCTTATGCTTATTCTGAAATGTGTATATATTGTATATAAAATTTAAATTATAAAATGGTGTCTGGCTACATGTATTAGACTGAAACTTGATTGCTCCATTTAAAAAATATACATCTTTGCAGGTCATTATTTGTGTACCTACTTATGATTGCTGAATATTAGCAAGCTTTTTAACATTGGCAAACTTTTTTCCAACTTGGTAAGTAGAAAATGCTATTTCATTTCACTTTGCATTTTGAAAATTACCTGTGCATTTAAATGTTCATAGAACAAAATGCTTTAACCTATAATAGAAAATGTATTCAGAAGTCAGATGTTTCTCAGAAACCCTATATCTAAGAATTTCTAAGAAAGCTTTCCTTGAGAGACTTTTCTTAAATTTTTCTGTATTTTTAATTTCTATGGATTGCTCATATATTCTGAGATTTATAGGCCAATCCTCTCAGCCTAGGAGGAAGACAGTCTATAGAAAAAAATAATTGTTTTAAAAGTATACTAGAAATTAATATTTCAAAATATATATATTGTAAAACCCAAGTACCATCGGTCACCAGATGGTCTGAGGGCATCTCATGTGTCAGACATCATTGCATTTAAGGCCAAAGTTAGCTCTTAAAACTTGCAGAATTATTGTTGTTGTCATTGTTCAGTTGCGAAGTCATGTCCGACTCTTGTGACTTTATGGACTGTAGCACACCAGGCTTCTCTGTCCTCCACTATCTCCCAGAGTTTGCTCAAATTCATCCATTAAGTCCGTGATGCTATCTAACCATCTCATCCTCTGCCACTCCCTTATCCTCCTACCCTCAGTCTTTCCAATGAGTCGGCTCTTCACATTAGGTGGTCAAAGAATTGGAACTTCAGCTTTAGCAACACTCCTTCCAATGAATATTCAGGGTTGATTTCCTTTAGGATTGACCGGTTTGATCTCCTTGAAGAATTATAGCTATAGAGAAAAGTAGGTCAAGGCTTCCCAAACCTTAACGTATTCGTAAATCACTGAACATCTTAATAAAATCCAGATTTTCAGCCAGTAGTTCCAGGGTGAGGCCCAGGATTCTGCATTTCCAAAAGCTAATAGGTGATGCTGATGCTGCTGGACTAAAGACCACACTCTGAGTTGAGAAGGCATTAAAGACCTCAACTAGTTTAGCTCCTCATTTAACTTACACAAGAGAATGAATAATATACCTTGATATCTGTATTTTAATTTAAAGAAATACATAGAATTTGCTTATATATTTCAAGCTAACCAATAGCTTTTTGTGTGACAAATAATATTTGAACAGACTGTAATAAGTAGTGTAACATCTGTAGCTCTTAAAAAATAAAACACAGTTAATTAGGGATGGCACAAATTGTGTAATCATTACTTTTAATGTCTTGTTCTTTGTAGGTCATTCAGACTGCCATCTACACATCCTTAACAACGAAATTTTCATAAACAAGCCAAAATATCCAAGAGGCATGGAGAGTTATAGTGCTTTAATAAGTCATGTATTATGACATTGTAACCTCAGAAAAGATAGACTTCTTAACTCTAATGCTCAGCCTTGAAGAGGATAAACATGCTGTTCAACAATATAGTGCCAATACTTGTTGAAATGCTTTTGGAGCTTGAAATTTAGAGCTGCCAAAAATGTCTAATTATTAAACGGAAAAATATTCCTTCATGATGCCTTTGCCAACCGACCACAAGAATTTTTGCCATTGTTGCAAAACTGACCGTTGCTTTGCTGGTCTCTTGGCAGCCCACCATGGAGCACCTTTTATTTCCTGAGTGAAGAACTTTGTGAAGTCAGCTTTCTTCTAGCTTTGACCCGATGATTTCTCTCCCCACCATGACACCCTGTCAATACTTGACTTGCCACACTTACAGAATTCTGCATATTACTTGCTCTTACTATGTGCAAAGTTTATCCTATTTCATCCTTTGATTAATCTCAGCAATTGCATCTCAGCTGCTCTGTATTCTCAACGTTGCCCATCCAAGAGCTGTGAATAGCAACGTGCATTTGTCTGAATCCACAAATCCCACAAAATCTACAGCCACTGACATAAATACTGTACACCCCAAGGAAATATGGAAATTTATGGAAAAGAACCATCAAGTGAGGAATGAGGAAAGTTCTCAAAATCTAACAAGAAGATCCAGAAGTTAAAAGTCCTAAACGTTTTTTCATTTCTTTACAAATGGTTAGTTACTTGCCAGTAGTGAATCAGGAGTAACAGTCTGGTTTTCAGATGTTTACACCTTTGTTCATTGGAAGCCAAGATGAGATCATGATGGTGTCAGAGAGCAATTGAGCTGGGAAGGTGTATGAGGAGACATTGGAAAAGGAGAAACAGGAAAGTCATTCTAGAATGTGGACCTAAAAAGTAATAGGCTTCCCAGAAAGCTCAGCTGGACAGGATGTGTATGCAGGAAGTTTACTTTGTGCAGTTCCATCCTAAGGAATTGGAGTGGGAGCTGGGAAAGGGTAAAACAAAGTATTACAAAGCCGAGCAATTGTGGCTCAGTCCTCCAGGGGGCGCTCTAATAAATTATTCAAAACAGAATACGCCTTAAGCTTGTCTAGCAGAAGGACAAGTAAGAAATAACCCATCAGCTTTCTTCTCCCATTGGTCAAGAATTGCCCCAGAATGTAGTGAATGACCTTGCACTTTCAGTATTGTACACACTTCAGAACAACTGAGTGGTTTCCAGAAAGCATCTTAAAAGATGGCAAAGGAGAAGCTGCGTGGCAGAAAGGCTGAGATAGTTGCTGTGGTTGGTGCAAGTGGCTGTCAAGTGACACCTTCACCAAGCTGGTTGCTGTAAAAATGCGGGTCATAAGGATGTGATCTGGGGCACAAGAAGCTGCTGACACCAATGCTTAGAAATACATGAGGCTAATGCAAATCGGTCTGCTCTGGAAATAATGAACACAGGAAAATACCCATCCCTCTAACAACAGTCAGAGAAAGGGGCACACATACCAAAGAAAAGTCAGAAAGGAAAACTAGTTGGGATGCAGAAGAAGCCAGGGCATTGGGGTGTTGCCTTTGCCTAGGACCAAATTCCACTTTCTCTGTGCTTCAAATACACTGACATCTGGATGGGAGTTTTTCTTTCTGTCTATTCATGTTTTTGGTATTTGGTTGCTATTTGGTATTTTGATGCCATCTGCCACTCATCTTTTTATCTTCACATAAATTACTTTAGGTGCTTTGAGTTCTGTGTGATTTAGGGAAAGCCCCTCAGCTTTTCCTGCTTTTGACCTGTTTTAGTTTGAGTTGCTCTAAAAGCTGATGCTGAGGCAAGGATGTGGCTACAAGTAGTTTATCTGGGAGGGGACGGAGGAAGTGCAGCAAGGGAGGGGGTACTGTGTAGGGAACAAGGTATAAAGAAGGTTGAGAAGTGCTTGCAAACGAGACTCTCAACCAGGGCTGAACATTCTTGCAAACGAGATGTTCTGCCCAGTGTAGGGAACTAGGTTTAAGGAAGGTTGAGAAGTGCTTGCAAACGAGACTCTCAACCTGAGCTGAACATTCTTGCAAACGAGATGTTCAGCTAAGAATCCTGTTAGTTCCCGTGGGAAAAGAACATTTCTTGCACACAAGGATGTTTCTCTGATTCCTCAAAAGGAACAGACCCTGGGACAAAACGGATTCTAAGTTGATAAGGAAGTTCCCCAAAACGAAGTCTTAGCTGCAGTAAATAAGCCAAGGTAAAGGTTATCTCGCCCTGCGCCTGCGCACTGTATAGTCTCTGAATCATAGTGTTTGGCAACTTGCCCTGTAGGTTGTTGTGCAAGGGATATAAAATAAAGTAGCTGTAAGAAGCAAGTGTTAAAATATAAAGATTTAAACCACTCTGCAGTGTTGGTGTTTCATTCTGTCGCCAGCAGTACTGAAATGGGGAGGGAAAGGCAGTAAGTGTGTGCGCGTGAGCCTATTATCGGTGTCTCAGTCTTGCAGGAAGTGTGCCCCACTGAGCGACAGGGAAGCTGGGGTGTCTCTGCACCAACTCCAGTTCACTGGGTGAAGGTTGCTACTGGGAACGTTAAATCCATGGTGCTGGCTGGCATGCAGGCAGAGCAAGCTCCCTTAGTGCCTAATAAGCTTCCAGGCAGAGATGCCAGTGGAGAGGTATGGATGATTGAGGGGGTGGGGGGTGGACGGTGTGAACTACAGCTGCAGTGAATCTGGGAGTTTGCTGAAAGGACGTGGATTGGGGCACCAATAGCCTTTACTGTACGCGCTGAGGTTATTTTGCAAAGTGCAAAATGTCCAAACACAGAGAAAAACAGCATTAACAGTCTCCTTCTGGTAACAAGGTGGAAAGAATAGTAAAGTGTTAGAGGCAGTTTAACTCAGCTTTGAAACTGAAATTACTTATTAAACTTTACAAAAACTTCAAGATGGCATTAGATCCGCTTAATGAAAATCTCCTTTACCATGACTAAAGAACTAATTGGGAAAGCAGCCAACATTAAGTTTATGGCTCTGGTTTATAAATGAAAAGCCTCACCAAACTATATTAAATAATCAGCGCTCAGCTCTTCCTATATGAACACAGGAAACACTGCAGGGTGTGTGATGCTACTGTACTGGTCATCACTCTGAACCACTACCAAGGTGGAGCCACTCTAAGTTGAAAATGGTTTTGCTACTCTTTTCTCCATCCAATGCTTTCTGTTGGAAAAGCCAGATGACAACATATGAAAACTCGACTTGACTTGAATGGAGTGAGGACAGAAGCCTGGACAGAGCCCAGAGGATTGGCTAGGAAGGAATTACTCTCAGTGGTTTTACAGATTAAAAATTTAATCCAATTCTTTATTTCCTTTTACTAAAAATACACACACACACATACCTGGGCCCTGGCCTTACAGTGGTCTTTGCTTTTGGTCCATTGTACCTTATTCTAACCCAAATCCTTACAAGATGCAATGCTGGAAAACACATTCCCCTCTGCCTGTGCTCTGCCCTAACACATTTCTGGCTTGTAGCTGGACGAGCTCTTGTGGGTTTAGATGTTTGAGCCTTGGAGCCATCAGTACCAGGCCAGGGGCTCTGTGTCCTCGGGCAGCAGATGGATGTGAAGTGCAGGGCTCCCTCCTTTCTATCCGCCTCCATTCAGGCTCTTGGCCACGGAGACAAAGCAGCGCTGCAGGCCTTTGAATGCCTGTGCATAGAGGTTCTTCCTCCAGGGGCTTCCGGGGGTCCTGGATGCCTGCATACACCTGCCCTTGGCCATGACCTTGGCGCTGACCTTGGCCCCACAGGCCACCAGACGTCCAGGGAAGACACAGATCCATTTCACATACACTCCATACCACTCAGTTCCCTGACATGAGTAAACAAACCAGTGTTATCAGAAAACATGAAGATAGTCAAAGATCACCCCTTGTTACACCTTTCATGACTCTAATTTGACGGCAATCTTTGCTTGTTTTACAGAGTGTTTTTATCCCAATTTTAATTAGTAAGTAATCTCTTTGGCATTTATAGTCTATTCAATCACATTAAAAAGAAAACATGAAAATAAAACCCACTGGTATTATGCCTAACAAGCAGCAATAATAAAGTAGATATTAAGCTCAATGCAAATATAATGAATAAAACATGTTCAAATTCACTATAGCAACAACTTGCAATATTAACAACACAAAGTGATAGAGGAAGGTTTATTTTAGGAATGCAGGAGTAGTGTAAGAATAGGACGTGAACAGAGGACTGTTCAAAACACCCCCAGGGCTCCCATCTTACCTCCTCCCTTCCTCTTTCCCATCTGCTCAGGCTGATACAGCCATTCTGGTTTCCCATTGCTCTTCCTCAGACACCCCAGGTGGGTTTCTGCCTCAGAACCCACAGTTGTGCCTAGAAAGCTTGCCTTCCAAGTATCTGCCTCAACTTTGTCAAGTCTCAAATGCCACTGTCTCACCAAAGCCTACTCTGATCACCTCCTTAAAATTGCAGTCATTTTCCAGTTCCATTAGGATGGCTCTGATCAAAAGTAAAAATTTAAAAACCACCAATAACAAAACAATAAGAAGTATATTTATGCTAAATCACTAGATTAAAGAATAAAAGAGCAAAACATCTTAACCATTGTTGGAAAGTATTCAATAGAATGTATTACTCACTCCCAATTTTAAAAATTAAAAATTAGGACTTTGATAAAGGAGACTAAGTAAATTTGACATAATGCTTACAGGGAAACTATGGCAAATATTAATGCTAAAATGTTAGGAGTGTCCCATAAAATAAGGTAATAATTCCACAAATCCCCATTATTCAAAATAATCTAAAGAATCTTAGAAAAAAATATTAGCAAAAACTGGAAAACATTCTAAGATTTTACACTAAAATTCAAAATAATGAAATAAAAATATGTAACAGGTATATGAGAAACTTGCAAGGTGTCTAAAAGTAAAATAAACACACACAAGCACAGACATTTCAATGTGCTAACAATGACCTATATAAAGATCTCACTCAAAACAGCAACAAAATTATATTTTTCCACCCCAAAAAACTTAAAATGTATTAAAAAAGTAATATTTAAGGGAAAAAAAATAGGTCTAAATGTATAAAGATAAATAATATGGAAATAATGTCAATCAATAGAATGTAATAGTCACAATATCAAATGAATGCTGACACAGAGAGATGTCAATTAGAGGTTGATAAGTTTTCTAAAAATCAAGCAGGAGAAAATTTCATATAATATGATTCTCTCATATTTTATATGAGAGAAGTTTGTACATATATGTGTGTATCTAAATGCAATTAAAAGTTCTCAATATATACCAAAGTACTCATTATACTACTCACGTTTTACTTTTATTTATATGTAAAAAAATGCTTATTATACCAAAGCATTTATTATCCACAGAGGAAAGAGACTGAGAGAAAAAAAGAGTGGAGAATGAATACGGACATTTTTTACTTTTCAGTTCAGTTGCTCAGTCATGTCCGACTCTTTGTGACCCCATGGACTGCAGCATGCCAGGCCTCCCTGTCCATCACCAGCTCACAGAGTCCAACCAAACCTATGTCCATTGAGTCAGTGATGCCATCCAGCCATCTCATCCTCTGTCATCCCCTTCTCCTCCTCCCCTCAATCTTTCCCAGCATCAGAACCTTTTCAAATGAATCAGCTCTTCGCATCAGGTGGCCAAAGTATTGGAGTTTCAGCTTCAACATCAGCCCTTCCAATGAATACCCAGGACTGATCTCCTTTAGGATGGACTGGTTGGATCTCCTTGCAGTCCAAGGGACTCTCAAGAGTCTTCTCCAACACCACAGTTCAAAAGCATCAATTCTTCAGTGCTCAGCTTTCTTTATAGTCCAACTCTCACATCCATACATGACCACAGGAAAAACCATAGCCTTGACTAGATGGACCTTTGTTGGCAAAGTAATGTCTCTGCTTTTGAATATGCTGTCTAGGTTGGTCATAACTTTCCTTCCAAGGAGTAAGCGTCTTTTAATTTTATGGCTGCAGTCAACCATCTGCAGTGATTTTGGAGCCCCCAAAAATAAAGTCTGACACTGTTTCCATTGTTTCCCCATCTATTTCCCATAAAGTGATAGGAGCGGATGCCATGATTTTCATTTTCTGAATGTTGAGCTTTAAGCCAACTTTTTCACTCTCCTCTTTCACTTTCATCAAGAGGCTTTTTAGTTCCTCTTCACTTTCTGCCATAAGGGTGGAGTCATCTGCATATCTGAGGTTATTGATATTTCTCCCAGCAATCTTGACTCCAGCTTGTGCTTCTTCCAGCCCACCATTTCTCATGATGTAGTCTCCATATAAGTTAAATAAGCAAGGTGACAATATACAGCCTCGATGTACTCCCTTTCCTATTTGGAACCAGTCTGGTGTTCCATCAGACCAGGAAAGCAGTCTGTTGGACTGCAAGGAGATCCAACCAGTTCATCCTACAGGAGATCAGTCCTGGGTGTTCATTGACAGGACTGATTTTGAAGCTGAAACTAATAATTTGGCCACCTGATGTGAAGAGCTGATTCATTTGAAAAGACCCTGATGATTGGAAAGATTGAGGGCAGGAGGAGAAGGGAACGACAGAGGATGAGATGGTTGGATGGCATCACCAACTTAATGGACATGGGTTTGGGTGGACTCCGGGAGTTAGTGATGGACAGGGAGGCCTGGCCTGCTGTGGTTCATGGGTCGCAAGAGTCGGACATGACTGAGCGACTGAACTGAACTAAACTGCTGTTCCAAGTCCAGTTCTAACTGTTGCTTCCTGACCTGCATATAGGTTTCTTAAGAGGCAGGTCAGGGGGTCTGGTATTCCCATCTCTTTCAGAATTTTCCACAGTTTATTGTGATCCACACAGTCAAAGGCTTTGGCATAGTCAATAAAGCAGAAGTAGATGCTTTTCTTGAACTCTCTTGCTTTTTTGTTGATCCAGTGGATGTTGGCCATTTGATCTCTGGTTCCTTTGCCTTTTTTAAAACCAGTTTGAACACCTGGAAGTTCATGGTTCACGTATTGCTGAAGCCTGGCTTGGAGGATTTTGAGCATTACTAGCATGTGAGATGAGTGCAATTTTGTGGTAGTTTGAGCACTCTTTGGCATTGCCTTTCTTTGGGATTGGAGTGAAAACTAACTTTTTCCAGGCCTGTGTCCACTGCTGAGTTTTCCAAATTTGCTGGCATATTGAGTGCAGCACTTTCAAGCCATCATCTTCCAGCATTTGAAAGAGCTCAACTGGAATTCCATCACCTCCACTAGCTTTGTTTGTAGTGATGCTTTCTAAGGCCCACTTGACTTCAGATTCCAGGATATCTAACTCTAGGTGAATGATCACACCATTGTGATTATCTGAGTCATGAAGATCTTTTCTGTACAGTCTTCTGTGTATTCTTGCCACCTCTTCTTAATCTCTTCTGCTTCCATACCATTTCTGTCCTTTATTGTGCCTATCTTTGCATGAAATGTTCCCTTGGTATCTCTAATTTTCTTGCAGGGATCTCTGCTGCTGCTAAGTCACTTCAGTCGTGTCTGACTCTGTGTGACCCCATAGGCAGCCCACCAGGCTCCTCTGTCCCTGGGATTCTCCAGGCAAGAACACTGGAGCAGGTTGCCATTTCCTTCTCCAATGCATGAAAATGAAAAGTGAAAATGAATTCGCTCAGTCATGTCTGACCCTCTTTCCCATTCTATTGTTTTCCTCTATTTCTTTACATTGATTGCTGAGGACGGCTTTCTTATCTCTCCTTGCTATTCTTTGGAATTCTGCATTCAAATGGGTATATCTTTCCTTTTCTCCTTTGCTTATCACTTCTCTTCTTTTCACAGCTGTTTGTAAGGTCTCCTTAGACAGCCTTTTTTTTTTTTTTTACTTTTATTCTATCCATTTTTACAATTAGTGATTTTTTTTCTATTTCTTTTTTATTTTTTAAACTATGAAAGTATAACACATACAGGAGACTTGGAAAATACAGAACAAAGCTACATATAGTTCCACTATATATTACAATTAATTTTTTAAGCGGATGAATTAATATTTTTAGTTGGAGTTTCAATATCAAACTCTAAAAACTTGATAGAAATAATATACAGAAAAGTATAAGAATATAGTAAACTTGATAGACACTATGAATCTATTCAACATAATTAAGATTAACTGAATATTTTGTAATACACATTACTTGAGTAATCTATAAGAAGAAAAAAAATATGACAGAAATTGTTTCCAAAATGAAGAAAAAATGCACAAAGCAAAAGTATTATATTTGGTCAGCATTTAAGCACCAAATTATCATTTCTATTTCCCGGCATCTACCATAATGAATTAAATTCTTGCTGCTCAAAGTAGCTAGAAGTTCTTGTAAATAGCAATGGCATTACCTGGGAGCTGGCTAGAAATGCAGAATCTTAGGCCTCACCTCAGACCAGCAGAATCTGTATTAAATCCCCAGGGAATTGCTGAGTGCACAGAAGTTTCAGTAATGTTGCTCTAAAGCATTAAGCATTTTGATTTCTGCTTTAATCATTGAAAAAGAAACTGTTTAAAGGTAAAGCATTTTAATTTTTTCCTATTATGTGAAAAATGAAAGTACCTTCAAATATCAGAGACAATTTGTAAAGATAATTCTTTCACAATATTAAAAATATTTTAAATGTTAACATGTTAAATACAAAACTAGAATTTTTCAGTATGTAGAGAAGCAAGATAACTGAGTAAAAACAACAGAAACCAATATTAGCACATTTCAAGGAGAGTAAGTTGAACTTTGTAAATTGTAATTTTTCCTGCATCAAAAATCATTGTTTCCAGAATTGAAAAAGACATGTGTACTCTGATGTTCATTGTAGCACTATTTACAACAGGTAGGACATGAAAGCAACATAGACATCCATTTACAGATAAATGAATAAAGAAGCTGTGGTACATATATACACTGGAATATTACTCAGCCATAAATGTTAGTTGCTAAATTGTGTTCAAGTCTTTGTGATCCCATGGACTGTAGTCTGCAAGTGGAATTCTCTAGGTAAGAATGCTGGAGTGGGTGGCCATTGCTTTCTGCAGGGGATCTCCCTGATCCAGAGATCGAACCCAGGTTTCTGCAATGCAGGCAAATATTTTACCATCTGAGCCATTAGGGAAGACTCAAAATGAGTTACTCTCTAGGTCATGGTATTAGCCATATAAAAGAATGAATTTGAGTCAGTTCAAATGAGGTGGATGAGCTTAGAGCCTATTATACAAAATGAAGTAAATCAGAAAGAGAAAAACAAATATTGTATACAAGAGAAGCTACCCTGTGTCTGAGGTCAGTGGCAGCCAGGAGGAGATACCCCGCATCCGAGGTCAGGGGCGGTGACCCTGAGGAGCCACCCTGAGCCCAAGGCCAGGGCCAGCGGCCAGGAGGAGCAACGAGAGGAGCAGTGGCTACACAGGCACAGGAGGGCCTAGAGGAGCTATCCCACGTTGAAGGTAAGGAACGGAGGTGGTAAGGAGATACCCCTCCTCCAAGGTAAGGAGCAGCGGCTGTGCTTTGCTGGAGCAGCCGTGAAGAGATACACCACGTCCAAAGTAAGAGAAACCCAAGTAAGATGGTAGGTGTTGCAAGAGGGCATCAGAGGGCAGACACACTGAAACCATGCTCACAGAAAACTAGTCAGTCTAACCACATTAGGACCACAGCCTTGTCTAACTCAATGAAACCAAGCCATGCCTGCGGGGCGATCCAAGACAGGCGGGTCATGGTGGAGAGGTCTGACAGAATATGGTCCACTGGAGAAGGAAATGGCAAGCCACTTCAGTATTCTTGCCTTGAGAATCCCATGAACAGTATGAAAAGGCAAAATGATAGGATACCGAAAGAGGAACTCCCCAGGTCATTCAGTTCAGTTCAGTCGCTCAGTTGTGTCCGACTCTTTGCAACCCCATGAATCGCAGCACGCCAGGCCTCCCTGTCCATCACCATCTCCCCGAGTTCACTCAGACTCACATCCATCGAGTCAGTGATAACATCCAGCCATCTCATCCTCTGTCGTCCCCTTTTCCTCCTGCCCACAATCCCTCCCAGCATCAGAGTCTTTTCCAATGAGTCAACTCTTCACATGAGGTGGCCAAAGTACTGGAGCTTCAGCTTTAGCATCATTCCTTCCAAAGAAATTCTAGGGTTGATCTTCAGAATGGACTGGTTGGATCTCCTTGCAGTCCAAGGGACTCTCAAGAGTCTTCTCCAACACCACAGTTCAAAAGCATCAATTCTTTGGCGCTCAGCCTTCTTCACAGTCCAACTCTCACATCCATACGTGACCACAGGAAAAACCATAGCCTTGACTATACGGACCTTAGTCAGCAAAGTAATGTCTCTGCTTTTGAATATGCTATCTAGATTGGTCATAACTTTCCTTCCAAGGAGTAAGCGTCTTTTAATTTCATGGCTGCAGTCACCACATGCAGTGATTTTGGAGCCCTATAAAATAAAGTCTGACACTGTTTCCACTGTTTCCCCATCTATTTCCCATGAAATGATGGGACCAGATGCCATGATCTTTGTTTTCTGAATGTTGAGCTTTAAGCCAACTTTTTTGCTCTCCTCTTTCACTTTCATCAAGAGGCTTTTTAGCTTTTCTGCACTTTCTGCCATAAGGGTGGTGTCATCTGCATATCTGAGGTTATTGATATTTCTCTCGGCAATCTTGATTCCAGCTTGTGTTTCTTCCAGTCCAGCGTTTCTCATGATGTATTCTGCATAGAATTTAAATAAGCAGGGTGACAATATACAGCCTTGACATACTCCTTTTCCTATTTGCAAACAGTCTGTTGTTCCATGTCCAGTTATAACTGTTGCTTCCTGACCTGCATACCGATTTCTCAAGAGGCAGGTTAGGTGGTCTGGTAGTCCCATCTCTTTCAGAATTTTCCACAGTTTATTGTGATCCACACAGTCAAAGGCTTTGGAATAGTCAATAAAGCAGAAACATGTGTTTTTCTGGAACCCTCTTGCTTTTTCCATGATCCAGTGGATATTGGCAATTTGATCTCTGGTTCCTCTGCCTTTTCTAAAACCAGCTTGAACATCAGGGAGTTCACGGTTCAAGTATTGCTGAAGCCTGGCTTGGAGAATTTTGAGCATTACTTTACTAGTGTGTGAGATAAGTGCAATTGTGCGGTAGTTTGAGCATTCTTTGGCATTGCCTTTCTTTGAAATTGGAATGAAAACTGACCCAGGTCATTAGGTGCCCCATATGATACTGGAGATCAGTGGAGAAATAACTCCAGAAAAAATGAAGGGATGGAGCCAAAGCAAAAACAATACCCAGCTGTGGATGTGACTGGTGATAGAAGCAAGATCCGATGCTGTAAAGAGCAATATTGCATAGGAACCTGGAATGTTAGGTCCATGAATCTAGGCAAATTGGAAGTAGTCAAACAAGAGATGGCAAGGGTGAACACTGACATTCTAGGAATCAGTGAACTAAAATGGACTGGAATGGGTGAATTTAACTCAGATGACCATTATATCTATTACTACGGGCAGGAATCCCTCAGAAGAAATGGAGTAGCCATTATGGTCAACAAAAGTCTGAAATTCAGTACTTGGATGCAATCTCAAAAATGACAGAATGATCTCTGTTCATTTCCAAGGCAAATCATTCAATATCACGGTAATCCAAGTCTATGCCCCAACGAGTAATGCTGAAGAAACTGAAGTTGAACGGTTTTATGAAGACCTACAAGAACTTTTAGAACTAACACCCAAAAAAGATGTCCTTTTCATTATAGGGGACTGGAATGCAAAAGTAGGAAGTCAAGAAACACCTGGAGTAACAGGCAAATTTGGCCTAAGAGTACAGAATGAAGCAGGGCAAAGGCTAATAGAATTTTGCGAAGAAAATACACTGGTCATAACAAACACCCTCTTCCAACAACACAAGAGAAGACTTTACACATGGACATCACCAGATGGTCAACACTGGAATCAGATTGATTATATTCTTTGCAGACAAAGATGGAGAAGCTCTATACATTCAACAAAAACAAGACCAGGAACTGACTGTGGCTCAGATCATGAACTCCTTATTACCAAATTCAGACTCAAATTGAAGAAAATAGGGAAAACCGCTAGACCATTCAGGTATGACCTAAATCAAATCACTTATGATTATACAGTGGAAGTGAGAAATAGATTTAAGGGCCTAGATCTGATAGATAGAGTGCCTGATGAACTATGGAATGAGGTTCGTGACATTGTACAGGAGACAGGGATCAAGACCATCCCCATGGAAGAGAAATGCAAAAACGCAAAATGGCTGTCTGGGGAGGCCTTACAAATAGCTGCAAAAAGAAGAGAGGTGAAAAGCAAAGGAGAAAAGGATAGATATAGGCATCTGAATGCAGAGTTCCAAAGAATAGCAAGAAGAGATCAGAAAGCCTTCTTCAGTGATCAATGCAAAGAAATAGAGGAAAAAAACAGAATGGGAAAGACTAGAGATCTCTTCAAGAAAATTAGAGATACCAAGGGAACATTTCATGCAAAGATGGGCTTGATAAAGAACAGAAATGGTATAGACCTAACAGAAGCAGAAGATATTAAGAAGAGGTGGCAAGAATACATGGAAGAATTGCACAAAAAAGATCTTCATGACCCAGATAATCATGATGGTGTGATCACTCATCTAGAGCCAGACATCCTGGAATGTGAAGTCAAGTGGGCCTTGGAAAGCATCACTATGAACAAAGCTAGTGGAGGTGATGGAATTCCAGTTGAGCTGTTTCAAATCCTGAAAGATGATGCTGTGAAAGTGCTGCACTCAATATGCCAGAAGATATGGAAAACTCAGCAGTGGCCACAGTACTAGAAAAGGTCAGTTTTCATTGCAACTCCAAAGAAAGGCAATGCCAAAGAATGCTCAAACTACCGCACAATTGCACTTATCTCACACACTAGTAAAGTAATGCTCAAAATTCTCCAAGCCAGACTTCAGCAATACTTGAACCGTGAACTCCCTGATGTTCAAGCTGGTTTTAGAAAAGGCAGAGGAACCAGAGATCAAATTGCCAACATCTGCTGGATCATGGAAAAAGCAAGAGGGTTCCAGAAAAACATCTATTTCTGCTTTATTGACTATACCAAAGCCTTTGACTGTGTGGATCACAATAAACTGTGGAAAATTCTGAAAGAGATGGGACTACCAGACCACCTAACCTGCCTCTTGAGAAATCGGTATGCAGGTCAGGAAGCAACAGTTAGAACTGGACATGGAACAACAGACTGGTTCCAAACAGGAAAAGGAGTATGTCAAGGCTGTATATTGTCACCCTGCCTATTTAACTTCTATGCAGAGTACATCATGAGAAATGCTGGACTGGAAGAAACACAAGCTGGAATCAAGATTGCCAGGAGAAATACCAATCACCTCAGATATGCAGATGACACCACCCTTATGGCAGAAAGTGAAGAGTATCTAAAAAGCCTCTTGATGAAAGTGAAAGAGGAGAGCGAAAAAGTTGGCTTAAAGCTCAACATTCAGAAAACGAAAATCACAGCATCCGGTCCCATCACTTTATGGGAAATAGATGGGGAAACAGTGGAAACAGTGTCAGACTTTATTTTATAGGGCTTCAAAATCACTGCAGATGGTGACTGCAGCCATGAAATTAAAAGACGCTTACTCCTTGGAAGGAAAGTTATGACCAATCTAGATAGCATATTCAAAAGCAGAGACATTACTTTGCTGACTAAGGTCCGTATAGTCAAGGCTATGGTTTTTCCTGTGGTCACGTATGGATGTGAGAGTTGGACTGTGAAGAAGAATTGATACTTTTGAACTGTGGTGTTGGAGAAGACTCTTGAGAGTCCCTTGGACTGCAAGGAGATCCAACCAGTCCATTCTGAAGGAGATCAGCCCTGGGATTTCTTTGGAAGGAATGATGCTAAAGCTGAAACTCCAGTACTTTGGCCACCTCATGCGATGAGTTGACTCATTGGAAAAGACTCTGATGCTGGGAGGGATTGTGGGCAGGAGGAGAAGGGGACGACTGAGGATGAGATGGCTGGATATTATCACTGACTCAATGGACTTGAGTCTGAGTGAACTCCGGGAGATGGTGATGGACAGGGAGGCCTGGCGTGCTGCAATTTATGGGGTCACAAAGAGTCAGACACGACTGAGCGACTGAACTGAACTGAATGTATATATATGGAGTCTAGAAAGTTGGTACTGATAAATCTATTTGCATAGCTTCAATGGGGATACAGACACAGAGAACTGCTTTATGGACACAGTGGAGGTGGGGGATGAAGGAAAAGGTAGGATGTTTGCAGAGTGTCACTTGGACTGCAAGGAGATCCAACCAGTCCATTCTGAAGGAGATCAACCCTGGGATTTCTTTGGAAGGAATGATGCTAAAGCTGAAGCTCCAGTAGTTTGGCCACCTCATGCGAAGAGTTGACTCATTGGAAAAGATTTTGATGCTGGGAGGGATTGGGGGCAGGAGAAGAAGGGGATGACAGAGGATGAGATGGCTGGATGGCATTACTGACTAGATGGATGCAAGTCTGAGTGAACTCCGGGAGTTGGTGATGGACAGGGAGGCCTGGCGTGCTGCAATTCATTGGGTTGCAAAGAGTCGGACACAACTGAGTGGCTGAACTGAACTGAACTGATGCAGAGAGTAACCTGGAAACTAACATTACCCTATGGGAACTCAAACTGGGACTCTGTATCAATCTAGAGGGGTAGGATGGGTAGTGGGGAGGGAGGGAGCTTTAGGAGGGAGAGGACATAGGTATATCTATGGCTGATTCATGTTGAGGTTTGGCAGAAACCAACAGAAGAACACTGTAAAGCAATTATCCATATATATATATATATATATATATATATATTTTTTTTTTTTTTTTTAAATCAGTGTTCTTACTTCCTGAGAGGAGAGGCAGCCAAGCCTCAGCTGACTTGTTTCTCCATTCCCAGCTGAACTGCAAGGTACATCAAGAGACAACAGGGAGACATCACCACCGAGAGACATAACTACAGATTTAGCTCCTCATTAACAGACACTAGAGAAGCTTCAATTTCCTGGTTTCACACATAAATCCATCCCCTTCACAACCTCTCACTTTAATCCCACCCCAGTTCTTACCTAGCTTTCCCCGAAGGAAGCCCCCTGCACCAGGTGTGACTCCACTCTGATTATTTAGTACTGTGTTTGCATGTGTTTTCCCTTACTAGGTGTTTTCCTCTCATTAACATGAGGACCAGGTTCCTGTTGCCTGGGCAACAAAAACAGCACTGTGCACTATGCGTGGTGACTGGGCCCTACTTATGTTCTTTCTTTTACATTCTTGAATGTTCTCACCTTTATGGTTGAAAGAATGCAATCCTTTCTGCAATTCTGCCTCATTTCTTGCTTTGTGGCTCTCTGCAGTGAACAGCTGATTTGTCTCATTTGTCTTGGATTTACTGCCTTATCTCTTATTTCCCTTAGCTACTGTTGATACTTTCCTTCCCCTTAATCAGATTCTCCCTTTGAATTGCCCACTCTGGTCAAGACAGGCAGCTCAATATTTTCTTCTCGTTTTAGATGTCTGTCTAAAATAGTATATTCACCATTAAAATAACCCCATTTATAAAATTTCCTCATCTGCCTTATTTCCTTCCTTTCTTCTCTTGCTATAATTATTTGCTACTGTAATAATATAAGGCTAATAGAAAAATGATGCCCTCTGTTATCATAATTTCTAATAGAACACTACATAACATCGTCTGCCCAATCCTTTTTCCTAAAGTTGTGGTTCTTAAGCTTATCTGTGTGTTGGAATCTCCCAAGTAGTTTAAAAAAACACTAATGTTTGTTTGGGTCTCATTCTCAGAGATTCTGATGTAATCAGCCTGAGATGCAGCCTGGCAGAGGATTTTAGAAATCTTCTCAGTGATTCTAACGTGCAGGCAGTTGGGATGCATGAAAGGTAATACCTTTTCAGGCAGGACTTCCTCACTCTGCTACTTTTGTTATTCTTTGGCATTCATGATGATAAATTACAAATGTACACTTCCCTTAAGGTCTCATGCCAGTCTTGAGTCTATTTTCCCTCCCTTCCTTTTCTCTCCTTCCCCTGTTCTAGGCGGCACATTTCAAAGGGTTGACACTCATAAGCTGTTTCCTGGGATCCTGTGACAGCTGAAGCTTTTGCTTAAAGTTTTATAGTTTTACCTCTTATATTTAGGTCTTTGGTCCATTTTGAATTAACTTTATGTATCAGATGTGAGGCAGAATGCATTCTTTTGTATATAGATATCCAGCTGTACCAGTATCATTTACTAAAAGACTATTGTCTCCCTTGATGTGTTTTGGTAACCTTGTTAAAAAAATCATCTGACCATAGATGTACTGGTTTATTTCTGGACTTTCATTTTTTATTCCATTGATCTATTTGTCTATCCTTACAAGGAGCCTGGTGGGCTACAGTCCAAGGGGTCACAAAGAGTCAAACATGACTGAGTGACTGAACACACACATATCATACCCTTTTGTTTACTGTAGCTTTGTAGTAAGTTTTAAAATTGTTCTCCAACTCTGTTCTTATTCAAGATTATTTTGGCTATTCTGTGTCCCTTGCATTTCTAAATGAATTTTTGGATGAGTTTGTCAATTTCTGAGAAAAAGAGAGTTGTGATTTTGATAAGGATCATGTTGAATCTGTAAATCAGTTTGGACAGCACCACCATATTAACAATATTAAATATTCCAACCACGAACATGGGCTTTCTTAGCACTTATTTAGGTTTTTAATTCCTGCCTACAATATTTTGTACTTTTCAGTTACAAGTTTTGCACTTTTTTTGTTAAAATTTTCCTAAATGTATTAATTTTTTATTTTATTGTAAATTGAATTGTTAATTCCATTTCCTGGCCTTGCACTTTAAAAATCTGCATTTTTAGCAAGCCCTCCAGATGATTCTTCTGTATTTGACAGTTTGTGAACTGCTATTCTGTTTAAGAAACTCAGCCTAAATAATGTTCCATCCAACACTACCACATTCTGTCTCCTAAAGCTGCTAGCTCTCCTATAAGAAGTGACATAAAGCAGCATTGTTTAGGGGAAACAGAAGCAGGTCCAAAGATACTACTTAACTAAGTGAATTAAATGTTTTATATAAGAGGAAGTAACTAAATAATACAGAATTTTCTGCTTTAATTTCTACGCTATGAAAAACTAGTATTAAATATCCATTTAATTTAGAAGGAAACTACAATGTTGACTTGCCTGAGTTATGTGGATAAGTGAACCACTTGAAATAATTTTATTGATAATCATCAATTCTCCATTTCATGTATTTTCCATTCGTTTTTCAATAATAGCAACAATTACAGCAGTTATACCTTATAATGAGTATGTTTACTACATGCTGTTCTGTGTTCTGATTATAGCATGCTTGTGTGCTAAGTCACTCAGTTGTATCTGACTCTGCGACCCTATGGAAGCCAGCCCACCTGGCTTCTCTGTCCATGGGATTCTCCAGGCAAGAATCCTGGAGTGGATTACCACGCCCTCCTCCAGGGGATCTTCCCAACCCAGGGCCTGAACCCACATCTCTTAAGTCACCTGCACTGTCAGGTGGGTTCTTTACCACTAGTTCCACCTGGGAAGCCCTCCGGTTCTGGATATGACACTAATCACCTCTATGACTTTCAGTAAATCCCTTAACTTTTCTAACTTGCAATTTCCTCAAGTGAAAAATGAAGAAATTGTAGGAATTTCTCTAGTATCCCACTCTTTGGGCAGCTACACTAGATAACTGAATTTCTCTCATGTCTGAACATACCATTTAATTTTATGAACAGTGTATTACAGTCAGTCATTTATGAATAATATAAAGTATGATTCAGAATGAAGGTTCTGTGGTCTGACATTTTTATAGATAGATACAGCTGCAGATAAAATTCAACACAACATTTATAATCATAATATATTCTCTCCACTTGCAATGTGCTTTTAGCAAACAGCAGTTAACGGCACCCGGCTCCAGTACTCTTGCCTGGAAAATCCCACGGACGGAGGAGCCTGGTAGGCTGCAGTCCATGGGGTCGCTAAGAGTCAGACACGACTGAGCGACTTCACTTTGACTTTTCACTTCCATGCATTGGAGAAGGAAATGGCAGCCCACTCCAGTATTCTTGCCTAGAGAATCCCAGCGATGACGGAGCCTGGTGGATTGCCATCTATGGGGTCGCACAGAGTCGGACACGACTGAAGCGACTTAGCAGAAGCAGCAGCAGCAGTTAATGAAACAAATTAAACAAAATGCAGTTCAAAGAACTTATACTAAGAGTCATTTGAAGTTATTTTAAAATACTTATTTATACATGCCTTCCCCAAATTAACCCTTTCCAGTATATTTAATGTTTGTTTTTATTTCCCCGAATTCACTCTAATAATTTAATAAGAATCAATGTGTAAATTACTGTATTAACATGAAGAACTAACAGGATGCTTTCCAAAGATGAAGTGAATGTTTTGATAAGAAGCCTTCAAACAGGAAGCATTTAATCATACTTGTCTTTCCTGCCTATTAATTAAGGTTAGCTTTCTTACCTAGGCCAACTTAGTAACAGTTTACTATACAGTAAGCATCTCAAGATTTTTGCTAACAATTCTTGCCTTTGACAAAATCTATTTTCAGAAAACTATAAAAATTATTTCCTTTGATATCATTAATCATTGAAGAGATTGTATTGCTTGCTTTTCTCAGTGTACCTATGGGATGGATAATACACCCATGATATACATTAGTTATCTGATAAATGAAGTCAGTTATCTGAATATATAAATAATAATAACAATAATAAGACATATCTCTCTATGGTATCACTGGCCTAAGAGTACTCAGGAAGTACTTAGTATTCAGCACTTTGATGCCTCATGTTTTATTTCAGGTTTCCTAGAAACAGAGTATGATCCAGGGATTCTTATTCAGGTGATTTATTGAGGGAGTGCTCTCAGAAGTGACCTGTAAGAGACCAAGGAAAGGGGCAGAGTGCCCAAAAAGGAAGCTAAGCATCTGGAAATGTAGCTAAAATCTAGCTTCAGCCTGAGCACAGGAACAGCTCTGGAGTGTGAAGAGCGCCACAGAGTTGTGCATGTGTGCACCCATTTGATGGGTGAGTGGTGGGCTGTAACCTCCTAGGTATCTCCTGGTACATGGACTCCATAGCTCAGGGAAGTTTCAGGAGAAAGGCACCTGTGAACCACTAGTAGAAGTAATTATAGCATCTAGAACTGTGCCTGGCATATAATAGATATGTGCTTAATAATGATTTTTAATGGAATAAAATTTTAAAATCCTTTTGAATAGAAAATTTTGTTTAAAATAGTTCAAGTATTCAAGAGCCCTTAGAAAAAAATGAATGAAGAATGAATTTCTGTAATACCAATGAAAGTTAAATGAATTTGGATTCAATTTCCACCTCCATTATCCATATTCATTCCTAAAAGGCACTTTAAAATTACTAACATGTTGAGAATAGCAAGATAAAAAAAAGTTTCTTTTCCAAACCATCTTATAAAATGTCTTCCTTGTACTGAACATGAGTTATTTTAAGAACTTAGCACAGGAAAACAACATTCCCAATGCATTAGTCATCTTACTGCTCGGTTATAAGAAAGAAAGAAAAAAAAACCCAATATTATGGATCTTACTGGCAAAGCTCGACAGGTAGAAAATATGAAAATGTGCAAAACCAATCAGACCGTGTCTACAGAATTTCTCATCTCAAGTGTAGTTACCAAATTCTCAGGCTGTTATCCATACACAGGCTGTAATCCATGTATATGAGCTTGTGAATAGTGTAAAATAAATTCTAAATTAGATTTTCTTATAGTACCAAACATGGCAGTCTTTAAAACTAAGATAAAGAAAGTGTTATGAATCATGAAAATACAATACTTGAATTCTATTTATTCAAAAGTCTTCACTGAACTGAGCATGTTCTTTTAACTAATTCAATTACATATTTGAATATGTATTATATTTTAATTATTGCAGCAGTGAAATGAAACATTGGCTCAGGACACAATTCATAAAAACAATTAATTGGCTTGAGGTTAATCATTTAAATTTGGTTTTTAATGAAGACCTAATTTGTAGAAAAGTCGTGCCTGTATTTTTTGGAGCTTCATCTCTGTAACTCTGATCTATCTATTGCACAAATCAACTTAGAATTGTACTAGTTTATTTCATCTGCTTATCTAGGGACATATTAAACAGGAGAGAAAGGTTTGGATTTTCCCATAATTGAAATAAAGGTACAGTGAACTGATGTTTTGCTGAAAGTTTTAATTTTTGTTTCAGTTTCAAAGGATTTGTTAACAAAAGAAACCACTTGTGATACATAAGTAAACAACTTTGATATTTAATAGAGAATTATCTAACTTACTTTCAATATACAATCATTAAAAGAAAAGAGAAACAGAAACAGTAGAGGAAATTAACAGCACATACATCACAGAATTGGGCCAACTAACAATGAGATCCAAACAGCGCTGGGAAGTCCCATGTAACAGCAATCTGAAGTCTCAGCTGTGAAAGGGTCTCAGGCAGTGCATCCACCCACAGTGAGGTTTCAAATTGCAATTTGGGGGCTCCCACTTATAATCCCAGGCTGGTTTCATGTTAATCTTTTTACAATGCTGTTGGTTTTATCTCCTGAGTGGTGAGATTTTCCAGACCCCAGGGGTTGGACAAATCTCTAGGGGCTCAAGAAAATTCCAAGACTCACTTCCTATAGTGCTGTTCAGCTTACTGGTAATAATTGGTGCACTCATGAGCAGGCATGTAGTCAGGGCTCCGGGCAGGTCAAAACCAAGGTCAGAGGCCTGCTCTGCTTTCTGGTCTCTGAAGCCTGAACATGACTTCCTCCCTTTTAATTTTCCTAACACTTGATTTCTGCTATGTTTTGTCTAATCAACAAAACAATGTAGATTTATTCTGTGTGTATATATGGAATAGTAAAAGAGAGTTAAGAATAACTACAAATATAGGCCACATAACAATTATATATTGCAAACCAGCTGTAATTTCTGGCTGGATATTCAGACCATATTTACATTACACAGAAAGATAGACATCAAGATTTATTGGATAAACACGACAAATGTTGCTGTCGGGATGCAGCAACAGGTTATTTTTATCACCTCAACGTGGCTTAAAAATATAGAAACTATTATCTCAGTCTGAAGTCAGAAGTAGGGCAAGCTCACGTTACTTCAGGTGCATTAAAGCTTCAAGTTCTTATAATTCTCTCTGCTAATCCTAGCTGGTTGGCTTTTGCGCAGAAGGTTGCTCCCTCATGCCCAGAAGATGCTGCAGCACCTCCTAACAGTGAAACCTAACACAAGGCATAAACCTGCTTGTCCAGTCAAACCACGGGCGCGTGTTCACCCTTTCCATAAACAGTCAGATTCTTTGCAAAGCCCGCATTCTTGCTTGGTGATGGAAAAATTGAATGTTTTTCCATTCAATAATCTAGTCTAATCTGGGATTTTCTGTCTAATTCTGTTGTGATAGCAGTCACGAGTAGTGAATGAAATCCAAGTAATCAGTATTAGCACGTTGTCCACTACTAGTATGTGCTGATGGGAAGGAAGGGAAGGCAGAAAAGAGAAGCTGCTTGTAAGTGATGGTGACTGATGGTTTCCTGGTGGACAAACCTGGACCACGCTGTCTTCTGCTGGGATCACCAGCTGCTTGGCATGTAGGGAGAATCTGATTTTTTAGTAATTATTGATGTGATGGTTTCAACATAGCTGGTGGACATATTTTTCTAGTCACTCCCCCTGCCCTTTTAGCCGAATCTCAGCTGTGTTTCCCTTTGGAGCCCATAAATCCTGCACACTCCCTTAAGCGTGTGTCCCACTCTTCCAGGCTGGCTCATAACTTCTGCCCATTGGCTAATCTGAGACATCTCTCTCCTCTGGAAGTGGAGAAACTTGTGGGGTCTTATTCGCTGTCCTTTGAGAGCTTGGGGAAAGAAGAGAGGGTGGGTGATTCTGTTTACCCCTATGATCCTGCCATGTCCCATTGGCTCGAGATATGGCAAGGGGCCTCTTGCCTTTAGAAATGTCCTGATTATGAGAAGCAGATATCATTCATATGGTCCAGCACACATGCAAATTTCAAAAGTTTTATGCTCAGGCCTCTGTCCATCTTGACTGATTCACTTGGATGTAGGAAGTGTTCAGGCACCAAATTCTGATTTCCCCAAATTCTGCCTCCATTAGTGTATTTTCCTCTCCACGATCTCCTGTTTACACCTCCTGTGGCATGATTGGGGGTGGGATAGGAACAGATCAAGCATTTTATAGCAAAGTCTCCATTAAAACTGGCCATGAGGCATATGGCTGGGGGATGATCTTAACAGAGGAAAAAGCCTGGAAGCAGCAGGCAGGGCTTCAGGCATCTGAAGTTTTAATTGGAGCTGAAAGATCCACTTCCTAGGTCATTTACTCACAGGGCTGCTGGCTGGAGGCCCCAGGTCTTTGCCACACAGGCCCCATCCCGGGCTTCCCAAGTGTCCTTGTAACAGAGCAGCTGACTTTGTCTACAGCAATTGGAATGTTCTGAAGAGGAGCGTATCAGAAACCACAATGTCTTTTATGACCTCATCTTAGATGAAAGACACTCACAGTCACTATATTCTAGTCATTACAAGTAAGACCAAATCCTGGATCTGTGACAGGGGAGGGGAATTCAGCTCCACTTTTTTTAAAGTGAGGGTCAAAGAACAAGAGGACACTTTAAACCACCACAACATTTTTATTCTTTTCACTGAGGCACAGAAAAGAAATTTAAGTTGACTAACCTTACATGGTAAAGGTTGTGACTTGAATGTGTGTGTGTGTGCATGTGTGTGTGTGTGTTGGGGTCGGATGGGTTACTTTGCTACCACCAAGCAGTTCTCAGTGAGTCACTCAGTCACACCTGACTCTTTGTGACCCCATGGACTGCAGCACACCACGCTTCCCTGTCCATCACCAACTCCCAGAGCTTGCTCAAACTAATGTCCATTGAGTCAGTGATGCCATTCAACCATCTCATCCTCTGTTGTCCCCTTCTCATGCCTTCAATCTTCCCCAGCATCAGGGGCTTTTCAAATGAGTCAGTTCTTCACATCAGGTGGCCAAAGTATTGGAGCTTCAACTTCAGCATCAGTCCTTCCAATGAATATACAGGACTGATTTCCTTTAGGATTGACTAGTTTGATCTCCTTGCAGTACAAGGGACTCCCAAGAGTCTTCTCCAACACCACAGTTCAAAAGCATCAATTCTTTGGTGCTCAGCTTTCTTCATGGTCCAACTCTCACATCCATACATGACTTACTGGAAAAACCATAGCTTTGACTAGATGGACTTTTACCGGTAATGTCTCTGCTTTTTAATATGCTGTCTAGATTTGTCATAACTTTTTTTCCAAGGAGCAAGCATCTTTTAATTTTATGGCTGCAGTCAACATTTACAGTGATTTTGGAGCCCAAAATAATAAAGTCTCTCACTGTTTCCACTGTTTCCCCATCTATTTGTCATGAAGTGATGGGACCAGATGCCATGATCTTAGTTTTCTGAATGTTGAGTTTTAAGCCAACTTTTTCACTCTGCTCTTTCACTTTCATCTTGGTTCTTTAGTTCTTCTTTGCTTTCTTCCATAAGGGTGGTGTCTTCTGCATATCTGAGGTTATTGATATTTCTCCCGGCAATCTTAATTCCAGTTTGTGCTTCATCCAGCCCAGTGTTTCTCATGATGTACGCTGCGTATAAGTTAAATAAGCAGGGTGACAATTTTCAGCTTTGACGTACTCCTTCCCCAACCTAACAGAAGCAGAAGATATTAAGAAGAGGTGGCAAGGATACACAGAACTATACAAAAAATATCTTAATGACCCAAATAACCACGATGGTGTGATCATTCACCTAGAGTCAGACATCCTGGAGTGTGAAGTCAAGTGGGCCTTAGGAAGCATCACTATGAATAAAGCTAGGGGAGGTGATGGAAGGATTCTAGTTGAGCTATTCCTAATCCTAAAAGGTGATGCTATGAAAGTGCTGCACTCAATACGCCAGCAAATTTGGAAAACTCAGCAGTGGCCACAGGACTGAAAAAGCTATGTTTTCATTCCAATCCCAAAGAAAGGCAATGCCAAAAAGTCTTCAAACTACCACACAGTTGCACTCATCTCACAAGCTAGCTAAGTAACGCTCAAAATCCTCCAAGTGAGGCCTCAACAGTACGTGAACTGAGAACTTCCAGATGTTCAAGCTGGATTTAGAAAAGGCAGAGGAACCAGATCAAATTGCCGACATCCCTGGATCATAGAAAAAGCAAGAGAATCCAATGGGTGTTCTACAATTCAACTCAATTCTGATACTATCTACCCATGTTAGCATCAGGATAGAGGGCTCATTCCCACAAGACTGCCCTTCACTTCAGATGCCAATAATAAGTCAAGGTTGTCACCTAGATTTCTGACAAAACTGCTGTACATTGGAGGTTCCCATGATCCCTTCTTTGGATTTGGTTAATTTGCTTGAATGGCTCAAAAGACTCAGGAAACCTGTCTGCTCACTACATTGTTGGTTTATTACAAACAATATTAAGGGATATTAATCAATAGCCAGATAAAGAGATCCATAAGGCAAAGTCCTGAGTCCTGACAAATGAGTTATTGTTTTTGTGGAGTCTGAAAACCTGCACAGTGGCACATGGAAACTTTCTGGTTCTACCTGGAAACTCTTTAAATCTCATCCTTTTGGGGGTTTTATGGAGGCTTTATTACATAGTTGTGACTGATTAACTAATTGGCCATTGGTGACTGATTCATCCTCCAACCCCTCTTCCCTCTCTGGAGGTGGAGGGTTGGGACTAGAAGATCCAACCTGCTAATCACAAGGTTGGTTCTCCTGAAAACCAGTCCCCATCCTTAGGTGGGGTTCAAAAGTCACTGCATTAATACAACAAAAAGACATCTTTGTTTCTCTCATCATTTAGGAATGCTAATGGTTTCAGGAGCTCTGTGCCAGAAATGGGGATGAAGACCAAAGATATTAATATAAATCACAATATCACACATAGTTAGCAGGCAAAGAAGCTGAGACAGAAGCCCAGATAATGACTCTGGTGCCCATGAAACCGGCCTTTCAGTGAGAAAATATTGATTTCTTGAGACTATGTCATATGTGTTGACACAGAAGATTCATACTGTCAATAATACAACTGTCTGAGATTTAAAACTCTGAATTATCTTGGCCAACTCAAGAGTTGCAATTGGGCTTGGAGAGATCTCTCTAAGAAGACTGGAGGGATATAATAAGATCATTCCCAAGCTCTCATCTAGGGGTGGAAAAGTAAAATGGGGAAGTGAAATTGTTTTTAGATTAAGGGAAGCATAGGCAAACATAACATATGGAGATAAGTGGGGGAAAGATATACTATTTTATTTTAAAAAAATAGATTATTAGTGACTAAAAATGGAAGGTGGTTATTAATCAGATAGAAAAGCCTAAAAAGCCTATCAGATTTCATATGTTAGCATGGAGGAATTTGAGTAAACCAGAAAAATAAAGAAAAAGATATCATAGCAGAATAAACCAAATACATTGATAACAAAAGTTTAAAAATAAGAGACTGACATATAGCAAACAAAAAAGAAATGAATATTGAACTAGGAAGAAGGAAAAGTTATGAACACCATCTAAGAAAAGAAGGGACATTATTTAATAATAAAAGGCAAAGTTAGGCATCAGATATGTCATAAATTTATATGAACAAACAGTATGGCAGCTAAATACATTAAGCAAAAATTCATAGGAATATAAGACAAATGATAAAAATATACTTATGCAAGAAATTTAATATATTCTAAAAGATCAATACAGTGAACTTAAAAATAACCAAATACATGGTGTAGAGGTTCAGAATGAACTTCCCTTAAAACGTGTACTTTTCGATGAGGATTATTTTGAGCTAAAAGGAATCAAGATCCTGAGGGTTTAAGAGAAACTGCTGCTCTTCCTTTAACTACCTAGATGAATTTAAGCTGGGACTCCTTCCCAGAAAAGAGTTATTACTACAGATATATTCTATCTAAGTGGCCTCATCTATATAGCAGGGCATTTTAATTACCAAACATCTGTTCTTTCTCTTATCATCCTGTGAAAGACCCTTCTGTCCTCAGAAGCCCCAAGCCCCTATCTCATTCCTTAGCTCAGGATGGCATATAGAACTCATTTTACACTTCTGTTTCAGATCCTCTGATATATGTGAGGTTCTCTGACCCTCTCATGTATGGGTAGTTCCCATATGTATTAAATCAAATGTATATTCTACTGTTAATCTATATCATATCAATTGAATTCTTAGATCATCCAGAAGAACTTTGAGGGGTGAGGAAAATTTTCTTTCCCTCCAACAGTAGGATCTAAGTAATACCAGCTGTTGTTCAGTCGCTGTCATGTCCGACTCTTTGCCACACCATGAACTGCAGCACTCCAGGCTTCTCTGTCCTTCACTATCTCCCGAAGTTTGCTCAAACTTGTGTCCATTGAGTCATGATGCCACCCAACCATCTCATCCTCTGTCACCCCCTTCTCCTCCTGTCCTCAATCTTTCCCAGCGTCAGGGTCTTTTCCAATGAGTCGACTTCACATCAGGTGGCCAAAGTATTGGAGCTTCAGCATCAGTCCTTCCAATGAACATTCAGGGTTGATTTCCTTTAAGATTGACTGGTTTGGACATGGAAACAACCTAGATGTCCATCAGCAGATGAATGGATAAGAAAGCTGTGGCACATATACACAATGGAGTATTACTCAGCTGTTAAAAAGAATTCATTTGAATCAGTTCTGATGAGATGGATGAAACTGGAGCCGATTATACAGAGTGAAGTAAGCCAGAAAGAAAAACACCAATACAGTATACTAACACATATATATGGAATTTAGAAAGATGGCAATGACGACCCTGTATGCAAGACAGGAAAAAAGACACAGCTGTGTATAACAGACTTTTGGACTCAGAGGGAGAGGGAGAGGGTGGGATGATTTGGGAGAATGGCATTCTATCATGTATACTATCATGTAAGAATTGAATCGCCAGTCTATGTCTGACGCAGGATACAGCATACTTGGGGCTGGTGCATGGGGATGACCCACAGAGATGTTATGGGGAGGGAGGTGGGAGGGGGGGTTCATGTTTGGGAACACATGTAAGAATTAAAGATTTTAAAATTAAAAAAATAAAAAACTATTAAAAAAAAAAAAAAAAAAGATTGACTGGTTTGATCTCCTTGCTGTCTAAGGGACTCTCAAGCATTTCAAACAACAGTTTGAAAGCATCAGTTCTTCACTACTCAGTCTTCTTTATGGTCCAACTCTCACATCCATACATGACTACTGGAAAAACCATAGCTTTGACTATGTGGACATTTGTCAACAAAGTGATGCCTTTGCTTTTTTTTCCCCCCCTCTCTTTTTTTAACGTCTGTTAAAAACTGTCATTATTTGTATCAACACGTCTATTATTGTTACAAGGATACAATATGAGCTGTATTTTCTTCCAGGTAAAATTTCAGAACAAAGGCACTAACAGATTCTGAAATACAATTTTGTTTTCATAGGTATATATAGATATATATGGACACACATACACATATATGTACATAAAATATATGTGAAAAGCTTAGTATATATGTCATTTAGATTATATGTTAAGTAATCCTTAATAAACAGAAATGAGTTAAATAACTTAATATCCCCACCCTAGTACTGTAAGATAATCCTTCTGTTTTACTATGACTTTTCTCAAAAATGAATATGGAAATATTTTTTCTACACATATTACTTAATTTCTACCTTAATTATACCATTGCCTTTATTTTTGATGTCTTTGCTTTTTAACATGTTGTCTAGGTTGTCATAGCTTTTCTTCCAAGGAGCAAGCATCTTAATTTTGTGGCTGCAGTCACCATACGCACTGAATTTGGAGCCCAAGAAATTAAAATCTGTCACTATTTCCATTATTTCCCCCATTTATTTGCCATGAAGTGATGGGACCAGATGTCATGATCTTCATTTTTGAATGCTGAGTTTTGAGCCAGCTTTTTCACTCTCCTTCTCCTCCATCAGGAGGCTTTTCAGTTCCTCTTTTCTGTCTGCTCTTAAAGTGGTATCATCTGCATATGTGAGGTTGTTGATATTTATCCTGGCATTGATACCAACATGTGATTCATTCAGCCTTGCATTTGCATGATGTACTCTGCATAAGTTAAATAAGCAAGTGACAATATACAGCCTTGATGAACTCTTTTCCCGAGTTGGAATCAGTCTGTTGTTCCATGTCCAGTTCTAACTGTTGCATCTCGAGCTGCATATAGGCGTCTCAGAAGACAGGTAAGGTGGTCAGATATTCCTGTCTCTTTAAAAATTTAGTACACAAGTAGCCTATGAATAATGAAAATATGCTGGTATCAAATTAAAATGCACAACATAAAAGTTGTGAGTTTAAGTTTTATTAAGGGTCCTACTGAGGACTATAACCTAGGAGACAATGACTCAGTTAGTCCCAAAGAAATTGCTCCAAAGAGACAGGGAGTAAGCAAGTTCATATATGATTCGTGGCTAGGGAACCCATGCAGTCAAGCATACATCTTGGTGAAAGATTATTGCTAATCACAAAGAACAGATACGTGGAGTTAATGATTTTAGTGTTGTCCTATGTATGGGAAGATGCAAGAATCTAGGTTCATTATCATTCTTCCTCAAATACACATCAAACTATCTAAGAGGATTACTTAGAGAAATCACAGAGCACAGAGTGTCTTGTCTTATATTTCATCCTGAACTCCTCTCAGAGTGCACTGTTGGTGGGCAACTGCAGTGGATTATATCTTACCCCTAATACAGTCAAGGGGTAAGGAACATCCTTTTCCTCTTCTTTCTTCACTGTGGATCAAGAGAATTTTTGAGCTGTTTACTTCAGATTCACAATCATTTCCACACATGATCTTAGGCTTTATGTCAGAGAAACGTACAGATCCTGATATAAATACATTTACCCACAAACTGCTCATATTCTAAAGGAGAGTTGCTCAATATTTCAACTCAGGGATTGTTTGCTAATTGCTATAATGTACATGGATCAATCTAAATTCTTAATGGAAGCATTGACAGACCAAACTTGGGTCAGGTCCACTTGCCACCACAAAGCAAGGCCAATCTACTGACATCAGATTGTAGTGAAGAAAAATATAGTGTTTATTTGCAGGGTACCAAGCAAGGAAAGAGAGTCCCTTGGACTGCAAGGAGATCCAAAGGAAATCAGTCCATCCTAAAGGAAATCAGTCCATCCTAAAGGAAATCAGTCCTGAATATTCAGTGGAAGGACTGATGCTGAAGCTAAAACTCCAGTACTTTGGCCACCTGATGCAAAGAACTGACTCATTTGAAATGACCCTGATGCTGGAAAGATTGAAGGCAGGAGGAGAAGGGAACGACAGAGGATGAGATGGTTGGCATCACCGACTCGATGGACATGAGTTTGAGCAAACCCCGGGAGTTGGTGATGGACAGGGAAGCCTGGCGTGCTGCAGTCCGTGGGGTCACAAAGAGCTGGACACAACTGAGCAACTGAACTGAACTGAACTGAAGCAACGAAAAAGGCCTCCTAGGTGGCACAGTGGTAAAGAATTCTGCAATGCTAGAGACGAGACGCAGGTTCAGTCCCTGGGTTGAGAAGATCCCCTGGAGAAGGAAATGGCAACCCACTCCAGTATTCTAGCCTAGAAAATTCCATGGACAGAGGAGCCTGGTGGGCTACAGTCCATAGGGCTGCAAAGAGTCATACATGACTGAGCACACAGGCAGGGTGGTTCATGGAGCACACACACATGTACCACATGGCAGTTCATGGACTTTCTTCTAATTGGTTGGTGGTGAGGTAACAAGGTGATGTTCAGGAATCTTAATAACCAGCTTTCTGATGCCAAACGGTCTGGGGTCTATGTGCTGTGGTCAGCAGGAAGCCACCATCCTCCACCTTGGTGGGAAGGGAGGGGGCTTAGTTTCTGCAGAACAATTCAAAGATAAGGCAGGTTATGTCTGTCTCCTGAGGACGAACTGGAACTCTGTTTTGCAGTCAAATAGTTGCTTAAGCTGTTGTTTAAGCTCTCACTACTTTTCTTGCTTACCTGCTTTTCTTTTGTTCGTGTGTTTCTTCACTGCTTGAGACTGTTGTTTGGAACTCAAATAAAGCTTAGAGGAATTTGTTGTTATTGCTTTCAACAAACAAGAAATGGAGGACAAAAAGGGACTTTTGTAGGGGGGCCCTGCAGGGTCCTGCTCAGTTTCAAACCCCTCTTGTCTTTGATTCTCCTCAATCCCAAGGGGAACAGGGGCACAGCAATAAAGTGAATACAGTTTTGGACAGAGGTTAATCATAAACTCAGCAGAGGAGCTCAGGTTTAGGGGGACTTGGTTCCAGAAGCATTAAACAGAATTCTACATCGTCAACTAATTTATTTTCCATTTCAAAGCTATTTGACATGTTTTCATTTCCCTTTTGGAAGGAAACAACTAAATGCCTGTTATCAATCCATCATTTACTTGTATAACATAAAAATTTTAAATCTGCAGTGTAAAATAGTAAATAACCTTCCCCACAACACAGAGGTACCCTGAGAGGTTTAGTGTTTTTAGAGGGGAAAAATATTAACACATCATGGATGTGATAAAAGATGAAATTTGTCAATATTTGTGAAAATATAAGAATAACAACAAACTCTATTTTGTTTTCATATTATGAAAAGATCCGCAATGATTCAGTAAATTTTATTCCCAATTAAATGTTCTATCACCCTCTGGCATGCCATACAGATTACGAATTCATATTTCAATATTTTTCACATTTAATTGATATAATTGTATCTATGGAATGACTACTCTATGGTCTGCTTTAATAAAGATGTGTGAGATAATTCAGTAGAATCACTTTTATTTATCAAGCATTTTGCAGAAAGCCTGGGACTATGTAAGAAGTACTAAATTACATAGTTGTAATTTAATGATTAAGTTTTATTTAATATCAGATAAAGAGTGAAGCACAAGTTAGACTATGGACAGAGAATTTAGCCCATGCACCCGTCTGTCTCCCAGTTTGTGTTGGGAATGGAGGTGTGTTACCAAACCAGATCTGTGTGCTCGATTCTCGGCAAGCCAAAGGCTGAGACACAGAGGTTTGTAACTGAGCTTATTCACGAGGCAGCCATGTGAGGAGAGAGGAGAACTAGTCTCAGATCCATGTCCTCGAAGGCAAGGGGTTGGGGATATTTATGGAGGAAGTAGGGCACAGGGTATGATTTTTGGAAGAAGGGGGAAAGGTGAGGTAACTGATGTTCTGAGCCCGTGCATTTGGGTTACATGTCTCTGTGTGTTTAAAATGTAGCCACTCGGCATGTGAGAGTGATTTCCCGTCATCCAAGGTCAATGAGACACCATCAGACACCTGCCCAGGGACTGTTTTAGGGTTGATGACCCCAACTAGCTGCCTAGCACTGGGCCAGATCCAAGTTTCTATAAGCAAGTGGGCTGTGTGAAGCTGGAAAGGAATGCAATCAAAGAGAAAAAAAGAAGGAAAATAACTAAAGAGAGCTTAATTAATGAAGGCAGTTTATAAGCAAAGGGTTTTAACAAGCTGTTCTTTAGATTATCTCTTGTTCTATAAGACAAGCTCAAGAATTTCTGTTAGTTTATCACCTTCTGTTAACTCTCTGCGGCATGGCTTCAGGCATAGGGTAGCAAAATTGGCCACCTCAAGTATCTTTCTGTCAGGTAGATTGTTTTGAGATAAAAGCAATCAAGGCCTCAAGAGTCAGGGCATCTTTCTTTTGACCTCCCCATTCTGGCTCAGACGCTAAAGAATGTGCCTGCAATGCAGGAGACCCGGGTTGGGAAGATTCCCTAGAGAAGGGAATGGCAACCCACTCCAGTTTTCTTGCCTGGAGAATTCCATGGACAGAGGAGTCCAGTGGGCTACAGTCCATGGGGTCACAAGGAGTCAGTCAGGACTGAACGACTAATACTTTCACTCTTTTCACAGACTGAATAATTTGATGAAGGGCCTGTTCTTTATCTTGTTTCTTCAAACAAACATTTTGTTTACCAAATATTTGCTCTTTCATCTCCACTTGAATTCTCTTCCCTTTGAAGCCCCAAACCCCTATTCCCAACAACCTCCTTTGTTTTTGGCTGAAGACGGCACTTAAGGTGAGGGCTCCTGCCAAGTTGGCAAGTTAGCTCGGTTTTCGTGGGTCTCTCTCCTGTATACATGTTACTAAACTTTTGTTTGATTTTCTCCTGTTAATCTGTCTCATGTCAATTTAATTCTCAGACCACTCAGAAGGACCTAGAAGGGTAGCTGCTGCTGTTGCTGCTAAGTCGCTTCAGTCATGTCTGACTTTGTGTAACCCCAGAGGCGGCAGCCCACCAGGCTCCCCCGTCCCTGGGATTCTCCAGGCAAGAACACTGGAGTGGGTTGCCATTTCCTTCTCCAATGCACGAAAGTGAAAAGTGAAAGTGAAGTCGTTCAGTCGTGTCCGACTCTTAGTGACCCCACTGACTGCAGCCTACCAGGCTCCTCCGTTCATGGGATTTTTCAGGCAAGAGTACTGGAGTGGGGTGCCATTGCCTTCTCCATAGAAGGGTAGAAGAAAGGCTTTTCCTACCTAACAGTAAGAACGCCATAAACTTTTCTGTCAAATTTTCATTAGTTTATATTCTATTAATGCCCTTTCCTCTCGTTTTTTTCTTTGTATTGCCCAAGTTCTGACAACTCTGCTGCCAAATGGCTAAGCAGAAAAAAAAATAAAGTTGAAGTTAAGAACTTTTCTGTGTTTTTAAGATCTCTGGTGAAAGAGGGGGAAAGGTTGTCTATTTGCTAACATGTGGGATTTCTAAAATTTTACCCTTGTATGCCTGCTGCCTCATTAGAGGAAGCTGGTATTTATCAATATACTACTCAGCCAAACTAACCTCCCTAGGCTACAAAAAGGTTACAATCAAACGTGATTATCCATTGCCAAGCTACTTTTCAGCTACCTGCTCATAAAATCAAAGAGAATTTTTATTGAACCCAGAGATTACCCTTTCAGGGGAAAATGTCCCCTGAAACCATCTTATAAGAGTGAGTCAGACTGCTTTGTTTATCTCCAAGGTCTCAATCAACTAACAAACATTTGCCCAACTTCTACTCAGAATATTTGCACCAAGAGTTCTGATAAATACAAGCACAGTTTACACATGACTAGTCTGTCCCCTTGGACTTCTAGGTGTGTCTCTTCCCAAACCTACCAAATCCTCAAATAACTTTAGGAACCTTCTCCAGAGCTGAACATCAACATCAACTTTGTCTCCAGAATGAGGAATACTACTGTGGTAAAAATCCACTGATGACTTGTAACAGAGAGTTTGAATTGCTCATCTACTGAAGTATTCCCCAAGAATCAGTCACACTTGTCCACCAGAGCCAAGATGAGCTCATTCATGGTTTTTTGTTTTGTTTGTTTGCTTTTTATATTTGGTCACATCTTGTGGCTTGTGCCCTGCCAGGATCAAACTTTCACCCTTGGCAATGAAAACACGAGTCCTAACCACTGGACTGCCAGGGAATTCCTGAGATCATTCATGTTAAGCCTACTTCCTTTATGGCTTGTAAGGGTAGCTCATAATATTCTGGTTTTACAAACTGAGACCCAAGTGAGTGACTTCCTCTTCACTGTCAAACCCCACTAGATCAACAAGTCAAACCCAAATGTGAGGCTTTCCCTACATTGAGAAACAGTAATAAAAGAAATGGTGTCCTAATTCTATTAAAATAATCTGAGTTGTGTGGTGCCTGCTTGAGGGTGAATAGTGTAGCTTTCCAATAAATAGATACACACAATCAAGCTTTTAGACTAACACAATCAAGCTTTTTAGACTAGTAATCAGAGCATACAAAATAAAATCATGAAACAGACTGGCAAAAAGTTAAAAGTGTAACAAAAGCAAATTTTGGCTAAGACACATACTTGTAACTGGAGTCTAAATTGTTATACACACCTGGAAAACAAGTTGACATTATCTTGACATTATAAATGACCTATGACCCAGAAATTTCACTCTTAGGTATATACCTTAAAGACACTCTTGAACTTGAGAATCTAAAGACATGTACAAACATGATTATAACATCATTGCTTTTAATAATAAATACTGGAGACAGCCTAAATATGCAACGTAGTGGAAAAGATTTAGAAGGGGAATGGAATGGTGATACAATGAAGAGTTTACAGCTGTTAAGATAAAGGAGCTACAATTAAACCTATCAAAAAATATACATTTCAAATATAAGATGTTGAAAGAATCATCAAAACAATAATACACTATTCTGGACCATTTTTATACATTCTGAAAACATGCAATATTGAATACATATTATTTAGGGAAGTTTTCATATAAAGCAACACATTTTTAAAAAGCCAGGGGATGATCAGTACAAAACTCACAATAGTGGTTACCTCTGAGGTCAGAAAGGGCAGATGCAGTATAGCAGAAAAAAACCCAGGCTATCGAGGCAGACTGCTTCCTCTTTAGCCATGGTATGGTTTCTTTCTTCATACTTTTCATGTTTTATATATTAATTGCTTGCTCTCTTGTGTTCATGGAATAGTCCTCAATCATATTTTTAAATAAAGTGTTAACTAGAAGATAGATGGGGTAAGGAACTATTGCTTTTAATCAGAAGCTATTACATACTATTTAAAAAAGCATACATATTTTATATTCACATGAACAAATAAAACTTTCAGAATTTTCCTCCAAAATAGTGTGTATGCGTCAGAAGGTTGGGGGATATTAGGGCAACTTTGTAGGCCCTGAAATAAAATTATCTCCATGATATATTTTGTCCCATTTGTACATAAATCTTTTAAAGTATATGTGTGTGTGTATATATATTTCTTAGAGTATGAAAAGAACATTTCTAGGATCCATGAGAAAGAAAATTTGTAAGAATCTACAGCAGTTGTCTCCTCTGACAGGCAGATTCCCTTTTCATTTTATTGTATAATTTCTTGTATTTTCGTTTAACTTTACTGTTTAATTAACTAATTTAATTACTCAATGCTATATGAGCTTTGGGGCTTCCCTGTAGCTCAGACAGTAAAGAATCTGCTTGCAGTGCAGGAGACCTGGGTTCCAAACCTGAGTCGGTAAGATCCCCTGGAGAAGGGAATGGCAATCCACTTCAGTATTCTTGCCTGGAGATCTCCACGGACAGAGGAGCCACAGTCCATGCGGTCGCAAAGTGTCGGACACGACTGAGCGGCTCACATGCTTTCTGATTAAATTACTTTTTGAGTGAGGGCAGGAGGTGGGAGAAGAGGCTGAGGAAGGGAGGCCTCCTGGAGACGGCAGCAAGGGCCGCAGCGCCCCCGCCATCCGTTCTGTGAGCGCGGACCCCCTCCCGCATCTTAGTCGGGGCCCCCCTCCAGGGCCGGGCCACCACGTGGGCCGGGAGGCGGGCGGTGGGCGGAGACGAGCCCCGGCCGCCCCGCCCCGCGCACCTGGCCGGTTGCCGTGGCAGCAGGCCTCTCCCGCTCGGCGGGACCTCACAATCGGCCGGGGCCGCCAGCCCCTCCCCCGCCCCCTGCGGAGACCTGGCCGCGCGCTCGCCCTCGGCGGGTCCTGAGCCCAAGGACACACACACTCGCTTCCCCGCTGCCCCGCGCGCCTGCTAGCCTGCTCTGCCCAAAGGGACACCATTCACGACTGGCCGCCCAAGCCGGGCTGGGGGAGCCCAGGGTCGCGTCTGGGACCCGCGCCCAAACCCGCCCCCTCGAGAGGAGGCGCGTCGGGGCGATGACACCCTTGGCTCCTGATCCTCGGGGCGACTAAGAGGTGAGCTCGGCACCGTCGTCCCTGTCACCTGGACTTTCTTTTGAAATTACATCATACCCTCCCTCACTTCTAGATTTTTCTGAGACTTAAAATTGTAGGGGACAGTAAAGAACACCCGAAATGTAAACCTTGGCTTATGGATGAGCTGAAACCCACAGACGTTTGATTTGTTCATGGCCAGCCTGTGTGGAGAGATTTGGCTAAATTCTTTACAAAGCTGATCTCATGTCTGCTTCACACAGTCCGTGAAGTGTGCAGTATTCTTATCCCCATTTCACAGATGAAGAGACCAAGGCACAAACTAGGTAGGTGACTTGTCAAGGTTTATTCAACTCCTTTGTATAAATAGTTGTTGCAAAAGAGGAGGAAACCCAAGGTGGGGGGCGGGGGCAACAGATCTGGTTTCCAATGGTACACCCTTTTCACTACCTCTCCTCTTTCTAACCAATCACTCTTGCCTCATAGTCTGCTTTGAGAAGTTCGTGAGCTCTGTGGATCTCTCCCTACAAGGGAAAAATGCACCTGGACACACACACCCTGTAGATTTCCATATGATTTCAGAATATCCAGACTCCAAACGTGAACTACAATTTGAGAATTCCATTATTTCCACTGCCTTTTGAGATTGTCCACAGGGATGTTTAGATAGGGGTTTGCCAAGATGTTCCAGGGCCACACATACGTACTGAGATGTGTGCGGATGTTGTGACCCTCCTGAGGATCAGAGATGCTGTACAATCTACGAGCAACCCAGGACTAAGAGGGCAGGATTTCTGTTTCCCCCAAGGGGGTCAGTCTTATCAGTTGGTAGCGAAGAGCACTACACAAGGCATTTGCACTCTCCTCAGCATCTCCAAGCTTTCGCCAAGAGATGCAAGCCATAAAACTGACCTATGGGCTGCTTAATTCATCCTTGTATTTTAATTGGACAAGGCCATATGCTCTAGTTATTTGTAGGGGCATTGCACTCAGAGACAACCCTGAAGCTTGTCTCTATCCTCACAAAGGAGGTTGCATCAACTCAGTGTAAGCAATAAGCTTTAGAGGAGCATTTTATCCTATTCTGTATGTGATGTATGTATGAGGTAAGACAACCCTGCACCTAACCAGAAAAGACTAATAATAATGCAACAAGCCTTAAATGCCAGCGAAAATAAATGTCACCAAGCCAAGCCTCAAAGGCCAAGAGGATGAGTTCTCAAGCAGCTTGGGACTTAATCGGAGCCTATTTATACACATGGTGCTAACAAACTGCCTCATCAATTCCTAGTCCATCACACATTGTAAACAGATTAGAAGGGAACAGAGGGGCTACAGCAAGCAGAACATTAAAGCCACATGCCACGTGATAGCTGATGTTTTCCACAGCAAAAGAGGAGGCACAAAGTATAAACAGCAGGCAGGAGAGGAGGAAGAAAGCAAGGGCCCCAGCACAAATCTGATTGTGGTGGTCACTTACTGGAACACCTTCCTCCTTGCCCTCACCCGGTCGTGGGCTGACTGCACCTGCCAAAAACCTCATCATTCCCATGCACGAGGCTCAGATCTCTGCCTGAATAAGGTTTCCCATCCCCTTGTGAAGTCTAACTCAGCATGTTCAAAGCCTAGCCGTCTACACTCCCTAACCAATCTGGATCCTATCCTGAGTACTCCCTCTCAGACGCAGGTTGCTCAAACTAGAAACTTAGGTGTTTTCTTTGTTTCTTCCACTCAAGTTTTTAACCTTCAGTCATCATTTATTGAGCAAATATTTATTGACTGCCTCATAGAAGTCAGGTTCTGGGTGATGGAGAGACCATGATAATCAAAATATAAAGCTTCTATGCCATTAACACTGGCTACTAGTGGGAGAGACAAACAGTACATAAATTGAATATATCTATATTTTAAGGTCTCTAGATGTTATATATAGAAATGTTTTACTTAATATTGTGAAGAAAATAAACCAAAAGGATGATGTAACATTGTGGCTGCAATTTGAGTGGTGAGAATGCCAGCCAACAGAAATTCTGAGCAAAGAACACTGTAGGCAGAGGGAACAAGATGTTCCAGGGGCCGGAAGTGAAGAGAAGTAGAAGTCCCTCAGTCATGTCTGATTCTTTATAACCCCACAGACTGCAGCTCACCAGGCTTCCCTGTCCTCACTACCTCCCAGAGTTTGTTTAAACTCATGTCCATTGAGTCGGTGATGCCATCCAGTCATCTCATCCTCTGTCATCCCCTTCTCCACCAGCCTTCTATCTTTCCAAGCATTAGGGTCTTGTCCAGTGAGTCGGCTCTTCACATCAGGTGGCCAGAGTATTGGAGCTTCAACTTCAGCATCAGTTCTCCCAATGAATATTCAGAGTTGATTTTCTTTAGGATTGACTGGTTTGATCTCCTTGCTGTCCAAGGGGTTCTCAAGAGTCTTCTTCAACACCCTAGTTTGAAAGCATCAGTTCTTCAGTGCTCAACCTTCTTAATGGTCCAACTCTCACATCCATACATGACTGCTGGAAAAACCATAGCTTTGACTGTATAACCTTTGGTGGCAAAGTAATGTCTCTTCTTTATAATGTGCTGTCTAGGTTGATCATAGCTTTTCTTCCAAGGAGCAAGAGTGTTTTAATTTCATACCTAACAATTGCACTTATTTCACAGGCTTGGTAAGGTCATGCTCAGAGTCCTCCAAGCTAGGCTTCAACCACACGTGAACCAAGAAATTTCAGATGTACAAGCTGGATTTAGAAAAGGCAGAGGAACCAGAGATCAAATTGCCAATATCCAATGGATCATAGATAAAGCAAGAGAATTACAGAAAAACATCTACTTATGCTTCACTGACTACATTAAAGCCTTTGACTGTGTGGATCACAACTGTGGAAAATTCTGAAAGAGATGGAAACCCAGACCACCTTACCTCCTTCCTGCAAAACCTGTTTGCAGGTCAAGAAGCAACAGTTAGAATGGGACATGGAATGACAGACTGGTTCAAAATGGGGAAAGGAGTACATATTGTCGCCTTGCTTATTTAACTTATATGCAGAGTATATCATACGAAATACTGGGCTGGATGAAGCACAAGCTGGAATCAAGATTGCAGGGAGAAATATCAATAACTTCATATATGCAGATGACACCACCATTACGGCAGAAAGTGAAGAGGAGCTAAATCTCTTGATGAAGGTGAAAGAGGTGAGTGAAGAACCTGGCTTAAAACTCAACATTAAAAAAACTAAGATCATGGTATCTGGTCCCATCACTTCATGGCAAATAGATGGGGAAACAATGGAAACAAGACGGATTTTTTTTTTTTTTTTGAGTTCCAAAATCACAGCAGATGGTGACTGCAGCCATGAAATTAAAAGACGTTTGCTCCTCAGAAGAAAAGCTATGACACACCTAGAAGGTGTATTAAAAAGCAGAGACATTACTTTGCCAACAAAGGTCCATCTAGTCAAAGCTATGGTTTTTCCAGTAGTCATGAATGGATGTGAGAGTTGGACTGTGAAGAAAGCTGAATGCCGAAGAATTGATGCTTTTGAACTGTGATGTTGGAGAAGACTCTTGAGAATCCCTTGGACTGCAAGGAGATCCAACAAGTCCATCCTAAAGGAGATCAGTCCTAAATATTCATTGTAAGGACTGATGCTGAAACTGAAGCTCCAATACTTTAGCCACCTGGTGTGAAGAGTCGACTCACTGGAAAAGATCCTGATGCTGGGAAAGATAGAAGGCAGGTGGAGAAAGAGACAACAGAGGACAAGTTGGTTGAATGGCATCACCGACTCAATGGACATGAGTTTGAGCAAGCTCTAGGAGATGGTGAAGGATTGGGAAGTCTGGCATGCTGCGGTCTGTGGGATCACAAAACTTTGGACACGAGCAACGGAACAACAACAACATGGTCTACTACTTGACTCAAAATGTTGTGTTTTGGAATTGAATAAGCAATAAGAGATAAATTATGTATTAGAAGGCTCATTGCAACTTAGTGGGATTATTTATGAAAATTTACAGTTGTGTCTCAATCATTTACCTGCCTCATTCCCGCATAAGATAAAATAGGAGTCATCCATCACACCTTTGGTATTTCACAGAGCTCAAGAGATTCCTGTTTATAATGAGCAGCTCACATTTCTACACAATCTTTACAGCATTTTTAAACTGCTGAAATCTGTGTGTTCTCTACATTGTGAGAGATGTACTGATAACAGAGCATTATAGAGGGAAGCTTGGCAGTTTAGTTGACCTCACCTTCTTCATGGGTAAACAGTAAGGCTATATCAAGGAGGGATGAATAAATGAAATAATAAGAAAACTGCATATCCAGTTTACTTTATGATGGGAGATTTGTTTTGAAATATTTTAACATTATGCTAGCTGAGTATTTTTGTGCTTATGTGTAATTTCTGCTTTCATGAAATTAGTTGCAATAAATTATGGTAATAATGTTTCATAAGAAATAGCATCTCTTCTTAGGGAAGCCTTAGAATACTGTTAAGTCAAAGTCAAGATGAAAAAAATAACTCTGAATTCTATGTTTTGCTTTGATTTTTGCTGCTGTAGTTTTTGGTTTGGCCCACAAAGGCATTTGCAAGAAGCTGGTCAAATATGGCTTTAGCAGATAAGAGACTTGAGAACCTGCAGATCTACAAAGTTCTTCAGTGTGTTCGGAACAAAGACAAGAAGCAGATAGAGAAGTTGACCAGGCTCGGATATCCTGAACTCATCAATTTCACAGACCCGGTCAATGGAAACAGTGCTCTGCACTTAGCCTCAGTTTCCAATGACATCGACATGGTCAGCTTTCTCCTGAGCCTTGGTGCTCACCCTGATGTGCAAGACAAAATGGGCTGTACTCCGACTATGAGGGCTGCAGAACTGGGCCACGAATTGTCCATGGAAATATTAGCCAAAGCAAAAGCTGATATGACTATTGTTGATAACGAAGGAAAAGGTAAAAACTCTTAGCATTCTATCTAGTAAATGCAATTTGATTTGCATTTTTTCTTATGAACTTTAGAAGTCAGTGTAATGCATTGTTTGCCTCAGATTTTAGAAGGGAGTTACTCATGGCATGTAGTAGTGAGAGGCTAGATTCTCACTCTTACATCTTCCCATACTTTGAAAACAGTGTAGATATTTCTTAGGAAAACCAGTTCTGAGAACTTTCTCATTGAGAAAAAATATTAGAATTAATCTTTTTTTTTTTTAATGTGGAGAACTTTCAACATGACACACTGATATTTCCATAATCATAATCACTTATTGTAAAATATAAAATCCATTTAGAATTTGACATGTTAGAACCTCAAGTAATACTTGAGCTAGGGTTTTGCTCTCAAGAGCAGTCTATGTAGAAAGTAGTTGCATTTGGGAACTTGAAGAACTAAGGCTGATTCTGACATAAGCTCCAACTTTCTATTAGTTGTTTTAAAAATGTATTTGGAAATATGACTTAATCATAGAAATATGTCATGTCTGTGATTGATTATTCAGGTGAGACAACACTGTCTCACTCTTTCCCTACCAAATCCCATCTTAAGACCACGATCTGGGAGCTTCTTGTCCAAATAACTCAAGGTTCTGGGAGGAGATGATGCAGCCTTATGAAAATTACTAAGAAAACTACCACCAGACTGAATATAAACTGGTATATTTAATCAGTTGTTCCAAAAGAATTTCTTCAAGTACAAAGCCGTTAACATCGGTCCCACATTAGAGAAATGAATCCCATTTTATACCATTAATTAATGTTTTCTGACAGGAACAGAATCTGCTTTCATAACTCTCTGTGGACATGGTATTTGATAAGTGACTTGCTTACTTATCAAAGAGAAGAGGACAAAGAAAAGAAACAACTATTCAATTATTTAGTGCACTCATGAGTCAAATGTATTTTTTAATGTTTTTATTTAAAAAAAAAAAAAAAAACCAGAAGCCTTTCAAAGCCCTATACAACAGTAGTCCCCAATATTTTTGGCACCAGGGACTGATTTCATGGAAGACCATTTTTCTGTATACTGGGGAGGTGGGAGAATGGTGGAAGTGATGCTTTCATAGTATAAAACAAGTGACAGTTCTATGGAGCATATACGTAAATGTAAACTGGATAAACTCTACATTAAAATAAAAATACATGAAATGAAAATTTAAAAATGAGAGTTACTCAAACAATTAAAAATAGAAAGATGGTCAGGGACATGTCGAAAATGCAAAATCAAAGACAGAGAAGTCATAGCAGGCAAAAGTGAACCAAAACAACAACGACAACAACAAAATCCGGAATTGTTGTATTGTTGTTGTGTTGGTTCACTCTTGCCTGTTATGACTTCTCTGTCTTTGATTTTCAACATATCCTTGATCGTCTTTCTGTTTTTAACTGTTTGAGCAACTATTTCAGATACATGTTTATATGAAATATATTTCAGTTTTGATTTTCACATAAACTGTATTTTTATTTTAATGGTAGAGTTTATCCAATTTACATTTATCTAGATGCTCCACAGAACTGTCATTTTATTCTATAAAGCATAATATATTTAATTTATATAAATACACAGATAAATACATATAAAAATAATTTTCTCTATGGTCCATATGATCTTTGTTTTGTTATATGTGTGTATATCTTCCTTCTCATATTTTCTAAAATTAATGGTCTGTTTCTAGTTATTTTAATGGCTAACTTGACAGCTTTACATATGCATAAACCTCTGTTTATCAAATCAGCATGCTAAACAGTATTCATTGATATTTTTCTATGAAAGATGAGATTGGTACAAGAATTCTTCCTGTCACCTCCCTTCCAGTATCTAATTTTAGTAAATTATAATCATTTTAGTTCTTTCAATGATTCTTTTCATATATTTTGTCTGCTTTTAATAATATCTCAAAACTCCAGCAATAAAAGATAAAGAAAATTGAATGTTTAAACTCTCTTTCCTCTCTTCCCTACAAGTTTTGTTAAATTTCCTTATTATTTCTACATTATTGTGAACTACAATTTTCTTTTCTGTATCTAAAATTCCCAAAATGATTGAGCTTTGATTCAATGATTGAAGGGATTCAGCATCTATCATGGGTCTTTTAGTGACATATTCCCTGTTGATCTCCTGTTAGACTCCTTTTTGTCATTGAGTAGTTTAGCTTACTCCTTTGGGCTTATATACTTTGATTTCTTGCATCTTTAAGTTTATATGTTCATCTCTTTTATATATGAACAATTGCTTGACTGAGTATTAAAAATTCCCTGTTTTCTTTCCCAAGTGACATTGTAAAACTCCTTTGCTTATTTTCTAGCACTGAAAGTTGCTATGCCAAAGTCTTGCAGCCAAACTTGACATTTCCTCTTTAGAGATGGCTTGAATTTTTAACTGGCTGCTCACAGGACACTTTCTTTATCTAGTTTTGTCTAGGCACATATTATGCTACTGCTAAGTCGCTTCGGTCGTATCCAACTCTGTGCGGCCCCATAGACAGCAGCCCACCAGGCTCCCCCGTCCCTGGGATTCTCCAGGCAAGAACACTGGAGTGGGTTGCCATTTCCTTCTCCAGTGCATGAAAGTGAAAAGTGAAAGTGAAGTCGCTCAGTTGTGTCCGACTCTTCGTTACCCCATGGACTGCAGCCTACCAGGCTCCTCCGTCCATGGGATTTTCCAGGCAAGAACACTGGAGTGGGGTGCCATTGCCTTCTCCGAGGCACATATTATGGATTGTTTCTAATCAGTTTTTCCTGAGCTCCAACATATTGTGTTAGATCTAGGTTTTTACTTCAAGAGGGTTTTCCTTTATTATATCTCTCCATTTTTCTGTTCCATTTGGTCTTTTATTGAATGCCAGTTACATACATGTTAAATATTACTTGCCTTTCTAGACCATTTAAACTCTTGGATTTTTTTCAAGTTCTTTCAACTTTTTCCTCCATGTTCCTGCCTATGGTTTTGGCAATGTCTGCTCTCCTTTTTCCTGCTTCCATGTGACTTTCATGTCTTTAGTGGTTTTAGTTTTCTCTACCATTTCTTTTATAAGATATATTGCTCAAATTCATCTTTTCCTTCTATTTATCTTTTTGGTTTGGTTTTGTTATCAGTAATGGATCAGTCAGTAATTTTCATGTGGTATAGTTATTTGAGTATACAATTTTTGCCTCGTGTTTGTCAGCTGCCTTTCCTTTTCTTTCAGTAACTTTTTTCATAGGTCGCATGCTGGTTTTTTATTGGTTACTGTTCCTATTTGAATGAAGTCTGTTTTTAGAGTGAAGTCATTACAAAGTCAGTTTGGAGTTTGTCTGCCGTTTACTTGAGTGTCTTAAGAAAATTCTGACCGGGGTTTATAAACAGTACCCCTGTCTGTAGTACATTTTTAACATGGATTATGTTGAGGGTCTGTATGTCATGGATACCAGATATGAGAAGTTAGCATTTTTCTCTTTACAGTGCTACTTTTTCTTCTCTGCAACTGCACAGGCAGCCTGCTCCCTGTAAACGTGGCTGGTGTACACATTTCATCATTCAGTACTCCCTCCCTTGCCACTCTGCAGTTTCGAAGGGGGTCCAGGGATCCACCAGTAAGCCTCGGGCACACACACTCCTGCATATTCTAAGAAGGGCACTGGCGTGTAGATTACAGGATGCCAAATACCCACGGTCAACAGGGGCTCACATTCCAGCACTCAGATTCTTCTCAAACAAGATCCTGTCACGTTTTGCTTATGACTGTTTTCTAGCTCTTATCAGAGGTTGGGGTTCCTTTTTGGTTTCTCTGTCTTGGTGTTTCAATTGCTTTCAGAGAGAAAACCAAGGCATAAATGCCTTTGCTCTGTCTCACCTTCAACTCGCTAATTATGAATTTTAAAATTATTCTTTGTTCCTTCCTATCTGGTTCAAATGTAGAGAGACTACTAGTTAACTGTTCTTTGGGGATTCTATTTTTCTGCAGGTGTTTTATTTTACTGCATTTTGCCTACCAAGCGGCATTATCGGTGTGCACTGATTGCCTTGGAACATGGTGCGGATGTCAACAACTGTACCTGTGAAGGAAAGCCAATATTCCTTAGAGCTTGTGAAGAAGCACATGATGTTAAGGATGTGTGCCTGACGTTTTTGGAAAAAGGAGCCAATCCAAATGCTATCAACGCAGTAAGACTATTTCTGTGATTATGAATATTCCTTTTTTTCAATTACAGAATCCTGTTATTGTATTTTTTCACTTGAATATGGTAAAATTATCCTGTTAGCTTATAGACTTTTCATTTCTGTTCAAAGTGCTTTAAAATTATAGACTTTCATTATCTTTATATGGCACAGCCATGATTCTGTGGTCTGTTTCCTAATTATGTTTGAAAAATTGGTATTTATTATGTACAATATTAAAAGATCAATACAGGAAATAGAAAAGATATTCCTGATGCTTAATAAAAATTTATCATCTAAAGAAAATATGTAGTTCTGCTGCTTCCCTTAATTATTTTGCTCCCTCTACTCACCTGGCTAATTTTATTGAGTTTTCTTTTAATTGGCATTTCCCGACAATAAAAACAGTTTTTCTTCTCATTAGAAAACACCTGTAGCCTAATTTTAGCGTATGTTTTACCCTCTCTTCTCCCTTTTTGCTCTACTTTCTTGGCAAGAAACAGCACTTTTTAGCACGATGTTCTCATACGAAAATCTGGTGTGACCTTGACTCTGATTATAGAATTCTACATTTTGGACACTGACCCATTTTACTGACTTCATGTTTCCTGTTTGTTACATGAAACCAATAAAACTGTACAAAACTGACAATGTCAGTGTAACTCTAAGGCCAAATGGATTTAGACCATATTTATACTGAACGTGTCATGTAGTATAACAGGGATAAACAGCATCTGGTCTGTTTCCTGTCCAGTCCACAGGTCGCACGGCTTTAATGGAAGCATCGAGAGAGGGAGTGACAGAACTCGTTCGAGGGATATTGGAAAGAGGAGGGGACGTGAATGCATTTGACAATGACAGACATCATGCCGCACACTTTGCTGCCAAAGGAGGCTTTTTTGATGTAATAATCTACTATATTCTTTAAAATTTGTTGCTAAAAATATTCTCCTTTTCCTCAGCATCTTAAAATATAGTGTTAAGTTACACTGATAGATTTTTTTCTGCATTTTGATTTTCCAAAATAATTCCAGAATTGTATTTTATACCAGATATTATCCTTCAAGGCTTATTTTAGCTCTTTATTCAGTTTTATCTGCTTGCTAATTTACGCTTTTAATATCACTAATAATGTTTTTCTATATTCTTAACTGGGCTTCCCTAGTGGCTCAGACCCTAAAGAATCTGCCTGCAATGTGGGAGACCTGGGTTCGAGCCCTGGGTCAAGAAGATCCCCTGTAGAAGGAAATAGCAACCTATTCTAGTATTCTTGCCTGGAGAATTCCATGGACAGAGGAGCCTGGCAGACTGTAGTCCATGGGGTTGCAAAGAGTCAGGCACAACTGAGGGAATAACACTTTCACTTTTTTCTTTCAGTTATAACAGCTGAAAAGTTTTGCCACATGCTTCTACTCTATTTTAATGACTCCATTACATAAGAGAATTTTTACAATACAGTATGATCTAATTTGGGAGAGAACAAGACCTAATCTCATCTCCTTGATGTTTAAGTACATCTAATGACTCACCTAAGTTTTTAACTCTTAAGTATTCTGATTATCTGGATATATCAGCAAAAGATAACTCATACATATAGTGATACTGCAGAAACAAACTAGAACTCAATGCTATCCTATTTTAAAAAATTCTGAACTGTATCTAAAATTTTTCTGAGTTCTAACATTATCTTTACTTTTGTCACTGGGTCTCTTAGCTGCAATAAAAGTATACATGACAGTAGAAATCACATCTGTCTGGTAAAGCATTTGCTCCCCTGATTTGCCACAGTCTGAGTGTTCTTGCCTGGAGAATCCCAGGGACGGGGGAGCCTGGTGGGCTGCCGGCTATGGGGTCGCACAGAGTCGGACACGACTGAAGCAACTTAGCAGCAGCAGCAGATGCATTCTAAAGTTGCCTAAATTTACCAAAATGATAGTGCCCCAGCTGAGTATAGAGTTTTCTACACTCTAGATAGATGGTCCCCAACCTTTTTGGTGCCAGGGACTGCTTTCATGGAAGATAATTTTTCCACAGACTTGTGGGAGGAGCGGGGGGTGGCTGTGGTTTCAAGATAATTCAAGCACTTTACATTTATTGTGCACTTTATTTCTATTTTTATTACATCAACTCCACCTCAGATCATCAGGCATTAGATCCTGGAGGTTGAAGATCCTTGCTCTAGGACTTCTGACAGTGATGGAAATGTTCTGTATCTGGCTGTATAATATGGTACAATTACAGCACACATGTGGTTTTTGAGTCCTTAAACTATGGCTAGTGAAAGTAAGGAACTGAATTTTTAAAGTTTGTTTTCTATTTAATTCATTTCGATTTAATTCAAACTGACACTCTGGATAGCACAGGTCTAGGTCTGAGTTTTCAGCCAGTAAACATACATTCTTATTCCTCTATAATATCCACTATTTATTTTGCAGATATTGAAGCTTCTTTTTGCATACAATGGAGACATGGGGTTGATTGCAATGAATGGCAACACACCACTTCATTATGCTGCCATGGGTGGTTTTACAGATTGCTGTAAATATATAGCTCAGCGAGGTAAATGGTCTACCAATTTCATGTCTAAAGAACTTATGATTTTCCCACATTGTAAATGAGCAGAGAATTTCATTGTGTCAACATCAGTTGCTTATCTCACATATATATGTAGAAAGAAAATTAAATTTTTTTCTTATTTACCTTCTGTTAAATCATAAATCTGACCTAGAAAGTACTAAAAATTCATTTCTCAAGTATTTTTAGATTATTATTAAAAATCTAAAGAGAATTATTTATGAGTCAACCAATTACTAAGATGCTTATTTTTTAAAATGTAAATATCAATCTAAAATGGAGAAGGAAATGGCAACCCACTCCAGTATTCTTGCCTGGAGAATCCCGTGGACAGAGGAGCCGGGTGGGCTGCCATCTTTGGAGTCACACAGAGTCAGACACAACTGAAGCAACTTAGCATGCATGCATGCATTGGAGAAGGAAATGGCAATGCACTCCAGTATTCTTGCCTGGAGAATCTCAGGGACAGAGGAGCCTGGTGAGCTGCCGTCTATGGGGTCACACAGAGTTAGACACAACTGAAGCGACTTAGCAGCAGCAGCAGCAGCAATCTAAAAAAGGACAAACACTAGAAACCATGTCTTTAGTCCGAATTCTTAATTATTTTATTTTTTAAAATATACTATCATGTCAAGTGCAAAGATAACATTTTGGGTAATTTTAAATTATGGGGGAAATATTTGGGGGAGAAGCATTAAATAAAATGAAAACTTTAATGGAACATTTGGAATATAAGTAATATTTATTACTTTAGATTTTCCTGTATATTTTAAGTAACTGTTAATTTGAGAATATAAACTATGTTATGTATGTTGTATGTGCTCAGTCGCTCAGTTGTGAGATGCTCTGGACGGTAGCCTGCCAGGCTCCTCTGTCCATGTGATACTGGAATAGATTGCCATTTCCTCTTTCAGGGGATCTCCCCAACTCAGGGATTGAACCTGGGTCTCCTGTGCCTCCCGCATTGCAGGCAGATTCTTTAGCACTGAGCCACCGGGGTTTCCTTTATATCATGCATAGCTTAATATATTCCTTAAAATGGGCTTCTCACATGGCTCAGTGGTAAAGAACCCACCTGTCAAGCAGGAGACACAGGTTCAATACCTGCACTGGGCAGATCCCCTGGAAAAGGAAATGGCAATCCACTCCAGCATTCTTGCTGGGAAAATACCTTGATGGCAGGCTACAGTCTATGGGGTAACAAAAGAGTCAGACATGACTTAGCATCTAAACAGCAACAATTCCTTAGAATAGTAATATTTTAAAAAATTTTAAATAGCAATATTAGCCAATTAAGTTTAAATATTTTTACTAATTTTGTGTTAATTACATGCCTTAAGGAAATCAGTCCTGAATATTCCTTGGAAGGACTGATGTTGAAGCTGAAACTCCAATACTTTGGCCACCTGATGTGAAGAACTGACTCATTTGAAAAGATCCTGATGCTGGAAAAGATTGAAGGCGGGAGGAGAAGGGTGTTGACAGAGGATGAGATGGTTGGATGGCATTACCGACTCAATGGACATGAGTCTGAGTAAACTCTGGGAGTTGTTAATGGACAGGGAGGCCTGGCATGCTGCAGTCCATGGGGCTGCAAAGAGTCGGACACGACTGAGTGACTGAACTGAACTGAACTGAGTTAAACGTACATTCAAAGTTATTAACTCTTTGTTAGAGAGGGAACTGCATGCTGCTGAATGTTATGGTAGTGACTTATTTTTTCCCAGCTTATGAGAAATAGAAACTTAAAGTTCAGCAGCTCTATAATAGAGCAGAAAAAGTACTTTCATTTTCCTGTCTTCTATGTAGGCACAGAAATTTTGAAGTCACTGGGACCCGAGAGAGCCTATACTGTAACCACTAACATTATAAATAAGACTAATATGCCTGCATAACTGATGTAGTAACTGATTCACTTTGATTTTTTCTTACCTTATACATAGCTCACATTCTTTCCCCATCCCCCTAAAATAGAGATAATGGAAAATGTACCAAATGCAATTTTTGCCCTCATCAACTGTCTCTGAAGAGACAGTTTTCAAATCTTGTTTCCAAATCTCTCAACACCAGCAGATTATTCTGACACTTCACTTTTCACATTGTGTATTTCTGAAAACTAGAGATCTGCCCAGATTGAGACAAGCTTCTTCAACTTTAATATGCTGACCCTTTTCTTATTGGGACAAACATCCCTCAATATATACTCTACCATTTATGTCCTTCTGGGATAAAGTCAGAGAAAGCAAATTAAGATGTACAGGGCCAGAGCTTGCCAAAGGCCTTGCCTGGTGATGCAGAAAAGATTGATCCTCCTGGCAGACTCATAAGACTAGACTGTTTCTGAAATGAATGTCCGAAAATGTTTTGAGTTTCCCAGCATGTTTGGAAGTACCATTGCTTCACCAGGTGCTATGTGCTATGTGGGTGGCCTAGTTCCACAGGAGAATGCTATCAGTTATACTTCCACCTTTAGAATCTTGGATCTAAGGGAGTCAGAGCAACTGGAAACCATTAGCCACGAAATGCTTATTTCTGAGTAAACTCCCTGGATGTAGCCTCTTCTATCCTTAAATATGAAGGCTGGATTCTTTTCCCACTACTCCCTACTACTACTTCCTCAATACGCTCCACTTTTGTTCCTGATCTTGTCCCTGGAGTAATGTACACCTCCCTGTAGGCAGTGTGAGGCCATGTCCAGGGGAGTGGAGGGGAGGTTGGATTAGCTCTCCCGAAGCCCCTGTGGAGGGCTCTCCTGACGGGGCTTTTGACAGCAGTCAGCCGAAAGGCACGTATCTTCTCGGCAACAGAGGAGCATACATCACAGAGGGCATGAATCAGTCTGTATTTACTAACAATAAAAGAGAAGACAAAAGTCAAAAGGACAGGAAAGTGGCTTCATATCTTTAAGCTGGGATGTGGGGGTCTTTATTCCACAAAAAATTGCTAACTGGGAGGAAACTAGGAGAAGAAGGCGGCAAGATAAAGCAGCTTTAAAACCCTTTGATCCTTGGTGCTGGGGTGAATACAGGAGTGAATTGGGAGATGGCAGATAAACCCCAGACATTCCGAGTAAGTGAAAAAGCTAAGTAAAAGTAGCATACTCAAGATGACTATGGAATTACACTATTGAGTTATTATACTGTGGAGACAAGGCTCAGGTCCTTTTCCCAATAACTCACACTATTCTTCAAACTGTCCAATATAAAAATTGTAGAATTTTTTTGTCCCAAGTACCCTTTTTGAGTTTTCCTATCACTAGTAAATATACCAGCCTTCAAATAAAATTTTAATTTTTGACAATGCCAGGACTATTAATGCTGAAATCATTTTTCTTTTTAATAAGGAATAAAATTATGAAGTGTTAGAGAGGGATGTTGTATTTCACATGCAGCTGCCTTTACATTTTGGATGCTAGAGATACTGATTGCTAGAGAATCTTTTTTGATTATGTGATATTGGCAAGGCAACAAAAGAGCCTCGTAGATTCAAAACACTAGAACGAATATCTTCATAGTCTGACTTATAATGGGTTTTTAGTGTCTCAAGACACTTATTACAGACAACACAGCCTTCTTGATACCACTAAGTAGACTCCCTGATGCATTCAGAAAAGCTTATTTATTTGGAGAATGCTTACATATAATGTTGGTCTCATCATTTTAAGTCAGAGACTAAAAAAGGAAAATGAATTTTAATGCCTAATTGCACAACTCTTACACTGGAATTCTTTCAGATTTGATGAGCAGATTACTTTTACAGGCTGTTCATATGACCTTACTGCAAAACAGCAGGTAAATATAAATTACATGAATTTCATGGAGAATACAGATAAAACATAGTTTAAGATTTTACACAGATTGACAGTCATAATCGTTCAAAAGAAGCAAGAGTCAGTTAGCATCTTAGATGCCTAAAGTCCTCCTTAAGCTGTTTGAATCCAGGTTCTTTCCAAATTTAAATGTCATCTTTACTCTTTCCCACTTGGCATGAAGACTCTTTAGCAAGTATTCTAATATGATATTTGTTTCAAATATCTACAGGAATTGATTTCTTAATCCATAGGGGATAGATACTATTCACTGGAAAAATATCTTCCTCAAAATTCACCAAGCTGAAGCTCACAGAAAGAAAACAATTATAGGTTAAGTTTTTGTGTTCACAGTGTTGTTCAGTCAGACTCAGTCGTGTCTGACTCTATGTGACCCACGGACTGCAGCACTCCAGGCTTCCCTGTCTTTCACCATCTCCCAGAGCTTGCTCAAGCTCATGTTCTTTGATTTGGTGATGCCATCCAACCATCTCATCATCTGTCATCCCCTTCTCCTCCTGCCTTCAATCTTCCCCAGTATCAGGGTCTTTTCCAATGAGTCAGCTCTTTGCATCAGGTGGTCAAACTATTGGGGCTTCAGCTTCATCAGTCCTTCCAATGAATAGTCAAGGTTGGTTCCCTTTAGGATTGACTGGTTTGATCTCCTTGTGGTCCAAGGGACTCTCAAGAGTGTTCTCCAACACCACAGTTCAAAAGCATCAATTCTTCAGCACTCAGCATTCTTTATGGTCCAACTCTCACATCCATACATGACTACTGGAAAAACCATAGCTTTGACTAGACAGACTTGTGTTGGCAAAGTAACATCTCTGCTTTTTAATATGCTGTCTAGATTTGTCATAGCTTTTCTTCCAAGGAGCAAGCATCTTTTGATTTCATGGCTGCAGTCACCATCTGCAGTGATTTTGGAGAAGAAAATAAAGTCTGTCACTGTTTCCATTGTTTCCCAATCTATTTGCCATGAAGTGATGGGACCAGATGCCATGATCTTAGTTTTTTGAATGTTGAGTTTTAAGCCAGCTTTTTCACTCTCCTCTTTCACTTTCATCAAGAGGCTGTTTAGTTCTTCTTCACTTTCTGCCATAAGGGTGGTATCATCTGCATATCTGAGGTTACTGATATTTCTCCCTGCAATCTTAATTCCAGCTTGTGCTTCATCTAACCCAACATTTTGCATGATGTACTCTGCATATAAGTTAATAATAATTTTTATTTATTAAATTTTTTAAAGTTTTAAATTTATATATGAGTTGAGTGTGCATATGCTCAGTCCTGTCCAACTATTGTGACCCCACAGACTACAGCCCACCAGGCTCCTCTGTCCATGGGATTTTCCGGGCAAGAATACTGGAACAGGTTGCCATTTCCTTCTCCAGGAGATCTTCCCAACCCAAGGATCCAACCCAAGTCCCTTGCATCTCCTGCACTGGCAGGCAGATTCTTTACCACTGAGCCACAGGAAATCACTTTTATCTTAGAGTATAGCCTATTAACAATGTTATCATAGTTTCAGAGGTACTGCAAAGGGACTCAGCCATACATATAAATGTATTATCCATTCTCCCCCAAACTCCCCTCCAGCCAGGTTGCCGCATAATCTTGAGCAGAGTAATCATAGGTTAATTCTGTAATTATAATAACTAACTGCTCACCTCTATATACAAATAATTTGGGGACCGACTTTTGATTATTCACTGGAAATTTAAAAATCAACAACAGATGCATGTCATTTGTGAACCCAGGCAGATGCCCCAGCACCATTCATAATCATGATATTTCCTGTTTTAGGATGTGACCTAAAATGGAAGAATCTGGAGCATAAAACGCCCAGGAACTTGGCTAAGGAAGGCGGCTTCAAAGGAGCCAGCAAAGAAATACGGCGAGCAGAGCAAATCGCTAATAAACTGGCCAGGCCAGGGGTCAAAAATCCGAACCCGCGCTTGTTCCTGAGACTTCATGATTGGTCAACAGAACACGAGACTTTCCTTCGGGAAGCCTTCTCGTTTGTGGACAGGGGTGATGGGACAGTCACCAAGGAGGACTTTGTGCTGACCCTGGAGGAGAGGCAAGATTTTGTGAACTCAGAGCAGCTGGCTGCTATCGCGCAAATGCACGAAAAAATCCGGGGTGGAGGGGTCAATGTTAACGAGTTCTTTAAAGGGACCAGATATTTAAGTAAGTCTTATGTCTTGGGTTCCTTTGGGCCTAAGAAGAAGAAAAAGGGGATGGCCAAAAGAGCCAGAATGGGCAAGTTTGTTTTACCGCTCCCCATCTGTATCATCCCCGACCACGTGTTTCCACGCCGCAGTGACGGTGGGCCGCCCTATTACATGATCGAAACCTACAAGAATGTAACTGATTGCAACCGCTTTAACAGAGATCACCCCCCGGAACATCCCATTCAGGATGACTCTGCTTGGTATATTGATGATCCAGGGAGGGTCTTTTCAAACATTAATTTTGTCACCAAGGCGGGAGACCTGGCTTCTCTGAAAAAGGCTTTTGAATCAGGAATACCTGTGGATATGAAAGATAATTACTACAAGACACCGCTAATGACTGCGTGTGCCACTGGAAACATTGATGCAGTCAAGTTTCTTCTTGAAAAAGGGTATGTCTTTTGGTTGAGTGCGATTTAGATTTTTGGGAGCCTTCACATTTCAAGGAAGTGAAAGGAAGGCTAAGAAACATTCAACTCTAAAATTTAAATAGTGGCAAGAAACAGCTTCATTCCTGAAGTCTAGACCACAAACAGACCTTATACTGCCAACCAGGCTGATAGGAACATTAAGAGTATGTACAACAATGCCAAAGTGAAAGCTGAGAAGTTTTCACTCTAGGGGTGGAAGAAGCCTTATGATCGGGTATTCCTGGCCTCCCCAAACAATTTTAATTTGGTCTCAGAGCTTTTACCTAGATGATGTGGAGTGCCTTTCATTTTGTTTTAAATTAAAAACATTTACTGTGGTCAAAAATAGCATGTCATCTACCCTCTTAACAATTTTTAAGTGTACGGTGCAATATTGTTAACTACAAACAAAATATTGTAGAGCAGATCTTTAGAATGTATTCATTTTACATGGAGTCATTTTTAAATCTGCTTTTTGTTTTGTTTTGTTTTTGAGGGCATCCCAACAAATCAAGTAATTTGATGGTGGTCATAAAACTAAGTGGGCTTCCCAGGTGGCACTAGTGGAAAAGACCCACCTATCAGTACAGGAGATGTAAGAGACCCAGTTGAATCCCTGGGTAGGGAAGATCCCCTGGAGGAGGGCATGGCAACTCACTCCAGTGCTCTTGCCTGGAGAATCCCATGGACAGAGGAGCCTGGCAGATAATGTCCATAGGGTTGCAAAGAGTCAGACATGACTGAAGTGACTTAGCATGCATGTAATGACTAAATGACTAGGCATGTTGCATTCCGTTTTCCTTGGTTCATTTGTAAATATCTTTAAGATAACAAAGCGTGACATTTTATTCAACTTTTTAACCAGAAGCAATTTCTCTGGTTTAAGTCCTTCTTTTTTACCATTCTTGAATAACCTGGTGTAACTTTCTTAACCTTTTTGTGCCTCAGTTTTCTCACTTTAATAATGGGGCTATAATGGAACTCAGCTCACAGAATTTCTTGAAGATTAAATGAGTTAAAATATGTAAAGCACTTAGTAGCCCAGTATTTGCAGACTGGATAAAAGATATTGTTATTATTACTATAATGTTTAATGTCAAAGAAAGATTTAAGTGTGTTTATTATCAAGTGGTAAAATAAAGCAACTAATGATAATTTGATGTTTGGGGCAGTGAATTTTAAATGGGACTAAAATTTTATTTTATTTTTATAGTTTCTGAATGATAAATTGCTTTTAACGAAATTGAAAGAATTCACTTTCTTTTTTTGCTTTTGATTTTTTCATTTCATCTTTATTTTGTATTGGAGCATAGTTTATTTAGTGTTGTGCTAGTTTCAGGTGTGTTATACACACACATGTATCCTTTCTTTTTCATATTCTTTTCCCATATAGATTATTACAGGATATTGAGTACAGTTCCCTATGCTACACAGTAGGTCCTTACTGGTTATCTATTTTATATATAGTAGTATATATTATATACTGATCCCAAACTTCCAATTTATCCATTCTCCTTTGGCAACCAGAAGTTTGTTTTCGAAGTCTATGAGTCTATGAGGAGTACGTCAAGGCTGTATACTGTCACCCTGCTTATTTAACTTCTATGCAGAGTACATCATGAGAAGCACTGGGCTGGAGGAAGCACAAGCTGGAATCAAGATTGCCGGGAGAAATATCAATAACCTCAGATATGCAGATGACTCCACCCTTATGGCAGAAAGTGAAGAGGAACTAAAAAGCCTCTTGATGAAAGTGAAAGAGGAGAGTAAAAAAGTTGCCTTAAAGCTCAACATTCAGAAAACGAAGATCATGGCATCTGGTCCCATCACTTCATGGGAAATAGATGGGGAAACAGTGGAAACAGTGGCTGGCTTTATTTTTCTGGGCTCCAAAATCACTGCAGATGGTGACTTCCGCCATGAGATTAAAAGACACTTACTCCTTGGAAGGAAAGTTATGACCAACCTAGACAGCATATTAAAAAGCAGAGACATTACTTTGCCACCAAAGTCTGTCTGGTCAAGGCTATGGTTTTTCCAGTAGTCATGTATAGATGTGAGAGTTGGACTATAAAGAAAGCTGAGCATTGAAGAATTGATGCTTTTGAACTGTGGTGTTGGAGAAGACTTGAGAGTCTGTTAGACTACAAGAAGATCCAACCAGTCCATCCTAAAGGAGATCAGTCCTAGGTGTTCACTGGAAGGACTGATGTTGAAGCTGAAACTCCAATACTTTGGCCAGCTGATGCGAAGAGCTGACTCTGGAAAATACCCTGATGCTGGGAAAGATTGAGGGCAGGAGGAGAAGGGGACGGGAGAGGATGAGATGGTTGGATGGCATCACCAACTCGATGGACATGGGTTTGGGTGGACTCTGGGAGTTGTGATGGACAGGGAGGCCTGGCATGCTGCAGTTCATACAGTCGCAAAGAGTCAGACCCAACTGAGCAACGGAACTGAACTGAACTGATGAGTCTGTTTATGTTTTGTAAATAAGTTCATTTGTACCATTTTTGATACAAAATTTTTGATAGATTTTATTACTTAGAATTTTAACAATGATGGTGCATTTATAAATGCATAACATACAGAGGAAGCAGATACAAAATTAAATCATGTAGCTTTTCTATTTCCTGTCAACTTTGACCTTCACTGGATCCAGTTTTATAATTTTCCCTGATATTAACGTCTAACAAAAATTGTAACCCCTAGGATCCAAGCAGCTTCTAAACTAAACAAAATGTATATATATACACAAAGAAAGTTGACTATCGGATGCAGAACACAGTTTAAGAAAAATTATGGCACAGAGTTTGCTGCTGCTGCTGCTGCTAAGTCACTTCAGTCGTGTGCAACTCTGTGTAACCCCATAGACAGCAGACCACCAGGCTCCACCGTCCCTGGGATTCTCCAGGCAAGAACACTGGAGTGGGTTGCCATTTCCTTCCCAAATCTTTCTTGGTTTACATTTGAACAACTTAATAAAGCTATGAAATCTTAGAATTTTTAGCCTCCAGTGCTTGGATCAACCCATATTTTTAGCTTCTGTATCCATCTCATTTTACAGGGCTAACGTTAATGCAACAGATAATTTTCTGTGGACTCCACTTCATTTTGCATGCCATGCTGGCCAGCAAGATATTGTTGAGCTTCTTGTTAAATCTGGAGCCGTGGTAGATGCCCTCTCCATCAACAACTCAACTCCCTTAAGTAGAGCGATAGAGAGCTGCAGACTGGATACTGTAAAATACCTACTTGACATCGGTGCTAAATTCCAGTTGGAGAATAGGAAAGGTATGAGTTTCATTACAGGTGATCAGGGCTAGAAAAGGGGGATTTATGTTAGATTCCCAAGCCTTCTAAATCTATTCTTACAGGACCACATTTTCCCTTAAGTTACTGTTGCAAACACTAACCTGAGTTAAATGTTATGGAACTTTGTCTTGCACATAGTGCTTCTCGAATCACTAGTGTTAAAGAATCAGTTCTCCATGTTGGTAATTCATTGTAGACTGAGACTTTTGTAAAATACAATGAAAAATTATTTACTAGAAAAATGAAGAGGAAAAAGAACGCTGTGAAATACAAACCCAAGCTTTTTAAAATCTTGGGATTCAAATGACAAAAATTATATAAAATTGCTATAAAAATTTCTAAACATTTACCCTTGAATTCCTGTACTTACTTCACTGTGAGCCCATACCATTAATATGTAGACTGACACCAGTATGCAGATCGCATTTTGAGTCATCACAGTGTTTTAGCTGGCAGTTTCTAATAAGTGGCATAGTTTGAAGCCCCTGTAGACTTTAGATCCCTTCTACAGCTAAACAGTAATTCCTGAAATAAGACTCCTTCTAGGAAGTAAATGGGAAGCCTACTTTATGTCATAAATTTTCTGCATGAAAAAGTAGAGGTGTTTTAAGAGTGGGACTCACTGCTTTTTGATCTGAAGGAGCTTTAATAGCTTTGGCTGCTTCAGGCTGCCTCTGAGTCACAGGTAGTATTGTTAGGCTTGCCTGAGGATGTAACAGGGGTCATAATATCCAGCCATCTGCACAGAGTACTTGTGACTTCCAGCTTCCCCAGACTTTTTGAATATATCCCCTTCCGTCACAGGAAGGAGGAAAGCATAAAACTGTCACACATGGAGGAATGTTCACACTGTGGGAAGAGAACCAGCACTCACGTATTCAATATGTGATCTAGCACTCTTTCCTATCAGACACGCTCAAAATAATTAACAAGAAGAAATGGTTTTGCTCATAAATGACACTTTAAATGATAAAATTTTAGAGCTGGGACCACTTTAGAGAATATCTGAACCGATCTGTGACTTTTATATGTAGCACTGGCTTCATTAATCACCCTTAGTTCCATATGCTTAGAGCTGATGAGCTGAGATTTTGCTACATGGTTTATTGTTAATCTGTTTAATGAAACTCTAAATTTATGTTTTAAACAGGGCATAGTGCCATGGATGTTGCAAAAGCTTATGCTGACAGTAGAATAATTGGTTTGATTAAAGAAAAGCTGGATAACTTGCCCAAACCAGCAGAAAATCAAAAACCAAAAGGCAAGCCACCACCCAAAGCAAAGACTGAAGGCCCCGAGATTAAGAAGGAAGAGGTATGTAGAGCAATTGGCCCCTCATGAGTGCCTGGTGGGGCTGCAGCACCACTTACTTATTGTCACAGTTCATGGGCAAATAATATGCAGTCCATGTTTTCAGTACCAATAGTTCTAAGAAATACCTAGCAGGAAATTTACTATTACTAAAAAGTCTAAAAGTTGTCATTGCAAACAGAATCCACACAAAAAACAAGTTGGTTGAACCAAACACTGTTAGAATGTTGAAGAAAGAACTTATATTAGAAGTGTACACACATAGACCTGAATTATACAGATTTGATGAGATATCCCAAAAGGGAAGTGTAGGGTAACATTTATGAGAAAAGAAGTAAAGCATGATTTTCATTCATTTTGATTTCATAATCTTTCACTATCCACCTTACCACCCAACTCCCAAGGAATTTTTTTTATTATGAACCCTAGGATATGTAACTTGGATAATCCTGAAAATGACTCTAGAAGGCTTTAAACATGCCAGATTGTTCCTGGTAATCTGGAGTGGTTTGCGTCCCTCTAAATTATCAGCAGAAGATTGTTGTTTATGGGGGTTTCCCAGACATAAAGAATTTGTCCTTAGCAGGAAGCTCTAAGTACATTTCTAAGCTAGAAGCTTCTTTTAGGGAAACAGATGGATCCCTCAAGATCTTTGGCTGACACAGGATGGGGGATGAAGTTCAGGAAGGAAAAGTTTTAACATGATCCAATTGGAAATGGTTAGAGGTGATAGGAAGCAGACAGTTGAAGGGATGATCAGCAGACGGTAGCGAGTAGCAAGCATGGAGGAAGAGAGTAAGGATAGCCAGAGGTGAAGGAAGATAGATCAGTGACAGCTCCTAACACAGGCACCATTATCATTTTAGTAGCAACACATCCTTATTAATAACGGCCGCAGATCAAGGACGGATCTTCAAGACTTTCGTGATCTGTCACTGATACTAATTAAGTTAAACAAGGCAAAAGAGTTATCTCACCCCACCCAAAGTTATAATAATATTCTAATTCATTTCAAATTATAAGTTGTATAGTAGCATTTTTTCAACTTCAGAATATTACAAAGTATACACAGGTTTTTGAAATTGATAGTTGTTTTTTGGGGTTTTGCTCATTTCCAGGAAACACTTTCAGCAATGTACACTGTACCAGCCATAGTGGAGGACAAGAAGATGCGTAAAGATAATGTAGTTTATCTTAATTCATTGATTACCAGTGGTTATACCAAGAAAGTGGATATCACATTTATCCCACAGAGGGTAAGTACTTTAGAAAGATCGTAACATGGTATAAACTCCTAACGCCTTTTTCCAAATACTGTTTATGCAGAGCACCCAAACAACTGTCCAAAGCTTATCTTTTGATAAGCTTTGTTCTTGATAAGTTGTTATTTGAAGTTGTCCTTTTTCTAGATCCTACTGCTTACAACTAAGTCAGTCCAATTTGTAAGGCTTCCACTATCTTGTATTTTTACTTTCTGTATTGACTTCTTAATTTTCCTTGAACAGTTGAAGTTGTCTTTGGTCAGTGCCATTCCTTGTAGCCATGTAGTCACTGAATTTTATAGATAGTTCCTCTGGGTGCTTCTTAAAGTCCGACCCTTCCTCTTTGTACACACTATCGCCATCTTACTTGGGAGTTTTATACTGATCAGGACTGGATTTATTAAATAGCTTCCTTAAACATCTACAAGTAAAGAGATGAAGACATATTTGGAGAACAAGAGTGGTCTTCTAATGCTCATCAAACCATGCTGAATAATAGACCACCAGCTCCTTCTGCCCAGTACTGTGAAAATAATTTTGACTTCCCCACAAGACATAAAGGCTGTCTATTAATTCCATTGCTTCCTGGTTTTGACATCCTGAGAATGAACAACAGCTGGCCTCAAGGCCATCAGAGAGGTCACTGAAGGGTATTTCAGTTGTTCAAATAGTCACCATCAGAAACAGTGATGCCCATGTAACCATTAATGTCACATAAGAGATAGAAGTTAAAATAGACTTAGAAGTAAATTTGTTATTGTTGTTCAGTTGCTCAGTTGTGTCCGACTCTTTGTGACCCCAAGGGCTGCAGCACGCCAGGCTTCCCCGTCCTTCACCATCTCCCGGAGCTTGCTCAAACTCATGCCCATTGAGTCAGTGATGCCATCCAAGCATCTCATCCTCTGTCGTCCCTTCTCCTCTTGCCAGAAGTAAATCGGATAGTTTTAAACTGACCAGATTGAAGGTTGTCTGGATATTGGCATGTTTATTGGCTGCCATGCTAACGTTCACTTTGGATGTGGTTGTTTGTTTAAGATCTGGAGTCCCGAGGCCACGACAGCAGAGCTGATCAGAATGCGGGAACTGCGCCGGGAGAGATTCACATATGAGGTAGATTTTGAGGACTTCATGATGCCCTTTCAGAAGCACATCACAGAGAGAGCACAAGCAGTGGAAGCTAGCTTCAAGACGTAAATCACAGCGGTTGCATCTCAGAATAAACATTTTGAGGCCCAGGGACCAAATGTGGGAGAAAGTAGATTCCCATCAAAGTCAAAGCAACTCACAAGTTAAGCACTGTAACAAAATATTTGTCTTTGCTTTAACAACTATAAATATTCTGAGCTGTCTAGAGAAGTCATGTTTTATTTTGCAATGAATTGCATGTCATTCTGGATAAATTCCTCAATCTTCTTCAAGAATGTTTTAGAACAATGGCATATTTGGTTATAAATAGTGTCATCATCAAAGAATTTACAAGATGTACATCATTATGTTTGTTAAAGATATCCTTTTACTGGAACTGAATGAAAGCTATTTAATACTAGGGAAGAGAAGCCCTTTTTAATACACTAAGGAAGCAGTTGTCTTCTCACACATCATCATAAATGATATGCATTAGATACTTTGGGTCAAATAAACACTGATGCCTCCAGTAGACACTGTTGACACTTCACCCATTTCTCCTCTGTTTTGGAATCATAGCACTCTCAGGCATGACTTCCGGATGCTGTAAGATGCCTCTGACACTTAAACTTGTACCATAGGGCTGAAGTACATGAGAATTAGTACTTCCTTGGAAGCAGCCCTCAATGACCGAACAGATTCAGTGCATCAACACCCCAGCTCCCTCATCATTCTGGCGAGATTATTCTGAAGAGCACATTCTCACTGTCAGCTAGAGCTCCCCAGAGAGATGAGGATCAAGTTGCCCATGGTGGTAATTTGATAATGTGCCCTTCACTGGGCACTGCCCCTTCCCTGTGCTCTCACCTGCCCTCACTCACTCTGGCCTTTTCTGGGTTACCTCCCAGAAACTTACGCCAAAATCCTGGTCCGAGGTTGCTTCCAGAAGGACCAAAATGAAGGTAATACCTATGACTGAGTCCTCTAGCAAAAAATTTAAAAGGGCACTCACTTATATTCTGTTTGCTACAAAATAAACATTTCCCCAGCAAGGGGGATTTGCCCCCAGTGTCTTGTGCAATTGAGAAGCAGTTCAAGTGGTATTCATGCAGTAGCTGATACTCTGGACAAAATTTCAGATGCCAGATAAAAACATATATGTGACAGAGGACTAGATACCGTATGTGACTTTTCCTTAAGGCAAGTATGTATGGGGCAAAGGGGAGGGTGGATATAAGGGACCTACCGTGAAACTTCACAAATGTCCACTGAGATCCCGGTCTGGGGCCTTACTCATACTTTGAAAAAAGGTATGTCAGGATTCTAGCAGAGAAATAGAAGGAGTAGTGTAGATGGATAGGTGGCATAGACAGGTAGGTAGGTAGGTAGATAAAGAGATTTGTGCAAGGAGTTGACTTACATGATTATGGGGCTGACATGGCAGCCAGTCATCAGGAAAGGCAGGCTGGATAGTCCTGGGCAAGAGTTACCCTTGAAGTTCACTGTGGAATTTCTTCCTCAGGAAAATCTAAATTCTGCTCTTAAGGTCTTTAACCAATAGCATCAGACTCACCCAGACTATTGAAAATAATCTTTATGTAAAGTCAACTAACTGTAGATATTAATTGCACCTACCCAGTTCCTTTACAGCAACACCTACAATTAGTGTGTGATTAAGTAACCTGGTTCTCATAATTAAGACATAAAACTGACCATTGCTAGAAGCATTCTACCAGGTAAAAAAAAAAAAAAACTAGTGGAAGGATTATCTGCACCAGGAAATGCAATGGGTGCTGGACAGGAACTCCAAAAATATACACAAAAGCCCCATTGACAGAGTCTATTTTAGAATCTGCCTTAACAGAGGACACCAATTCTAGTCTAACTCCGTCACCCACACATACTTACACACATGTGTGTGTACATACATAAATATATGTACACCATGAAGCCCCCTTTCCTTCAGTCCCCTCCCTCACTTTCTGCAGGTGGAAAATCTTTGAACAGTAGCTGGAGAGTCAGGGAGGAGGCGGGATGGGGGAGTGAAGTAGCTAACCAGGCCCACCTTCCCTGAGGCAGCATGGGCTGGTTACTTACAAGTTTTATAATATGGAGCCTAGACATTTGCTTTTAGGCAGAACTAAATTTTGTTTGTTTTATGAGTTTTTTGGGAGAGTTTGTTTTTTCATTTAAACATTTGATTTAACGTGAGTCTTAGAGGAAAGTTGCAAGAATTTTACCAAAATTCCTGAATATTCTTCACCCAAACTACCTAAATGTTATTTATCATATTGCTTTATCTCCTTTTGCGATGTGTATATGTGTGTGTAATTTTTTTTCTGAACTATTTGTCAGTTGAAGACATGATGCCTTTACCTATAAATACTTCAATATGTATTTCCCAGAATAACAAGAACACTGTTTACATAGCCATGCTGTAATTGCCAAAATTAGGAAATTAATATTTCAATAAACTATTTAATATAAGTGCCTTATTCATATTTTGTTGTTTGTCCCAATAAGATCCTTTCTAGAAAAAAAGTCCCAGATCATGGGCTATATTCAGTTGTCAAATCTCTTTGGTTTCTTTTGGCTTAGAACAATTTCTCTATCTTTCTTTCTTTTTTAATGGCATTGGTATATTAGAAGAAAACAGGCTAGTTATTTTGTGAAATTGGTCCTTAACTGATTTTGATTTGTCTTTTTTCTCCTCTAGAATAGATTTCAGTGATGCGCCTTAGGCAGGGGTACCACAGAAGTAAAACTGTGTTCTTTTCAGTACATCACATCATGAGGTCCATGATGCTGATGCTGTAAACAGTCAACTTGCATCCCTTGGTTAAAAATGGTACCTACCTTGTTTCTCCTCTGTAGAGTTCTTCTTTTTACTTTTGTGCTTAATAAGAATCTTATGGATATATCCTTTGAAACTACATAAATTTCCTGATATTCCAATGACTTTTACCCACTAATTTTAGCATGCATGGATGACTTTTGCCTGGAATAATTGTTACAGTGATGGTTGCCATAAGATTATTTTCTAATCCTATTATTTTTCTGCATTTATTAGTTGGTTCTGTATTGCTGGTCAGAGCTTTCTCTTCTTCCTCATTAGTTTATGTATTGATTATGTAATCGGTCTGAACTCATGCTTTGCTTTTTCACTCAAAAGGTTATAATCCTGTACTGTTATTGTGTATCTTGGTGCTCAAATTGTTCTTGAGTTGGTCAGTGAAAGCTCCTTCGAGCTAGCTCTTGAAGACATGACATTTTATTTCCTACAGTAACTGGAGGGTTTTTTCTTTCTTGAATGTAAATGGAGATGCCTATCTATGGTTTCATTCAAGAACAAGAAAAATCAGCCTGCAACAGATTTTCAGAGTCTTTCATTCTCTGCTATCACTTTGGTGAATACAACAGTTTCTCAATGCCAGTTTCACAGATAGTGCTCTTCTGTGATCACCCTCAACCATTTGCAAACGTAAATTGTGAGAATGTGTTAATGTCACATCCTATTAATTCTCTCTTGTATATATGAACTGTTTATACTCATTCAAACGACTCACCAACATGTTTGAATGGGACTTGTGTGAGGGGACATTCAAGTGGCATAGTTTATTTTGAGTTTAACTCTAAACTCAAACAGAGCAAAGCCAAAGGTCTTTGATGTCCCATAAGGCCATCAGTGCTCTTCAAAGAGTGGTCCATTGATCAGCAGCATCAATATCACCTGGGAGCTTGGCCCCACTCCTACCAAATTATCATATAGAATTCCATATAAGCAGAGGACATTTTGCTGACTTAGAAAGACCATCTGCCAAACTTAAAAATATTAAAGTATTATAAATAGTATGAACAGTGATGTAAAACTTGTAAATATGCAACATGTAAAATAGCAATTTTCTGGGTTTTAGAATTATGCATTGGTTGTCTATGTAGTTCATCCGTTTTTTATTTTTCATTCTTACAAAAGATATGCATTAATTTACAATAAAACAACAACAAAATAAAAAAAAAAATCTGATCCAGAAGTCCAGCATATGAAAGTGATTTTATCAGTAGTATTTGCCTCTTTTTTTCCTATTAAATATACATATATGTATATATATTAACTTAGTTAAGATTCTCTCAGAACCTAGAGATTGTCATACAGCGTGAAGTAAGTCAGAAAGAGAAAAACAAATGTATATTAAGGCATATATGTGGAATTTACAAAAATGTTATGGCTGAACCTGTTGGGGAGGCAGAAAGAGACAGGCATAGAGGAACAAAAGGACACCAAGAAGGGAAAGGAGAGGTGGAATAAACTGGGTGATTGCAATTGACATGTATACACTAGTATGTATAAAATGAATAACCTATTTCAAGCACAGGAAACTCTACTTAATGCTCTGTAGTGACCTGAATGGGAAGGAAGTCCCCAAAACAGGGGCTGTCTCTATATACAGCTGATTCACTTTGCTGTACAGCAGAAACTAATGCAACATTGTAAAGCAACTATACCCTAAAAAAAATAAAACTTTTTAAAAAAGAAACACTGAGCCAAGAATTCAGATACAGGTGGTTTGTTAAGGAAATGGTTCCTGGGGGGCCAGATGAGGGAAGCAGGCCAGGAAGGGAAAAGAAGCCAAGCACGGGGGAGCTTTCTGATGAAATCCCAACTTCCTTGGAGCCCTCGGGGAGCTGCGGAGCGCCAGGGAAAGGTGCCGGGCTTCTGGATTCCCAGGCCAATCAGTTACAGCCTAGAGGGAGTGCCTGTGAGGCTATTCCAGTGCTCAAGGGCAGCCCCACCAATTGAGTTGGTGGGTCACGGTGTAAACAACTGGCTGGAAAGTGGGAAGTAGCTGGGTTGGGGACACAACATAGGAAAAGAAACCCCAGGATTCCAGGTGGTCACCAACAGAATGCGCTACAGGAATGTATACACAGGAGCTGAAATTGAGGGGGAAATACTGTTCTCTATACCCTCTTCTTATGTGCCCAGTCACTCAGTCATGTCCAAGTTTTTGCCAGCCCATGGACTGTAGCCTGCCAGGCTCCTCTGTCGGTGAAATCTTCCAGGCAAGAATACTAGAATGGGTTACCACTTTCTACTCCAGCGGATATTCCCAACCCAAAGTTTGAACCTGCGTCTCTTGTGTCTCCTGCATTGGCAGGTGGATTCTTTACAACTAATGCCACCTGGGAAGCGCACCCTCCTCTCTACTGACCTTTAAATGTACACTTGACTGAACTGGTTAAGAGTGTGGTTTTGTGGTATGTTTGAATCCTCACTCTGCCATTTACTAGTGTCATGTCTTTGGATCAAGTTACAAATTGTCTCTGAGCCTCAATTTCATCATCTATGAAGAAAGGATAATAATATGCCCCTTAATAAACTGTTGTGAGAATCAAATGGAATAACATCGATAAGGTTTCTAGTTTTGTGCCTCGGCATGGTTCATGCTCCGTAAGTGATTTGTTTTTAAATTTCTTTCAATCTTGGCTGCAAAGTAAACGAAAGAAGGCACAGGGATGTGGATTCCAACCTAGTCAATCAGAAGAGTAAAAGATTCACTTTCAGGCTGTCGACTAAAGCGACTTAAACCTGTAGACCTTTTGTTTAGTTTTTGATAATCAGACAAAGATGAACAGTGCACATTTGCTATAGAAATAGTTACGAATTCTTAGTCATGGTCATTCTAGTGGATAGTGAACCAGTGTTCACTTTTTTGGTTTACAGAGCCTAACTGAATTTTTATAGAGTCTAAAGAATTAGCTAATGCAAGTAGTGTCTTAGGCTGAGCTCCCTAGAAACAGGGAGCTGAAGACCCTTGTATGTGTCTTATTGAGGGAGTGTTCCCGAGAAACTTGTAAGAGATGATGGGAGCAGGATAAACCAGAAGGAGGACCTAAAAAACAGAAAGCTAGCCCTAGCCTGATTCCATGGAGCACTCTGGAGGATGAATTGTAGCACAGATTTTGCCCTGCCCAGAAGGAAGGAGGCTAGCTATTAGAAACCTCAGATCTTTCACCTTGCTCACTGACAAGTTGCCTCCAATCAACCAAGGGCAGTCCTCCAGAGGAGAGGGTAACTCTGAGCTAAAAGCAGCCACCAACCACAGTAGCTGAGCAATGGTTACTTGAGGAGTTGGAGGACATCTGGGTAGCTCTGTAGCGTCTGCTGTAAATGGCATGCTTTTGTCTGCAAAGTTTTAGATGGTGATGCCTTGAGGTTCATTTTGTACGACATGCTTTCTCCTTAAAAAGAAAGGAGAAAACTTGTCTAAATCATCCTTAATTACAAAGAACAAGAAAGAATAGCAGTGAGAGCCAATTCAGCAGCAACTTAAAAAGAGAAAGCTCACATATCCCACTGGCAGTGTCTCATTCTTCACACTTAAATCGGTATTATCAGTCACTGAAAATTATAAACAGGAGAGACAGAAGAATGTATTCAACCTCATGCTCAGGATATGGTCATGTCTAATTGGTACAAATGAACCAACCCCAGTGCTGTTAGCTTAGCAATTTTTACTGAATTCACAACTAGGCAGATTCACTATGAGCATGAAGGTCCCCAAGAGAACCACTCAGCCAATAGTCTGTTTTTAAGAAAGTAGTATGAAAAGAGAATTCAAGCTTCTACAAAAAGGCATAAATTTGAAGTAGTCATCTGTACTGCATTATTATTTTCCATATATTTGCCTAAGGTATATATTTTTCCTGAAATTGTATTTATGTAACAATGGATCCTGGGGGAAATTTACAAATGAAGGTAGATGGGGCATTTGTTAAAATCAAATAAGCTCATGCTAATATACTTAGATCATTAGGTAATTGTTATCATATCATGAATTTTATCTGGGCAATAAGGAAGAACTTAATATTCTGTTAACATTCTAGAAGTCACTGAAGATTTTTTATCCTAAATAAGTAGTTGAGTATTGTGTGGTGTATGTGTTTTATTTAGAATTTAGAATAATTGTCTTTCCTCTGTATCTTCAGCAAAAAAGACTTTGAAGAAGAACTAATACACAAAAGACAATTTAATTTCCATAGATTTAGTTTTTTACAAGATGAGGTGAAATATCCATGTATTCTTTACATTTGGGAGATTATTATATTCTTTGTTATTGGGACACACAGGCTCCAGTGTGTTCCCCTCCTAAGAGAGTTGGAAGTAAGATAAGTATTTTCCTCACCTCATAAAAAGTAAATTCTGAAGTCAACACAGAACAAATGAAATGGCCAATAGACAGAGGATCACTGATAAAGATTTACCAGTAATTCATCCCTAGCTAAAGCAATGTGTTGCATAGCTAAGGAAAGGCTTAGCCAGGAGGAGAATTGATCAGCAACAGAATCATCCCTAAATGACAGAAGCCAGGCCAACTAACTGTGTCTCTCCAGGTTCTCCTCTGGGCAGGGACCTCTGGTCTATGTAACACGTGCATTTGGTTATAGATCTAGACCTTTCCAGGCTGGTACGACCACAATTTTGAATCAACCAGTGATACTTGTTCTGTACACAGTTTGGTTTCATTCATGCAGTGTGTATCTGTTGAGCACTGATAATGATAATCCTGGGGTTGTTCCTTGCTCTTCTTCTATGGTGTCTCCCTGGACTGTGACCCATTCAGATTGTCTTTCCATGCTTTCAGGATAATCTGGCTTCCAGGTAGATTAGGACAATGGCAGATGCTGGAATGGAGAGGAAGGAGAGGAGTCGTTCAGCTGGTCAGTCGTATCTGACTCTCTGCGACCCCATGGACTGCAGCACACCAGGCTTCCCTGCCCTTCACTGTCTCTCAGAGCTTGCTCAAACTCATGTCCATTGAGTCGGTGATGCCATCCAACCATCGCATCCTCTGTCCTCCCCTTCTCCTCCTGCCCTCAATCTTTCCCAGCATCAGGGTCTTTTCCAATGAGTCAGTTCTTCACATCATGTGGCCAAAGTATTGGGGCTTCAGCTTCATCAATCCTTTCAATGAATATTCAAGTTTGATTTCCTTTAGGATTGACTGGTTTGATCTCCTTGCAGTCCAAGGGACTCTCAAGAATATGCTTCAGCACCACAGTTTGAAAGCATCAGTCCTTCAGCACTTAGCCGTCTTTATGGTCCAACTCTCACATCCATACATGACTACTGGAAAACCATAGCTTTGACTAGATAGACCTTTGTCGGCAAAGTAATGTGTCTGCTTTTTAATATGCTGTCTGGGTTTGTCATAGCTTTTCTTCCAAGGAGCAAGCATCTTTTCATTTCACGGCTGCAGTCACCATCTGCAGTGACTTTGGAGTGCAAGAAGATAGTCTCTCACTGTTTCCATTTTTCCCCATCTATTTGCCATGAAGTGATGGGACCAGATGCCATGATCTTATTTTTTGTGTGTGTTGAGTTTTAAGCCAGCTTTTTTTTCACTCTCTTCTTTCACTTTCATCAATAAGCTCTTTAGTTCCTCTTCACTTTCTGCCATAGGATGTTCTAATCTGCCTATCTGAGGTTGTTGGGATTCCTCCTGGGAATCTAGACTCCAGTTTGAACTTCATCCAGCCCAGCATTTCACATGATGTACTCTACATAAAAGTTAAATAAGCAGGGTGACAATATACAGCCTTGACATACTCCTTTCCCAATTTTCAACCAGTCCATTATTCCATGTCCAGTTCTAATTGTTGCTTCTTGACCTGCTTACAGGTTTCTAAGGAGGCAAGTAAGATAGTCTGGTATTCCCATGTCTTTAATAATTTTCCACAGTTTGTTGTGATCCACACCGTCAAAGGCTTTAGTGTAGTCAGTGAAGCAGCTGTTTCCCTGAAATTCCCCTGTTTTTTCTGTGATCCAATAAATGTTGGTAGTTTGATCTCAGGTTCCTCTGCCTTTTCTAAATCCAACTTGAACATCTGAAAGTTCTTGGTTCACGTACTGTTGAAGCCTACCTTGAAGGATTTTGAGCATTACCTTGCTAGCATGTGAAATGAATACAATTGTGCGGTAGTTTGAATATTCTTTGGCACTATCCTTCTTTGGGATTGGAATGAAAACTGACCTTTTCCAGTCTTGTGGCCACTGCTGAGTTTTCCATATTTGCTGGCATGCTGAGTGCAGTACTTTAACAGCATCATCTTTTAGGATTTGAAATAGCTCACCTGGAATTCCATCACCTCCACCAGCTTTGTTCATAGTAAGAAGAGAAGCCAGGCTAGTTCTTCTTTTCCCTCTTTGCCTTGACAGCATCCCAGGTGATTGCTGTGTCCCCCCGTGGGTCCAGTTGCCAACTGACTATCCTGCCCTGGTTCCAGCTCCCGCTGTCTGACTCTGGCCCCTCTGCTCTGGTGGCACCACCTCCTCCCTCTGTCACTTTAGCCTGGGGGTGATACTAACTTCCTTTGTTTTTGTTAATGTCTGGGCCACCTCACTGTGCCCTGGTTGACTCCTCAAACTCTTCTATCATCTGTACACCAAATCCTTGCATTAACTTCCCTTCTGAAGAATTCAGAGTGGTTTTTGCTTCCCTGGTTGGACCCTGATTTTGTTGTTCAGTTGCCAAGTCATGTCCAACTCTTCATGACCCCATAGACTGAAGCATGCCAGGCTTCCCTGTCCCTCACCATCTCCCACAACTTGCCCAAGTTCGTATCCATTGCATTGGTGATGCCATCCAATCATCTCATCCTTTATAAATAATGATTAATAGAATAATCACAAAATACATATGTGACTATCACACATTTAGATAATTGAAGATTATCACAAGATTCAAAAGATTCCATAAAGATATACTTAAGGAAGTCTCTAATACAAGTAAATGATATAATAGGACAGAGGGTATATTTGGGTCTAAGACTCCTAGGTATAACTCCCCGAGGTCATTTCTTATTTCTCAGAACAGGGCACACTTCATCTTCAGATTATACACCAGCAAGATAACTCTGAGCCCAGATGCACATTTATTGAGGGCTATTTTATAGCACTGGCTCTGTAAAAACCCAGGCTGGATCACCTGCTAAACCAGATACAAACTGCCAATCTGCGCATCCCTAAAACGTGCAGACAAACTAATACAGGTTGCCTCTAGGGGAATTTCAGACTTTAAACACACACTATAAAGTTGTAGCTAGTATATTTCATTCTTCCCTTGACCAGACTTGTAGACATCCCAGCAGATAAGTACAGAGTTATCCTGTATAGCTGCAAGATTAACCCTTTCCTTACACAACGTGTAAACTTACAGTATGTGCTCCAGAATCAGGGAAATGCAATGGCATTTTAGCAGAGATCTGAAGGATGAAGAAAAAATTAAATTGGCCCTGATGGAAGGGAAGAGTCTAGTGGAAAGAACAGTATTTTGCAGGAAAGACCCAATCCAACAAATGGAGAAAATGTAGTGTGATTAAAACAGTAAATAGAAATTTGGGCAGGGGAAGAGGTCAAAGCTAGGTCCACTGAGAGTTCTAGTAGAGTTCTTACTGGACCAATCAGAGAGGAGATTCACTCCTTGTTTGGGATTTCAGCAGGATGTAAGACTGCAGCTGCTGGTGGACGGTTTTGCTACTTTATGGGGACACACAAATGACAGCAGAGCTGATAGAGCAAGGAGCTGGAGGAGAACGCCAGAAAGCACAGCAGAGAGAACAGTTCTGTCTCAGATCCAAGCTTGCTCAGTCCACCTCCTGAAATTCTAAGCTTTAGGAGTCATCACATTCCCTTTTTATTAAATTGGTTTTTGTTACTGTTAATGAATGCAAGTTTCTGTGCCTGATGCAGAGTAAAGCCAAACAGTACAAGAATATTGGAGTTTGGAGCAGAGGAAGCTTTATTGTAGGGCCATGCAAGGAGAGCAGGTGGCTCATGCCCTCCAAAAGCCCCAGATTTCCCAAAAGGATACAGCAAGCCCTTTTTAAAGTCAAGGTGAGTGATGGTTGATTATTGCAAACTTCTTGGTGTAGGAATCCTTTGTTCTTGTAGCTATCCACCTAGGTCAGGTTACAAGGTTCCTATAAACCTCCAGCAAGACAAGTGTTATTCTCTTCTGCAACTTTAAATCTCTATTTGGATGGGAAAATGCTATACCCTTAAAGGTTGGAGCCTAAAGAATGGGCTATACTGTATATTTCAGGCTATAGGAAACATTCTTGACTTGTAGCAAAAGCAGCAGAATACAAATGTTAAAGCAACAGAGGGCTTCCCTGTTGGCTCAGATGGTAAAGAATCTACTTGCAATGAGGGAGACCTAGGTTTGATCCCCAGGTCAGGAAAACCCCCTGGAGAAGGGAATGGCAAACAGATCTAGTCCGTTCAGTTCAGCTGCTCAGTCATGTCTGACCCTTTGTGACCCCATGAATCACAGCACACCAGGCCTCCCTGTCCACCACCAACTCCGAGAGTTTACACAAACTCATGTCCATTGAGTCAGTGATGCCATCCAACCATCTTATCCTCTGATATCCCCTTCTGCTCCTGCCTTCAATCTTTCCCAGCATTAGAGTCTTTTCAAATGAGTCAGATTTTCCCATCAGGTGGCCAAAGATTGGAGTTTCAACTTCAATATCAGTTCTTCCAATGAATATTCAGGACTGATTTGCTTTAGGATGGACTGGTTGGATCTCCTTGCAGTCCAAGGGACTTGCAAGGGTCTTCTCCACAGTTCAAAAGCATCAATTCTTTGGCACTCAGCTTTCTTTATAGTCCAACTCTCATATCCATACATGACTACTGGAAAAACCAAACCCTTGACCAAATGAAATTTTGTTGGCAAAGTAATGTCTCTGCTTTTCAATATGCTATCTAGGTTGGTCATAACTTTTCTTCCAAGGAGTAAGCATCTTTAAATTTCATGGCTGCAATCACCATCTGCAGTGATTTTGAAGTGAAGTGAAGTGAAGTCGCTCAGTCGTGTCCGACTCTTTGCGACCCCATGGACTGCAGCCTACCTGGCTCCTCTGCCCATGGGATTTTCCAGGCAAGAGCACTGGAGTAGGTTGCCATTTCCTTCTCCAGCAGTGATTTTGGAGCCCCTCAAAATAAAGTCTACACTGTTTCCACTGTTTCCCCATCTATTTTCCATGAAGTGTTGGGATCAGATGCCATGATCTTAGGTTGCTGAATGTTGAGATTTAAGCCAACTTTTTCACTCTCCCCTTTCACTTTCATCAAGAGACTCTTCAGTTCTTCTTCACTTTTTGCCATAAGGGTGGTGTCATCTGCATATGAGGTTATTGATATTTCTCTCTGCAATCTTGATTTCAGCTTGCTCTTCATCCAGCCCAGCATTTCTCATGATGTACTCTGCATATAAGTTAAATAAGCAGGGTGACAATATACAGCCTTGATGTACTCCTTTCCTGATTTGGAACCAGTCTGTTGTTCCATGACCAGTTCTAACTGTTGCTTCTTGACCTGCATACAGATTTCTCAGGAGGCAGATCAGGTGGTCTGGTATTCCCATCTCTTTCAGAATTTTCCACAGTTTATTGTGATCCACACAGTCAAAGGCTTTTGCGTAGTCAATAAAGCAGAAATAGATGCTTTTCTGGAACTCATTTGCTTTTCTGATGATCCAGCAGATGTGGGCAATTTGATCTCTGGTTCCTCTGCCTTTTCTAAAACCAGCTTGAACATCTGGAAGTTCATGGTTCACGTATTGTTGAAGCTTGGCTTGGAGAATTTTGAGCATTACTTTACTAGTGTGTGAGATGAGTGCAATTGTGCAGTAGTTTGAGCATTCTTTGGCATTGCCTTTCTTTAGGATTGGGATGAAAGCTAACCTTTTCCAGTCCTGTGGCCACTGCAGAGTTTTCCACATTTGCTGGCATATTGAGTGCAGCATTTTCACAGCATCGTCTTTCAAGATTTGAAATAGCTCAACTGGAATTCCATCACCTCCACTAGCTTTGTTCATAGTGATGCTTTTTAAGGCCCACTTGAGTTCACATTCCAGGATGTCTGGCTCTAGATCAGTGATTACACCATCGTGATTATCCGGGTCATGAAGATCTTTTTTGTACAGTTCTTCTGTGTATTCTTGCCACCTCTTCTTAAAATCTTCTGCTTCAGTTAGGTCCATACCATTTCTGTCCTTTATTGATCCCATCTTTGCATGAAATGTTCCCTTGGTGTCTCTAATTTTCTTGAAGAGATCTCTAGTCTTTCCCATTCTATTGTTTTCCTCTATTTCCTTGCATTGTTCACTGAGGAAGGCTTTCTTATCTCTCTCTGCTATTCTTTGGAACTCGTCATTCAAATGGGTATATCTTTCCTTTTCACCTTTGCTTTTGGCTTCTCTTTTTTTCACAGCTATTTGTAAGGCCTCCTCAGACAACCATTTTGCTTTTTTGCATTTTTTTTGCATTTTTCTTGGGGATGGTCTTGATTCCTTACAATGTCATGAACCTCCATCCATAGTTCATCAGGCACTCTGTCTATCAGATCTAGTCCCTTGGATCTATTTGTCACTTCTATTGTATAATCGTAAAGGATTTGATTTAGGTCATACCTGAATGTTCTGTGCTTGATTTAGGTCATACCTGATGCGAAGAGCTGACTCATTTGAAAAGACGCTGATGCTGGCAAAGATTGATGGCAGGAGGAGAAGGGGACGGAAGAGGATGAGATGGTTGGATGGCATCACCAACTCGATGGACATGGGTTTGAGTAAACTCCGAAAGTTGTTGATGGACAGGGAGGCCTGGCATGCTGCAGTCCAAGGGGTTACAAAGAGTTGGACACGAATGAGCGACTGAACTTAACTGAATGGTCTAGCGATTTTCCCTACTTTCTTCAATTTAAGTTTGAATTTGGCAATAAGGAGTTCATGATCTGAGCCACACTCAGCTCTCAGTCTTATTTATGCTGACTGTATAGAGCTTCTCCATCTTTGGCTGCAAAGAATAAAATCAATCTGATTTCAGTATTGACCATCTGGTGATGTCCATATGTAGAGTCTTCTCTTGTGTTGTTGGAAGAGGGTATTTGCCAAGACCAGTGCGTTCTCTTGGCAAAACTTACTTTGGCTCAGTCTCTTCATTCTTTCTGGAGTTATTTCTCCAGTGATCTCCAGTAGCATATTAGGCACCTACTCACCTGGGGAGTTCATCTTTCAGTGTCCTATATTTTTGCCTTTTCCTACTGTTCATGGGGTTCTCAAGGCAAGAATACTGAAGTGATTTGCCATTCCCTTCTCTAAAACAGATCTAATCTGGAATCAAATCTATTCTTCCTATTACACTAAATGTCCTAATACAAAAAGAAAAGACCTACAAAGGATATTGAGAATTACCAGGAACTGTAGCATTTCTGAAGTCAAGGAAATTCCTAGGATGGTGGAGGAATCAGCAGAATCAAGTAGAAGACCATCAGTTCCCGAAATCCATATGATTATCTTAACAATCCCTTCAGGGATTTTCCTGCTGTGTTGAAATATAACATTATCTAAACTTAAATTATTCTAAAATTAGTCATCGTACAGACTAAAAAGTGTGCATGTGCTATCTTAGTGCCTAGTCACATGTAGAGAGAGGTTTGTTCTTGTGCTAATTCGTCCCTGACAATTATACTTCTGAGTTGTTGCATCTGTTCTTTAGAATGTTTCTTTCTACTAGGCTATATTAGCTTTCTCTTTTGCCACTCGAAACATAGCTATTCGTGTGAAGCTTCTAATCAGTTCTCACTGGTAGCAGGGCTCCCTTACCCCATTGGTTCCTAGTTGAGTCTCAACTTCATTTCAGGCCCAGGATTCATAAAAATTGCAATCCCATTACTTTTTCAGAATTATTGTCAAATAAGCAAGAAGCAAATAGTCTCAAAAACTCTTCGCAAATGACCCTGCAAGAGCTTTTCTGTTTAGAAAGTAAGATGGGATGTAGAGCAGACCGTATGAAAATACTGTCCGCATAGACCACACAACAGCAAATAAATGTGTTCTGGAGCATTAAAGTTACGCTTGCCGTGCTAATTTCTAAATGCACCATGTGTTCTGTGATGCAAATGAGAGCACATTGCCTTACATCTTACTCTGGGTCATGGACCCATAGAATTGCAGTAGCACAAACTGGTTGACAACAAAATTCCTTCTTTGCTTTGTGAGGCCTTGGGATTTTCATTTGATGTGTGTGAGTAGAAATGCACACACACAAAAAACAAGAGCAGATGATATTATCTAAGCTGTTCAGTCAAATAAATCAGTAAGAAATGTCTGACAAAAAATATAAAATATATTTATCGATGCAAAGCAGTCACTAATTTGGTGGTTTTCTATATCATCTTCTCTGCTTATAGGAATAGAGCTGCTGCTGCTGCTAAGTCGCTTCAGTCATGTCCGACTCTGTGCCACCCCATAGATAGCAGCCCACCAGGCTCCCCCGTCCCTGGGATTCTCCAGGCAAGAGCACTGGAGTGGGTTGCCATTTCCTTCTCCAATGCAGGAAAGTGGAAAGTGAAAGTGAAGTCGCTCAGTCATGTCCGACTCCTCGCGACCCTAAGTGTTCTTAAATTTTTAAATCTCATTCTAAAAATCAATAGTCCAGAAAGTTTAATCCTTTTCAAATTTTTTTGGGGGAAAAAAATGATCAGAATAGAGAGGAGAAATACTTCCACTTTTCAAAAACTTTTATTTGAATTGTGGTATAACCAGTTAACAATGCTGCGATAGTTTCAGGTGAACAGAGAAGGGACTCAGCCATACATATATGTGTGTCAATTCTCCTGCAAACTCACCTCCCATCCACGTTGTCACATAACATTGAGCAGAGCTCCCTGTGCTATAGAGCTGGTCCTTGTCGGTTATCCATTTTAAATACAGCAGTGTGCACATGTGGGTCCCAAACTCCCTAACTATCCTTTCCACCAGTCTTTTGCTCCCACCCCCGGGAAACCATAAGTTCCCTCTCTCTCTGTCTGTCTCTCTTTTGTAAGTAAATTCATTTGTATCGTTTCTTTTTAGATTCCACATATAAGGGATGTCATACAATAAGAAATAGTTCTATTTTAAACTAAACTTTTTTGGTTGTCTCTGGCTTTCTCATCTCTAGCATTGGGAGTGTTGGCAAAGCTTAAAAGAAGAGAAACATACATTAAAATTTGGGGAGCTCAGGTGAAATCCTCTTAAAGACTGTTATTCATCCACCCATGTACCCATCCATTCATTCATTTTATTCAATAAATATTGAGGATCTACTACCTTCCCGTCAGCGTCCTAGGTGCTTGGTGGAGAATGCTAAGCAAAGCAGAGCTGCTGTTCCCTTGGCTCTTGCCACCATAGTGGTGTGTGTGTGTGTGTGTGTGTGTGTGTTAATTGCTTAGACACGTCCAACTGTTTGCAACCCCATAGACCGTAGCCCATCAGGACCCTCTGTCCATGGGATTCTCCAGGCAAGAACATTGGAGCGGGTTGCCATGTCCTTCTCCAAAAGGAATTATAGAAAGAAAGAAAGAAAGTGAAATAGCTCAGTCATGTCGGACTCTTTGTGACCCCATGGACTTGTAGCCTTACCAGGCTCCTCCATCCATGGAATTTTCCAGGCAAGAGTACTGGAGTGGGTTGCCATTTCCTTTTCCACCATAGTGGTCAGACAGTAATAAAACAAATGCAAAATTTCACTATAAATTGTGATGAAATATCATGGAAAAATACAGGGTGAAGTTTTAGTTTGGGAGGCTGGGAGGGCCTCTCTGAGGAAGTAGCTAGTCAAAGACCTAAAGAATGAGCAGAAACTTCCAGACTGAAGGATGGAGTGGAGGGATGCAATTTTCACACAAAGAAGTAGGACCTGCAAAAACCCTTTAGTGGGAAAGAACCTGGCTTGGTGCGACTGAAGTGGCTTGAACAAAGAAAGCAGCCAGGGGGAGATAGCTGAACGGGAGGCTGAGACTAGCTTTTGAAGATCTTGCCTAGATGGATAAAGACTGTGAATATCTATCTAAGGCCAATATCATGACATTAAAAGGATTGAAGCTGAAAAATGACATGATACAATTCTCTTTATTAAAAGATCATTCTGACAGCTTTGTGGAAAAGGCTGAGATAAGAACAGAGTTCGAAGTGAAGTTATTAACCAGCATGTTGTAATAGTCTAGGTGAAAAATCATTGTGGTGTATTTAGTGTTGGCTGTTGTGTCTGGAAAATCCCATGGGCAGAGGAGCCTGGTGGGCTGCAGTCCATGAGGTCGCTAAGAGTCGGACACATTGAACGACTTCATTTTCACTTTTCACTTTCATGCATTGGAGAAGGAAATGGCAACCCACTCCAGTGTTCTTGCCTGGAGAATCCCCGGGATGTGGGAACCTGGTGGGCTGCCGTCTATGGGGTCGCACAGAGCTGGACATGACTGACGCAACTTAGCAGCAGCAGCAGCAGCAGCAGTTGTGTCCACCAGTCTCCAAATTTGCCCCACTGAGCCTCTCCACCTGGTTTTCACATCCTGGTGTAGCTTCCTCCGACATTAAATAGGGCTGATCTGTGTAATCGATAAGGTCATACAAAAATGATGCTGTGTGTCTTCCAAAGGTAAGCCAAAGGGAGAGTGCAGCCTCCTATTTTCTCTCTCATGGACTACTCTCATGGGGTAGCAGCTGCCATGGTGTGAGGATGCTCAAGCAGCCCTCTGGAGAATTCCTTCCAGGGAAGAACTGAAGTCTCCTACCAACAACCAGGGCAAACTCTCCAAACGTGTGAGTGAGCCACGTTGGAAGCAGATCTGGTAGCCCTGGTTAAGCTTTCAGATTGCTATAGCCCTGGCGCATAGTTCGTGAACACTCAGAGAGACCCCTACTCGGAATTGTGTAGCTACACCACTCCTATAATCTAGATTCATAAAATTTATATGAGATATAAAATCTTCATCATTATTTTAAGGCATTAAGTTTTAGGGCCATGCATGACACAACAAGAAACAACTAATTTCTTAATTGTTATGGATACATAAGGGAGAGGGTGGATTTGAAGTGTATTTGGAGGCAGACTAGATGAGATGTGAGTAAGGCTTGGATTTGTGGGTGGGGTTTTAGCATGGAAAACACTTCCCAGATTTCTGGCTTGTACAAATTGGAGAGATTGCATTGTATTGTCAGTGACGAAGGCATTAAAAAGGAACACATTTGAGATCAAAAGTCCCATTTTGAAAGTATGTAAAGAAGACTGTAGGGGCCTCCTGTGTATGTAGCTCACCTGGTAAAGAATCTACCTACAATGCAGGTGACCCCAGTTTGATTCCTGGGTCTGGAAGATCTGCTGGAGAAGGGATAGGCTACCCCACTCCAATATTCTTGGGCTTCCCTGGTGGCTCAGCTTGTAAAGAATCCACCTGCAATGTGGGAGACCTGGGTTTGATCCCTGGGTTGGGAAGATCCCCTGAAGGAGGGCGTGGCAACCCACTCCAGTATTCTTGCCTGGAGAATCCCCAAGGACAGAGGTTAGCTACACAGTCCATGGGGCCAGACATGACTGAGTGACTAAGCGCAGCACAGCAAAGATGCCTGTAAAACATCCAAGAGGATAAACAAGCTGAGAGAAAAATCTAGGCCAGAGATATAAGTTTGGGGATTTGGGGCTTCATGCTGGTATTTAGAATCATCAGAGTAGAATTATAGCCACTGGACCAGGATGATGATTCTGCCTCAAGAGCTGAAGTCTAAAGAGCTGTTGAAGACAGAAATCTAGAAGAGGGGGGGACACACATGAATGAGGGGTAAAATGGCCAGTAAAGTTGGAATAAAAGAAGAAAATGGGAGAGCGTGGAGTCAGAGAAACCAAGACAATAGCTTCCCAAGAAGGAGGAAGAAGCTGCTGTCAAAAGTTACTGAGAAGTTCAGTACAGTATTGACTGAAAAGAAACTGGTACAGTCATTATCAACTTTGGCTGCATTTTGGAATTAACTGGAGAAAGTTTTCTAAAACAGGAATTTTTTTTGGTTTTTGAATTTTTTGGTATCCACCCCCAAATGTTTTTTATTTAATTGGGCTTGCATATGGACTGTCTGGATTTTAGAAGTTTTCCAAGGCATTCTTATGTCCAAGATGGAGAACCAGTGATCAGATGGATTTGGTGATATGGCATACTTGTAGATCTTGGCAGAACTGTGGGCTAGAAGCCAAATTTCATAGGCTGAGGAATCAAATCATCTATTACAATTTACATTTTTTGGTTCTTTTTATAGAGCAGTGTTATAGTTTTCCCATGTTTCTAATCTAATCAACTGAACTTTTTGCTAATAACCTTGTCTTTAGTTCAGTTCACCGCAGTTCAGTTGCCCAGTCATGTCTGACTCTTTGTGACCCCATGAATCGCAGCACGCCAGGCCACCCTGTCCATCACCAACTCCTGGAGTTCACTCAAACTCATGTCCACGGAGTCGGTGATGCCATCCAGCCATCTCATCCTCTATCGTCCTCTTCTCCTCCTGCCCCCAATCCTTCCCAGCATCAGAGTCTTTTCCAATGAGTCAACTCTTCTCATGAGGTGGCCAAAGTATTGGAGTTTCAGCTTTAGCATTAGTCCTTCCAATGAACACCTCGAACCTCCTTCAGAATGGACTGGTTGATCTCCTTGCAGTCCAAGCGACTCTCAAGAGTCTTCTCCAACACCACAGTTCAAAAGCATCAATTCTTTGGCACTCAGCTTTCTTCACAGTCCAACTCTCACATCCATACATGACCACTGGAAAAACCATAGCCTTGACTAGACAGACCCTGTCATTTTAACTATTTCCTAGGTCTGTGGTTTTCAACCTGTTATGATGGTTGCTCAGTCATGTCTGACTCTTTACGACCCCATGGACTATAACCCACCAGACTCCTCGGTCCATGGAATTCTCTGAGCAAGAATACTGGAATGGTTAGCCATTCCCTTCTCCAGGGGATCTTCCCAACCCGAGGACTGAACCCAGGTCTCTCGCATTGCAGGCAGACTCCTTACCATTTGAGCCACCAGGGAAGCCTAGGTTCTTGTCCTAGGCTACTATTAGAACCATCTGAGGAGCTTTATAAAATATTCTCAGACTGTCCCTATCCCAGATTAATTAAATCAGATCCTAAGGAGGGAAATGGATAAGCAGACTGTTTGAAAGCACCCCAGAGTAATAATGTACAGCAAGGTGAAGACCATTTCTGAGTGTTGGGTAGAAGCAATGTAAATTTGCTATTCACTTGGTGCTAGAATATATAGGGAAGTAGAGATTCTTCAGTACCCGTGAGCAAGGGCTGTAGACCACAAGATATCAAATGCTAAAAGGGGAATGACAGGAAGAGCTTCCATCGTCTGAACCCTCAAAGTGAAGTGAAGTCACTCAGTCGTGTCCAACTCTTTGCGACCCCATGGACTGTAGCCTACCAGGCTCCTCTGTCCATGGGATTTTCCAGGCAAGAGTACTGGAGTGGATTGCCATTTCCTTCTCCAAGGGATCTTCCCAATCCAGGGATTGAACCCAGGTCTCCCGCATTGTAGACAGATGCTTTACCGTCTGAGCCACCAGGGAAGTCCGAACCCTCAATGGAAGTACACATTTTGTAAATTCCTCAAGGTTTTAATGATAATTTCCCTTCCAAATCCTACTCATAAAAAGTGAAATACTATTGAAGAGAGGAGCTAAAATGGAGGGAAAGTATGATACTCGTCTCCTAGAAGGAAAGATTTTCTTTGGCCGATGCATTTACAGATCGAGGAGGTACCATCACCGTAAGATACTATGTTAGGAGTGCCCCCTGCAGTTATTCATGCATCAGCCATGTCTATAATTCATCTTCATGAAAAATGCATACCATGGAGGCAAGTTGGATTGATAGTACTGCCTCTTCTTGAAGGTTATTTGGCTTCACATTGCTAACATTTTCCAAGTGTTTGAAAGTCACATTTTTTATCTTCAATAAACTATCCCAAGAACTCCAAGGGCTATACCAATTTTATAAGGAACTCAGCTCTGGTACCAAAAAAAGCAATATTTTAAATCTCTGGCTTTTGAGGTAGGCAGCTAGAAATACAGGCAAAGGATTTCAGGTTCACAAAAGTGAAACCAAAGGACATCTACTAATCCCTGTTCATTCTCAAATATTCCTGTGTCTTTCTAGGTGACATAGAATTGACAGACTTAGAATGTGCCATAAACATATTCCTCACTTCATGCTTGATTCTTTAATAATAGCATCTTAGCTCTTTCACTTAGGAGCTATGTGACTTGGCAAGTTGCTTGACTTTCTTCTGCTTCCTTGTGTAAAATAGGGGCACACATGTACTATCGTAGTGACTATTATTATCTTCTTTGTGCTGGTGCTCTGTCCTGTCCTCCTTTGCAGCCTTTTGAACTGCAGAGCGCCTGGCTCCTCTGCCTAGTAGATGTTTTCAGGCAAGAATACTGCAGTGGGTTGCCATTTCCTTCTCCAGGGGATCTTCCCCACCCAGGAACTGGACGGTGTCATCTCCTGTGTCCTGCGCTGCAGGCAGATTCTTCACCACTGAGCCATCAGGGCGGCCCGATTATTGTTATACTATCCACCAAACACTCTGGCTTCCTTCATAGCTCAGTTGATAAAGAATCGGCCTACAATACAACAGACCCCAGTTCAATCCCTGGGTTGGGAAGATCCACTGGAGAAGGTAATGGCTACCCACTCCAGTATTCTGGCCTAGAGAATTTCATGGACTGTATAGTCATGGGGTCACAAAGGGTCGGACATGACTGAGTGACCTTCACTTTCATTTTCAAATACTTCCTATTCCCAGTACTTCTGGATACACCATGGGGTTGAACTCCCTGCCCTGCCCCCTTGTGGTTGGGCGGTGCCAGTTGATTTGTTCTGAGCAATGAGTTGGGAGCAGAAGTGAAATTTGCTGGCTGCAGGTTTGCGACTCTCAAGGCTTCCTCTTTGCTGCTGACTACTCTGTCATCAGCTGATGGAACAGGGCCCACAGCCACTTGTCAGTGGACATGGTGGGTTATAAACAACTGAGATTACAGGCTGCTGACTACCCTGACTAATGGGCTTATTGGTAGGTCTGTGATGAGGACTCAATGGGATAATATATTCAAGCAATTGCTCTACTTACTCTCTGTCAATAGTATGAAGTGCTAAATACATATATATTTGAACTGTGGTGTTGCAGAAGAGTCTTGAGAGTCCCTTGGACTGCAGGGAGATCCAACCAGTCCATCCTAAAGGAAATCAGTCCTGAATATTCATTGGAAGGACTGATGCTGAAGCTGAAACTTTGGCCACCTGATGGGAAGAACTGACTCATTGAAAAGACCTTGATGCTGGGAAAGATTGAAGGCAAGAGGAGAAGGGGACAACAGAAGATGAGATGGTTGGATGGCGTCACCAACTCGATGGACATGAGTTTGAGTAAGCTCCAGGAGTTGGGGATGGACAGGGAGGCCTGACGTGCTGCAGTCCATGGGGTTGCAGAGTCAGACACGACTGAGCGACTGAGCTGAACTGAACTGAACATATATGTTTCCATCTTTCAGGAAGGCATTATTGGACTTTTCTGTCCAAATATTTGCATTTGTGTAGCCTTCAGGATTTAATTTTCAGGCCTGAGATTGAATGATACAATCTACCTTTAGAAGTATCAACTATTGATATTTTACTTAAACATGAAAATTATTAATCAACAAGTTATAAGTCATATTTTCACTTCATGATAACTGATGATATACCAAAACCTCTGAGAACTTAACTCCACTTTGCTCATAAAAGTAAAATAGTAATGGCTAAAAACATGCCTAATCTTTTCAGTAAATAACCACATGTAACTGATTTATTCAGCTCTTACCAAATCAAGTGGAAATCTAAACTGGTTTATACATATTGAATAAGTGTTCAGTTTTGGCACATAATAAATGCAAAGCCTGGATTTAAAGGAGAAAGAAGAAATAATATTCTAAAATAATATCAGTTATTCCTTTCTCTCATTGCCATTTTTTCAAACATTTATGTTCTACCTATAAATATGCAGCTGTATAAATTATGACTAATTCTATTTTTACTGCTTCATGGTAAATATTTTGCTGAATGTGTGGGATTTTAATCTCCGGTGCATTGTATACTAAAAAAGGATAATATATTTGGCAACAGAAATGGATAGTTATATTCCATTAAAAATCACCTCTATAATTCATAACTGGACTTAGGTTCTGTTCCCAAACCAATGATACACTTAACTTCCAAAAAGCCTAAAACAAATTTTCCAGTTAATATTTCCAGAGCCATGTCTTCCTCCATTTTAAAAGACTGAAATATCTGTATTATTTCCCATGGGTTCTCTAAATAATAACTAAATGTCTTGACAATAAGTATGATTTGTTAAATTCAGTGATCTTTCAATAAGAGGTGGTTTGATTATTTGACTACTCAAATTATCAATCATTATGCCACTTATTTAATTATATATTTTTAAATATATTTTTCTTATAAAAGGAATACATAATCATACAGAAAAAAAAACACTACAAATTAAGAGGAAAGGAAAAAGTCATTCATTATTTCAGCCCTAGAGAAAACCAGTTACCCTCTTGAGGACTTTTTATTCCAGTTCTTTTCTTCTACATGTATTTACCATAAAGGTACAATGCAAATATAAAGTAATATATACTGGTTCTTTTTGGTAAACCACAAGGTCCTGCTATACAGCACAGGGAACTATATTCAATATCCCATGATAAACCCTAATGGAAAAGAATATGAAAAAGAAAATATGTATATGTGTGTGTGTATATATATATAAGTGATTCATTATGTTGTACAGCAGAAATTGACACAACAATTTGTCAACTATTCTTCAATAAAAGTAAATAATAATAATAATAATAATATATACTGTTTTTTAGTCTTTGTTCTTGATTATAAATGTAACCTATGGCTCCCTATGGGGCTTTCCAGGTGGCACTAGTGGTAAAGAACCCACCTGTCAATGCAGGAGATTGGGAGACATGGGTTCGATCCTTGGGTTGGAAAGATCCCCTGGAGGAGGGCATGGCAATCCTCTCCAGTATTCTTACCTGGAGAATCCCATGGACAGAAGAGCCTGGTGGGTTTTAGTCCACAGGTTTTCCAAGAGTTGGACACAACTGAAGTGACTTAGCATGCACGCAGACTAGAAAACAATAACAATACAGAGTGATTAACACTAGTGTTTGAGATAAGCTCAGTCTGCAATAGAACTGGTTGAATAGAACACAGACCTCTCCTGATGGGGGAGAAAGAGCCAGGAAAACAAGCTTCCTAGAACCTATGCAGAAGGGCTTCACTCTAATGGAGAGATGAAGCCAAAGACAGGGATGAGGAGGGTCAACAGGGAGCATCCCCCGTCCAGGACCAAAGATAATCCCATGTGGCTGGAAGATGGAAAAATTTAAACAAGAGATGAGGTGGGAGAAGTTGGTACAGGCTTTGCGTTCCATAATGAGGAGTCTGATTTTTATGGAGAAGGTAACAAAGCTATTAAGCAGAAGAGTGACCTGATCAGTGTGCATTTAAGCAGGAGCACCCTGACTGCAGCTGGGAAAGGATGGGAGATATGGCAAGGCTGAGGCTGAGAGCACTATCAGCTCTGGCAGTCATTCAGATTAGATACGGAGAGGACCGTAGTGCAGGCAGCAGTAGTGATCAATGTCAGGGATGTCAAGAGGCTTAGAATATTCCTTACCCCTCCACGTGCCACTTGGGGATTAACCTCAGGTGTTGATCATGTTAGCCTAATTGCTGACAAGACAGTATCTCAAGACTTGCCTCAGTTATCTTCTTTGAAATGAGGTTAAATGAGACAAATACAAATATGTTTTGGATCCTGCTCCAAAGGGATCATTGTATAATACCTGGGTAAGGTTCCGACCCTATAACTGAAGTCAGGTGATAGGGATCTATGCTACATAATTTATGAAGAGTGAATGACTCCAAGACCCTTTTAGAGTCACATAACCGCTGCAGAAGAACTAGAAAAATATTTTGGGCCATGGTGATTTTGGGGAGCTGCAAGTTGAAAGTAGAGTAAGTCTATTCTGAATAAATATTTACTAAATTGTAGTCATTCGTAGTATGTTAATAATCAGTTACCCAAATGCATACTCGTTTACTGGATAAACAAATATTGGACAGGGGATGAGGACTTACAAATTCCAGGGGACACTAAGGTTCAATATCAACAGTCTTCTTTGTCTACTTGGGTTGCTACCGTGGTTTATTTGCACAGCTCTCTTAAGATGACTGATGCTGAAATCCATCCAAATTTTTTAGCAACAGCACTTATTCCTGTGTATAATTTGGCTGTTGAAGACTTATTTTGTCTTTAACAATTAGAACTTTCTGAAACTGATTTGAGTTGCTTTGTGAGAGGATAATGATTTTGCTGTCACTGGACGTATTTTTAAAAGAACGCTGGGGGGAAAAAAAAAAAACACTGGAGGACAAGTTTTAGGCAGGATTCATATACAGATTAAAATATTGGTTTATATCTTTAGAGAGTTATATTCTTCTGTTGTAGATATGGTATGATATCCTTATATATTACTTTTCCTTCCTTACTACTCAGTGTTACTTAAACAAAGTCAACTAAGTTGTCAAAGATTTCAGATACAAGGTCAGATACCTAGAATTCCTCTAACACATATATTTTAAATTTTGCATATGGATGATTAAGTTGGATCTTCCAATGCAACGATTTAAAACCTTAGTTCATTCAGCCTAAATTGAGAGCTAACTCTGTTATCTGACATAAAAACAGACAGTTCACATATAAAGGATTATTGAAAATTGTATCAAATTGCAAATTGAGTATAGGTGTCTACCCCGACTGCAAAGCCTTTGCAATAAAAGAAAGTTGATGAAAATAATGTATCGTAGTACAGAAAAATACAAGAATGTCCATCAGAGGAACAAAAATTGTGAAAAAAAAATCTCTGGAAGATAGAATACAATTGTTGCCCACCAGGGTTCTTGGTCTCCTTAATCAATAGAAATTGATCAGAGGCTAGACAAGAAATTCAGGCAAGACTTTATTGGGGCCCCTGCTGCAGCGGTCCAGAGGAGAACAGATTACCTTGCTTGCTTACTCCCCAAAGGGTGGAGCGGTATTTCCTTACAGGGAGCAAGGGTAGGAATGTGTCTAGGGGTTGGTTAGGAGGGGTGGCTTAGGTGGTTTGCCAATCGCTGTGGTGGTGTTGAGTGCAGGGGGTATGTGCAGTACCCTGCCTTTGCTCCCAACACCCTGCTTGTGCTCACAGATCTCCAGAAGAGGCAGTTGGTCTTTTTGTATCTTATTGTCCATAATTTGCCCCAACTGCACTAGCTGCAGTTATTTTTATTCCCTTGTATTTTATTTGTATTCTGTTGCTTGAGGAGGTGTATATCCTCCTCCAGGTACAAGCTCTGCAACCCAGGGACCCAGTCCAGGTCCCAGCCTGTCCTCTAATGAAGTGCAAAGAAGGTGACAACTCCAAATACACATGGGAGACAATGATTCTTTCAAAAGTCAGAAATATTGGAGACACCCAAAAAAGATGATGCCATTGATGGGAGAAATATGATGGAAGGGAATGTTGCCATTGTATGATGACAAATGATGCTATTTCCATTGATAAGCTTTCAAGAAATCCTTAAGAAGGGAGGTCTGAAATGGTTTTATATTCTTTTAAAGTCTTTTGACTTCTCTCTAGCACTACCTTGGAGAAGGCAATGGCAACCCACCCCAGTACTCTTGCCTGGAAAATCCCATGGACGGAGGAGCCTGGTAGGCTGCAGTCCATGAGGTCGTGAAGAGTCAGACATGACTGAGCGACTTCACTTTCACTTTTCGCTTTCACACATTGTAAAAGGAAATGGCAACCCACTGCAGTGTTCTTGCCTGGAGAATCCCAGGGATGGCGGAGCCTGGTGGGCTGCCGTCTATGGGGTCGCACAGAGTTGGACACGACTGAAATGACTTATCAGCAGCTAGCACTACCTACTGCATGTACTCAAGATGAAGCCCCATGTCCCTTGGGAGTGTAATACGTTGGAAAGAAAATTTTCACAGTGACTCTACAACAAGAAAAAAAATCACAAACTCCTTTAAGTCATTCTCTACATCACAAATTATTTACAGAACATTGATATCCTAACTCAAACTGGAAGACTAGGGTCCAAGAGATATGGAATTATCTGTCAGCTGAGAGGCAGGACAAAGTGGGAAAGTTTGTAACTCAAAAAATTTGAGAAATCCAGTTCCAGATATTTGAATTGTCATCCTCATCATCTTTAAAGGGGACTCAAGCTTTTTGTGTCTCCAGAGACATGTCTTCTTTCCTAAGGAACTGGAGTAGAAAAAATCTAGGATGGAAGATGGGAACTCTCAAAGCAGCAGCCAGTGAAAATGGGGTTAAGACACTTTTCCCCAGTCAAGAGATTTTATCGCTTTGAAGTGAAGTGAAGTCGCTCAGTCATGTCCGACTCTTTGTGACCCCATGGACTGTAGCCTACCAGGCTCCTCTGTCCATGGGATTTTCCAGGCAATAGTACTAGAGTGGATTGCCGTTTCCTTCTCCAGGGGATCTTCCCAACCCAGGGATCGAATCCAGGTCTCCCGCATTGTAGACAGACGCTTTACCATCTAAGCCACCAGGGAAGTCCCTTATCACAAGTCCAAAGAATCACTGATATCTTGCTGCCTCTGTACCTGGGCAATGTAGATCTTATTTATCAGCCTACTGAACTGTTCCTTTTTCAAAAGCATAGATAGCATCCAAAAACTTTATTGTAATCCACACAGTCAAAGGTTTTGGCATAGTCAATAAAGCAGAAATAGATATTTTTCTGGAACTCTCTTACTTTTTGGTGATCCAGCGGATGTGGGCAATTTGATCTCTGGTTCCTCCGCCTTTTCTAAAGCCAGTTTGAACATCTGGAAGTTCACGGTTCACGTATTGCTGAAGCCTGGCTTGGAGAATTTTGAGCATTACTTTATCAGTGTGTAAGATGAGTGCAATTGTGTGGTAGTTTGAGCATTCTTTGGCATTGCTTTTCTTTGGGATTGGAATGAAAACTGACCTTTGCCAGTCCTGTGGCCACTGCTGAGTTTTCCAAATTTGCTGGCATATTGAGTGCAGCACTTTCACTGCATCATCTTTCAGAATGTGAAATAGCTCAACTGGAATTCCATCACCTCCACTACCTTTGTTCGTAATGATGCTTCCTAAGGCCCACTTGACTTCAGATTCCAGGATGTCTAACTCTAGGTGAATGATCACACCATTGTGATTATCTGGGTCATGAAGATCTTTTCTGTACAGTCTTCTGTGTATTCTTGCCACCTCTTCTTAATATCTTCTGCTTCTGTTAAGTCCATACCATTTCTGTCCTTTATTGAGCCCATCTTTGCATGAAATGTTCCCTTGATACCTCTAATTTTCTTGAAGAGATCTCTAGTCTTTCCCATTCTATTGTTTCCCTCTATTTCTTTGCATTGATTGCTGAGGATGGCTCTCTTATCTCTCCTTGCTTTTCTTTGGAATTCTGCATTCAAATGGTTATATCTTTCCTTTTCTCTTTTGCTTTTCACTGCCCTTCTTTTCAGTTATTTGTAAGTCCTCCTCAGACAGCCATTTTGCTTTTTTTGCATTTGTTTTTCTGGGGGACGGTCTTGATCCTTGTCTCCTGTACCATGTCACGAACCTCAGTCCATAGTTCATCAGGCACTCTGTCTATCAGATGTAGTCCCTTAAATCTATTTCTCACTTCCACTGTATAATCATAAGGGATTTAATTTAGGTCATACCTGAATGGTCTAGTAGTTTTCCCCACCTTCTTCAATTTCAGTCTGAATTTGGCAACAAGTTCATGATCTAAGCCACAGTCAGCTCCTGGTCTTGTTTTTGCTGACTGTATAGAGCTTCTCCATCTTTGGCTGCAAAGAATATAATCAATCTGATTTCGGTGTTGACCTTCTGGTGATATCCGTGTGTAGAGTCCTCTCTTATGTTGCTGCAAGAGGTTGTTTGCTATGACCAGTGCATTCTCTTGCAGAAATCTATCAGCCTTTTCCCTGCTTCATTCTGTACTCCAAGGCCAAATTTGCCTGTTTCTCCAGCCGTTTCTTGGCTTCCTACATTTGCATTCCAGTCCCCTATAATGAAAAGGACATCTTTTGGGGGTGTTAGTACTAGAAGGTCTTGTAGGTCTTCATAGAACCATTCAACTTCAGCTTCTTCAGCGTTACTGGTTGGGGCATAGACTTGGATTACTGTGATATTGAATGGTTCGTCTTCGAAATGAACAGAGATCATTCTGTCATTTTTGAGATTGCATCCAAGTACTGCATTTTGGACTCTTTTGTTGATTATGATGGCTACTCCATTTCTTCTAAGGGATTCCTACCCACAGTAGTAGATAAAATGGTCATCTGAGTTAAATTCACCATTCCAGTCCATCTTAGTTTGCTGATTCCTAGAATGCCGACTTTCACTCTTGCCATCTCCTGTTTGACCATTTCCAATTTGCCTTGATTCATGGACCTAACATTCCTATGTATGTAATGTAATATTGCTCTTTACAGCGTTGGACCTTGCTTCTATCACCAGTCCCAACCACAACTGGGTGTTGTTTTGCTTTGGCTCCATCCCTTCATTCTTTCTGGAGTTATTTCTCCACTGATCTCCAGTAGCATATTGCGCACCTACCAACCTGAGGAGTTCATCTTTCAGTCCCCTATCTTTTTGCCTGTTCATAATGTTCATAGGGTTCTCAAGGCAAGAATATTGAAGTGGTTTGCCATTCCCTTCTTCAGTGGACCACATTTTGTCAGAACTCTCCAACATGACCCATCCGTCTTGGGTGGCCCTAAATGGCATGGCTCATAGTTTCATTGAGTTAGACAAGGCTGTGGTCTATGTGATCAGTTTGATTAGTTTTCTCCAGTGGACCACATTCCGCCAGACCTCTCCAGTGTGACCTGGCCATCTTGGGTGGCCCCACATGGCATGGCTTAGTTTCACTGAGTCCATGTGATCAGATTGGCTAGTTGTCTGTGACTGTGGTTTCAGTCTGTCTGCCCTCTGATGTCCTCTCTCAGTGACTACCATCTTACTTGGGTTTCTCTTACCTTGGTTATATGGTATCTCTCCATGGCTGCTCCAGCAAAGCACAGCTGCCACTCCTTATCTTGGATATGGGGTAGCTCCTCTCGGCTGTCACCCCTGACCTTGGCTCCTTCACTGTCACAGCCACCATGACATGTTTCCATTATGGCTTGCAACTGTAATTTTCTTTTATTTTATGTCTGACTATTGACTGTGCAAACTGATAAACATCTTTCACTATTGTGATTATGTAATTTTACTAATTTAATAACCATTGTATCATGATTGGTCAACAGAAAAATAATAGAACTCTTTATCACCAAAACTATCATTTACTGGAAAAATCTGCAATCACTTTTTAAAATCCCAATGCTTATCAGAATTATCTTGAGATTTTTTTTTTTTTTGAAAAATACAAATGCCCAGGTATTGCTTTTTTTTCTCCAGAGTTCCAGATATGTTTCTAAGGAGCAGTCATGTGTAAAAACAACTGGACTATGTGTTGATCTTTTACTTTTATTGTTTGTTTCACTTTTTCTATTTCACATTCAGTGCTCCCATTTCATGTAGTTTATTTTTTTCAACTACTCTATCTCTTCCTTTTTTCTTTGATGTTCTTTCTCAAGTCTTTATCAAGCACAGTAGAAACTTTTGTATACCTACATCGCTTCAGTCGTGTCTGACTCTCTGCAACCCCGTGGACTGCAGCCTACCATGCTCCTCCATCCCTGGGGTTTTCCAGGCAAGAGTACTGGAGTGGGTTGCCATTGCCTTCTCCTATATAAATAATATGTATAATATATATTTTAGAAAACATATGAATTTTTTCCTAACCGAAAAATTCATGACATTTTGATTCCACTTGTTTGACTTAGTACAAACAGAACGCTAGATCTCTAATTTTAAAAAATAGATACACAACAAGCACCAATGGTTTACTGTATAGTACAGGGAACCATAGTCAATTCTTACAATAACCTATAATGGAAAATAAGTTCAAAAATAATATACATGTATATGTATAACTGAATCATCTTGCTGTGTACCTGAAATATTGTAAGGCAACTACACTTCAATAAAATATATTTTAAGAGAAATAATAAAACTCTTAAAAAATAATTAACTAAAAATATAGAATGTATGAATACCAAATTTTAGTAACAGTGAATTCCTCACATACTCATGTCCTAGTATGTAGTGTGTGTACTAGTATGTAACGCTAGTTGTATATGTACAATATCAAATGATATCATATGGTACAAGCTCTGTGTTTTTTCAGTTTGGTCCTTTAAGACTCATGGAAGCCTTTTGGATACTGCTCTGCACTTTCACAATCCCTGCACTAGAGATCATGGGGGGAAATGGCCTATTATTGCAAGCAAATGCCCACTGCTTTCTTGGTGCCCTGGCCAGGGGGTGGAACATACTTTGAATTGCTAGTCCTTGAAAGAGCAAATATACCTTCAGGAGAAAAAAAAAGAACACACAACAGTCTCACCAACATTCAGTTTAATATTTACTCTTCTCTTTCTTGGGTCAAGGCTGTGGAATATAAACTGAGTTCCTGCCAGGTTCTTACCACTTCCAACAGTCATTTTTCAGAAAGTTCTGTTTTGGGGGAAGAAATTTTAAGAAGTAGTTCCTGGGAGGAAATCAGCCATGTTTATGTTGTTGAGTGATTCTACTACGGTTGAGGGGGGAACTGCACTGCCTGTAGATGTTAAATCATTCACTCTTTGGAGAGAACTTCATTTGGGTGCATATTTTCTTATTCTCCACCAGCAGCAGCTATTTTTCCAGCTGCCTATATGTGTTTGTGGGTTTCCCTGGTGATTCAGATGGTAACGAATCTGCCTGTAATGTAGAAGACCTGGGTTCAGTCCCTGGGCTGGGAAGATCCCCTGGAGAAGGGAAAGGCTACCCACTCCAGTATTCTGGCCTGGAGAATTGCATGGACGGAGGAGACTGGCAAGCTACAGTCCATGGGGTCATGGAGAGTAAACACGACTGAGCAACTAACACACACACATACTCCATATGTGTTTGCAAGTTTTTCTCCCCCATCTAGACTGTTAATAAGTGGAGACTGAGGACCACGCTTTATCTATGGCCCCCTGCCCAGAAAAGCACAGGTCAGTAAGGCAAGAGAGGAAGTCCCGCCCCCTTGCCAAGCGGGACTTCCACTGCAGCATCCCCACGGGGCAGAATTCACCACCACTGGTTTGGCTTTCATCTCTTCCTGAACAGGTTTCCCCCATTCCTTGAGGGTCTCCCAGAAGCTCTTCCTAAATAAAGCATTTAAGCATGATTCTCATCTCAAGGCTTTCTTCTGGGGATCTTCAAATGACTATAACCCAGAGGGCTGAGAATCAGAGCCCTCAGTTCAGTTCAGTTCAGTTCAGTTCAGTCGCTCAGTTGTGTCTGACTCTTTGCGACCCCATGAATCACAGCACACCAGGCCTCCCTGTCCATCACCAACTCCCAGAGTTCACTCAGATTCATGTCCATCGAGTCAGTGATGCCATCCAGCCATCTCATCCTCTGTCGTCCCCTTTTCCTCCTGCCCTCAATCCCTCCCAGCATCAGAGTTTTTTCCAGTGAGTCAACTCTTCGCATGAGGTGGCCAAAGTACTGGAGTTTCAGCTTTAGCATCATTCCCTCCAAAGAAATCCCAGGGCTGATCTCCTTCAGAATGGACTGGTTGGATCTCCTTGCAGTCCAAGGGACTCTCAAGAGTCTTCTTCAACACCACAATTCAAAAGCATCAATTCTTCGGCGCTCTGCCTTCTTCACAGTCCAACTCTCACATCCATACATGACCACAGGAAAAACCATAGCCTTGACTACACGGACCTTAGTCGGCAAAGTAATGTCTCTGCTTTTGAATATGCTATTTAGGTTGGTCATAACTTTTCTTCCAAGGAGTAAGCTTCTTCTAATTTCATGGCTGCAGTCACCATCTGCAGTGATTTTGGAGCCCCCCAAAATAAGTCTGACACTGTTTCCACTGTTTCCCCATCTATTTCCCAAGAAGTGATGGGACTGGATGCTATGATCTTCGTTTTCTGAATGTTGAGCTTTAAGCCAACTTTTCAGTCTCCTCTTTCACTTTCATCAAGAGGCTTTTTAGCTCCTCTTCACTTTCTGCCATAAGGGTGGTGTCATCTGCATATCTGAGGTTATTGATATTTCTCCCAGCAATCTTGACTCCAGCTTGTATTTCTTCCAGTCCACCATTTCTCATGATGTACTCTACATATAAGTTAAATAAGCAAGGTGACAATATACAGCCTTGACGTATTCCTTTTCCTATTTGGAACCAGTCTGTTGGTCCATGTCCAGTTCTAACTGTTGCTTCCTGACCTGCATACAGATTTCTCAAGAGGCAGGTCAGGTGGTCTGGTATTCCCATCTCTCTCAGAATTTTCCATAGTTTATTGTGATCCACACAGTCAAAGGCTTTGGCATACTCAATAAAGCAGAAATAGATGTTTTTCTGGAACTCTCTTGCTTTTTCCATGATCCAGTGGATATTGGCAATTTGATCTCTGGTTCCTCTGCCTTTTCTAAAACCAGCTTGAACATCAGGAAGTTGAACATATTGAACATATTCTATCAGCTCCTTCATGGGATTGTTCACCACGTGACAATTTGCTAAGCTAACTTTGCCTCCACGCTGTCTGTCTCATTGGTCCTCAGATAATACAGGCTTTGGCTTTGTTTCTACAAATGTTATTCTTCCTTTATTTTCTACCTTCTCCATGAAACCTTTCGCAAGAATTCCAATCCTCCCCTAGTACCAATACACCATTGCATTTTGTCCATTTGCCTGTGTTGCATGGCAGAATAATAAGGTCATCCTCCCTACTTAGTAAGTCCCTCAGATCAGAGGGACGTCATGCTTCTTACTTCCGCTGATTTCCCTACAGCACTTGGCATCATTCTGAACGCACAGCCAGCAAAACATAGCTGCTCCTGCTTCACATACCAATTTAAGTACCTAAGCTTTTCTATAGCACTTAATTCAGTGCCTTCCTCATGGCTGGAACAAAAAGCCTTTGCATTACCTCCCCTCGAGGTGGAGTTGTCTCTACTTCCAACTGCCAGTGTCTGCGTCTCTCCTCAGAGGTCTTCCAAACAGCAGGTCATTCTTCCAAACAGCAGAAAGCAACCCTGGCCTCAGGCACAGTAGATTGGACAATCTGAGTATTTAACCGCTGAAAACCCTCAACCAATCATGCTTAGAGGTAGGTGGATATATAATCCAGCTCCCACTCCCTCTATAAGTCAACACTGAGCTGTCTACAGTAGCTCCCAGAGTTCCCCGCTGGGCTTGAGCTCTGATCGTCCATGATGGTAACTTACTCCCTAAGGTTGCTTGCCCTTTCTGTGTCACCTCCACACCTCCCTACTAGTGTTACCTGGGACTGCTTCCCACATAAACGACTCACACTTGAATTATCTCAGGGCCTGATACAAGAGATGGGATCTGAACTAAGATGACATTCAATAAGTACCCGTGGAATTAACAAAAAGGAGATTTCACTTCCCCGTCACAGGCGAGAGGCCAGGTGAGGGTGTTATGCCCAAGTCGCGAAAGCTCCCAATGACCACCAGGGAGCCGATATCTGATGCAAAAGCAAAAGAGTCTTTATTACCAAGCTCGAGCTGGGGCCTCCACCATTGTTGACACAGCGGCTATAGGGAGGAGCTCCGGGTTTGGGATTACATTGCTTATATAGGGAGTGTTCATGAAAAAAAAAAGAATTTCTAGGTAGGGGGACGTCTGATTGGGCACTTTCTTTCGAAGAGTTGTGTGTTGGTTTTTGATTGGTCCCTATTACCTAGGTAGACCACACGTTCCTGAACGTTAAGTCAGGAGATTCTGGTCTGGGGTCCGATTGGCTCATGGGTGGTGGGGTGAGGTCAGGGGATTTCCAAAGGCTTTTTTCCCGGAACCTTACAAAATGGAGTTTTTCTGTTAACAAAATGGAGTAGCTTAGATTCTTCAAGGGGCAAGATGGGATTTCTCAAGCCTGGAAGGATAGAACTTTCAAATTCCAAGTGCACTTCAAAACTGGAAATTACAAAAAGAACAGGCTCCCTGGGAATCAGTTTAAAGCAGCAGTCCCCAACCTTTTTGGCACCAGGGACCAGTTTTTTTGGAAGACAGTTTTTCCATGGACAAGCCTGGGGTGGTAGTTACGGGATGACTCAAGTGTATTACCTTTATCTTTTCTTTATTTCTATGATTATTACATCAACTCCACCTCAGATCATTAGGCATTAGATCCTGGAGGTTGGGACCCTTAATTTAAAACAAACAGCACTGCATCACTGAGGGCAGCTGTGAAATTCAAACTATGCAGCTAGGTCTAGAGGAGGCAAGTGCTGTGATAATGTACAGCAGGAAGACAACACAGCTGCTTACAATTTACTGGCCCAACTTGGGTTGGGCAATGCATATCTTGGCAGACCAGAAGCCAGACCCCTAGTTTTCTTGGTTTCCACTAATATATGACAGAGGAATCTAGGAAAAATAATAACTACTCAGACTTTTTGCTAACCTTGATGAGCTACATTTGACTTGAGCTATAAAATCAGAAAAAATGTCCCCTTTCTTGCATCTTAAGGTTTGCAACAATTTCTACCTGTTAAAATAGCTTACCAGAAATGAAGCAGACAAAAGCCACATAAAAGCTTCAAGGATGATGGGGAAAAGCAGTTAACCCAGATCAGCTAGAAGGGCAGCTTGAATATTTCTGATGGCTGATTGCATAACCATCAAGTACTTGAATGTTTAATGGATTAGTCCTTTGTTTGCTGGAAGAATGCAATTGCTCAATGAAATGTGAAAAGACAAGGACCATTTTCATGATTACCAAGGCTGAGCGCTGAAGAATTGATGCTTTTGAACTGTGGTGTTGGAGAAGACTCTTGAGAGTCCCTTGGACTGCAAGGAGATCCAACCAGTCCATTCTGAAGGAGATCAGCCCTGGGATTTCTTTGGAAGGAATGATGCTAAAGCTGAAGCTCCAGTACTTTGGCCACCTCATGCGAAGAGTTGACTCATTGGAAAAGACTCTGATGCTGGGAGGGATTGGGGGCAGGAGGAAAAGGGGACGACAGAGGATGAGATGGCTGGATGGCATCACTGACTTGATGGACGTGAGTCTGAGTGAACTCCGGGAGTTGGCGATGGACAGGGAGGCCTGGTGTGCTGTGATTCATGGGGTCGCAAAGAGTCAGACACGACTAAGCGACTGAACTGAACTGAACCAAGTCCTTGCTCGGTTTGCTTAATCAAATGTCTACTTATGATCTCTTTGGGAGGTTCTGAATTTCATTAGCTCTTTCCTTAAAGTTAATCTACTCGGGAAGCAAGGATTATTCATCATAGATCAGTGCACATTAGCACTTTCTAATAATTAGTTGCAAGCCCCAGTTTCTAGACAACTAACAAGTCCCTATATCATTCCTTGATGCATTCTACCTGTTAGGACCAAACTGGAGCCAGGACAGGCTCTAAGGGGCAGGCTAGGCCTGAGGTTTAGTCTCTAGGAAAGCTGAGGCACTGGGAACTCCTGCAGGCAGTGTAGCTAGACCAATCAGAAAAATCCCCGTAGCCCCCCGCCCGCGCCAGACCCGAGCCAGTCCAGATAGGGATGCGAGGTTTAAAAGTCCCGCGTGTGCGTATGATTTAACCAATCAGCTATCCTGTTACAGAAACAAAGAACCGTCTGTATAAAAGTATATGTGATTCAGAGCTCGGGGCTCTTGTCGGATTCCACTGTGCTGGATGAAACCTGGGCCCTAACTCGAGCTAGCAATAAACCCCTTTATGCTTTTGCATTGCTGTGGACATCTTATTCTCTCAGTTTTGGGGACTCAGACTCCGGGCATAACATTTGGGGGCTTGTCTGGGATCCCTTTAACTGGGAAGAATAACACTCTCCCGGCAGAAGGGGTGTCCTCACTAGGAGGAGAGATCTCTGAACACTGGTGTTAATTCTGGTTAAGTCCAGCGTATGGCCGAGGCGCAGCATTGTGCTGGGGAGGTGGCTGGCTCTGTGGACGTCCTGCCAGGTGCAAAATCTATCATTATTGGTGAAAAAGCTGAGACTGACATCCTGACCACTCGGGGTACTCAGGGGCCAGCTTGCCTGCCAATGGACCAGACCCAGCAGCCGCAACTGGGACCCTTTTGTCCCTGGTCTCCTCCTGACGTGGACAACTGGCCAGAGTGCCCCAACCGGTAAGAAACAAGAGACTTTATTGATCTCTCTTCCCTTCCCTCTCTGTCTCCTCTCCTTAACCCTTCCTATCCTTCCCTGTTTTTCTAGTCCCCTGGTCCTGGATGCAGAAATCTGGTTGAAGGGCCCTCAGCCTGAGCTGAGGATTGGAGACTGATCACCTCCTCTTGGCAGAGAACTCAAATTCTGGTTCTGATTTCTGGTAGGGCCAAGTTCCAGTCCTCCCTTCTCTGGAAGCCCAGGGAAAAGACCTGTAACGCCTGGGTATCTGTGGCAGGAGACGTCTGTGGAGACATCTGTAAGGCCACCCCTTTTGCCCCGCTCCCGCCTCCTCCCCCTTCTTCTTTCAACCTGGCTTCCTTTTCTCCCTTAAAATCTTTGATGTTACGGAAAGGCTTGGTGGGCTACAGTCCACAGGTCACAAACAGTCTGATACGACTGAGCAACTTCACTTTCACTTTGATGAGGACTGCCGGGTTTATATGTGTGTGTTTTAACTCTGTGATCTGTGCAGTGATTTTTGATGGCCATTTTGCTTTGTCTGGCCACCATGTGGTTTAGACCTGCCGCCATTTGTTAGAACTTGATTTTCTTTCCCTGTGCCTTGAGACCAGGGCTCTTAAAAACACTTATCTAGACTCTCTAACTCCTGACACTGAGAAAAAAAAAAAAAGACTTGAAGCTAGATCTTGCACTGCGTCTGTCTAAATATGTCTTGGTATGTCTCTGTCTCTGGGTAATATTTTTGAGGTAAATTTGTATATGAGATCTATTTATTTGGCTTAAAAAAGGTAAGCACTTATAAATCAAGTAATTCTAAATTAAACAATAAATTCCAGGTTTATGTGAACTGGGAAATATTCAGTGTTAAATACCTGATATTAATGTTTGTTTGTTGACCTATTTAATATAGACATGTCTTAGAGTACTTAATGTTAAAAAAAATATTTTCATTGTACCTAGGTTTAATATGTTAAATATTATATCTGTTACAAGTTTGTCAACAAGAAAATTACCTCAAGTAAAAAAAAACTTCAAAAAAATGTAAATGAGATATGAGCTTTTAGATAAACTCTATTAAGAATAATTATGCTTTAGGAATGTCAGTCTGAAATAGTCTGTCCAAATTGGGGTAACTTGAATTGGGTTGTGCTAAACTAAGTGATGGAAGTTCACTGACTAGCTAGCTCATTTCCAAATAGAGTAAAATTTTGAAACATTTATTACTGAACATTAGTTTCCTCTTACAAAGAAGCTAAAGAAATTTGGGACTGTTAATGACTAAAAATAAGTTGGTGCAAAAACTTAAATTTGGCTTTTCTCTCTGTTAAAAGGACACATTTTCTTCAGATGTTGAACTGCATTTGACAATAGATTTAAGTTCATTTGCCTCTTAAATGGTCTGTTCTGTATTTGCCTCTGAAATCCCATATTGTTACTTTGGCTGAGTGAATAGCTATTTTTTTCACAGTGACCTATAGTCCCATCTGACAGAGTGCTCGAAACCTTTCTGATATTTGTTGACAAAACTTCCTAAATCATTCTATGATGCACTTTTGGTTTCTAGCTAACTTTGGGGTGCTTCAGAGGGCCCCTGAAGCATCCCAAAGAGAGATATTAAACTGTGTTTATTTGGTTGGTTAAATTACATAAAAAAGATTATCAAATGAGTAATACATCTGCTCATATTATAATGTAGGGTAAAATTACTAATACAGATATCCTAAAAATTATATGGAGTTTTTAACATTCTGATATATCCTGGTATTTTAATGAAAAACGTGATGACTTCACAAAAGTTAGCAAAAGGACTGAATGAACCAGTGAATATGCTTATAACTTTTATGGTTTCTATCTGAAAAATTATGGGGTTGAATCTTATGTTTTCAGGGAGTAGGGGAAATCGTCCTCTCAAACTAATTATGACAATACTTTGGTAAAATTAAACATTATAAACAAAACAATTATATTTTCTATCTGGCTCCTCCAAAAATTGGAAGTTCTTAGGTTTCCAGTAAGTTTATCAAATGAGTTAGGAAGGTTATCTCAAGGATACAAAAATCTCAAGAAATTTTTGAGACCTTAAAAAGGGAAGAATTCACCTAGATTTGTTAGGCAAAATCTGTGATAAGCCTTTGGTGTGAGATTCCCAGCCCTGTTCTATTTTAAAAGTTCAGTCTGAGACTCTATAAATATAGTTTCAGCCAAATAAAAAGCCTATAATCAATTATGGTTATAAAAATCATCAGACCAAAATCAGTGAGAACAGACCTATTTTGCAAACAAACTAGCCTTAATTTGGTTATATTTAATAAAAATAGGGTAACCTTAAGGAGAAAACGATATTTCAAAATGCTAAATACCAGTTTGTTAATGGAGGTCTGCATCTAGTAAGACTCATATCTTAGATAGTTCTTTGATGTTATGTGATGTTAATGTAAAATTTAATTGAATTCTTGAAGAACACCCTAAGTTTGTTTCTGAAGCTTATCTCAATAATCTAGCTTTGGATGAAGATCAGATGCCTCATGACCTGCAACCAGGACTGGAAAAAGACATAATTTAAGGGACTGTCTCCAATATGAATGGAAGGACTTTTTTTATCAGGAGAAACTACAGTACACCAGGATGAAAAGACGACGACATCAGAGGGAGACAGCTTCCCCAAGATGCTGGACCTGAATCGTATGATCATTTATGTTTTCTTGACTTCTTAGACCTTTGCACATAAGTCAAATGCTTTTCTATCATAGGCCTGATCCTATGCTAGTTTTAAAAATCAATCCAATTGTTGGGTTTGTGGCCAATTACCTGTGTCTAGTTCTGGGTTACCTTGGTAAATTTCTCTACTACCAGACTCTAACTGGTTGGCCCTGAGAAAATTTACTTAAAAATTATAGTCATATTCAGGTCACTATGGTATTACTAGATAAGATCCCCTCACCTGGCCAATTAATAATGCCTGCTCTGACTCTGGCTATAAATTTGAGCTTTTTTCTACTACCCAAGCTCAATCAGAACAAGAAAAGTTCCCACAAAGAAGAGAAAAATCTCCCACAATTATGGGATGGATTTATATGGATAATACCAGGCTACAATAATTTAGATTTAAAGTTTCCTCTGTTGGAAAAAATACATAAATAAGTAAATCATACTAAAGATAATCAGTCTAGTAACACTAAAAAAACTGGGCTCTGTGCCTTGTAGATGGTGCCAGTATATAATTTCCCTAAAAGATAAAGATTCTACAGGACAGACTAAGTCAGATGACCTGAAGATATACTGGGCTACATCTAATGAAAGTTCTTAACATAAGTCTTACTTGTGACTTTACTAATACTGCTGGCTATGTTATTTGTATTTTCCCTGTCTTACAAAATTGCTGTTTCTTACACTGTATGTGTGTGAGGCCTCTAATAAAACAATATAGTCCCATATGAGATCGATGATGATAACAGTGTAACTTTAGATATGGCAAGAAGCAGCAAGAGGGAATATTTTCCTGGACCAAAAAGCTAGTAAGACAGGTGGTCCAGAGAATTTTAGATACTGTTTTATGGCCTAGTCCAGTAACAGCACATTGAGTGGTCTATTTACCTGAGAATGGACACTCTCAGCACCATGGGATAAAATAGTCATAAAGTGCCCCGCTCATAATCATGGTCAAGTTTATGAGCAAAAAGGGGCTCTGCCAACTGAAGACTGACACTTGCCATTTACATCTACAAAGATTAAATCATGGCTGCTGCAACTGCCGACTATCAACGCCCCTGAAAGGAGTTCAGGGTGAAAATCAGGAATGAGGCATTCTGTGCTCTGGGGAAAAAAAAAAACAAAAACTGGCAGAACATGCCTTCAGATAGTTAGATCTTTTCAGGAAAAGATTTTATGAGTCCCAATTCTTGCATCTTCTCATACCTAGAGAAACACAGATGTCATTAACGGTAAAATCTGCTTTGGCTATTAAGGAAAAGTTTATAATTAAAAGTCAAAATAGAGTAGCTATGGTTCAGATATCCTGGGAAATAACTAGGTGATGCTATGGGTGTACTTTCAGATTAGACCTTGTATTGCTAAACACTTGAGTTTTCTGAGTCGTGCCAGGATTGGATGCCACCATTTTCAAAACAATGCCTGCTGGAAGCTACTAACCTTACTTTTTATAAAACTAGGCAACTGGCTACATGGCTACAAGTCTCCCTGAAGTGCCAGGTCCAGACTGGGTTTCAGACCTATTCTTCTAAAAAGAAATGAGATTAGGATTTTAATCATACAAGACTCAGATCTAAAACTTGGAACTCAGAAATACTTCCGATTCAGTGCCTATACTCCAAGCTGGGGCAGTCCTATGCCCCATTTTGAAGGAAGTTATCACAGTCATAGTTGCCTAGTTCCCTAAAATTAAACCTGAGCGGGACTCTGTGGGGCTCTGGAGTGCAGATCTGTTCTGTGTTCTCCATTTCTTATCTGTAGGATATAGACTTTGTTCAGCCTCCTTGGCCTTCCCTGAATTCCAAAGCATGGATTCAAACAATTGCTAATCAGGGAAGGGAGGGGATACAAAAACAGAAACAATCAAAGGTTGGTACAGCCTCCAGACAGAGTCCTGGTTCCTACTCAAAAAAAATATATGCATAACAATGTCTTTGAGCCCCCACCCAGGTGGAAGATGGTAACTTCAGACTGAACACAAGATTCCCGGAGCACAGCTCTGTTGCCTCACCACCAACCCATCAGAAGGGGTCACAAAGCCTGCAACCCTCACCCCAAATGTTGCCTTCTGTTTCCGGGGACCAGAGATGACCATCCTGTTAAGTCTCCTGTTTGGCCCTTGTCTATTTCATCTCTGAGAGGGGCCAACTAAATTGCTGTTACTACAAGAGTAGAAGCTGGTTTCAGATGTGGAAAACCCCAACTTAGATCAGGTAGAGAGAGACTTCTGCTCTATTAGGCAGGCCTACACCCATGCACAGCAGGAAGAAGTTACAGAAGAAAGAGACCTCTGCCCCAATTCCCAAAAAGTATCTTGAGTATGAAGTCTCTTAGAGGGCCTATGTGCTGCGTTAGGGGAAGAACACTGTTTTTATGTAAATCACTCAGGGGTAGTAAAAAATCTATGGCCAAAGTAAGGAAAGGGCTAGCCCAATGGAAAAGAGAGCGAGAGGCCCAGCAGGGATGGTTTGAGTCCTGGTTCCGACAGTCCCCATGGTTAGCAACGCTGATTTCCACCCTGGCGGGCCCTCTCATGGTGCTACTACTGATTCTCACTCCTGGCCCCTGCATCCTAAATAGACTTATCACATTTGTTAAGGAGCACATCAATACAGCCCAGGTACCAGTACTGAGGCAACAGTATCGGGCCCTGCCCCAAAATAAAGAGGAAGATTCCTCTATGTAGCTGAAGACAGGGGGGAATGTTAGGACCAAACTGGAGCCAGGACAGGCTCTAAGGGGCAGGCTAGGCCTGAGGTTTAGTCTCTAGGAAAGCTGAGGCACTGGGAACTCCTGCAGGCAGTGTAGCTAGACCAATCAGAAATCCCCGTAGCCCCCCGCCCGCGCCAGACCCGAGCCAGTCCAGATAGGGATGCGAGGTTTAAAAGTCCCATGTGCGCGTATGGTTTAACCAATCAGCTATGCTGTTACAGAAACAAAGAACCGTCTGTATAAAAGTATATGTGATTCAGGGCTCGGGGCTCTTGTCGGATTCCACTGTGCTGGATGAAACCTGGGCCCTAACTCGAGCTAGCAATAAACCCCTTTATGCTTTTGCATTGCTGTGGACGTCTTATTCTCTCAGTTTTGGGGACTCAGACTCTGGGCATAACACTACCAATCCTAATCATTTTAACATATATAGTTTTCATATTTTTAATTTTTAAAGTCTTTATTGAATTTGTTACAATATTGTTTCTGTGTTATGTTTTGGGTTTTGGCCACAAGACATGTGGGATTTTAGCTCCCTGACTCGGGATTGAATCCTCATCCCCTGCACTGGAAGGTGAAGTCTTAACCACTGGACCATCAAGAAGCTCCTTAACATGTATTATTATAATTCATTTTAAAAGGTATATATAGTTCTATGAAGGATATAATTGATAGCTTGATAGGGATTGCATTGAATCTGTAGATTGGAGGGATGGGATGGGGGATAGGAGGGAGGCTAGAGAGGAAACAGATGTAGATAGAGTTGTGACTGATTGTGTTGTTGTATGGTGGAAACCAACACAGCAGTTACAAAAAAAAGGAATATGAAAAGGAATATATATATATGTATATACTCAGCTGAATCACTTTTATGTATACCAGAAACTCACATAGCATTGTAAGTCAACTATACTTCAGAAAAACAAATTTTTAAAAATATTATATATAAAGAAAAGGGAACCCTCTTACACTGTTGGTTGGGAATACAAAGTAGTACAGCCACTATGGAGAACATTGTGGAGATTCCTTAAAAAACTGGAAATAGAACTGCCATATGTCCCAGCAATCCCACTGCTGGGCATACACACTAAGGAAACCAGAATTGAAAGAGACATGTGTACCCCACTGTTCACTGAAGCTCTGTTTACAATAGCTAGGACGTGGAAGCAATCTAGATGTCCATCGGCAGACGAATGGATAAGAAAGCTGTGGTACATATACACAATGGAATATTACTCAGCCATTAAAAAGAATGCATTTGAATCAGTTCTTATGAGGTGGATGAAATTGGAGCCTATTATACAGAGTGAAGTAAGTCAGAAAGAAAAACATCAATACATTATATTAATGCTTATATACGGAATTTAGAAAGACGGTAACAATGACCCTGTATGCGAGACAGCAAAAGAGACACAGATGTAAAGAACAGACTTTTGGACTCTGTGGGAGAAGGCAAGGGTGGGATGATTTGAGAGAATAGCATTGAAACATGTATATTACCATATGTGAAATAGATCGCCAGTCCAGGTTCGATTCATGAGACAGGGCACTCAGGGCTGGTGCACTGGGACAACACTGAGGGATGGGATGGGGAGAGAGGTGGAGGGGCGGGGGGGTTCAAGATGGAAGACACATGTACACCCATGGCTGATTCATGTGAATGTATGGCAAAAACCACTATAATATTGTAAAGTAATTAGCCTCCAATTAAAATAAATTAATTTACAAAAAAATTATATATAAGTGAATAAACAATTTTTAGTATTATTTTGTGCACACTTTTAAACTATTTCATACAGTGTCATGAATAAAAGATTATTTGACAAAAGCTGGAAAATAAAAAAGTTACTGCCAAAGTTGATGCATCTTAAGAAAGAGGGAGAAGATAATAACCCCCTTGCTTCTCCTTTGCCCTTTGCTCTCCTGTCTTCTGGGCACATTTCCCATGGGCAGAATCCAGCCAGAAGTCAATTGGTTGCGAAATCTGAGAAATGTAGCTTGTAGGATGAGCCCCTTTCAATGTAAAAGAGACAGGGAAGAGTGGAGAATGGAGCTGAAAGCAAGCGGATAAATGCTTTGCAGGGTACATTCTGGATTTACAATGAAGTCCTTTAAAAACCGTGCAATTTTCAGCTTTCCAGAATGAAGGTCATATACTTCTGTTTCATCATCTGATTGTGCAAAAGGACCTTTGAAAGCTTACAAGGAAATTCTAAAGAAGTCCCTGACCTGGGAAGGGGACCCAATGGGACCAGGGCCCCTCAGTTGGCACATCCCTTGGGGATCAAGCCCTCATTTACCCTTCTGCTCTAACTGTATCTTCCAGCTTCCGAGTAGGAAGGACTCTAGAATCATGATCTCTGGAAAGTGGGAGTTGTTGTTGTTCAGTCTCTATATTGTGTCTGATGGTTTGCGACCCCATGGTCTGCAGTGCACCAGACTTGCCTGTCCTTCACTATCTCCCAGAGTTTCCTCAAACGCATATCCACTGAGTCGGTGATGCCATCCAACCATCTCATCCTCCGTCACTCCCTTCTCATCCTACACTCAGTTTTTCTCAGCAGCAGGGTCTTTTCCAATGAGTGAGCTCTTCACATCAGGTGCCCAAAGTATTGGAGCGTCATCTTCAGCAAATGGGAAACTGGGATAAATAAAGCAAAATGGAGGCTTCACAAGGTTGCCAGTATTTCAATAAAAATATCAGAAATAACAGAAGACTGACAAGACAGTGACAAAAATCAGTTCAGTTCAGTCGTTCAGTCGTGTCCAGCTCTTTGCAACCCCATGGACTGTAGCATGACAGGCCTCCCTGTCCGTCACCAACTCCTGGAGCTTACTCAAACTCAGGGTCATCAAGTTGGTGATGTCATCCAACCACCTCATCCTCTGCCGTCCCCCCCCTCCCGCCTTCAGTCTTTCCCAGCATCAGGGTCTTGACAGATGAGTCAGCTCTTCGCATCAGGTGACCAAAGTACTGGACTTTCAGCTGCAGCATCAGTCCTTTCAATGAATATTCGGGGCTGATTTCCTTTAAGATGGACTGGTTGGATCTCCTTGTAGTCCAAGGGACTCGCAAGAGTCTTCTCCAACACCATAATTCAAAAGCATCACTTCTTCAGCACTCTGCTTTCTTTATCGTCCAACTCTCACATCCATACACGACTATTGGAAAAATCATAGCTTTGACTAGATGGACCTTTGTTGGCAAAGTAATGTCTCTGCTTTTTAATATGCTGTCTAGGTGGCTCATAGCTTTTCTTCCAAGGAGCATGTGTCTTTTAATTTCATGGCTGCAGACACCATCTGCATATTTTGGAGCCCCCCCAAAATAAAGTCTTTCACTGTTTCCATCGTTTCCCCATCTATTTGCCATGAAGTGATGGGACTGGATGCCATGATCTCAGTTTTCTGAATGTTGAGTTTTAAGCCAACTTTTTCACTCTTCTCTTTCACTTTCATCAAGAGGGTCTTCAGTTCTTCTTTGCTTTCTACCATAAGGACAGTGTCTTCTCCACATCCGTGACAAAGATATGCAATATGAACAGATTTCTGGAAACAATTTACAATAACTCCTATTTTGCACTAAATAGAATATTTCTCCTTTATTCTATTTATTTACTTTTGGTTGTGTCCATGGTCTGTGGGATCTTAGTTCCCCAACCAGGACTGAACCCATGCCAGCAGTGGAATCTCAGAGCTTTTACCTCCAGGGAAGTTCCTTTTCCTTTTTAGAATAACATTTTCAGAAATTCATGCTTTTTGCCCTTCAATCAGAAGTGTATCACTTAGACCAAGAGAACAAACAGGACTATTGACTGATCTAATACCATGAAAAATAATCAAAACTGCTTAATTAGATTGTTGCAGACTTTTATAAGGAAGACCAACAGAAGAGAGGTTGTTGATATGTTTATTCAATGTTTTTCCAGAATAAAAGCTCAAATCCTGAACACTCTCAGGTTCACAGGTTTGATAAATTCCATTCTGCAGAATACAAGTAGGGTCTTGAATGACAGCTTAGGAACTGTACACCAGCACCATCCAATAGAAATATAACATGAGCCATAATAAAAAAATAAGTGGTGGGTGAAATGAGTGAAAAGGGTCACTCATTTTAGGTACTAATTTGTACTTTTTAGGTACAAATTTCTAGTTATAAAATAACTCATGGGGATATAATGTACAGCATGGTGACTATAGTCAATAATGCTCTATTGCATATTTGAAAGTAGCTAGAAGAGTGAATCTTGAAAATCAACAACATGAAACTGGTAAGTCATTTTAAGAGTATTTTACATTCAGTACATCAAAAATATAATGGCAATATGAAATCAATATAAAATTTAATTAATAAACTAATTTTGCTTTCCTTCTAATCTAATCTTTGAAATCTTACATGTATTTTATGCTTTCAGCATGTCTCAATTCAGATACTAAATTTTTATTGGAAATATTTGATTTGTATTTAGATTTTATAAAACATGCAGTTGCCAAGAAAAATTCATGTGTTCATGTTCTGAGCACACATTTTTTAAAAATGTTTTTCAGTAACTGAATCAAGTATCAGTTTTTAAGTTTTAATTAAAATTAAATACAATTAAAAATTCAGTTTTTCACTCATGGCCATGGTTGCTGTGCTTGACAGATGCACGATGCTCATGGCTACCACATTAAACAGTGAAAAATTCCATGAGACCAGGACTGTAAAATCCTGAGCTTTTATTTTTTTAACCTTTTTAACTTCATCATGCTACTTTTTGATGGGACCTATTTTTTTCTTCATAATGATTCATTTGAAGCCTGTAAATGAAAAGAAGCTGTGTTCTTGTTCCTAGTGTCAGTAAGGAAGCAAATGTAGAAGCAGGAGGGAAGCTTCACATGACAGGATGTCTGTAGATGCATCAAAGAAAGAAAATCAACCTAAATCTTCAAGGTCTGCTGGACAGAATGGAGGTCCGCGGAGCAGAACAACAGGCTTGGGAAATGAACTTGTTCGCTTTCAGACAGGGCTCTTTGTCATGACAGGAACTTGATTCAAACTGGCTTTGACAATGAAGGTTCTCGATGGACTTGAGGAACTAAAACGTCTGTAGGCTCTGTAATGAGAAACTTGGGCATGGCTGAACCCAGGACTTCAAACAATATCATCAGAAATTGATTTATCTCAGTCTCTTGATATCAGTACCTTGCTTTCAGTCTCAGAGTTTCTCCAACAGTGGCAAGATGGTTGCCAGTCCATGTCCTGTCCTTCACGTCCCTATCAGAGAGGGTGTGCTTCTTCCCTAAAAGACACAGCAGGATTCCAGGCTTTCTGGTCATTGTCCTCTCCTTGGGTCAGGTCACTTGATTTACTATCTGAGCCACCAGGGAAGCCCCAAGAAGGCTACTTGTTTCCCCTCAAAATGATTGGTGCCTCAGACTGCAAAGAATCTGCCTGCAATGCAGGAGACTGGGGTTTGATCCTTGGGTCGGGAAGATCCCGTGGAGAAGGGAACGGCTACCCACTCCAATATTCTTGCTGGGAGAATTACATGGAGAGAGGAGCCTGGCAGGCTACAGTTCATGGGGTCTCAAAGAGTGAGACATGACTGAGCGACTAACACACATTCAGAATTTATGCAGCTTCATGAGAAATACTATATCATCTGCCAAGTGTTTCATCTCCTTTTTGCATTTGTCTTGTGCGAACCCACACTTTTTCCAAGCTACTTAATCTTGAGGAAGTTGTTTAACCTCATTGTGCCTCATAGTATTATGGGAACAATAATAGGACCTTCCTTGTACATTCATAATAAAAATTAAATATGCTAATATATGTGAAATATAAGACAATTTATGAACAGAGTCTGGTAGATAAGTTCTAAAAAAAGTCCACTAAATAAATCTGCAAAAATGTGATATTAGCTATTTTTCTTAGAAAAGAAGATTCATTGACTTCTCAAGTGAGTTCATATATGCCTTTTTCTGTGAAAGTGGGCTCCAGAGAGAGGAAAAACCACTGAAAATGTTTAATGAGTTAATGAATGAATCTCATTGTCAAAGTCAAGGATGTGTATACTTTTTTCAAAGGCATTCCTATGTCTTTAAGTACTGTATTCTGATTTCTAGCTTAGGAGGATGTGTCAGAATTTAATTAAATTAAAACCAGGGCAGCCCTCCTGTCAAAGACACTCTGGTTAAATGAAATGGCACCAAGGAACCATGTGGGTATCATGACCATCATGAGGAATTGTCTTCTCTCTTCTTTTCTTATTGTCCCAATCTGTGGTTTAATCAAGTTATAGGAATTATAGTAAATGAGGTGTATCTGGGAAAAGATTCCTTGAGAAATTAAGGTAACATCTACAGTTGCCTGTGCTGGGGAAAGCAGGACTCAGTCCTACTCAGAGGATGAAAACAGCCAGACACAGAAGGAGAATGAGGCTGCCAATTGCCTGGTCCTGATAATGCCAAGTTGATATCTGATGAGAAGATGAACCTCAGAGTCCTTTTTGGTTGGACATGTTCAATGAAAAAGAGCCATCCACGAAAGGTGATTCAAGGTACAACATCCTCTGCCTTCTCAACAGGCATAGCCCTCTGTATCCATCCCACGCCCACACCTGCTCTAAAATTACCACCTTGGGGCCACATCACTGATGGGCACTGCATTCAGTAGCCCCTGGCCTGTTACAGATATATTTTCCACTTGCAGGGACACACATCCATATCCTGCCCCCCCACCCCCACCCCTCACTGTCACACAGATAACGTATTAGATCAACAGGCTGGCGTATGTGAATTTTCCCAGTTCCCCTCACCTCTCCATACCTACATTTTCCCAAGTAAATGTGCAGTTCCTTTCACTACAAAGTCTTTCTGTGGTCCCACACGGCTTGCTTTGGCCAGTGAAATGTGGACCGAAATGGCAGTGGACAAGTTTTGAGCCTACACCAAAGGGCAGCACATTTTCTGCTCACTTCTTTTGCTCAGAACTCTGCCACACCATTCCTCTGGTTCCAGAAGAATGAAACACACGTGGAACAGAGCCACCCTGGCCAGTCAGCAAAACCTGGAAGAATGGCAATGCATATTATTATTAGCCATGGGGGTTTGGGCTGCTTTGTTACATGGTATGGCTAGGTAATATTTGACTAGTAGACCAGCTATCAGCTAAGAGGGAGCAAGGCTCAGAGAGTCTTGGCCACAGCAGGTGAAATGTCTGGCAGGGGAGGCAGAATTGATAGGATCATCATTATAGCTATTCCTTATCCCTCCTTCCTTGCTCTCTGTAATTATAGAATCTAAAAAGTGCAATGTCCAAGTTCCCAGAATGTGCTACAGCTGAGCCTCTGATCCAGTTCTAGTCAAAGATATAAAAGTAGAGATTTGCAGGGGACTCCCGAGAAAACTTTTGCTGTTTGAGCAAAAGATGGGAGGCTTCTGGTGCTGTCCTCCCTGCTTCTTCCTGCCTCGGAGGTGGTCTTGAAGCCTGGATCCATAGCAACCTACTGGCAAGTAGGAAATGAGCAGCATGAGGCTGAAAAACCAACAGCTTGAGGAAGAGAGAGGAGGAAGAAGGAAGAGCCTGGGTTCTTGATGAGACTGCTGAGCAGCTAAACCAGCAGCAACCAGTGCCTATCTCTGGTCTTCTTCCAACAAGAGATACAATCAGTGCTGGTTTTGTTTACACCTCTGTTACATGTGAAATGCATTCCCAGATGATATGCCTGTGTTATGGTTGGACTTGGATCTGACCCATTCTGTTTACATCAGAAAGACGATGCAATTTCCTCATTGGTATTGGAGGAGCTGAAGTAGAAGGAAACTCTAAAGGTTTTGTCACTATTGTGGAGAGGGAGAGAGAAACATCAGTCTTAGCATTTAACATCAAATAGGAGCCCCCTAGAAACAGATGGGGAAGCTTTGAGTACTTCTCTTTCTGTCCTGACCCATGCGATCCATTAAAATCCAACCCATCCATCATTCTTAGCCTGTTCCCTGAAGCTTTCTCAAACTCCAGCCAGAATGACTCACCACTTTCTCTGAATTCCTCTAGTTGTTTCCTGCTTGTTTCAGCCTGGGTGTGCACCTCAGTTGGCAGGTCACCCTTGGCCCTGCATGAATCCAGCTGTGTGTGTGTCTTATCTTCCCTACAAGGATAGTGTCGCAATAGCCCCTGCAGAATCTCCTGCAGAACTTTGTAGAGAGTGGTCAGCATGCATCAGGCTTTCAGAACTAGTGCTAGCTTTTAATAAAATGAAGTGCATATGAACTTGCTTTACAGCAAGCCTAGCCTCACACCCAGGCTTGTGGGCGTATCTGGAAACCTAATTAGGGATTGGCAGCAAAAACAGTGCAGTTTAGGATGGTTTCTATTGTAGAGGAAGCAGATTAAAAAAGAAATGAGAGGAGAAATAAAGAACAATCCAAAGTCACCTCCAAAGAGGCCATAGTCTGTATCATTTATTCCCTCTTGGGAGACTTCTATCAGAAGTTCTGATGATAGAGAGTCAGCAGTCTGGCACACTTCTGCATTTTTACCCTGTTCCTTAAAATGTATGTTGGATTGTTTAGAATTTTTAGCTACCACTTTAGTTAAAAAGAAGAGAGAAACACCAACCTGGCCAGTGCCTGAATGCATAGCCAAGAAATGGGGTAGTGGGATCACTCCTTGGACTGGGTACCCCAGAGAGGGCCCTGAAACAAGGATTTGAGGCAAATGGCTTCTTTGGGAGAAGATTCCAGGAAACACAGGAGGAATGTGGGAATGAGGCAGCAAAGGGAAGGAAGCGAGCATGGATGGGTTAATAAGTGAGTTAGACGTGCTTTGGCCACCTGATGCAAAGAACTGACTCAGCTGGAAAAGACCCTGATGCTGGGCAAGATTGAGGGCAGGAGGAGAAGGGGACGACAGAGGATGAGATGATTGGATGGTATTATCAACTCGATGGACATGAGTTTGAGTAAGCTCTGGGAGCTGGTGATGGACAGGGAGGCATGGCATGCTGCAGTCCATGGCGTCACAAAGAGTCCAACATGACTGAGCTACTGAACTCAACTGAACCTGTGGGTACCTGGATCTGGTGTCCCGGTAGGGAGTTCCGTGGAGACCCCACCTCCAAAACATTTCACTATGTAACATAAAGTTACTACACCCAGGTTGGAAGAAAATATTATTTTTATAAAATAAATATAAAATATTTTATAAGAGGAGTTACCATTTCTGCTTCCTTATAATTTTTCAAACTTTATATTCCACAATGAACGCATATATTTGATAACCTCCTCACAAAAGCTTTGAGAAAATATCATGTCGCTCATTGTCAATAATGACAGTAAAATGATTTTGTTGACTTGACCCATCTGAGCCTCTGCTGTCAGCCTCTGTTTAGCGCAAGGGTGCCAGCTCACAGGAGCTTAGCAGCCTTTGCTCTGCTGCCCTCATTCCCCAAGAAGTTCATGTTTCATATCAGTGCAGCCCTCCCAACAGTATCCATTCATTCTTTCAAGAAAATATTTATAGAGTACCCACCATGTGCCAGGAACTTCCCTAGGCACTAGACAAAACCAGACCTCATCCTAACCCTCATGCAAGGAACTGAGCAAAAAAAAAAACACACACAAATTTTAAAGAAGTCTGTCTTTGAGAAGCACAACCGGGAGTGTTCCCTACAGGAGTTCTATGAGGTCCCAGTTCTCTGGGAAACTAGAGTAGGGGATTTTGATCTAAGGGGGGAAGCTGCCCTTAAGAAGTGAGATTCAACCTAAGTTCTGAAGGATGCAGAGAAGTTAACCAGGCATAAATTTGCTGCATTTCTAATGTGTCCATATTGGGGTCTTGACATGCTACTTTCCAACCTCTGCCCTCAAAGGCATAGCCGTCTAATTGTCAGGCCACAACTAAGTTTCCTAACATAACAGAGAGAAAAAAGAGCAGTGTTGGAGTAATTCCCTAGTGTCTGTAGAAAGATAGGAAAGTTCAAAGCAAGCGGCAGTTGATAAGTGCTGAGCAGTCAGGAAAGCCTCTGCGGAGGAAGTGTAGCTTGGATTCAGCTTTTATGCCAACAAGGAGGAAAGGTTCCCAAGGAAGAGCAACCACATGCCCAAATACTCAGAGGGGTTGACATCAGGGGCCCTTCGGTTGGACGTGAGACGACCATCAGGATAAGAGCAGAAGCTGAGTGGTAGGTGGAAGAGATGACCTGTCCTTGGAGGCTGGATAAAGATGCTTGGACGTGATGTGATGGGAGTCCATGGTGCTATCTACAGGAGGGCTGAAGGAGCTGACTTCACCCCCAGAAAGAGAGGAGCCAGAGGGGCTGGCCACAGTGATCCAGACAGCAAGAGAGAGGGCCTCTCACAAGGAGGGCTGTCTTCCTTATATCCATGGTAAATCAGGCTTGAAGAGGTTCACTGAATTTTTAGCTTCTGAAAAGGAAATTTCTATTATTAATAGAAAGGGAAACATCATTATATTACTTGATGGAATAGATTGTGTCTCATTTATTTTATCTATCAGTCTCTTACAACCAAGGAAATATACTGAAACCCAACTGATTCCTGTCCTTTCCCAGAATGTCTCTGCAAAGAGACCATATTTGCAAGTCATCCAGGACTCAGCTCTCCTGGAGCAAACCGTGGACTGGGAGACCCTTCTCCTGCTCTGAGGAACCCCTCTTCCCGATCCTCAACACTCCTGACCCACAGAAGTCGCTGCCAGCTGCGCTGGGGAGGGAGGGAGGGTGGGAGGTGTAGGTAATGCTGTCAGAGAGCCAAACTACTGCAGGGGGTGCAGAGGCAGCAGGGCGGGGCTCAGGAATCACTTCCACCCGGAGGCTGGTGGACCAAGAGGTGCCTGCTCTGCCCCATTGCTTCCCGGGACCAGGAACTCCTTGGCTGGACCATACCTTTGTAGGCCATTTTCTAGCATGTCCCCCTACTGGAATCCCCCCTCCTGTTCTAGATCTCTCCAGGAAAGGGGAATTGCTAAGTTCCATGGTGTTCTGTCTTACTGTATACTTTAAGGGCCTTTTGAGCAACAACAGAGAGTCAGCTTTACTCCCGCTTCAGCACACACCGCAAAGCTCCAATCAAGACATTCTTCTTGTTGTTGTTCAGTTGTTGTCATGTCCAACTCTTTGAGGCCGCATGGACACCAGGCTTCCCTGTCCCTCACTATCCCCTGGAGTTTGCTCAACCTCATGTCCATCGAGTCGGTGATGCCATCCAACCATCTCATCCTCTGTCATCCCCTTCTCCTCCTGCCCTCAATCTTTCCCCGCATCAGTCTTTTCCAATGAGTCAGCTCTTCACATTTGGTGACTGCAGTATTGGAGCTTCAGTTTCAGCCTCAGTCCTTCCAATGAATATTAAGGGTTGACTTCCTTTAGGATTGACTGGTTTGATCTCCTTGCCATCCAAGGGGCTCTCAGAAGTCTTCTCCAGCACCACAGTTCTGTGGGTGACAATCTGGAACTTTGCTCAAAACTCTACAGTAAGTCCCCTATTTTCGTTCTGAGAGCATGTCCCTAAGTCCAATTTGTTCTTAAGTCCAACAAAGCTAGCCTAAGGAACCCAGCTAACACAACTGACTATATAGTACTGTACTGTACTGTAATACGGTTATAATACTTTTCACACAAATAATAAGAAGAAAATAAACAAATACAAAAAATAAAGAAAACATTTTCTAACCTCATAGAAAAGTAGAGCGGTGCAGTACAACAGCTGGCGTGCAGAGGCTGGCACGCATGCTCACATCTTTGAAAGTCTGCAAAACTCGAAGGCCTGTATGTAGGGGACCTTACTGTATTTGCCTAGCAAACATGCTGTTTTTATTTTGATTTTAAGTTTATTGGGGAAGCACATAGAAATAATGGGGTATGACGGCCCACAGCTTCCAGGCTTGTCCTTGATACCACCCCCTGAGCCCTTTTCAGTTACAGACTCTTATTAAAAGTCCTACGCCCTTATCTGTACTTTCACACCAAGGACAAGTGGCTTGCATTCAGAAAAAATACAGTGAATAAATTGTTTAAGTAATTATCTAGCTTCCCTACGGACCCGGATACTTCCTTTCGGTGAGCACCTGTCTGAAAGGTTTTCAGGAACCCATTTCTCCCCAAACACCCCACTCAGATCAGACCTTTCAGCTTCTGGGGCCTCCTTCGGAAATAGGAGCTTTCCTGAATCTCTGACGCCCTCTAGTGGCTGTCTCAGGCTGAATTCTTGCCTAAACTCAGCAGTCCTTCCATTCCCTACTAAAATTAAAACAAGCCCTGAAATTAAAAGTGAAAAAACAAAAAGCACATATCCTTTTCTTCTGATTTTCTGAAAGTGCAAAAAAACAAATTGAGGGATGTCTACTTTCTGAAACCATGAAGGTTCACCTGGCCTCTTACCAGCCCTGGTTGGTTTGGGTTTTAAAACTTTGATCACATTTTTCAATCTGCTCTGTACCCCAAATGACTTTCCATTTGCCCCAAAGACATACTTTAATTTGGTCTTTAATTTGTTTCAGAGAAACCCCGAGTGTCTTCTTCTCAAAAACAACACCAGCAACACACGGGAGGGGCCCAACTGTGTCCTTTACGTGGAGGAGGGCAGACTTCTCCGCCAAGGTGCCCCCGCAAAGCCTCTGTGTGACTCCAGGTGCCAGGGGCATCACAGAGAGCCTTGTCAGGACCAGAGATGCTGCTGTCTCTTTTGACTTTGGCAGATAGGTGAAACCTGGGTGTGGTTTGAAATTGGCTACATTGGTCATTTTTATGAATCGATTTTTACAAACCCATGAGAAGTGTTCCGAATAAAAATAGCCTGCATTATTGTTGTATCACCTTCATCTGACCCCTGGGAGTGCTAAAGAAAAGCCCATCACGCTTACCTGGCCTTCAGCCTGAAGCAGGCAACTAGGCCGCTGGCTAGGAGGAGACTGAAGGGGGAGAAGCAGACAGCGTGTCTGATGACACTGCGATTCTCTTGGCTGAGAGGGAGCGAATATTTGCTGCTCTTGTTTTGCTGACCATTGAATAGCTCATCTAGTGGGGCAGGTATGACCGTCTCCATTCTGCAGATAGGGACATTGAAACACAGACTTAAATAATCTTCCCAAGATCACACTACATTAGAGGCAAGGTTACGATTCAAATCCACTTCTGCTCTCAGCCCCGCTCTTTATTCTGCCCTGCCTCTTATTTGCTTAGCTGCGGGCTTCAGGTCCGTCACTGAGTCCGTGTGAGTGGTGTCTCTGGAGCTGAGCGATGTGCACCCTGCACGTCTGTCCAGAGCAGCTCAAACTTTGATTGCCTTGAACCCCTCCCATGACCCAGCTTCTAAGCCCAGCCTGAGGACTAGAATCTTGATACTCAAAGTGTGGCCCCTGAAACCACAGCAATACTTGGGAGCTTTTAAGAAATATAAGTTGGCAGGCTCCACCCCAGACCCAGTGAATCACAAACTTCAAGGTTTGAGACTAGAAATGCATACCCAGAGCTTCTCAACTTTGAGGTGCACTCAGATCACCTGGGGGTCTCGTTAAGTGCAGTTTCTGCCTCTTTAACCAGCTCCCAAAGGATGCCAATGACGTGAGCCACCTTTGTAATAACATGCCCCTAAATCAGTAATTCTCAAACTTAAGCCTGCATTCAATTCACCTGGAGGGCTTAATAAAACAGACCGATGGTGCCTTATCCCCCAAAATTCTGATTCAGAAGGTCTGGAATAGGGCCTGAGAATTTTCTAACAAGTTCCCAGGTGACGCTGGTAAAACGATCCTTCTTTGAGGACCACTGCCCTAGCCTCTAAGAACGTCCTTCAGTTAGACGGTTAACCTCATGCTTTTTGGCTCTGCATTTGCATGAAGCCACACTTAGTCCTTGAATCCTGGCTCCTTAGGGTTGAAAATAACTAGAGGCCAGAGGCAAAGCCAGGGAGCAGCAGCTAGACTTACTGGACCCAGTGTTGTTCACTCTGCATCCTGCTGGGTCTGCAGCTCTGTAAATTTTCCAGCGTCCAGCAATGGCAGTGGCTTTGGTGAGCTCCGCATCTCAGGCCGGTTTTGTAAGCACTTGAATCCCTAGTCGACACATGTGTCACTGGCACAATCTGTGAAAACACAGGCGCCTCCTACCTCACAGCTCTTCGAAAAGAGGGCTTTGGAAAAAACCAGCAGCCTCCCTGGCAGCCATGGTGGAGAGAAAATGAAGCAGCCAGCAGGCAAACCCAGACAAGGTAACTCGGCACAGAGGCCCTGGAGCAAAGTGATAAACCAGGACCCTGACAGCTACTGCATTCACATTCTGCTGGGCAACCCCGACAAGGTTGTTTAACCTCTCTTTTCCAGAGAAAAGGCTTTTCCTTAAGGTAAATAATACTCTTATTCAAGGGAATGCATACAAGGGAGGGTCTCAGATATGGACTTAAATCAGTTTCTGTTAGTGACAAACCACCCATTTATTAAAGCTCATGATATCTGAGAAAAAAGTAGTCCTGTATATTCTTTTTTCTTAATCAATTTTTATTGGAGTGTAGTTACTTTATGATGTTGTGTGAACTTCTATTGCACAGCAAAGCGTATATACATATATCCCTCCCTTTGGGATTTCTCTCCCATCTGGCACCCCACAGTGCATTACGTAGAGTTCTCTGTGCTATGGAGCATGTTCCCTTCAGGTGTCCCACATATTTTCTTGAAGCCGAGGTTTGGAACTGGCATGCCATCACTTCCTCCATATTCTAGTGGCCAAAGTCAGACCCAAGACCAGTCCACTGCTTCGTGGGAGGAGCTGCAACATCACACGGTAAAGATAGAGAGGAGGGGGTAGTTTGGAGCCACTTTGCAATCGACCACAGAGGAGTTTTCTCAGTTTGGGAGACACTGAGACAGAGATGCCCAGGGTTTACTTGGTTACTTGAGAAGTGAAGGAAATGCTAGTGGGAGCACAGGGGATTGAGACCCAGAGGAAAGCAGCTGGTAAAGCAAGCACACTCTGGCCAGCCAGCACTCTGGCAGGTAGAGCTGAATTTCACTGGAAAACTCTGGGAGTGCTGGACACATGCCTTTCTGTTATCCTACCTGAGAGAGGGAGCTAAGGCATTTATATATCAATTCTTAGCAGTTACTGTTGAGGGCTTTTTCCAGGGGGCACTGATTTCCCATTACTTCAGCCTCCCCTGCTGGGCAGATGCTGGTAGTTGGTGGCCTGGACCCTTTGCATCAAAGGGGTGAGGGTCAGGATATGCAAGTGGGACACCCGTGCTACCTCCTGCAATGGTGATATAAAAAAGAAAAAGAAAACTCAAGTTTCGCTTTTAAGTTAGTTAAGTAATAATATCTTCCCCCCGCTAGTTTGAGGTCTTTTTGTTTTATTTGCAGGTGATGCTTCATTTCTTTTCCCAGCAAAGTTTGGAACACTAGATGGCGTCATATCAAGACATCATGCAGCTCTGGAAGCAAAATGCAATGTTCCTGGTTGTCCTTGGAACTGAACAATTAGCAGCATGAGTTGGGAGCAAAGAGCTGTGTCTGCTGTAGCTGTGGTGGACCACTTCAGCTCTACCAAGAACATTACTCCGGCTGAACTTGCCCGTTGGCACCAACGTCACACACCATGGTGGGCAGGGGTTGGGCAAAGCGCAGAGGGCAGGCAGAGGTCACTGACCTTCTCTAAGGTGTGGGGTTCCCAAAATCACTAGAAGGAAGCAGAAAGAACAATGAAATTTTCTAATCCCAGAAAGGTCTCTGAGCTGTATGGAAATGGGCCAGAAGGAAAACATTAAACTTACAGTAGAGATTCATTCTTGGGGCTGGAAGTGGAGAAGGGGATAGTAAATGAGGTTGAAAGTGAGGATCCAAGATATTGAACATTTTATTTTAAATATTTCATGCAAATGAGACAAAATTTAAGCAAGGATCAACTCTTTATAAAAGATACTAGGTAGTTGCCATATTATCATCTCTACTTTTTCTTAAATTTCAGAAAAAGTGTGTAGGGAATAGGGTTGGGGGGGAATGATGTTCTCTTGTAATTAGCAAGGTCTGGCAGGCCTGTAGAAGTAACATTGTTAGTTGATTAACATTTGCTAAGTGCTTCCCCTTACTGAACCTTCATTTCCTTGTTTATAAAATGAAGATAACAGTAGTATCAATGTCAGGGTTGTAGTTAAGTCTTAGATGAGGTGATACACCCATACTGCCCAGCATGGCATCCCAGGAGAGATGCTTCCTCAGAAAATGCTCACTGCTCCCTTCATCCGTCCCCCAGTGCTCACCATGCCAGTAAGGGTTAGGCTCCCCTCCCGTGGAGTCAAACAGATGACTGGCTAGTTGTCTGCTGGACTTCCCTGGTGACTCAGATGGTAAAGAATCCACCTGCAATGCAGGAAACCAAGATTCAGTCCCCGAGTCAGGAAGATTCCCTGCGGAAAGAACAGCTACCCACTCCAGTATTCTTGCCTGGAGAATTCCATGGACAGAGGAGCCTGGCCAGTTACAGTCCACAGTGTCACAAAGAGTCGGACATGACTGAGTAACTAACATTTTCACTTTTCTAAATATGGCTAGAAACAGAAAAAAAAAATCTTAAACAAAGCCTTACCCTGACTTCTCTGAGTTCAGGGACACCTTTGGTTTAAGAAAAAAACAAAAAAGAAAAAAATTGCTTATGGAAATAAGGCTAGAGAGACCCTCTTTATGGAAAGAGTTCAGTTCAGTTCAGTTGCTCAGTTATGTCCAACTCTGTGATCCCACAGACCACAGCACGCCAGGCCTCCCTGTCTATCACCAACTCCCAAAGCTTGCTCAAACTCATGTTCATTGAGTTGGTGACGCCATCCATCTCAGCCTCTGTCATCCCCTTCTCCTCCTGCCCTCAATCTTTCCCAGAATCAGGATCTTTTCCAGTGAGTCAGCTCTTCACATCAGGTGGCCAAGGTATTGGACTTTCAGCTTCAGCATCAGTCCTTCCAATGAATATTCAGGACTGATTTCCTTTAGGATGGACTGGTTGGATCTCCTTGCAGTCCAAGGGACTCTCAAGAGTCTTTTCCAACACCATAGTTCAAAAGCATCAGTTCTTTGGCACTCAGCTTTCTTTATAGTCCAACTCTCACATCCATACATGACTACTGGAAAACAATAGCTTTGACTAGACAGACCTTTGTCAGCAAAGTAATGTCTCTGCTTCTTAATGTTCTGTCTAGTTTGGTCATAGCTTTTCTTCCAAGGAGTAAGCATCTTTTAATTTCATGGCTGCAGTCACCATCTGCAGTGATTATGGAGCCCAAGAAAATAAAGTCTCTCACTGTTTCCATTGTTTCTCCATCTATTTGCCATGAACTGATGAGACCAAATACCATGATCTTAGTTTTCTGAATGTTGAGTTTTAAGCCAGCTTTTTCACTCTCCTTTCACTTTCATCAAGAGGCTCTTTAGTTCTTCTTCACTTTCTGCCGTAAGGGTGGTGTCATCTGCATATCTGAGGTTGTTGATATTTCTCCCAGCAGTCTTGATTCCAGCTTGTGCTTCCTCCAGCCCAAAATTTTGCATGATCTACTCTGCATATAAGTTAAATAAGCAGGATGACAATATATAGCCTTGACATACTCCTTTCTCAATTTGGAACCAGTCCATTATTCTATGTCTGGGTCTAACTGTTGCTTCTTGACCTGCATACAGATTTCACAGGAGGCAGGTTAAGTGGTCTGGTATTCCCATCTTTTGAAGAATTTTCCACAGTTTGTTGTGATCTACATAGTCAAAAGCTTTAGCACAATCAATAAAGGAGAAATAGATGTTTTTCTGGAATTCTCTTGCTTTTTCGATGATCCAATGGATGTTGGCAATTTGATCTCTGGTTCCTCTGCCTTTTCTAAATCCAGCTTGAATATCTGGAAGTTATTGGTTCATGTACTATTGAAGCCTGGCTTGGAGAATTTTGAGAATTACTTTATTAGCATGTGAGATGAGTGTAATTGTGTGGTAGTTTGAACATTCTTTGGCATTGCCCTTGTTTGGGATTGGAATGAAAACTGACCTTTTCCAGTCCTGCAGCCACTGCTGAGTTTTCCAAATTTGCTGGCATATTGCGAAAAGAGGGACTCTGGAATTTAACAATAAGCATTTTAGAAATGTTACAGTCTTCTACTCTGAAAGGGCATGAACCTAATACTAGAACAGACGTGGATTCTTTGGTGTGGCTTGTAAAAAGATACACCCTTTCTCCTTTGAATGTAGTGAGAACTCTTGATTTTTATGCAAATTAGAGAAAACCCATAACCAGCCTTCACAGCACAAAACACCATGAAGACAAGACAGCAGATGGTAATGGGCTGGTAAGAGGGGAAGATATGGGATGACATCTATTAAATGGAGGTGATAGAGCCTGACCTCTAAGAGAGAGGGCTTCTCTGGCCTTTCTACATCTTGCCTGGAAAGCTAGGGCAGGCTTAGAAGGGAACACAGTATTCCTCAGAGTCTTATTTTACCTGGGGATCTCTGAATCTGGAAAAGATGGTCCTTAAAGACTGAGAAGCCAAAGCCTAAACCCATTGGGCTAGGCTTGTTCTCTGCAAGGGTTACAAATAATCTCAGTCTTTTCCACACATAAGAGCCTACTGGAGGGGTGTGTGTGTGTGTGTGTGTGTGTGTGTGTGTGTGTGTGGTGTACAGGGCCTCCCATCCATTCAATATCAGTTACCTATTACTACAGCAATGCTGGTAATAAACAGCTCCAAAATTAATGACTTGAAATGACAGCTGTTTCTTTAGCTCCTGAATCTAAGGCTTGCAACTGGGACTGAGCTGAGCTTGGAGGTTCTGGTCTCAGTTGGGCAGCTATTCTTTAAAATGAAATAGCATGGTAAAAGAAGAAACCCTAGACCATCAGAAAGGAAGAAATACAGTAACCAAAACTATGCATAATAACAACAGAATTACCTTTTCTTCCTGAGACTTCTAAATTATATTTGATGTTTGAAGCAAAAATTGTAACATTGCCTGATATGCTTATTAAAATATGTAGAGGAAATATTTCAGAAAATTTTCTTATGAACAGAGGAGGATGAATGGACATAAAGAGAGGTAAGACTGTCTACACTTCAGTCAAATGAGTAAAATGATGACAACAGTAGACTGTGATGAGTTTTTTATGTATATATACATACAAGAGCAACCATTAGGAAAAAACTACACAAAGAGATACACTGTTGATGAACATTACAGATAGTTCAAGTGCAATTCTAAAAAACTGTTCAAATAACTCCTATGAAAGCAAAAAAAAAATCATAAATGAAAAACAGGAACAAAAAAAAATTAAATAAAATGGCAAACTTAAGCCCTGATATATCAATGCATGTGTCACGTATGTGTGCTAAGTCATGCCCGACTCTTTGGCAACCCCATGGACTGTAGCTTGCCAGGCTCCTCTCTCTGTGGGATTTTCCAGCCAAGAATACTGGAGCAGATTGCCATTTCCTTCTCCAAGGGATCTTCCCGACCCGGGGATCGAACCCATGTCTCTTGTATTGGCAAGCGGATTCTTTACCACTGAGTCACTTGGAAAATAATATATCAATGTGTGCAAAGTCACTTCAGTTATGTCTGACTCTGTATGACCCTATGGACTGTAGCCTGTCAGGCTCCTCTGTCCAAGAGAGTCTCCAGGTAAGAATACAGGAGTGGGTTGCCTTTTCTTCTCCAGGGACCTTCCTGACCCAGAGAGCCAACTCACATCTGTTGCATCTGCTGCATTGGCAGATAGATTTTTTACCACTCGGGCCACCTGAAGTACATTGAATTTAAATGGTCTAAATATATCAGTCAAAAGACCTTGGCAGAATGGATTTAAAAATGTAATCCAACTATATATTGTCTACAAGAAACTCACTTCAAATATAACAACATGCACAGGTTGAAAGTAAAATGATGGAAACAGTAATCAAAGGAAAGCAGGCATGGCTAGTTAATAGCAAAGTAGACTAGACTTGAGATAATGGGCTGGTAAGAGGGGAAGATATGGGATGAGATCTATTGAATGGAGATGATAGTTAATAACAGATAACGTAGACTAGACTTGAGAGAAAAAAAAAATTACAGACTTAGTGAGAGAGATTATATACTGATGAGAGGGTCAATCCACAAAGAAGATATAATCACACTCACTGTGTATCCCCCAGGCAACACAGATGCAAACTATATGAAACAAACCTGATAAAACTGAAAGAAGTATACAAATCTGCAAATACAATTTCAGACTTCTACCCCTCTCTTTTAATATTTGATGGAACAACTTGTTAGAAAATTGGAAAAGATATACAAGAACTCAACAATGCCATCAACCAACAGGATCTAGTCCACAATTATAGAGTGTCCCCCAGCAATGGAGGAACACACATTCTTTTCAGCTGCCAGCAGAACATAGATCAAGATAGACCATTTCCTGGGTCGTAAAACAAATCTTGAGAGATGTAAAAGAATTGAAATCATACAGTGTATGGTCTATCAATAGAGTCAGTCTAGAAATCATCATTCTCCCTGTTCAAATTTATTTGCATAATGAAATTGACAAAACCTGCTATAGTTACCCCCCAGAGTTGATAATATACACAAGTTGCATTAATGGAAGAAGAAATTTTACAAATATAAGAACCAAATCTATATATAAAGATTAGTTCTTGCCTGGAGAATCCCAGGGATGAGGGAGCCTGGTGGGCTGCCATCTATGGGGTCGCACAGAGTCAGACACGACTGAAGCGACTTAGCAGCAGCAGACACTTGAAAGTTTTCTTTATGTAATTAGAGGCCTCAAAGTCCATCTCTCCTGGTAGTTAAGGAACAGAATTACCTGGCTAAGACTAACAACTAATTTCATTTTCACCATCAGTCATTAATCCCTGCAATATAACCATAGAACAATCTTGGACAAGAGAAGAAAGAAACCTGATCTCTTTTCTAGACCTTTGTTCACTCAAGAGGCCAACAACATGCCAACTGATGCCCTTCTTACTGCAAAGGATATTGTCAAATAGCCTCTCCTAGGCTGTATCATAGAGCACAGACCACTTTAAGGTATTTCAACACCTTTTTTCTATTTCAAGACTAGTCTGAACAGATTTCATGGAGTTTATTCCATGCCTCTTCATGTGAGAGGAAAACCATTTGGTCATTTATAGCCTAAGGGGACAGAGATAGAAAGAGGAAAGTACATATTGGCTATCATTTCTTTGGGGACAGAGAAAAGAGATTATTTGCTCTATTGGAAGCATTTGGAACCACTGGGATAGTTCATGCAGCCATTCACTTTCAGTTATTCAAACAACTGGGTGACTTTCAATTATTTCTAAATGAGCTTTTTCAATGAAGGCATATATATGTTCATTTAATAGGAAATGTAATAAGAGTTGGTTGATCCAGGATCTCAATATTGTTATCTGGAGTTTAGGTTCTATATAATCCTCGGCTTTGTTATTCCCATGGTTGGTTTCATGTTTTAAGGTTGTCCAGGGGATAATGGTAGATTCATCTGACTTCAGTTATGGAAAGAGAGAATAGTTTACTCTTAAGACCAAGGCAGAACTTCCCTGGATGATACCAGGAATCCTCTCATCACATGTCATCTACCAGAACTGGGTCACATGACTTTTCCCAAACCAATCGCAGACAAGGGGGACAACTCTTAATCCCATCAGACTCACTCCTCAAGCTGAAGGGGTTCCTCTGGGTCATAGGGGCTACATGAGGATGGGGCATCTGTAAAAGAGAGGTTCTGTGAGGAAGTAAAAGGGAGATAATGGGTTCTGTGTAGGCAGCTGGGGCTCAGTAACACTGAGTATGTTTCTAAGAGCAGAAATCTTAGACTCAAACAATGAAATGATCTAGTTGTCTCAAAGAACTGAAGGAGTTCACAGATAAATCAGGCAAGGCTTCATCCAGCAAACCAGTGATGTCATTAGGACCTGGCTTCCCCACCTCTCTGCCCTCTGACTCTACACAGTGGTCTCCTGCCAGCAAAAGGCTACAGCGGATTGAAAGTTTGAATTGCTTAGCATGTTGAGTTGGGAGAGAAGTGGAAAAAGGGAATCAACTCTAATAGTTTCAGTGAAAGACTATTCCTTTTGCCAGAATCCTCAGAAAACAGCTCCTCATATCTCATTGGCTTTGATGTGGGCGTGCACCCAACCTAAACCAATTATTGTGGCCCAGCAGCGGGATTGACTAGTTTAATCCCAATCATAATCTCTATGTGTAAGCGTAAACTCACAGCAGTGAAAGCAAATGAAACCAAAACCCCCACAAAATCCATTGGTTTAACCCAGTGAGATTTATTCTTTGCATTCATTCAGTATGGATGGACAGTGACTCCACTCCACACAGTTGTTCAGGAACCCACACTCTTTTTCTGTGCAGCTTTGCCCTGGGCATCAGTGTGGATGTGGAAAGCAGATGGAGAGAGAGAGGCAGAGAAATACTCTGGCCCCAGTTGGCATCCACAGCCATGGTGAAATGTGACTGCATTCACACCTGCCCTGTGGCCACTTTGTCCTAACTCAGCCAAGAGGACTAGGGGGACATATATCTGAGGACTCTGTTACTAAATGGTACAACGATAGGGTAGGTTTGACTTTTCTAATTTTTAATCTTTCTTCGAACTAACTGTGAAACTCTTTATGTAAATTAAATTACTGGGCCATTTTTCCTGATTTCTGAAAGAAAATAAAGTTGTGTTAACCATGGGCAAGCTACTTACCTTCTCTCTGTGTCAGCTTCTGCATCTGTAAACCCTTCATCTGAGCTCAATACCACTTTAAGGTTGTGTACTCATTTGCTAGAACCGCCATGACAAAATACCACAGACTGTAATACAAATGCACTTTTCACACTTATGGAGGCTAGACATCTGAGATCAAGGTGTCTAGGGGGCTGTGCCTCATTGGCTTGGACCATCTTCTGTCTGTGTCTTTACTTGGCCTTTACTCTGTGCATATCTGTGACCTGATCTCCTCTTCTTATAAGAATACCAGTCAATTGGATTAAGGCCCACCCTAATGACCTAATTTTACCTCTTTAAGGACCCTGTCTCCAAATACAGACATTCTGAAATACTGGGATATAGGATTTCAACATGTAAATTTGGCGAGGACAGATACAATTCAACCCATCCCAGGTTAAGATGAAGTTTAGATAATTTAGTACATGTTAGGGCTTGAATCTATAGGCAGAGTGCAGTAGGTATGTGCACTCAACATTAGCTATAAAAAGTATCTTATTTTTTTAGTAGTAGCAATAGATATAGTAGCAATGGTATTTGAAGTAGTATTAGGTCCTAGTAAAAATAAAGAAAATGGACAAGGGCCCATTATAAAGGAAAGGGGAAGAGAGACTTTAAAGAGAATTGAGATGCAAGGGCATAGTATTTGTATCACAGTATTCTAGTTTTGGTGGCTGTATAACATGTCAAAATGTAGTGGCTTCAACCAACAATATTTATTTTCTTTAAGAATTTGCAGTTTCAACAGGACCCAACAGAGAGCTTGTCATCAGCTGGAGCAGCTCAAAATCGCTCTGAAGTCAATGCTGACTGTTGGCTCTGTTGAACACCTATGTAGGGCTCCTTCATGCAGCCTGAACTTCCTCTCTACACAGTGGCTGTGTTCCAAGCATCCTGAAAGGAAGTGGAAACACAGTGACTTTGAGTACCTCACCTCAGAAGTCACACAAAGTGGTTTTGGTTGCATTCTACTCATCAAGACAAGTCCAGGTTCAAGAGAAGGAAATGTGAACTGAGGGAGGAAGGTAAGGTTCTGGAAGAGTATGCGATCCTGGAAATACTGTGTGGTCATTTGTGAAAAATATGATCCCCTGCCTTCCACACAGAGAACTGCCTTCTGGGTTGGATCCTTATACGTGTTACTCAGATCCCTGGAAATTGAAGCTAAAGTGATATACTTGGTAGAATATTTTGATAAGAGTTTTATAAAAGAGAACTATGCAAGTAATGCTTTGGTGGGTTCCATAATCCCCTTTCAACTAGGCACTCATAGAAAGCAGATTGATTTTCTGATTTCTCAAATGATCTTTAAAAAGAAAAAAAAAAAAAAGACTAGACACAATCTTGTCCCAGCCCTGCACAGGTAATTCAGAGACTTTCCTTTGTAAAATAAGGGCTAGAGATTAAGAAGATCCACAGTGCCCTTATCAGCTCTAATAGTCTGTGAAAAACAGGAGAAAAATAGAATGAATTAAGAAAATGTAAAAGCATTGTGCTGAGTCCATCAAAGGGAGAAGCCAAGCTGTTGCTTGCTTTATATTTGAATGCAGAGCACGGCTTTCATGATGGCAATAATAATTTATTGACAAAATGCTTTTATTGAATTGCCTTTACTGAAGAGGCCCTGCATGGTTTTTCACCACTTGCAACAATTAAAAGCAGCAGTAAACAGAGCCTTTCTATTTAGATTGAAAAGCAACAATTAAGCTTGCTCAGCTATAAATAGGAGGCCGCTTCACATCTATGGCCTCAACAGCACACATTACAGACTCCAGCCCGTGATGCCCCCAATTTATTTCCGCAGGACAAACCAATAAATTGTCAAACTCTGACCTGAAAACTGACAGTTTCTTAGAAAATGTAAGTAGGTAAATTATGCATAATTCTAGATAATTACTGGGATGTCCATGAGGCTAGGAAATCAGTATCTATGCTGGAGATCTAAATTTATAGGCAGCAAGCTCTTTCATTTTATCATTATCAAACCATGTTTTGCCTTGGGTGGCTGTCAGCGCTGGCTCTCCTTTGCCTGGGAGGCAGAGAAGAAAAAAATGGTTTTAAGAATTAGGGAAAGGAAGAGTGAAAATACAAAGCTCTTTCACTAGATTCCCATTAGTTCGAGTAATTCAGTAAAGAGACCAGAGCATGAACAGTCAGAGTGAAATATTTTTTAATAAAAAGAAAACAAAATTGCAAGTGTCATTCATCCCATTTATAAACCATAGCTACTGAGTTTTCAAAGAAGTGAAAGCATTTGATTCAACCTCCTCATTTTCTGCAGGAGGAAACCTGAGGCTCAACAAGCCACGTGTATTGTCCCAAGGTCACAGATTTGACGGTGGCAGAGCTGCAACTCAATAGCTTACTTGACTGCCACTTCAATGTTCATTGAATGGAAAAATTTGCCCTCCTTTCATTCTTCTCAGTACAAAGACCAGATTAATGAGACCGAAGTAATAAAAGGTCCAAAGGGTGCCATATTTCTCTGAGTGCAAGATGGTTTTCAAAGGCAACAGGATTTTGCCACTTGGAGTTCCTGGGACTCCTGCCTTTGTATCCCCCATCTAGGCCAAGAGTTGCCAATTTCCTAAAGCCCCAAAAGAGTGATTTTCCAAAAATATGACTGGGGGGATCACACCTCTCTGAGACTCAAGAGTCTTGATTTTCTGTTTGCATGTGCCCTGTGACTCCCAGTGCTTTACCAACTATCTATGATGTCCCTTGGATCAGACTAGATATTCTGTGTTGCCCCCTCACCTTCTCTACCCAGCTCTGTGCCTCAGGGGACTGACATTTACGGACTCCTCAATGGTACCCTAATTCTTCAGCTACAACTGAACTTGGCTAATTGGTAGAGGGTGAGGTGGGAGGAGGGGACACAAACAGGAGACAGGATAGCAAGAAGCCAACATTTTTATTCCCCCATCTCACTTCCTGCAGAGTGAACCCACCCCAGATTAGCCAAACCGCAGGAAAAGCCCAGATAAATGAATGCAAGTACATGACTTTCGTAAATCACTCCCTTTTCAGGGGTACAGTATTATGCAGCAGGAACTGACTGATACAGAATATGACATCTAAAGAGAAGAATTTAAACAATATGACCATTCCAAAAACTGAGATAAACATTTCTGAAAGCCAGAAATGGAAGTGAACACAGAAGAGTAACTGGGATTGTGTTTGCAGACTCACTGAACTCCAGATCCAGAAGCCAACGGAGAAATCTGAGTTCCTATGAGGTAACGAGATAAAAAGTGTCCCAAAAGAAGTAAGAGGCTCATCTTCAAACTCACTGAAGTCAGAAGCAAGCTTGAAAGTTTCTTCATACATTAAAGGATGCTAAAATAAGCTCTTAAAACCACTGTCTGAGCTACCATTTATATAAAGCAGTGTAGCAGGAAAGCTGTAACGTAGGAAGTCTTTCATCCTGGACTTGGGCTTAACAATCTGCTAACTTGGTTGATGAATATGTAATGACTCCAATGTCAATGTAGTTTGCATGTCCTGAACTACCAATACAAGACTCAGCTTTGTAGCTTTTTTCTAACAATTTATTTATTTATTTTCTTTTTGGTTGTACTGAGTCTTCATTGCTGCATGTGGGTTTTCTCTAGTTGCACTGAGCAAGGCTTACTCTCTGTCTTGGGCTTTCTCATTGTGATGGCTTCTCCTGTTGCAAAGCACAGACTCTAAGGCACCAGCTCAGTAGTTGTGGTGCATGGGGGGCCTAGTTGCCCCAAGGCATGTGGGATCTTCCTGGACCAGAGATCGAACCCATGTCTGCTGCATTGGCAGGTGGATTCTTATCCACTGGACCACCAGGAAAAGTCCAAGACCTGGTTTTAGACTGACTGTTCTTGGGAAGTAGTGGAAGAAATCAAATATAAATATGCAAGACTATGAAACAAGGAGTGGGAGAGAAAGAAAGTGAGTGAGCTCTCTGTCTCCATTCAATAATAAAATTACAAAACATATGAGAAAATAATGCTAAGAAAGACAGCAACACAATCAACAGAGACGAAGAATCCACTCTAGATGAAATGGAAGTAATTGGAAAGATTATTACACACAGATCTTCACTGAAATAACTACTAAACTACCAGCTACTGTAGTTTAGGCAGAAGAAGGAAACATCTCGAGAAATGGATGGAGTGAAGTACAGAAACAGTATAAAATTTAGAAAAATATGTTGATAAATTTACCATCTACTCATTTAAAAAAGAATGGTATTGTCCACATAACCAGATATAATTCAAAAGATACCAAGGAAATATAGAAAGGGTGTTCAGTGAGTAATTTCTTTTTTGTTATTGTTGTTGTTCAGTCGCTAAGTTTGACACTTTTCAACCCCATGGACTGCAGCATGCCAGGCTTCCCTGTCTTTCACTGTGCCAGAGTATCCTCAAAACTCATGTCCACTGAGTTAGCAATGCCATCCAACCATCTCATCCTCTGTCGTCCCCTTCTTCTCCTGCCCTCAATCTTTCACAGCATCAGGGTCTTTTCCAATGAGTCAGCTCTTCTCATCAAGTGGTCAAAGTTTTGGAGCTTCAGCTTCAGCATCAGTCCTTCCAATGAATATTAAGGGTTGATTTCCTTTAGGATTGATTGGTTTGACCTTCTTTCAGTCCAAGGGACTCCCAAAAGTCTTCTCCAGCACCACAATTCGAAAGTATAATTTCTTTGGTGCTCAGCCTGCTTTATGATCCATCTTTCACATCCCTACATGACTACTGGAAAAATCACAGTTTTGAACTATAAGACCTTTGTCGGCAAAATAATGTCTCTGCTTTTTAATGTGCTATCTTGATTTGCCATAGCTTTCCTTCCAAGGAGCAAGCACCTTTGGATTTCAGGACTGCAGTCATTGTCCACAGTGATTTTTGGAGCCCAAGAAAATAAAATCTGTCACTGTTTCCACTTTTTCCCCTTCTATTTGCCATGAAGTGATGGGACTGGATGTCATGATCTTAGTTTTTCGAATGTTAAGTTGCAAGCCAATAAGTAATTAAAGCATATTAAATTTTTTAATTATGTGGGAGGAGAGTACTGAATAACTTAAATTTTGCTACAAAATTTTACACATAAGTAAATATGCGAAAATTTTGAAACTATCAAATAGAAAAAAGGAAAAGTGGGAAGAGAGGCAAATAAAGAGCAAGACAAATCTAAAACATAAAATTAGAGCATATAGCTAAGTGTAATAGAGCAGTAATCAAAATAAATATAAAGAAATTCAAGGAATCTATAGAAACAAGATTATCAAAACAGATTTTTAAAAACCATCTGTGGTTTACAATACACAACTGAAACATAATTGTCTAGAAATGTTGAAAATAAAAAAGACACAAAAGGCAATTACTAACTAAAAGAAACATGATATAGCAATATTAATGTCAGATATAATTTAATTCAAGCCAAAAAGCATAAGAAGAGACATTGCATAGTGATAAAAAGAACAGTCTCATATTTGAGTGGCTAAAAAATACTGTGCCTTAAACCTAAAAGAAAAAGTACTATCAAAATCACATGCCAAAATGAAAAAACTACCATCCTACTTGATGTTTTAAAACATATATATATATAAAAAAAACTTGTGGAGCCAACAGAAAATATCAATGTATATTGAAAAGCTCAAAAGTAATAAACTTACTTACAGATGTAGAAGCTGAATCCCTGAGAAGCTAAGTGACCCACTCAAGGTCACAAAGCTTATATGAGTCAGAACATGAATTAAAACTTAAACTTTCTAAGGCTAACTCCTATGCCCTTCAATTTTTATAACACTAAAAATAATAAAAATAAACTGTATATTTGCAGAAACTAGCCTTTTCCTGTCCCTTAAAATAATCATAAATGTGTAGCATCTCCAGTGGTGCTCCACTCAGATTCCCTTGGGTCACTTTGACCTTTTCAATGTGCCTTTCCTTGCCTTCCAAGTGTTGTTTGTTTGTTTGTTTGTTTGTTTACTTTACAATACTGTGTTGGTTTTACCATACATTGACATGAATCCACCACAGGTGTACATGAGTTCCCAACCCTGAACCCCACTCCCACCACCCTCCCCATATCATCTCTCTGGGTCAACCCAGTGCACCAGCCCCAAGCATCCTGTATCCTGTATCGAACCTAGACTGATGATACGTTTCTTACACGATAGTATACATGTTTCAACGCCATTCTCCCTAATCATCCCACCCTCTCCTTCTCCCACAGAGTCCAAAAGTTTGTTCTACACATCTGTGTCTCTTTTGCTGCCTCGCATACAGGGTTACCATTACCATCTTTCTAAATTCCATATATATGTGTTAGTATACTGTATTGGTGTTTTTCTTTCTGCCTTACATCACTCTGTATAATTGGCTCCGGTTTCATCCACCTCATTAGAACTGATTCAAATGTATTCTTTTTAATGGCTGAGTAATACTCCATTGTGTATATGTACCACAGCTTTCTTATCCATTCATCTGCTGATGGACATCTAGGTTGCTTCCATGTCCTGGCTATTATAAACAGTGCTGTGATGAACATTGGGGTACACGTGTCTCTTTCAATTCTGGTTTCCTCGGTGTGTATGCCCAGCAGTGGGATTGCTGGGTCATAAGGCAGTTCTATTTCCATTTTTTTAAAGGAATCTCCACACTGTTCTCCCTAGTGGCTGTACTAGTTTGCATTCCCACCAACAGTGTAAGAGGGTTCCCTTTTCTCCACACCCTTTCCAGTATTTATTGCTTGTAGACTTTTGGATCGCAGCCATTCTGACTGGTGTGAAATGGTACCTCATTGTGGTCTTGATAAATGGGTTGAATGCCCCAACCAAAAGACAAAGACTGGATAAATGGATACAAAAACAAGACCTCTATATATGCTGCCTACAAGAGACCCACCTCAAAACAAGGGACACATACAGACTGAAAGTGAAGGGCTGGAAAAAGATATTCCATCAAATAGAGACCAAAAGAAAGCAGGAGTAGCTATACTCATATCAGATAAAGTAGACTTTAAAACAAAGGCTGTGAAAAGAAACAAAGAAGGACACTACATAATGATCAAAGGATCAATCCAAGAAGAAGATATAACAATCATAACTATATATGCACCCAACATAGGAGCACCGCAATATGTAAGACAAATGCTAACAAGTATGAAAGGGGAAATTAACAGTAACACAATAATAGTGGGAGACTTTAATACCCCACTCACACCTATGGACAGATCAACTAAAAGAAAATTAACATAGAAACACAAACTTTAAATGATACAATAGACCAGTTAGACCTAACTGATATCTATAGGACATTTCACTCTAAAACAATGAATTTCACCTTTTCCTCAAGTGCTCACGGAACCTTCTCCAGGATAGATCACATCCTGGGCCATAAATCTAGCCTTGATAAATGCAAAAAAATTGAAATCATTCCAAGCATCTTTTCTGGACATAATGCATTAAGATTAGATTTCAATTACAGGAGAAAAACTATTAAAAATTCCAACATATGGAGGCTGAACAACATGCTGCTGAATAACCAACAAATGACAGAAGAAATCAAAAAAGAAATCAAAATATGCATAGAAATGAATGAAAATGAAAACACAACAACCCCAAACCTGTGGGACACTATAAAAGCAGTGCTAAGGGGAAAGTTCATAGCAATACAGGCATACTTCAAAAAAAAAACAAGAAAAAAGTCAAAGAAATAACCTACCTCTACACCTATAGCAACTAGAAAAGGAAGAAATTAAGAACCCCAGGGTTAGTAGAAGGAAAGAAATCTTAAAAATCAGGGCAGAAATAAATGCAAAAGAAACAAAAGAGACCATAGCAAAAATCAACAAAGCCAAAAGCTGGTTCTTTGAAAGGATAAATAAAATTGACAAACCATTAGCCAGACTCATCAAGAAACAAAGGGAGAAAAATCAAATTGATAAAATTAGAAATGAAAATGGAGAAATCACAACAGACAACACAGAAATACAAAGGATCATAAGAGACTACTATCAGCAATTATATGCCAATAAAATGGACAATGCGGGAGAAATGGACAAATTCTTAGAAAAGTACAACTTTCCAAAACTGAACCAGGAAGAAATAGAATATCTTAACAGACCCATCACAAGCACGGAAATTGAAACTGTGATCAGAAATCTTCAGCAAACCAAAGCCCAAGTCCAGATGGCTTCACAGCTGAATTCTACCAAAAATTTTGAGAAGAGCTAACACTTATCTTCCAGAAAATTGCAGAGGAAGATAAACTTCCAAACTCATTCTATGAGGCCACCATCACCCTAACACCAAAACCTGACAAAGATGCCACAAAAAAAGAAAACTACAGGCCAATATCACTGATTAACATAGATGCAAAAATCCTTAACAAAATTCTAGCAATCAGAATCCAACAACACATTAAAAAGATCATGCACCATGACCAAGTGGGCTTTATCCCAGGGATGCAAGGATTATTCAATATCCACAAACCAATCCATCTAATATACCACATTAACAAATTGAAAAATAAAAGCCATATGATTATCTCAATAGATGCAGAGAAAGCCTTTGACAAAATTCAACATCCATTTATGATAAAAACTCTCCAGAAAGCAGGAATATAAGGAACATACCTCAACATAATAAAAGCTATATATGACAAACCCACAGCAAACATTATCTTCAACGGTGAAAAACTGAAAGCATTTCCCCTAAAGTCAGGAACAAGACAAGGGTGTCCACTTTCACCGCTGCTACTCAACATAGTTCTGGAAGTTTTAGCCACAGCAATCAGAGCAGAAAAAGAAATAAAAGGAATCCAAATTGGAAAAGAAGATGTAAAACTCTCACTGTTTGCAGATGACATGATCCTCTACATAGAAAACCCTAAAGACTTCACCAGAAAATTACTAGAGCTAAACAATAAATATAGTAAAGTTGCAGGATACAAAATCAACACACAGAAATCCCTTGCGTTCCTATACACTAATAATGAGAAAGTAGAAAAAGAAATTAAGGAAACAATTCCATTCACCATTGCAATGAAAAGAATAAAATACTTAAGAATATATCTACCTAAAGAAACTAAAGACCTATATATAGAAAACTATAAAACACTGATGAAAGAAATCAAAGAGGACACTAATAGATGGAGAAATATACCATGTTCATAGATCAGAAGAATCAATATAGTGAAAATGAGTATACTACCCAAAGCAATCTACAGATTCAATGCAATCCCTATCAAGCTACCAATGGTATTTTTCACAGAGCTAGAACAAATAATTTCACAATTTGTATGGAAACATAAAAAACCTCGAATGGCCAAAGCAATCTTGAGAAAGAAGAATGGAACTGGAGGAATCAACCTGCCTGACTTCAGGCTCTACTACAAAGCCACAGTCATCAAGACAGTATGGTACTGGCACAAAGACAGAAATATAGATCAATGGAACAAAATAGAAAGCCCAGAGATAAATCCACACACCTATGGACACCTTATCTTCGACAAAGGAGGCAAGAATATACGATGGATTAAAGACAATCTCTTTAACAAGTGGTGCTCGGAAAACTGGTCAACCACTTGTAAAAGAATGAAACTAGAACACATTCTAACACCATACACAAAAATAAACTCAAAATGGATTAAAGATCTAAATGTAAGACCAGAAACTATAAAACTAGAGAACATAGGCAAAACACTCTCCGACATAAATCACAGCAGGATCCTCTATGATCCCCCTCCCAGAATACTGGAAATAAAAGCAAAAATAAACAAATGGGATCTAATTAAAATTAAAAGCTTCTGCACAACAAAGGAAACTATAAGCAAGGTGAAAAGACAGCCTTTGGAATCGGAGAAAATAAGAGCAAATGAAGCAACTGACAAACAACTAATCTCAAAAATATACAAGCAACTTATGCAGCTCAATTCCAGAAAAATAAATGACCCAATCAAAAAATGGGCCAAAGAACTAAATAGACATTTCTCCAAGAAAGACATTCGGATGGCTAATAAACACATGAAAAGATGCTTCTAAGTGTTTTGATTCCAATTGTTCATCTCTGGGATGCTCTGTGGAGAACCCCCCTGGGGCCATCAGCTTGAGAGATAGAAATTCCTTGGCTTTTCAAAAGTAGTCCCTAGCCAATGATTGACTGGGTTGGGGAGAGGAAATCCCAGCTCTTTTGTCTTGAAGTTTGGCCAAAATTTGAGGTTTAATTGACATTACCAACCACTCCTGAGGGTTAAGACTAAGGCTTCAACTTGACTTGGCTTCTTTCCTCCTCTGTCCTGCTTTCCACGCCCAGTTTTTTCCAAGAGAACTTCCTCAGTAAATCAAGTCGCATGTGAATTCTCATTTCAAGATCTGCTTCTTGGAACCCTCTGCTAAAATGAGGACCATGCAACCCTATACAGAAGTATAGGGAAAGAATATCTGAGTGGCTCAGAGTTCCTGATGCTCCTGTCTTTGGGAATTTCCAGTTGGATTTATGCACTGGGAATCTGGAATTGTGAATGTAGTTTTTGTCAAGCCAGAGAAAAATTCTCTTGAAGTTTCAGACTTGAGGTCAATAACTATTGATTGGCCAACTTTCTGTCCCCAACAGTTCCTCCTGGGTCCAATTCTAGATGAGTGATAGTCAAATCTGGAAGATTCTTGGCTTACAGCTATCTCTCCCTCTGCCTCCCACTTTTAAGACTGGCTCTGAAGATATAAAAATGGTACCTCAGGGCTCTGGGTCTTAAGATAAGGACCACAGATAGCCATACAAATATACTCATGGCCTTTTGGATTGGTGTGGCCATTACTTCAACCCCCATTTTTTACCCCATAGCTTTGTTTTTCTTTGCTTTCCAAGTCTGGATCTACAGGTAGGTCCTATGTAGAAATCCAGGTCTATCCCATAGCAGACAGAAAGTCCATTACTCACTGTGGCTTAGAGTAATATTTATATAATAAAATAGTTACCATTTTAATGCATGCTGTGTTTCTTAGGTCAGGTCCCTGGAAACAGAGCCCAGGACAGGGAAAATCAGGGGCCCACGGAGTATTGAGGAAGGAGTTTAGGAGAAGACTTTAAGGGAGGAAAGCAGATGGGGCAGAGGAAGAAGGCAAGCAAAGAGAGGTGCTCAGGCAAAATCGAAACTTGGCCTGATCCATGAAAGGCTCTGGATACACAGTCATCTCCTCCTTAAGGCAAAGGGGCTGGACTTTTGTACTCCTGCATCAATCAGTCATTTCTGTGGTCTTCACCTGGGGAGGGGTATAGAGGTATAATCTCCTAGGCATCAGTTGGTGACAGTTCTTAGGGTAGGAAGCCTCTGTGATCCTTTAGCAGCCAATGCTCCCAGCAGCTGAGAGTTGGGGGCCCTGCCATGCACCAGCATCTACTCCAAATGCCCGAGCTGGGCTCTGAACCAAGGGGCCTCCATAGTTAGATCCTTTCTCTCATTCCAGCTCACAGCTCCTGGACTCCTGCTCCCCACCAGCCTGTGTGTCTGGGATTCCCACGCCAGCTGCTCATCTACAGCTTACTTGATTTTAGTACAGAGTCAACTGCATTGGCGCCTGACACTTTATTAGTGTTCTAAATCTTTGTTTACAGTTACCAAGACTCCCCAGGTGGCAGCAAAAAAGTCAACAAGGAAATAAAACTCCACCAGCTGGCATATTAGTTGGGGATCAAACCACCACACGAGTAACAGCTGGTGTGTGCCCACAAGCCTCAGGGCACTGCTGGCTCTGAGGCTCATCTGGAGTGACGTGTTTTGACCCCCATTCTCGGTCTGCCCATTTATCCTCCCATCTTCCAGTTCTTTTGCACCATGTGGAAGCTGAGCTGGTGATGAGTTTTGAAGCTGTTCCCTGCCTTTGACAGCCCAGAGCCATTCATCGGATCCAGCTGCTTGCTGCTATGTACATCCATCTCTTGGCAAAATTGGTGCCATTACATGCCGTTGTTTTCTTAGTCTAAAACTCACATCTTCTGATGCTAAATCCTATGTGTTTCCTGGTGTATGAAATTAGCACTTTAATGAAGCCCTGCAAAAATTCTCCATCTCTTCTTATCTGGGACTAAAGAAATCAGGGTGGGTCCAAAGAAGTTATTCAGAGGGGCTAAGAGAAATATGCTGAACACTGCTGCTATTGCTTAGGTAGGTGACTCTCAGGCTATGACACCATGAGGGTGGCAACAGGCTTGGGCTTTAGAGTCTGTGCCTGAATTCTGGTTCCAAAAAGAGTCAGAGCTGAGGACTTCCCTGGTGGCTCAGTGGTTAAGAATTCACTTGCCAATGCAGGGGACATGGGTTCCATCCCTGGTCCAGGAACTAGAATCTCACATGCCTCAGGGCAACTAGACTCCTGTACCACAACTTCTGAGCCCAGGCACCCTAGAGCCACATGCTGCAAACACTGATGCCCATGCGCCCTAGAGCCCCTGCACTGCAACACAAGAAGTCCCTTCAATGAGAAGCCCAGGCACTGCAACTGGCGAGTAGCCCCGGCTTGTGGCAACTAGAGAAAGCTGACACTCAACAAAAGAGGGCCCTTGTGCTACAGTTAGTCAGTCAGTCAGTTCAGTTGCTCAGTCGTGTCCGACTCTTTGCAACCCTATGAATTGCAGCACGCCAGGCCTCCCTGTCCATCACCAACTCCCGGAGTTCTACAGCCATAAATAAATATATATATGTATATATTTTAAAAAAAAAAGAAAGAACTGGGTGATTTGGGGCAATAAATAAATATTAAAAGAAGAAAGTCAGCTGGGTGACTTGGGATAAGTGACTTAAAATCTTCATGCATCACATTTCTTCTCTGTAAAATAATAGCACCTATTACATAATGGCTATGAGGATGACATTTGAAAATACATGCTAAACACTCAGCCTTGAGGTTGTATCTAGATATAGCAGGGTCTAGAAGTCGGTATAAATACACCCTCCCACAAATTAGAGAAAAAAAAAAAAAGAAAGCATTTTACATTTGCAATTTTTATGAAAGCATTGACCTTATGAACAGATGTGAAGTCCATTTTCAAGGCCTTGGGAAGGGTCCATGCATGAAAGAGGCCCCAAGCTTAAAATTTATTAGCTTCACATTAAATCTGTTTTTCTTAACAGTCACTGTTCACTAAATGTTAGCTCTCAGGGATTTGGTGTGGGAAAGAGGGGACTTTGCTTCTTATTCATGTGTTCCTAATTAAACCCCTTGCCTCTTGGGAGTGAGTCAGACTCAATGACCTGGTGATGTGAGGGTTGTTTAGGAGAATTTCTGGGTGGGGACAGTACCTTGGGAAAGGGATATGACCAACATATTACTTAGGGTTAGTAATGTTAGCTGCTACAACAAGCAACCCCTACAATTTCAGCAGCCCCAAAATACAAAAAAATACATTCCTAATTCATAAAGTCCACTGAATTCTGCTGGCTGGTGAGGCCCAGACTCCTTCATCTGATGACTCCCCATCTTAGTTATTAGAATCCTCCCCATTTAGCTGATAGATGGGGAAAAATGGGAGATAGATCATGGGAAATCTTCATGGGCAACATTCTACTGGAAGGAACTCAGACACATGGCCACAAGTACCTGCAGAGGAATCTGGGAAATGTGGTCTAGCTGTGCACCCAGGAAGAGATGGAAGCAGATTTGGTGAGTGAGTTCAGTCTCCACCAAACCAACTTTCCTCTAAGTTTGACTAAGCACAACAAGGCAAGGCTGAAATAAATTTTACTAGAGTCCAATAATAGGCAGAGCATTATCTCCAGACTGAAAATATAAGAGCATGAGAAACACAGGAGATAAAGGAATCAAGACAGGCAGGCCTATGGCTTCAAAGGTTAGTATGTCATTTGTTGATCTACTGATGTTATTGGAAGGCTTAGTCTATGGGAAGTTCAAGGGGGGCCCTCTCTACTTCCAGGATGTCCAAGAATGACAGAGGTCTGTGAAAGTACTGGAAGAAGACCCTGGGCCAGACCATGTACCAGCCAGAGATAGGAGCAAAGAGTGGGGAGTAGTCCCATTCCTGAGAGGTAGAGAGAAATCCATGCTCAAAGAAAAGTCCAGTTTTGGTGAATAGACCTGAATATCAGAGAAGAAGTAGAAGACATCATATTTTTATGAAAAGATGGCAGAAACCACATTGGAAATAGAGAATCAACTCTGTCATTTGGTCATAGCACCCAAAAGAGAAGCGAGATCGAAAAGCATTCCATACACATGGAGAGCACCAAGCAAGGTTTACTATGGATTCATGGTCTACATCATCTGAGTCTATTTAGCAATTTCCTCCAAGAGAATCACAAAGCCCTGCAGTGATTTCAGGAGCCATGGGTGAGAAGCTGTCAGCATCACAGTGCAAGTAATGATATTAAATAATGTTGGAATTTTTGCTTATCATGGAAACTGGAGGTACCATTGACACGTGGGTTTTTTCTCATCTACCTACTGCAGAATAGGAAGCATTGGGTTGATTTTCTCCTTCTTCTTTTTAAAAATATAGCTCTGTTCTGACATGCTGTGGTTAAAGCTTATAAAGAGTCCAGTCTTCCAGTGGATTTCCAGGCAGCTTAAGCCAAGAAGGAAGCAATTGCTTTCTGTCTTTACCCCATAGAATAGGGTCACCCTACCTTCAGGTCTGAAAGCCAGTGGACTCCAAAGTCGAACTTATCAGAGCCTTCCTGACTCAGGGCCTCCAGATTTCTTCTCAGCAGCTACTGGACCTCATTAGTCAGCTCGATTTTACCCATATCTCAAGGCTCAGCCTTTACCTATGTAGGAAGAATTTACCCAGCTTTCATGGTATCCATTTTTCCTCAATGCCCTGACTCTGAGCTGTACATGATCCTGTTTAAATAGCTAGATCATCTCTTTCCAAATAGAAATTCTTTCCACATTTCATTCTGCTGTCAGATGACTCAACACCAACTGGGGATGTGCTCAGTTGTACCACCTGCTCCTCGTGTCCTTCTGTTTTAGCCTGATCCACTGATCTTTGCTTAGTCGCATGCTGTCTTCTCTCCCTGGGACCATTTTTCCCATAGATCTTTGCATGCCTCATTCCTGTTTATTGGTCAGGTCCAGCTTAAATTCAACTCCTCAAAAGCCCTCCTGTGGTTATCTAAAACATGACCTACCTCTGTAATTCTCTTCCATCTTATTCTGCAATTGTAGAACTTATTTTTTTTTTTTGCATTCATTACTATTTGTTTCCACAACCAGAATAGAAAATTCACAAGGAGAGTCACTCTGTCTTATTTGCCATGATAACCTCAAACCCTCTGTGAAATTAATAAATACTTATTGATTAAATGGATCCATTGATTATTTTCCAGCAAGAGCATCATGTTTTATTGTTCCCTTCAGCATTAGCCCCAAATTAATAAATCCAGCTCTGGTGCCCAGAACAAAATTTTACATTGATTGGAAACACTTGGAACAAATACCTGTGACTGTCTATCTTGGAGAAATTTAACCAATAGTTCAGCTTCCCAGAAAATGTTTGCTATTATACCAGTTACATCTGGGGTTCTCCATACTTTTCCTAGAAAATATGTATAGGACTTGTAGAAAATGAGGAATATCATTCAGCTGCAAAACTCAGAAAACTCTCTTTTGGCTTCCCTCTTGACTTTACAGTAGATACGAATAATTTCTAGAACTCACCCCTCCCATGGCTGCTCTTCCAGAAAGACATGGTACTAAATTGTAATTTCCACACATCAAAATTACTACTGGCTTATTTCTGTAAAACAAGTACCTAGAACATCCCTTAGCATGTGGTTTGTGCTTAGTAAATGCAAACTGAATAACTTTTGAATGAACCAGTGACCAAAATTATAAACTGGACAGAGTCTTGGCCCTTGAGAAGAAAGGAGTTAGCCACAGTATTCTGGGGTTGTTAATAGTTCTGCCAGAGTCAATAGGAAGAGAATGGATTTTGCAGACCTGAATGTTAGCACATTAAGGAATACAAGGCTGGAGATCATCTTTGCTTTGATTTAATACTTTTATCTAGAGTTCTTTTTTCAATAGAACTGAGCTCCCAGTAACAGTTCAATATTATAATGAGAAGTTTTGTTCTTCCATTATTTTGGAGACATTTGAAGAGGAACTAAAAAGCCTCTTGATGAAAGTGAAAGAGGAGAGTGAAAAAGTTGGCTTAAAGCTCAACATTCAGAAAACGAAGATCATGGTATCTGGTCTCATCACTTCATGGGAAATAGATAGGGAAACAGTGGAAACAGTGTCAGACTTTATTTTTTGGGGCTCCAAAATCACTGCAGATGGTGACTGCAGCCATGAAATTAAAAGACGCTTACTCCTTGGAAGGAAAGTTATGACCAACCTAGATAACATATTCAAAAGCAGAGACATTACTTGCCAACAAAGGTCCATCTAGTCAAGGCTATGGTTTTTCCAGTGGTCATGTATGGATGTGAGAGTTGGCCTGTGAAGAAAGCTGAGCACTGAAGAATTGATGCTTTTGAACTGTGATGTTGGAGAAGACTCTTGAGAGTCCCTTGGACTGCAAGGAGACCCAACCAGTCCATTCTAAAGGAGATCAGTCCTGGGTATTCTTTGGAAGGACTGAAGCTAAAGCTGAAACTCCAGTACTTTAGCCATCTCATGCAAAGAGTTGACTCATTGGAAAAGACTCTCATGCTGGGAGGAATTGGGGGCAGGAGGAGAAGGGGATGACAGAGGATGAGATGGCTGGATGGCATCACCGACTCAATGGACATGAGTTTGAGTGAACTCTGGGAGTTGGTGATGGACAGGGAGGCCTGGCATGTGGCGATTCATAGGGTCACAAAGAGTCGGACATGACTGAGTGACTGAACTGAACTGAAGTGAAGGTCCAAAAGAGGTTAGGACTGACCTGGCATCAGAAATTTAAAGGAAGACATCATTTGCATGTTTTGACAATATCTTCACACTTTCACCTGTGTAGTCTTGTCTTAAGCACTCTTGCAAATATCTGAAAATCAGTATTCCATAATCCAGTCTGAAATGGTTTCCTCTGGAGAGTCATCAAATGCATTCTGATCCTCCTTTTCCCCTGCATTCTGATTTTGCTTACATGCTTGGTAATCACCCCCAAGGATGGGGAGGACACAGAAAGAGTGTTGAGCATTGATTCAGTCAGATGGTTGTGTTCAGTTCTGTTCAGTTGCTCAGTCATGCCTGACTCTTTGTGACCCCTGGACTGCAGCATGACAGACTTCCCTGTCCATCATGAACTCCTCCCAGAGCTTACCCAAACTCATGCCCATACAAATAATGGAACTGAAATGCAGAGAAGATAAGTAACATTCTTCAGATCACACAACAGTAGCAGTGAGCCTTGGACTGAATACAGATTGTTCTCTTAGCTGTACATTGGCACTGCCTCTGACAGGGTAAAGTGACTTTTGAACAACCCCTGGGTTCCAGCCCTTTATCTTTTCACAGTGCCTTCATTCTTAAAGCATGCATCCCAGAAGGCCCCTGTTAAAATATTTGGGAAAAATTCCAACATTGGATTTGCCTCCATCATCTGCTCAAATTCCGGCAACAAAGTACCTCCCTTACCCATGTCAACTTGGTTCTGACGTTTTTCCCAAGAGGTGAGAAAATGAAGAGATCAAAGATAAAGTTTTAGCTTTAAGTTGTCAGCTTGATTCTGCTGCCAAAAATTCTCATGCTTAAAAATATGGCACAATACTTTTTGCTTCAATTTAAAAAAAATTAAATGGTAGCTGATGCTCAGTTCTGTTTTCACTCGGGTCAAAGAAGATTCAACTTCAGTGTGTGTTAAGGGTCTTCCCACCCACCTCCCAGCTCCCAGAAAGGTCAAGGAGGTTGTGTGCAGCACAGAATTTGAGCAGCTCCCTCCCTGGTGCTTGGCCCTTGTAGGCTTCTTGTTCAGAAGCAAATAGACTGTGCTGGAAAACTGGCTCTGACAGTTGTGTTATTCTTGGGTGTGGGGCCCTTGGTGAGACTGGTTCCCCAGAGCATGGTGCCCAGGTACCCTCACGGGCCTCAAATCCACTTAATTCTACAGAGATGCCAGAGTGCCAGACTGGAAGCCACCATCGCTTTCTGTCTCCAGGAGTCATCACCTCTCTTTATGCTGTTTCACTTTTCCTTTAGTGAAGAACATAGCACCCGACTGCCCCCACTGTTCTTTGCAGCACTTTTCACATTGCGTGTTTCAAACTAAATTAAAATGGGCCTTTAAAATAATTGTAGGGCTTTTAACCATTCAGGCATCATCTATTTTACTATTCCCTTAAATACCTTGTGAAAAATTTCTTAAGTCCAGTCAATTTAGGGGTTAGTTAGTGGGTATTTTAATTGACCATTCAATTTCAAGTAAGTGTGAAGTAAATTATAACCCTCTTCAACAGCTCCACAACAATTTAACCCTGATTGAAACCATTAAAAATTTAGAAAGCAAACACGGATGTGGTCAGATGTGGTCAAAGAAAACAGCCCGGGAATTTTAAAATCCTGTCTTATTTTGCTTTTAAGAAAAATGTTAAAACCACAAAATTAGAAGAGATATTGCCCTGCCCCCCCCAAATTGAAGCCATTTAATAAACATGTCATTATTAGAGCTGGCTTTGAGAAATATTGATAACTAAAAATTTATCTTTTGAAAAATAAAATAAAATGATAGTTCTCACCTAGCCTGTAGGCTTGAAGCTGGGAAAGAAAACATTTAAATATCCTGTCATCTATTACATATGTTGATCAGCCCATGTAATCAGATTCCGGATCCGATGGATCATTTTCAGACTCTCTAAGGAGAGTTTTCTAGCAGCCCCATTTTGTTTATTCTCTTTTTGGATTTGTGGACTTTACTGAATTTTATAGTGCGTGAATAATATCCTAATAAAGCTGTTCCAAAAACTATATATATTTTTATATATATATGTAGTCAGATATCATATATAACACATTAATATCAATATAGTGTGTGTTATATATCTCATACATATTCAGTTCAGTTCAGTTGCTCAATCAAGTATGACTCTTTGTGACCCCGTGGACTGCAGCATGCCAGGCTTCCCTTCCCTATTCCATGTCTGGTTCTAACTGTTGCTTCTTGACCTGCACACAGATTTCTCAGAAGGTATGTAAGGTGTTCTGGAATTCCCATCTCTTGAATAATTTTCCACAGTTTGTTGTGATTTATACAATCAAAGGCATTGGTGTAATCAATAAAGCAGAAGTAGATGTTTTATAGGTTATGTATTATTAATTTTATATGTTATATATATGCATCTATATTTATATCATATAAGATTATAATAAATAATTGGGTATGTTATATAGTTGACCCTTGAACAATCCAGGATTAAGGGCAATGACCTTCTATGCAGTTGAAAATCCAAGTATAACTTCTAGTCAGCCCTTCATATATGCGGTTCCTTAGTATCCATGAATTCAACCCACCTCGGATCCTGCAATACTGAAGTACTAGTCAGTGAAAAAAATCCCAGTTGAAGTGGACTCATGCAGTTAAAACCCATGTTGCTCAAGGGTCACTTGTAATTGTTAATGAGCCCTTTACCTTTCCTGGTCTGGTTTCAAAGCCAAAGACATCTAAATTCTTTGGCCCTCCAAGAAACTTCCTCCTTTCATAAATATATCACCCCAACTTTCTCCACAGGCCTGACAATTAAAAAAAAAAAGCCAAAACAAAAATCCTTCCTCTGAGTCCATCCCTGTTTCAGGGGCTCTTCATTTGCTTCATTTTGTTTGGTACATCATGAGGTCAAGAGTCCTGAAGTCACCTGCTGGGCCCTCATCCTGGCTGTACCACTTTAAAAGCTGTGATTTAGTTCAAGTCAGCTCCTTCTTTCTGCCCAGATCACCCATCTGGAAAATGGAGGAGCAATTGAATTCATCACCTAAGGTCATCAGGAGGACTGAATGACTTCTAAAAATTCAGGGTTTAGTCATTAAAACAGTGACTTAGAGGAAAAAAAAAAAAAAAAAAAAGACAAAACCCAGTGACTTTAGCTCAATAAATGATAGTAGTAGTAATATTATAGTTATCTTGTTGGATGGATTCTCAAAAACATCTTACATTTTAAACTAATACGGCCTTATAATTGGTGCAGAGTCAGCCTCATTTCTATTAGGAGAAACAAGAGAACATGACATACAAAGGCTCCATGGTCACTACCTGGGGACAGGGCCTGACAATCCATATTTGCAGTATCCCTTTTTGTTCTAAATGACCTTTATTTGGGCTTCCCTGGTAGCTCAGCTGGTAAAGAATCCGCCTGCAATGCAGGAGACCCTGGTTCAATTCCTGGGTTGGGAAGATCCCCTGGAGAAGGGATAGGCTACCCACTCTAGTGTTCACAGGCTTCCCTGGTGGCTCAGATGGTAAAGAATCCACCTGCAATGCAGAGCCCAGGTTTGATCCCTGGGTTGGAAAGATCCCCTGGAGAAGGAAATGGTAACCCACTCCAGTATTCTTGCCTAGGGAAATCCTATGGACAGAGGAACCTGCGGGGCCCCAGTCCATGGAGTCACGAAGAGTTGGACACAACTGAGAAAATAACAGAGACCTTTATTTGCTTTTCCTAGCTACTCTCTAGATTAATTGCAAGTTTAGGGGGAGGGCGTTGATGTTTGCCCATAAATTTTCTGTGTTTAAAGGGAAGATTTTTATCGCTGAATAATCTGCCATGAGCATTAGTCAAAGGAAGTGACTCAGGGCATCTTCTCAGAGGTGCCCAGCTATAAATCAGCTTATACAGAAAATTAATCTCTTCTGTCTCCTTCAGGAAGTTAGCAATTATTAGTAGTCAGCAAGAGAGAGAGTCTTCAAAAGAAGCATATATGACAATGTCACCTTGAGTTTCTCCCAAATTCACTGATATTGGGGAAAAGTCGTTCTCTCAAGAAAGCTTTTGGGGAGGGAATGCTCTCAGCAAGCAGATGCAACTAACGGAAGTCCATCGTGCCTGAAACTCACTGCAAATGAGAGTTGACTCCCAAGAAATATCCTGGTGCTTTCCGGGGAGGATAAGATTTCAGCTATTTTTGACTCAACATGGGATTGTTTCTACCCACTGTTGAGCACCTAGGATATCTTGAAAATGTTTACCCAACCATTCTGAGAGTTTGACTATCTGGCACCCCACAGCTGAGTACAAATAACAACCAGTGTGAATGGCCACAGAACTAGGGAATCAAAAAACAGGCATGAAGGGTCACCTACACCAAGCCTTCACTTGAGGCAGGGTTACACCGAAACCAAAACAGACAGATTTCTCTATTTCTTTCTTTCTGTTCATCTCTATCAGTGGGCTCTTAAAGTGCAGTTCTCAGACCAGCAGCATCGACCTCAACTGGGTACCTGTTAAAAAGAAAATTTTTAGGCCTTTCCCCAGATTTACTAAATCAGAATCTCTGGGGTTGGGACTCAGAACTCTGTATCTCAACACGCCTTCCAGATAACTCTAAAGTCTGGGAATTACTGCTAAAGTCTGAGAATTACTGCTCTAACTAAAAATTACTGATATGTGTCTCCCACTCCTAGAAATTCTGATTTTATTTGGTCTAGAGAGCAGCTGGACAATAGGGTTTTTAAAAGGTCTCCAAGTGATTTTCATTGTACAGTCAAACTAGAGGCATAAGAAAATCCCACTGTTCCCTGTACCAAGCAGAGCACCCACACTTGTAAGGGTACAGCTCCAAAAAGACTCAAAGGCAGTGTAAGGCCATGTCGTTTTGAGTGACTTTTCTTCTCAGGGTCTATCTACACCTTTCTTGAAGCATCCACCTTTTTCTTCACTTTTTGTTGTTGTTGTTCAGCTGCTAAGCCGTGTTAGATTTTTTGCAACCCTGTGAACTGTAGCATGCCAGGCTCCTCTGTCCCCCATTATCTCCTGGAGTTTGCTCAAATTCATGTCCATTGAGTTGGTGACGCTATCTAACCATCTCTTTCCCAGCATTAGAATCTTTCCCAGTGAGTCAGCTCTTCATATCAGGTGGCCAAAGTATTGGAGCTTCAGCTTCAGCATCAGTCCTTCCATGAATATTCAGGGTGGATTTCCTTTAGGATTGACTGGTTTTGTCTCCATGCAGTCCAAGGAACTCTGAGGAGTCTTCTCCAGCACCAGTTTGAAAGCATCAATTCTTTGGTGCTCAGACTCCTTAATGGTCTAACTCTCACATCTGTATACGACTACTAGAAAAACCATAGCTTTGACTATACAGATGCTATCTGTTCACCAGGGCTCACTCTAAACCTCTCAGCTGGCATGTGGTCCAGCAAGCCAAAGTTGGGGGTGATAAACCAGGGACTGAGGCCAGAGCTCCATATTAAAAAAAGAAGTATCTCTGGCCAGAACATTAAGGACTTAAGGATGTGGGATTTTCGCCATGACTCCTCACTATCTTTCTTTGAGAACCTAACTGATATCCTATCCTATCATCCTACCAAATGCTGTCGAGTCTCTTTTTCAGAAAGTCACCACCCTCAAGACATTCCTTTTCATTTTCAGAATGCTCAAATTATGCGGTGTTCTCCCCTTATGTTAAGCCCAGATCTGCTTCTGTTGACATGAATTCTAGATTTGCCTGCAGAACAGGTTCCTCTATGCATCATACAACTCATCAAAACCGGGACACAGTTATCAGTTCTCCTCTAAATCTTCTCTAGATGTTCTTTGAGTTCAGAATTCACTTTCTAAATAGTGCCTCTTTGTTAGTAAATGCTATTGTGGTTCAGCCTAGACCTCATTTCCTCCGCCACACTTCCATTTCCCAGCCACTCTGAATGTCGCCATTAAGAGCGTACAGCTACAGCTTTAGAAAATTGCCCAAGGCTGATGGAAGCCACAGCAATGGAGATGTGGTCACTCCTTATCCAGGGTCAGCCTTGGCCAGTGACTGACGATACCCAGGGTAGGAGGCAAGTGGGCCCAGTCCCCTTATCTCACTGTGGGAAACCACATCCACACCTTAGTCTCCTCTTTCTTGAGATTCTTCCCACAACAAATCACTTGACAAAAATCCCCATTCCAGGCTCTTCTGGGAAATTTGACCTAAAACATTTTTACGTACTTACTTTTTACGTGCTTACTCAGGTTGCCACACATCTGTTTGACCAGCAGGATTAAAGCAGTCTGCTGAGCCCCAAAAGAACAATGCATAAAAAAGGGGTGGAGAACAGGTTTGACTAGTTTTGTGGGGTCAGAGTCAAGGCTGTGGGAGGCCTAGACGGCAGCTTCTACCCCACAGATGCTTTGCAGAAGGCAAAAGACCCAATTCTCAAGGACTCTCTTTTAATACCCCAGTCACATGTAGTAGATTGATTACAGAAAAAAATGGCCCTGATTTTCCACCCCTCTCTGTATGCACACTTATTGCAATGTGATTTTTCAGTTTCTCTAGATGAGACACAGAGTGTGTTCCCACCTCTTGAACCTGGGCTGGTCTGTGACTTGTTTTGAAGGACAGAATAAGAAAGAAGAAACGGTTTTCTAGCTCCAAGCCTCACCTCCAGTACCTTTGAGCACCCTTCTTCCTTGGACCCTTAGCAACCACCATGTGACCATATCCAGATTAGACATGTGACCCAGCCATGCCATTGTCCAGCCAGCAGCCAACTGACCACTAAGCATGTGGGTGAGGCTAGTCTCGAGCAGACATCCTCCAGCTGATCATGGACTCACAAACAAACACAGCAGAGGTCAGCAGAGCCCTGAGCAGGACCACCCAGCTTAACCATAACCTTGAGAACTAGCAATGATTGTTTTTGAAGATGCTGAGTTTGGATGTGCCTTGCTAGGCAGCATTACTGTGGCAACAAATACTTTCACAACAGATGTCTCACAGCTTCCAGACTCTTCTTGAAGAAACCCAAATGTGGGACAGAAGCCTTAAACTTCAAACTACAAGCAGCTCTGCATGTCTGATTTTGGACTTGAGGAGGTGGGATTATAGCTCAGAGCTCTAGAGAGAGCAAGAGTCCTGGTAACCCGAGGATACAGTGCCTGAGGCAGGGGCAGTCTTCGAGCTCAGAGAACTTAAAGCCTTCTGTTCAGTCACAGGGGAAGTGAAGAGAAGGCAGGTTCTATTTCTGGTCCATGGTCCAGCAAAGGTACCCAGGAAGCCAGCACAAGGATATCAGGGAAGTTGGCGAATATGGCCAACAGGGACTTCCATTTAATAAAAGATGTGGCATAAAGAGGGATGGGCGTGGGGCTCCGAAATGCGAAATCTGAGGATAAAATCTGAACTAGGCGTTCTCTTTTTGTAGCTTTAAAATTTCTTTATTAGGATGTAATAAGTATCCAATAATTTGTACAGGTCTTCAGAGTTCAGCTCAGATCAACATGAAAGCATTTTCTAGCCCCCAGAAGGTTCCTTTATGTCAGTTTGCCATCAGCACTGCCCCTTTATACAGAAGTTACTTAGTTTTATACCATGTTACTTAGTTTTGCCTGCTTTTGAACTTCATATAAGTGGAATCATACAGCATGTCTGATGTCTGCCCATCATTGTGAAACCAAGCAGGACCCTGCAGGGGCAACCCTAGTTGACCAGAGAGTCATGGCGCAACTGTAGGCCATTCATGGTTTCTTCTGTAAGCAAGACCCAACAGCTGTTTGGAATCACACGATTGAGACAATTATTTCTGAAATAGAAGACTGCCCCTTCCTCCACATGTAGCCCCTTTCCCTATAAAATCTGAGCAAGCATGGAGAGCGGAAATTTCGTTCTTTGGGACCTGAGTCCACCTTCTTCCCAATACAGCCAGCTTCCTCAATAAAGCTGCCTTTCCTTTTGCCCAACTCTTGTCTCTCAGTATTAGATTCTTGAACAACCAAATCTTAGTTTGGTAATAAATCTTGTCTATGGGGTTTATATATGAGGGCACATGTTATGGTAGTTTGCTCACTTTTTATTGTTCTGTAGTAGTCCACTGGACTTCCCTTGTGGCTCAATGGTAAAGCATCTGCCTGCAATGCAGGAGACACAGGAGATTTGGGTCTGATCCCTGGGTTGGGAAGTTCCCCTGGAAGAGGGCATGGTGAGCCACTCCAGTGTTCTTGCCTGGAGAATCCTGTGGACAGAGGAGCCTGGTGGGCTACAGTCTATGGGGTCACAAAGAGTCGGACACGACTGAAGCAATTTAGCATACATGCACATACAGTATTCCATGGTATGAATACAGCCCAACTTTTTATTCTATTCTATTACTACTAGACATTTAAAATGGGTTCTTTCCAGCTTTGACTTTATAAATAGTCTTGCTATAAACATTCTTACACAATCTCCCTTAGCATCTGCAGGGAACTGATTCCAGCACCTGCTCTGGATACCAAAATCCACAGATGCTCAAGCCCCTTATGTAAAATGGCACATTGTGTCTGCATATAAGCTATGCACATTCACTTGCATATACTTTAAATCATCATTAGATTATCTGTAATACCTAATACAATGTAAATACTATGTAAATAGCATTTCCCATGCATGGCAAATTCAAGTTTTTCTTTTTGGAACTTTCTGTATTTTATTTTCCAAGTATTTTCAATCTACGGTGGGTAGAGCATACGGAACCTTAGATATGCAGGGACAATTCTACATGTTTTTGATGCACATACATACTCTATTTTGAGAAAAGAATAGATTTCAATCAACCCCTCTTTTGTCCATCATCAGGCCTGGGAAATGACCCAACACCCTTGTTCACCTGCTGACAACAAGCTGCTTAGAAAAGAGATTGCATTTGAATCCACCTTCAACCCCTGCTCTGAGAGGAGGGAAAGGCAAGGAAAAGGGAGAAAAAAGGAAAAGGGAGAAAAAAGGAAGAGGCAACTTCAGTGACAACAGAAATGATAATCATCTTAGCTTCACATTTTCTCTCTAGTAGCTCTCTAGGATGCTGAAAATAATGACATTCATCTATCTGCATTAAAGATATGAAGACTCTTTTAAGGATGCAAATGTGCTTTTTAGAAAGACAAACACACAAGATAATTAAAATGCTACAGTTCCTGTGTGCTTCATGATGTTCAAATTGCCTTCTTATTTGCTAGCCCCTCACTACTCAGAGTGGTCCCCAGACCAGCAGAATCCATTAGCTTAGAAATCTGTCAGAAATGCAGAAACTCAGGACTCACTCCAGATTTATGGAATCAGAATCTGCATTTTAACAAGCTCCTCGGGTAATGTTCTGTACACTAATTTGTGATTGTTATTTGCTGTTTAGTGGCTAAGTCATGTCCAACACTCTTGTGACCCCATGGACACAAGACACACCTGCTAGACTCCCTGTCCATGGGCTTTCTGAGGCAGGAGTGCTGAGCTGCGTCGCCATTTCCTTCTCCAGGGGACCTTCCAGATTCATGGACTGCATCCGTGTTTCCTGCATTGCCAGGCGGATTCTTTAGCGCTGAATCATCTGCAAAGCTCATGAAGCCCTCCAATATTCCTTATGATACTCATGAGCCCCTGGAAAACAGAGAAGAGAGGAGTCCTTGTTTGCATTTTACAGGTGGGGAAATCAACACACAGAAAGGTGACCTTGAGGCACACGAGCACCCAGCCGGTTCCATGTAGGAAAGGTCTCTAGAGGGGAAATGCAGATTTTCATTACTTCACTCTGATAACCAGTGACATGCCTAACACGTTATAAGGTCAAGCCTGTTCCTCTCTAGACAGTGCTGTCCTGATGGGATGTGCTGTGGTCTGAGTAATTCTGCTTGGAGGCTGACATGACAAGCCATCAGAAGGACAAGTGTGGCAGCATGATATGGTTGGGTTGGGTGGGGAACGGAGTAAAGGAAAAGGAGTGAGGAGACTCGTGAAACAGCAGAGGAACATGGAAGGGGGGTGAAGCAGCGCCAGAGAGATTCCAATCCCATGGCTTTGCTTGCTTCTTCCTCCCTTGCCTGGAAGCCAGAGAGCTGTGCTGTGACGCAGTCTGTGAGAGGTTATTGGCAGCCAGCCTGGAGCTGGCCCAAGCGCTCACTGCAGTGCTCTCAGCCACGCAGGGAGACTGGAGGCTGCCTAGTGCACCTCTCCTGGGTCCCGCGGAGCATGCATACCACCTGCGCCAGAGGAGACCCAGCCCTGCAGCAAAAAAAAAAGCCAGCCAGACTGCAGAATGGGTTGGAAAGCTGGGTGCAGTAATGGGAAACAGGTGCAGCTCTGGGCATGCTGGGTTACACCTGCAGGGGGTGAGGATTCTAGGACTCCACTGTCTCTTTCTGCCCCTCCAGAAAGCAGTTCCAAGCTGCAGACTTGCCCATCGGGCTTGGAGACATCTGAATACTCCCCCTCAACTCTGTGACAATCCAACAGCCAAGATGACTAGCTCAGCAAGGCTCAGGGTTCATATCAGTGGATATGCCCTGCAAATCCAGCTGGAAGGGCTGGAAAATGTCCAGGGCTCTGCCTGCCTGGGTACTGACATAGGAAGACTCCGAGGAGGCCTACAGCTCCCCCTTGGTGCCCCCAAGGATGTCAGATATCAAAAGGACAGTTAACAGTGGCCTTCCAAAGCCTTGGTCTGATTTTTTTCCAAACCCCAAATGCTGGCTCTAATGGTAGAAGTTCTAAAACAGGCTGGTGAGACAGCTACTTAAGACAAGTAAAGAAGCTCATGGGCTATAAAAGCACAGTATATACTTAGCCATCTCCCTAAATCTGAAGACGAAACTCCCATGCCGCCTTGACCTGTGTCCTCCCTGTTTCTCCTGGCTGCCATCAATTGTCCTCCTTCCCCAACGTTGGGAGATGGCTAGCCCCCTCTGTGAACAGCTGTGACCTCTATATGCAGTCAGGGTCCGGCTGTTCGGCAAGGACACTCATACAACCTCCCGGCAGCTAAAACCAGGCCAAGGTCCAAAGCTGGTCCGTAAGTGGGAGTGAGTGTTGGTGGGTAATCAGAAGAAAGGGAAGCAGGAGGCAAAGTCACTGAAAATAATCAGCTCAAAAACTAGCATTTCTCAGGCAGACTAAGACTTGCTTCCCGTGGAGTCTTGCCAGAGTAATTGGTGCCCTTTCCCACTCTGCTGTGTGCCTCTCCACAGCACTCCAAACAGGGCAGACCAGCAAATTCACTCCAAAGCCTACTGTGACAGTGGAAATGCTTTTAAAAATCTTCACAACAGAAATGGTCTAACACCATATGTGTTAGATGCAACGTGGCCAGGGTATTAATTCCAGACGCCATGTTTCCTGAATTTGTTTCCAACCTTTCCCCACTTGCTTGATTCAAATAAATGGAGCTTAAATTTTTTCTTAATCTCTTTTTTGTTATTTTCTCACAAGAAATATCTGCCTCCCAGATACTGGCAGGTCACTCATTCATTCAATGAATAATTATTGAGCACATTTCCTGCATGAGTCATGGTGCTGATTAGGCATAGACATGGTTTCTCCCATATGAGAGCTTTCTTTATTCAACAAATATTTGTTAGCACTACCTGTTCGTACAGCACTCCATGAAGTGCTAAGGAAGATAAAAAGGCAGAGAGCACACAAGCCCTGCTGATGCTTTGTTTATATCAGGAGACAAGTTTAAGGTCACAGACAGCCCAATTCTATTGTCAAGGAAATGGATGCTTGCTACAAAAGTGTGGATCCTTTGAAAACTTGTGAGAAATGCAAGTCCCCACTTGCTGAATATTCACTAGCTGAATAAGAACCTGCAATTTAACTTAATGCTCAGGAAATTCCAAGCACAGTGACCTTTGAGGTTTGACAGCTGAAGCTCTAGAAGTTTGGGGGAGACAGATTATTATGCATCTCATGATAACAGTCAATAAAACATCCATACAGGAGTTTGTCTCTAAAGAATCACTGGGCTTTGACTGGATACAGAGGAAGCAAAGGATAGTAACTTCCCACTTTCGCGGAGTTAAAAAAGAAATAACCATGTCTGTAAACTGCAGAAGGCAGTAAAACTGTGCAATCACATTTTCCACAACAGCAAAAGCTCTGAGTCAGGTAGGATGAGTTTGCAAATTCATGTGGCTGACGGTGTCAGGATCCCCAAGTGGCAGCTTGCCCAGTTTGGATAGCTTCAAGGTCAGATCGCCTGTTGTCCTGGAATGGACTGGCCCCTCAGCAATTCCTGGCTCTGCCCAACCTGCCTGTCAATCAAACAGATCGACCAGTGGAAACCGGCTCATTATTTTCCTGCAGTTACTCAGCCAATTGGCAGCTTCCAGCAAACTGAGTCCTGGAAAGGCATCATGTGAACATCAGTGCGGTGGCTGCTTTATCAAGCCGGCCCAGGAGAGCAGATAAATCACTGTGAAGTTGTGATTAGAGGCTGTTTGCACTGTGACTATGGCTTAATATATTGGGTCAGCCTGAGTGGGTTGCCTCAGTTTTACTTGCACTCTCCCTTCCTGCATTCAATTTAAGAATTAAGCTTTCTTGTTCTAAATATAAAAACGGAAACAAATAAAACAGATGAAAAAATGACTGTGTTTACTGCCATTTCCTGTTTTCTACATACCAGCCCAAATGTCTGTGTTTCTCCAATAATTTAACCAGAAGAAGATGATACAGAACTTCATAACACTGTTGAATGCTTTGCTTACAATTCAGGGCTGTGACCCACAGTGATAAAATCTGCCCATCCGTTCAGGAGCCACGTCAAGGAGAATCTGCTCCGAAACAGGTAAGCTCTGAAGACAACATGGCCCCAGTCGTCTACATCAGGCAGATTTCTCCTCGGAATTATTTTCTAGTAGCTGGGATGGGCTTGTACCAAGACACATATGCCCTCTCACCCTTGCAGCTATGGCTTGTTTTAGGAGGCAGTTGGTGGAGGGGGGAGCTGAGCTAAAGCTGGGGAGCAGGACCCAGCTGACTGGTTCACAGGAAATGGAATTTAGGATTCTTGACTCATCAGCTCTATTCTAATCCCGTTAAGCTGATGCTTAACTAATAACATGGCGATAGCATCTACCCTGACCCCACCACCACTCACCATGTCCCCACCATCCCCAGCTCTCTATTCTCTCTTCTCCAGGGAACTGGAAGCACTGGTCAGTCAACTGATTCTCTTAACCATCACCCTAGGTGTGATTTTAGATCAGTGCAGGCTCTGGTTATGCCTGAGCAGGACCAAAGGCTGAAGCAGGCACCCACAGAGAAGAGGAGACATCTCTTTATCTCGAGATTCTGCTTTTAGGAAGGAGCTTTTGTGTGGGAAGCTTCCAGCCTCCAGCACTGATCTCACCACTTTGCTCCCCCACACACACCCCACTCCACCATCTATCAGAGACTGAGTGCGTTGTGCAGTGTGTTTGAACTGATCAAATGGAACAGTGAGGAATCCGGAAGCCACACAGATAAGGAATGGTTGAAGGAACCGATGGAGCTGAGATGAAAGCATTACAAATGTTGGAGGTGGCAGTGTGTGAAAGAGGCAGTGGGTAGGTTCCTGAGCAACAGATGTAAGATACAAGCTCAGAGGATGATATGCCTCCTCACAAAGAAAAGCCCCCCACCTCGGAGGCCAGGCCCTGCCTGCTGGAGTAGAAGCTCCTGGTCTTGACAGGCACTTAAGCCAAAGCTTGGAGACTACTGTACAAGACACGTGAGTTACTAGGGAAAGGGTGGAACAGAACTGTATCATTCTTTCATCTCTGAGATCCTGGGCTACATGCAGGCTCACCTTCGCAGGGTAGATTCTGTGGTCTCATTTTACACATATCCTCCTTTGTCACTTCCGCAGCACTCCAGTTAGGTGGGTACAGTTGTTATATTTTATTTAATATTTTCACCCCATCTGCTTAGGACACTCTTGCCTTAGGTACTGTGTTATTCTCTCCCTTCACTATACTCTGGTCTCCGTGTTTTATCTTCTCCAAGAGCCTTTTCTCTTTTGCCCTTTGGAATGTGGCCATCTCCCCGCAGCTCTCCATCCCTTACCCCGCTTTATTTGTCTTTATGGTATCTAGCATGCTCTAAAGCTGTGTTACACACAGACCTGTTTATCATCAGTCTCCTTTAGGAGAACAGAAGGCTGTCGGTTGGTTTTGCTCACTGCTCCTTCCCCAGCACATGTCATCAAGGGTGTGGTCCATGGCAGAACATGTGGGTGCAATGGACAAACGAGTCTGTTTTACAGATGCGGAGACTGAGGCACTGGAAAGGGGAAGTAATATCCCCAAGGTTACACAGCAAGTAAATATAAGAGCTAGGATTTGAACACCTTGATTCTGGGGTCACACACAACTGCCCCACATCATTTACCCTTTGAAGAAACCATGTTTTCCATTTTTTGAGGGAGGGGGTGTGAAATTTAAGATTTTATTTTCAACATTAGGTTAATTAACATTATCAGACATCAAAAAATACACAAACAACAAGTGCTGGACAGGGTGTAGAGAAAAGGGCACCCTCCTTCACTCTTGCTGGAATGTATGTTGGTAAAGCCACTATGGAGAACGGTATGCAGATTCCTTAAAAAACTAAAAATAGAGCTACCGTATGGCCCTGCAATCCCACTCCTGGGCGTATATCTGGGGGGAATCAGCATCATGGACCCTGCTGTTGATTGCAGCGCTGTTTACAATAGCTAAAACAGGGAAGCAACCTAAATGTCCATCGACAGAGGAATAAGTAAAGATGTGGCACAGATATACAATGGGATATTACTCAGCCATTAAAAAGAAGGGAGTCATGCCATTTGCAGCAACATGGATGGACCTAGAGAGTGTCACACTGAGTGAAGAAAGTCAGACAGAGAAGGAGAAGTATCATATGTGCGGTGCTTAGTTGCTCAGTCTTGTCCAACTCTTGGCGACCCCACAGACTGCAGCCCGCCAGGCTCCTCTGTCCATGGAGATTCTCCAGGCAAGAATACTGGAGTGGATTGCTATGCCCTTCTCCAGAGGATCTTCCCAACACAGGGATCGAACCCAGGTCTTTTGCATTGCAGATGGATTCTTTACTGATTGAGGCACCAGGGAAGCCCAAATATCATATGACCTCCTTTATATGTAGAATCAAAAAAGAAATGATATAAATGAAATTACTTACTAAACAGAAAGAGACTCACAGACTTAGAAGATGAACTTATGGTTGCTGGGGTGAAGGGATACTATTTGGACGTTGGGAAGGTTATGTACACACTGCTATATTTATAAGGGATAACCAACAAGGGCCTATTGTATAGCACATGGAGCTCCGTTCAATGTTATGTGGTCACCTGGATAGAAGGGGAATTCAGGGGAGAATGGATACATGTTTCTATACGGCTGAGTCCCTTTGCTGTTCACCTGAAACTACCACAACATTGTTAATCAGCTATGCTGCTAAGCCGCTTCAGTTGTGTCCGACTCTCTGCGACCCCATAGACGGCAGCCCACCAGGCTCCCCCATCCCTGGGATTCTCCAGGCAAGAACACTGGAGTAGGTTGCCATTTCCTTCTCCAATGCATGAAAGTGAAAAGTGAAAGCGAAGTCCTTCAGTCGTGTCGGACTCTTAGCGAGCCCATGGACTGCAGCCTACCAGGCTCCTCCGTCCATGGGATTTTCCAGGCAAGAGTACTGGAGTGGGGTGCCATCGCTTTCTCCGGTTAATCAGCTATACCCCAATACAAAATAAAAAGTTTAAAGTTTGGAGAAAGCATTAGCAGAAATAAATTTAAATGTGTATTTTTATTGAGCTTTTAATTTTTTTAATTTTATTTTATATTGGAGCATAGTTGAAACTAACAATGCTGTGTTAGTTTCAAGCGCATAGCAAAGTGATTCAGTTATGCAACCATATTTTCCTGAAGAAAAGCTGAAACTCTAGGAAATCCAATGACTGGGTCTGGCCAGATTACCTCTTGTTTTATTACTTCATATGACATGTCACTGTAAGCTGGGGGCCACTGGTTGCCACCAACATGGTTGCAAAAAGCCCTGAGAGAGAGTCAGAGGGCAAAAGTCAGAGGACACGAGGATGCTTTTCGCCTGAGCGATCTTCAGGCTGCACTGTGACCTGGAGCAAGCATCTCAGAAGGGCGTGGGCGCCTGGGCCTAAACTAACCCTGGGCAGATACGTCGACTCTGATTGAGCTCCCATGCCTGGGGTCCTCAGAGGCAAGCTGGCAAACTCAGGGAAGATCCTTTGGCCCTTTGGATGATTTGAAACCATGCACAATGTCACTCTCCCATCAAAGGGGCTGAATGTATGTTCCCTGCTTCCTCTAGCCAGTTTTTTTCCCATGATAAAAATCAATTTTACTTGAACATTAACAGGTCATAAAAGGGAGCTGATATTGGCTTTTGTAGTTAATGAACAATAATACAGACTTGAAAGTCAGATACACATGAATAAGAATTTGAGTTAGTTTCCCTCTAGGAATTTCATTTTTTTTTTTTTTTAAACTGAAAAATAGGAACTAAGTCTGCTCACATGATTTTTGTAAGGATTCGATGAGAAAACATAAAAGTCAACATTTGGCATTGATTTTCTCTCTGAGTGTCAGATCATTTTGCTGCTAGCTGCTTTCTCCTCTTTCTGTGGGTACAGAAAAATGCATTATCTGAAGGAGATACTGGGGTTGAATCCAAAATATCAAAACCGAATTAACCAAAAGGTACAGACATCCCAGTTTGTGGCAGCCGGGGGTGTGTTCCATCCGTGCGCTGTCCGCACCTCAGGGTCTGTGGGTCAAGCCCTGGATCACCCCCGCTCTCCTGTCCTGGGCTCCCCACATGCTGGCCCACTGGACACCACCTTGCGTTGACTCTGAGAGGACAAAGCAAAGACAAAGGGAGGAGCCTTCCTGCTGAGAGCCTGCCCCAGGTCAAGCCATCTCCTGGAGGCCACATTGGGAGCTTAGACACTTGTGAAGACCCAAATATGCCTGAGGATATCCCAGAAAATTCCATCTCTTTCAGCTAGATAAAATCAAGTTGCTCAGGATTTCCCAGGTGATGCAGTGGTTAAGAATCTGCCCACCAACGCAGAGGACACGAGTTCAGTTCCTGATGCGGGAGGATCCCACATACTGTGAAGTAACTATGCCCGTGCGCCTAGACCCCACACTCTGCAACACGACCAGAGGCCCACGCACTGCAACTAGAGAACAGCTCCCGCTCATCGCAACTAGAGAAAGCCCATGAGCAGCAATAAAGACCCAGCACTATCAAAAATAAAACGTAATAAATAAATAAGTCAAGTGGCCCAACAGTTTCAAGTTCAACCTGATAAGTTCTCTGTTGCGGTCACTATTGCTCCTCAGCTTTAATGTCACCTCGTGGAATCAGATTCTGCTGGTATGCCTCTCACTAACAAAGCATATGGAATGTTTGCTTATAGAATATGATATTAGCAGGAAATACACTGAGAAACATGCTTGTAAAGTGAACCTGTGCTTATATTGCTACCACAAAAACTTGCACCTACCTCTAGCCGTCACCAGTATCTTCTAGATTCTAATACAAAGTCCTCCAACAGTTTACATCTGATTGTCTCTAAGGGAGGGTGAGAAGATGTATCTCATATCTCTAGTGAGAGGCAGGCTCTTTTCCTTTCAAAACCTATAACACAGGAAGGGGTGTTAAGAGGTGCAGGGTGAACAGCAAGATTCTGGTCACTGTTGGGGCACTTGGAAATGAAGGTGAGTTTCATGCATTCCCATACACTCTGTTCAAATCCAAACAAAACAAACACAAAATTAAACCTGATATCTTGGCCACAAGAATCCGAAAAGTGCTTGGCACATGGTAGCTGCTTCATAAATTATTTGAATGAATGAGAGAGTAAATAAATAACAAATTCACAAGGCCTCTGATATGAGTGATAAAAGAGTTTTCCTGAAGCGCTGGTGAAAAGGGAAAGCTTGACTAAAACATTTAAGTCCAGTGGAAGAGTTTTAAATCTCAAAAATGAAGCAGATAATTACTTTTTCTTTATAGTTTTCAGTGGGTTAATAAACAGTAGAAGGATTCTGGTACCTTCTCAGGAGGCTATCCGGAGTGATATAGAATACTTGGTCAACTTTTCCTATTTGTTCCTAATGAATGATAATCAGTCCTAATGCTGTGCTACCCAAAGATAAAATCTGACACATTCTGAGGGAAAGAAGTATTAATATGTAGTTAGGCCAGGGTTTCTCCACCTTGACACCATTGACATTTGGGACTGGATAATTGTTTGTTGTGAGGAGGCACAGACTGTAGGGTTTTTACCAGCATCTCTGGTTTGTAGCAGCCCCATTCTGAGTCATGATAATCAAAGAGAGTCCAGACATTGTCAAATATCCTAAGAGATAAAGTCGTCTTTAGTGGATATTTAGAATTAAAATCTGAAATTAGAATTTTACAATGAAAATTAGATTTATATTAAAAATGGTCAATTGTTAAGTAAAACTATTGTTAAGTAAAACTGACTTCTGATCTAGACAAAATTGTAAACTAAACTTTAAGTGCACCTCTGCCTTGATTCCTGACTCAAATCAATTAGACCTTGGATAGAGATCTGAGATATCAAAGAGCATTGGATCCATGAGAAAAGATGCTATGCTAAATGATACTGATGCCAAAGCCTTTGACTGTGTGGATCACAATAAACTGTGGAAAATTCTGAAAGAGATGGGAATACCAGACAACCTGACCGGCCTCTTCAGAAACCTATATGCAGGTCAGGAAGCAACAGTTAGAACTGGACATGGAACAACAGACTGGTTCCAAATAGGAAAAGGAGTACGTCACGGCTGTATATTGTCACCCTGCTTATTTAACTTATATGCAGAGTACATCATGAGAAACGCTGGGCTGGAGGAAGAGCAAGCTGAAATCAAGATTGCCGGGAGAAATATCAATAACTTCAGATATGCAGATGACACCACCCTTATGGCAGAAAGTGAAGAGGAACTAAAAAGCCTCTTGATGAAAGTGAAAGAGGAGAGCAAAAAAGTTGGCTTATAGCTCAACATTCAGAAAACGAAGATCATGGCATCTGGTCCCATCTCTTCATGGGAAATTAATGGGGAAACAGTGGAAACAGTGTCAGACTTTATTTTGGGGGGCTCCAAAATCACTGCAGATGGTGATTGCAGCCATGAAATTAAAAGACGCTTACTCCTTGGAAGGAAAGTTATGACCAACCTAGACAGCATATTCAAAAGCAGAGATATTACTTTGCCAACAAAGATCCGTCTAGTCAAGGCTATGGTTTTTCCAGTGGTCATGTGTGGATGTGAGTTGGACTGTGAAGAAAGCTGAGCTCCGAAGAATTGATGCTTTTGCACTGTAGTGTTGGAGAAGACTCTTGAGAGTCCCATGAACTTCAAGGAGATCCAACCAGTCTATCCTAAAGGAGATCAGTCCTGGGTGTTCTTTGCAAGGAGTGATACTAAAGCTGAAACTCCAATACTTTGGCCACCTCATGCTATGAGTTGACTCATTGGAAAAGACCCTGATGCTGGGAGGGATTGGAGGCAGGAGGAGAAGGGGACAAAAGAGGATGAGATGGCTTGATGGCATCACCGACTCGATGGACATGAGTCTGAGTGAACTCCGGGAGTTGGTGATGGACAGGGAGGCCTGGTGTGCTGTGATTCATGGGGTCGCAAAGAGTCGGACACGACTGAGCGACTGAACTGAACTGAACTGAAGTTAACCATTGAAACAACCATATTCCATAACACACCCATGTAGAATTCAGTGATTTCAAACAATGATCATTTGTTCCTATGTTTCAAGGTCCACAAGTCAGCTGGGGTCACTCAGAGTCTATAGGTCCACTAGGGCAATTTTGTTGCATGAATCTCATTTTGAGATCAGGTTGAAAATGTAGGGTTACTAGGGAGAAATCCTTTTCATGATGGAGAAGAAGTTTCCTGAAGCACTAGCAGAAATATGCATTGCCCCCATTTGTCTAAGATGCTATTTCAAAGGAGAAGCCGACACTGTTTCATGTCAGAACATCAGTGACCTTGTCATTTCCACCCACATTTTTGTTGTTCAGTCACTAAGTCGTGAATGACTCTGCGACTCCATGAAGCATGGCAGGCTTTCCTGTCCTTCACTATCTCCTGGAGTTTCCTCAAGTTCATGTCCAATGAGTCAATGATGCTATCTAATCATCTCATCCTCTACCACCCACTTCTCCTTTTGCCTTTAATCTTTCACAGCATCAGGGTCCTTTCTGATGAGCCAGCTCTTTGTATCTGGTGGCTAAAGTATTGGAGCTTCAGCTTTAGCATCAGTCCTTCCAATGAATATTCAGGGTTGATTTCCTTTAGGACTGACTGGTCTGATTTTGCAGTCTAAGAGACTCTCAAGAGTCTTCTCCAGCACCACAATTCGAAAGCATCAATTCTTGGGTGCTCAGCATTCTTAATGGTCCAATTCTCACATCCATATATGACTACTGAAAAACCATAGCTTTGTCAATACGGACCTTTGCTGGCAAGATGATGTCTCTGCTTTTAAATACACTGTCTAGGTTTGCCGTAACTTACCTTCCAAGGAGTAAGTGTCTTTTAATATCATGCTGCAGTCACTGTCCACAGATTTTGGAGCCCAAGAAAATAAAATCGATCACTGTTTCCACTTTTACCCCTTCTATTTGCCATGAAGTTATGGGACTGGATGTCATGATTTTAGTTTTTTGAACGTTGAGTTTTAAGCCAGTCTTTTCACTCCCCTTTTTCACTTTCACCTAGAGACTCTTTATTTCCCCTTCACTATCTGCCATTAGGGTGGTGTCATCTGTGTAACTGAGATTGTTGATGACTCCAGCTTATGATTCATCCAACATGGCATTTCACATGATGTACTCTGCATAGGAGTTACATAAGCAGGGTGACAGTGTATAGCCTTGTCGTATTCCTTTCCCAATTTTGAACCCGTCCATTGTTTCATGTCTGATTCTAAGTGTTGTTTCTTGAGACACATACAAGTTTCTCAGGAGACAAGTAAGGTCTTGTCTCTCCAAAAATTTTCCACAGTTTGTTGTTATTCACACAGTCAAATGCTTTCACGTAGTCAATGAAGCAGAAAAAACTGAAAGTGTCCGTTGCTCAGTCGTGTCCAACTCTTCATGACCCCATGAAGCAGAAGTAGATGTTTTTCTGGAATTCCCTTGCTTTTTCTATGATCCGATGGATACTAGCAATTTGAACAGGGGTTCCTCTGCATTTTCTAAATCCAGCTTGTACATCCGGAAGTCCTAGGTTCACAAACTGCTGAAACCTAGCTTGAAGGATTTTGAGTATAACCTTACCAGCATGTGAAATGAATGAAATTGTATAATAGTCTGAACATTCTTTGGCATTTCCCTTCTTTGAGACTGGAATGGAAACTGATGTTTTCCAGGCCTGCGGCCACTGCTGAGTTTTCCAAATTGCTGGCATATTGAGTGCAGCACTTTCACAGCATCATCTTTTAGGATTTAAAATAGCTCAGCTGGAATTCCATCACGTCCACCAGCTTTGTTTGTGGTTTCCTAAGGTCCACTTGACCGCTCCAGAATGTCTGGATCTAGGTGAGTGACCACACCATCGTGGTTTTCCGGGTCATTAAGACCTTTCTTATACAGTTCTGTTTATTCTTGCCACCTCTTCTTAATCTCTTCTGCTTCTGTTAGGTCCTTACCATTTCTGTCCTGTATTGTGCCCATCTTTGCATGAAATGTTCCCTTGGTTTCTCCAATTTTCTTGAAAAGGTCTCTAGGCTTTCCCAACGGTCTAAGATCAAGGACACATGATCAAGGTCTTGTATGTGTTAGGCAGGAAAGTACACAATTTCCTTGGAAGTTGAGAGGAAGGAGTGGAGACAAGCTGAATAATAATCTAATACTGTTAACACATGAATTTCAAAGACCACATTTTCAGCACCACCATACCCACTCCAGTGTTCTTGGCTGGAGAATCCCAGGGATGGGGGAGCCTGGTGGGCTGCCGTCTATGGGGTCGCACAGAGTCGGACATGACTGAAGCAACTTAGCAGCAGCAGCATAATTCTTCAGTCCTCACTATCTCCATTTCTTTAAGAGACAGAGAGGGAGAGGTTCACTGGTATTTAAATCATGTGGATGAAACTTTGAGAAAACATAGCTTAAATAGCAAAATTTTTTCTTAGTTACATTTAAGAAATCTATTAAATCAATAGACTAGCCGTTTTGTCATTGTGTTTTGTTTCCAGGACCCTTGGCAAATATTGTCTTAATTTGTGTCAATTATATTTAAAAGGAACCTTAAGACTAATGTAAGTGGTTTAGCCCTGCTTCTTTGTAACCAGAATAGTAAATAAACCACGTGCAGCTTGACAACAGCCAGCAGCCTATGACAGAGGTACAGAGTCTATGCTTTGTTCCATCTTCTTTATATATATACCCTGCTGCTTGAGTCATGAGCATATTAGAAAGCTCTGTGTACTATTTAGGCTTCTATATGCCTAATATATAGAGGAACCGAAATGATTCCAACAAAATTATCATTGGAATGGAATAGAAATTGGATACTTGTAGCATCTTTAATAAATTTCTACCGTAGATTTCATTAATTCATAAATATTAAAGTTAAAAGGTCACTGCCCCTGATGCATATCCCCTGGGGCCCGACTGAGGCCAACCTCATCATTTTACCAATGAAGAAAAGTGAACTGAAAGAAAATGCCATGTGTTGTTCAAGGTCCCCCTTTAGCCAATGTGGTGGTCTAGTTGCTAAGTTGTGTCCATCTCTTGCGACCCCTTGGACTGTAGCCCACCAGGCTCCTCTGTCCGTGGGATTTCTGAGGCAAGAATACCCCTTAGCCATAACAGATGTTGAATTAGATCTGGCTCCCAATTGCCAAACTCTCCAGCACACCACGTTTGCTGATAAAGTAAAGGAATTATGGATAATTGGCCTGAAGGAGATTGTAGTGGTCTTGGATTTTAAGTAAACAGAAGCCTTTTCCATTATCCATGGTACAGAACTCTAGAATCTCAAACAGAATAGGCAAAGGCTTAGTTTTTAACATAATGGGCTGCTCCTCAGTCTATAGAGAGGCAGAATGACACTGATGATCTTCAGTCTTTCTGTGAGAATGTCCATGTTGTCACCTGATTCTCCATGTGCCATGTTGGGTGGAAACCCTTCATTCTTTGTGCTGTTTGATATCTTTATGACATCTGCAGTCTTTGGCTTTTCCCTCTTTGAAAACTTTCCCCTTGTTTTCTGCCACTATTATGATTGCTCTCTTTTTCTCCATTTATCCCAAATGATAGTGTTCCCCTTAGCTCTTTCCCAGCTTCGCTCTGCATGCTGTTCTTAGAGCCTGGGACTGGGACTCTCGAGTCTTTGCCCCAGCCTAAATTTCTCTTCCCGATCCAGGGCCGTGGTCCACCTCCTGATGAACATCTGTCCACCCAGAGGCACCTGACAACACATCTCTCCCTGTGTTTATCCTTCAAACAATCACTTCCTTCTCCAACAACCCCATCTCAGCACAATTTATCATCATTCACCCAGTTACCCAAGCCGGAAGTGAGAGATTCAATGTCAATTTCATTTTTCCCACCACAACTCACATCTAAGCACCCACCACCTGCAATTCTCTATTCTCAGTACTTTCTAATGGTTCCTTCCCTTCACTCAAAACACTGTCTGAGCATTTTGTCTTCTCTTGCCTGGGTTATGTACTGGCCTCCTAAACTGTTCCTTCAGCCCAACTCCAGCCCTTCTGTACAAGCAATCTGTACAGAACACACATTCTTCAGCAAGTTTTCTCTAATAAGGGACACATTTGAGTTTTATATAATAACTTGGTTTATTCCATCACTTGCTCTCCAAACATGGGACACTTGTTTATTCAGTCAACATTATTTATTAAATGCCCATAAAGGGGCAGGCCCAGGAAACCAATAGCAAAAAACAAAACACCAAAAACCCAAATTATCCCTCTCTTGAAGCTTAAAACCTAGAAACCTAGTAATTGGAGGTATATAATAAAAAATTTAATAGATAATTATAATAAATAATATAAATTTTTAAATATATAAACACTTTTGAGAAAAACAGAGTAGAAAAGGAAGTGTAGGAATGTTGAAGAAGGAGAGCTAAAGTATTGCACCTAGGTTGAGCAGATGCCATTTAAAGGCCTTGTCCATCGTAGGCATCCATAAAACTACTCCTTAAACAATTAAATACATGGATAAATGGATCATTTCATATGATCCATGATACAACTAGTGAATCACACACCAAAAGTTCCTCCCTGTTTTTCAGGTGAGGAAACTGGGGCTCAGAGAATGAAAAAAGATAGTTCTTTGTCTTCTTCTAAGACAAAAGAAGAAATTTCCAGCATTACCTCAACACCAAGTTCACAACATGAAGGCTTGTGTGTGCTTCAGGTGGTCTGGAGCTGGAAGTACATTCCATTGTAAACAGTTTTGATCCATCTGGCATGGTACAAAACACAGAGGGTACAAAGCAAGGCTGAGTAGGGTCAGAGCTTCTTTCTGTGTTGGCCTGGCTTGAGCCCAGCAGACTGACTGTTCACTGACCCATGTGTTAGTCATTTAACCAATGTGAATTGAGAGTTTGTAACAAACAGCGACCTAGATGCTGTGCATTCTGGTGTGAAAAAAGACAGTCATGGAGCTCTTTGAAAGGCAGACAGTAGAAAAAAGCTGGTAGGGGTGACTATACTGAAGACAGATGAGGCAGAATTGGGGATGGTAGGTAAGATCACGGTTAAATGTGGGAAGGAAAGGAGAAAACAATGGTCCTCATGGCAGAGACAGGTTTGAGGAGCTGCTAACAGGGAAAATAGATCCAAAGCACCAGGAAAGAAGTTGGGTTAAATGGACAACTCTTGTCCAGAGCTCAACCTGCAAGGGTCACCGCAGGTTCCCTATCCCCATCCCCCAGACAAAGGCAAATTCTTTAAATTGACTATTGGTCTTTGCTTCACTCCAGAAATTCCCTTAAGTTGTCTTTCCTGATTTTCTTCCTTCTTCAATGTGTAATTCCAGGTTAGATTTTTCTTCTTAGACTTTTTTTTATGTTGACCATTTTAAAAATCTTCATTGAATTTGTTACAATATTGTTTCTGCTTTATGCTTTCCTTTGTTTTTCAACCATGAGGCATGTGAGATCTTAGCTTCCCAACCAGGGACTGAACCTCCATCCCCTGCATCAGAAGGCAAAGTCTTAACCGCTGGACTACCAAAGAGGTCCTGAATGTTTTAAAATGTGGATCCTATCCTAGAACTTAAGACAAAGGAGATCAAAGTACCTTCAAGTTGCTTAAAACCCAGTAAAGCATTTCCCAAAGTACATCAACGTGTGCTGGTGAGGCTGAGAGGTTCTGTGTGGTCCTCTCCAAACCCCCACAGGATGAAAAAGCTTAAATATGGTTCATACAGACATCTGCTTTAATTGAGACATGAGCTATAATTTAATTTCAAATATTCCCTTTTGGCTCACATGAAATGGGTAGATGGCAAGCGTGGGGGAATAGTGTGGTTTGGAGAAAGCCTGGGAGAAGAGCATTTTATAATTATTCTGTTTTCTCAGGGAGGAAAGATGTCTTTGGGAAACTTACGGCAAAAAAATTCCTTGCATTTACTTTGACAAATAACTTCTTTTAATGGCAAATGATCCTGGATTTTCATTTACAGTATAAATACAAGGTCTCTTTTTAGAATCATTTTAATTTCTAAAGTGAGTACAAATGGCATATTCTTGGATTAGTTCTCTTAACCTCCTCCTTTCCTTCCAAGAGGTTGGAAGTCTTAAAATTACACTTTGCCGACACCCTTGCTATCAGGGTTGTGGATATGAATTACATTGTGCCAATTAGATGCAGTTGCCTGAGTTTTGTAATGTAGAAATAGAGTGGGGGCAGTGAGTTTTTGGCAGCTGAGAGGTTTGAGAGCAGCAGTCAGACTCAGGGTTCCACTCTCTAGTCAACAGTCTCCTGGGACTGAGGTGGTTATTGGAGGCATCAAGAGTGAAAAACATGATGAGTAGTTTTTGGCTTGGACACTGAAACCAATTCTGCTGGTGCCTCTGACTTCCATTCCTTCCACCATTTCGTAAGCACCCTGAATTAAACCCCTTCTGCTTGAAATACCTAGCGTGGCTTTTCTTGCCTTCACTGATCCCTGATGACGTAGCACATATGACAACAGTTGTGAAGATGATTAATACTGGTCTTGTGGAGCCATGGCTAGAAAGACACGTTCTCGGAATTTATACACGAAGGAGAAATCAGCAGATTTCAGAAATGTTACAATCCGGGAGGCAAAATAAAGCTGCACGTGTTGAGGCAAACATTCATTAATGGATGCTCTGGGCCCTCAAACAATCTACTCAATTTCTTTCATAAAATGTTTTTACAATTTAATTTAATTGTTTTAGAGCTCCTAATTGACTCATATTTCAACTGGATGGTAGGATTTGGGGGGACATTTTTAGTGGAATATAAGGAAGCAGATTTTGTTTCTTCCGTTACCTTCATGACAGAGAGAAAATGACACACTTGCCTGAAGTCACCGACCCATTTGGTTTGCTATTCCATTGCCCTAGCTCTTGAATTTCTGAGGAAAGCAGACACCGGGGTCATTGTCCCTTTTATAAATATGAAGAATATTTTTGAGAAGCTGTAGATAAACTATGGGCATTTGGGACTTCATACCAATGACTGGGCATCTGTGAGGAAGACAGGAGCATGACCGTGGCTGCCGGTCCTGTAAACACTTGCACACCCAAGAAGAAGCTTGTTCAATTTCTCAGCGGGGCCTTGGAAAAATCTAGCTGCCTCAGGAAACCAAGAGATAAGTAGAGCTTCTAAAAGCATCTACTAATATCTGCACTGTTCGTACTGTAAGCAGAGGAGCCTTTTGGATACTGAGCTGGCAAGTCTTGCTCTAGAGTTAAGGTAATCTCACGTTTCAGAGAGATCGCATAAGCAGACACTGCCTCTGGCTACAGATTCCCCTTTGCATCTTTCGCTTTGATAGCTGGTCTTTGTCATTTTACCTGCCACTATCAATTATATCAACTTCTGTTAGTCATTCTTTACTCTTCCTTTGGGCAGACTGGCATGGCCCCTGAAGACTTTTGATAGAACCATTTTGGAAAAGAAAAATCTTTCTGTTGGTGTTAATAAACAGGAAGACATAAGTTTAAAACTGTGGAAGGTTCTCCATGTGAAGAAAGTCAGCCTGAAAATGAAGCCAGCATGAAGGAAAGATGAACAAATAAATGGACAGAGAGAAAAACAAAGACAGAATTCTTTAAAGGCCTGGTTAGCCATAGATCCAGACGTACCTGAAACCAGTATACTTCCCTAGACTTAATTACATGGGCCAATGAATGATTTTTCATGCTTAAATCAGTTTGATGGGCTTTCCTCATAGCTCAGTCAGTAAAGAATCTGCCTGCAATGCAGGAGACCCGGGTTTGATTCCTGGGTCAGGAAGATCCCCTGAAGAAGGAAATGGCAACCCACGCCAGTATTCTTACCTGGAGAATCCCACTGACAGAGGAGCCTGGAAGGCTACAGTTCAGAGGTCACAAGAGTCGGACATGACTTAGCGACTAAACCACCACCAAATCAGTTTGAGCTGAGTTTCTGCTACTTATAAACCAAAACAGGCATACTTTAATTGCTCTTTCTCAGTGTTAGCACAATGCTAACTATGGAGCTGGTGGGCATTTTTTCTCTCTCTTTTTTTAAACAACATTTCAGAATTCTGATTACCAGTTCCACCAGCAATTATTTATTAAGCACCTGTCATATGCTCAGCATTGTGTCAGCTTTAAGAAAATTGAGGTCTTGGACATTGCCATCCAAAAGTTTGAAGTCAATTTTTTTTTAATTTAAATTTATTTATTTTAATTGGGGGCTAATTACTTTACAATATTGTATTGGTTTTGCCATACATCAACATGAATCCACCACGGGTGTACATGTGTTTCCCCATCCTGAACCCCTTTCCCGCCTCCCTCCCCATACCATCAAAGTCAATTTTGCTTTCATAAAGTCATCTCAAGATAGTAAGCTGGCTATTTGGTTTTACCAAAAGAGGTTGTTGGAGGAGGGGGGAAAGGGGAAAACTGAGCACTTAATTTCAAAATACTTGTAACTTTTACCAATAATTTCACTTTATTGCATAAATGGTTTTACTTAGTGGCAGAAGTTACCTTTCTCCAAATGTCCTCATGCTTTGAACATGGCGATCACATCTTCTCCTTCAGAAAGTTACTTAGGCTCACCAAGCCTTAATTTTTCTCATCTATAAAATAAAGGGGTAAAAGGGGTTCATCTGATACCTTCTCAAACTGAAACTCTGGCGTTTAGCTCTTTTTTCCTTGGGAACAATTTCCTGATCTGCTCTGTAGTAGCCTTTACCACATGTATCTCTCCCATCTCCCAAACCCAGGCAACCAAATGAGCTTCTCAGAGGAGACTGCTTTGCTTCCATTTCTAATGCCTATAATCCATTCCCTATCCAGTAGCCATACTTTGCCAACAGTATGTCAGATAAAATTACACACTCTCCATCCCCACTTATGATTCAGTGGAATGCTAATACCCTCGGGACAAAATTCAAATTCCTTCCATAGCCCCTGCCTTCCTTTGCTTCTCTCCTTTGACCTCTTCTCTCCTTTGCTCACTGTACTTCAGGTGTAATGTCATTTTAACTCATCCTTGAATCTGCCAATCTCAGTTCCATCTCAGGGGTTGGTCTTATAAGTCTCTGTTCCTAGAATACTTTTCCTCCAGATCTGGGCAGTTCTTGTTCCCTCCCTTCACTTGGGCCTCTGCATGAGTCACTCATTCAAAGTGATTTCCTGACTTCCCTTTCCCTCCCCTATCTGAAATAGCATCCTACTCCCACTCTTCTACTTATGTTGATTTATTTTCTCTCCAGTTCTTGTCAATTTTTGGAATTATAGTAGATCATGTTATAAAGGCACTATGTTATATAATTAACATTTAATTTAATATAATTTAATGTAAATTATATTAGCATAGAGAGTAGCAAATAATAGAGACGCGATTGGTTTCTGTGGAATGAATGAGTAATTCTACTCTAATTCTCATATTAGCCATCTGTTTAGCTTCGAGGCATATATGACAATAACTCACGCTGGCTATAGTATTTTGTTCTAAGCATCTTTTGTTCTAATGTATGGACAGTTCTTCTGTCCAATTTTTAAGCAGTTTGGAGATTCTGTGAACAGATATCCTTTCTTTTTGAACTCTCACAGTATCTCATTAGCTAATAGAATTGTAATAATATTTTCATAAGGGACCATATTTTATTTTTAAAAAACAGTCTTTTCTCACATTTTTAAAAGATTCAATTGGGATGTGGCAGAATTAACTTCTAAGATAATCTATAATGGGTAATAGATATAATTTAGATTGCCAGATGGAAACACAGAACAATGTTCAGAAGTCAGGGTACAGACCCAGGATTTCTGAGCACCAAAGAATTGATGCTTTTGAACTGAGATGTTGGAGAAGACTCTTGAGAGTCCCTTGGACTGCAAGGAGATCTAACCAGTTCATCCTAAAGGAGATCAGTCCTGAATATTCATTAGAAGGACTGATGCTGAAGCTGAAACTCCAATACTTTGGCCATCTGATGTGAAGAACTGGAAAAGACACTGATGCTGGGAAAGATCAAAGGCAGGAGGAGACGGGAATGACAGAGGATGAGATGGTTGGATGGCATCACCAACTCAATGGACATGAGTTTGAACAAGCTCTGGGAGATAGTGAAGGACAGGGAAGCCTGGCGTGCTGCAGTCCATGGGGTCACAAAGAGTCAGACACGACTGAGCAACTGAACTGACTGACCGAGGTACTTTACCAATGAGGTTTTCCACCAGGCTATCAAATTCATCCAGCTCAGCCACTAGATTATAGTGATATGGTTCAGCTAAAAGACCACAGTTGGTTGGACAATGTGCTCCCAGCTTACACAGAAAGCAGTTCCTGGAAATCATTTCAGAATCTTCATCTATATTTGGTCCAAATTAGGAGATCAAGAACAAGAATCTGGGTCATCATGATAAAACTTAGGAGATGAAGCATTGAGAATCTTCTTGATATCTATGTTTACTAAAAGAAAATAAGAATGCACAAGAGGGGCTTCCCTGGTGGTCCAGTGGTTAAGAATCTGCCTTCCAATGTAGGGGACACAAGTTCAATCCCTGGTCGGGGAAGATCCCACATTCCATGGGGCAACTAAGCCTGAGCACTGTAGCTGTGAAGCCCACGTGCCACAGCTAAAGACAAGACTGCACATCACAATGAGGAGCCTGTGCACGGCGATAAAAGATATCAGGGCCACAACTAAGACCTGATGCAGCCAAATAAATAACTTTTTTAAAATGCACAAGTATTTTTGTCACACCACTGTTTGTAAAATGGTCCATTACTGCCCATTAACAGTAGCCTGGGTAAATAGATCACAGTATATTCATGCAATAGATGACTATAACAAAAAAGAAGAGTGAATGATTTAACAATCACATGCAATAATATTAATACATCCTACACACATAATATTGAGAGAATAAAAACACCAAACACATAGTCACAAGAGTGTGTCCTAAATGATTCTACATATAAAATTCAAAAATAAGCAGAACTAATCCCTAATGTGAGGTCAGGAGAGTGGTTACCCCTGAGGAATTAGAGATTAGCAGGGGACATGAAAAAGCCATCTGGGGTGCTGTCAATAACCTAGTTCTGATTTTAAAGTCCTGGTTACATGGATGTGTTCACTTTACCAAAATCCATTCAGCCATATAGTCTGCGCATGTTCCTGTATTTATTTTACACTTCAATAAAATTTTACTTAAAAAATAACCCTTCTTCATGTGTTTAAGGGATTTTAAGCCAAGAAAATTACAAAAGGCTCTTTTGCAAGTACCCACAAATTGCTATGCCAACTTTTAAACCCATCTGAAGCATGTGTTGAAAAACTTTTGAATCTTTAGTTAAACCTCACAAAAAAGAACATATTTGATTCTGAAGATATCACATATCCTAAATTTTTCAAGAGAAAATGATTTGGTTTTCAGGATTTCAAGTCATGTATTTTCTAAAAGTTCACTTATTCCCTCCTGGCCATTCACCAAAATACAGTCATCAATCAATCAGTCAGTAACTGAATGAGAAGGCTGAGGATGTGTAGACACACTTTTTGTCTTCTAGCTCAGGGTATGAAATGCTGAGAGAGTTCTGCGTCATGAGTACAGCTCAGTAGGGAGTTGGGAGGAGAAGGACAGGAAACAGCTGTCAGAGTGAAATGAAGTAATCCCCAGAGGAAGTAACAGGGCAACATCTGAAAAAGGTGGCAGTTCAGATATCGCTCTCTAGTCAGTGTGTAACCAGCCCCTGAAGTTTACACACAGGTGAGTAGTTTATAAATCACACTATTTCAAGACTCCGCCTCTAGTAACAGGACAGTACATAATTGAATTAGTCTTATCACGGAGGACAACCAGAAAAAACTGGAAATATATATTTTAAAAATTAATAATAAAAGTCAGCTTGAAGGCATGAAACAGTAAATAAGGTGGTAAAGAATTAACAAGTCAACATCCAGGGAAAACTAGAGAGGTCAACCATTATTTGGTGTCACTTTTTGCTGAGATGGAAGATGCATCTGAGAAACTGTATAAAGGGATTTTTGCCAGTCTCACTGTATCAGGAAGATAAAACTTGAAACCAAAGTCACCAAGCTCTCATATATAATTTAGCTTTGAGTCACCTGGGGTGCCCAGATGATCTAAATTCCTAAATTGGATTAAGGTGGCCTCACACTGCTAGTGCTCCAGGCACATGAAAGAAAGAAATGAAATTCCTCTCACAACATCACAGGTCAAAAAAATCCCCACAGATATTTTTCCAAAGATAATGTCTTACATAAAATAAAATCTGATAAAAGTAAAAGTCATTAAATAGAGGCATCAAAAATATCAGACAACATAAAGAAAACAATAGGGTCTCCTTATATGTAAATATAATAAACAGAGTTTACAACTGTTTGCTACATTGAAACAGACAAAAATTAAGATTGAAAAATTTAACATAGAATTTTTAAAGATTCTTTAAAGAATAAAATGAAAGTCTAGAACCTAAAGATACAATAGCCAAAGAAAACAATTAATGGATGATTATAACAGCAGAACAGAGCAGAAGGAAGAATTTGTGAACTGGAAGATAGCTTGAGGGGGAAAACGAAGCATGGAAAGATAAGAGTAAATCACACTGTTTCACCAAGAGAAAAGCTGCTTTGAAACAAAGTCTTTCACACTGCCCCATTCTATACACCAGCTCCTTTTCCACCATCATTATAACCAGAACCCTAAACTGATATGCTGCCTCTGTGTAACTTTTTCCCTCACCAACACTACATTTTATGGAAATTTTAATTTGATTTGACTACGGTGAAAATACTCAAAGATGATAGACTTGGAAGGAAGTGGTTATAGGCTTCGTTCCTCCTACAGATGATTTTTTTTGTCTTCACAAAAAATTCACAGGGTATTTTTTAAATGTTCAAGTGTAAATGTCTTTAGACTCATTAAAAAACAAACAAACACTAGTTTCTTCTCCTTTTCACTTCTGCTACCAAATGTGTGTCTGCGTGTGTGTATGTGTGTGTGTTTCACACCAAGTAGTTCCCCAATTCTTAGTGGACACTAAGTATCCTATAATTTAACTCAATTATGACCCTATCTGGAATTAGCACAGACCCCACAGGTTAAGGGCTAGTCCTACAAGACTGCAATCCACTTCAGGGGCCAACTGAAGCTCTGAGGCTGGCACTGTATTTCTGACCAACCAACTATAAATCAGAGGTTCCCAGTGACCCCTCCTCAAACTTAACAGGTTGTGAGAAATGCTCACAGATTTCAGGAAAGTGCTTTACTCACTATTATCCATTTTTTTAATATAAAGACTACAACAAAGAAATAGCAAAAGAGAAAAGATACGACAACACTCTGTTCCTCCAACTAAAACTGTCTTTGGAATAAAAAGCCACTGAGGCAAAACTCCAAACCACTTCTGATTCCACCACTCACTAAAAATCTTACAATAGTTAGAAAATATTGACTGTAAACATGAACCAAATTAGTGATGAAAAAGAATAAAAGAGATGTAAAGAACTCCATGCTAAAAATCCAGTCACATATAGTTAACAAACACCTTGGAAAGAGACCATAAGTGTTACCCTCATAGAGAGCTTCCAGAAGGGGAAATAATTGTCCCTCCCTGAGATCATCTGCTTGCCCTCCCAACTCTAATTGAAATATTCATCCAAACCCCAGACAACCTGGTCTGAGAAACTGAGCCCCGCGATCTCAGTGGCACCTGCTGGTTTAGCGTTGATGGTTCTCCATTAGCATCATCACTAGCTGCTACATGGCCTGTCTAAAACCACTTGACAGTTCTCAGCCTTAGACTTTACATCTACAGAAGGGATGCAAACCGGGTGATTTCGATTCTAAAGGCGGCTTGGATCCTAAAATCTCACTTTTTAAAATGCAACATTCCATTTCATAACCCAGGTAGTGGCTACACAAATATTTACTTTATAATTATTCTTTAAACTGAACATATATGTTTTATACTACCTTCTAAATAAGCAATGTTTGAAAATGTGTTGAAAGGGAAAAAATCCTATCAGAGGAAGCCAGTCTAGTACCATTCTTGAATTCATAAACGTTGGTGTGAAAATTGAATGCTAGAGGCAAAAAGCCAACAGCAGATAGAAGCTTGTAAAGTTCCTGAGGCTTCAAACCATTTCAGCGATAAGATACAATCTAAGAAAGTGGAATGAATGGGAACTTGCACGGCAAGCTGGACTTTTATGAGCTCATAAAAGTTCCCACAATGGTCCTTGGAGAAAATTGAAATCCAAAGGTTGTTACTTAACAGCTGAATTTTCTCTTAGCCAAATGTGACCATGGATATACATGGCATAGCCTAGGAAACAACTTTCTCCTAGTAGTTTACAATAAGGAGCATCTTAACATTCTCAAAATGACTTGGTTATAAAGCTTTTTCTTTGCAGCATTTATTTCTTTTGCCAAGCATTGCACTGGAGTCACATATGTCTGCTTTCAAGGAACTTGCAGACTCAGAGGGCTCTGTGTCACTTAGAATAAATTCCAAATTCCTAACTCCTCTCAACTAAGAACACCTCCACCACTGGCTTTCTGTCTTTATTTTAGCAAGCTCCCACCTCAGGGCCTTTGCACTTGCTGCATCTTCTACCAGATTCTCTTCCCCACCTCTTTGCCTAGACCAGGTCCTTTTTTTTTTTTTTACAATTTTTTGTTGTTGTTGTTGTTTTGTTTTGTTTTTTAACTTTATTTTGCTTCACAATACTGTATTGGTTTTGCCATACATTGACATGAATCTGCCACGGGTGTACATGAGTTCCCAATCCCTCTCCCACCTCCCACCCCATATCATCTCTCTGGATCATCCGCATGCACCAGCCTCAAGCATCCTATATCCTGTATAGACTGGCGATTCATTTCTTACCTGATAGTATACATGTTTCAATGCCATTCTCCCAAATCATCCCACCCTCTCCCTCTCCCTCTGAGTCCAAAAGTCCGTTCTACACATCTGTGTCTCTTTTGCTGTCTCGCATACAGGGTTATCATTACCATCTTTCTAAATTCCATATATATGTGTTAGTATACTGTATTGGTGTTTTTCTTTCTGGCTTACTTCACTCTGTATAATCGGCTCCAGTTTCATCCACCTCATTAGAACGGATTCAAATGTATTCTTTTTAATGGCTGAGTAATACTCCATTGTGTATATGTACCACAGCTTTCTTATCCATTCTTCTGCTGATGGACATCTAGGTTGTTTCCATGTCATGGCTATTATAAACAGTGCTGCGATGAACACTGGGGTACACGTGTCTCTTTCAATTCTGGTATCCTCAGTGTGTATGCCCAGCAGTGGGATTGCTGGGCAGGTCCTTCTTAACATTCAGGTTTCAACTCAAATGTCAAAGATGCTTCTCTCGAACTCCCAATTTAAAAAAATTAATGTTCTAGTCATTCTCTAAATCAATTACCAAAGTAATGAACTTCTAATACTCAATGTTTTTAAGTATTTGTTTTTTAAAACTAATTTATAGTCTTCCTTCTCTCAGTATAAAGTTCCATGCTATGCCCCAATGGCTGGATCAGTGCCCAACAGGTAAAAATTGCACATTAACTGTTTTAAATTGCTATTATTATTGGTAAATATTTTGATACAAACTAAAATAAAGCTTTACAAAATGGTTTTTAAGGTACTGTTTAATTTCAAGATTTCCATGCTTCTAAATACTATCAAAGAAATCAAATCTTCATGGAATCAGAAGGTAGAGAAAGGGAGGATGAAGCCTGGTTGTGTCTGTCGTCTATGTCAGTTATGTGATAGAAGGATTCACAGAAGTTGCTCTTAGTGTGACTGGGGATGCATCTGATTCTTCAAGGTAGAGGAGGAGAGAAGAGAATTCCAGGTCAAGTGCACAGCCTGAAAGGCACAAAGAGATAAGAACGCACATGCTGCTGGGACAGAGGATAAATGGACAGGAAGAGTCATTTGAGCATAGTCATGGAGGACTTTGGCCTTCCTTCTGTTGTCTGGAGGTGACAAGGATCAGGAAAATAAAATGACCTCACTTATCTTATGGAACTCTTCGTCTGAAAGTAGTAGGAAGAATGGACTTCTGTGGGTATGAGCAGCAATGAATACTTTGGGATACAGACCAAAATGTGTGCGTGTGAGAGAGAGAGATTTGGACATTTTACTGGAGAGAAAAAACTTATAGTTTTCATCTAGGCTCTCAACATAAGAGAAATAATAATAATAAATTAAAATATAAGCACTGATATAAAGGGAAAGTAAAAAGTATTCACTGAAGATAAAAAAATCCAACAGAAGAAATATTTGCTTTTTTAAAGGTGATTTTCATGAGTAGTATGAAAGTGAAAGTGAAGTCGCTCAGTCGTGTCCGACTCTTTGTGACCCCATGGACTGTAGCCCACCAGGCTCCTCCCTCCATGGGATTCTCCAAGCAAGAGTACTGGAGTGGGTTGCCATTTCCTTCTCCAGGGGATCTTCCTGACACAGGGATTGAACCTGGGTCTCCTGCATTTCAGGCAGACGCTTTAACCTCTAAGCCACCAGGGAAGCCCATGAGTAGTTAAGCCCCCCATTAATTGAGTCTTCACACTTTTGGGAAATGCTTATATCATAAACATTCAGGTAGATTGCATGTTTCTAGAAGACAGAGAAGGGCAATTTTTACTGACAATGTAGGAAAAGCTTAAACCACACCATATAAGAGAGTAATTGCTTGAAGTTAGAAATAGGGGCAAATTTAGGTCTAACAAGCTAAGACAGAAAAAAATTAAAAGAAAAGGAGAAAGGTACAAACTATATTTGGGTGTGTTCTACGTGGTTCTTGTGTCTGCCTCAATCATCAGTTTTGTTGTGGTAGGGGGCTTCTCCTCCGTGCTGAGCAGTTCCTCCCATACCCCTATATGCCAATGGTCAGTTCTTTGGTAATCCTTGAACCAGCTCTCTGCTGATGTAATTAACAAAACTGCTTGCTCTAAGTTTAAAACAGAGTTAACCCACCTACCTGTTATAATAATGCTATTATAGCCCAGTAGAAACAGCCACAAAGTAGAGAAGAATGGGATCTTAACAATGAAGTTGAGGAAAGAAGAATTAAAATGAGGTGGGGGCCAACAGGAAAACCATGCAAGTCAAACCAACAGTCACCTCTCCACGGGGATCAACTAGGGGAAAACCGAGGTCAGATGAGGACACTGGCAAGAGGAGCCAACAGGCAGAGGAGTCAGATGGCCCCGTCCTTGTAGAAGCTATGCACAGCCCTCTGAAGAGGGGAAAGCTAGATTATAGGAATTGGCTCCAAGTCAGTAGGAAGAACTTGCAGGAGCCAGGAGGCTGAAAAATGTCTGCCATCTGGAGAAACTGGAGGAAGGAGAATTGGAAGTCATGCCGATCAGGGGTGGGGACTCAAGCAGAAAGAAAGGCTATTTTGCAGGGATGCCTCGGGTGGGGGTTGATGTTCCCACAGCGCTCTAAGTCCAGGATGCAACCTGCAGTTTGAGAGCTAGGAGAGTCAGCAATACAAGAAAGTCATTTCCTTTTCACATCCTGATACATCTATATTTTGAACTTGACATTTAGGAAAACTGTCTTTAAATATGTAAATGTAGTACTTCATGTGTGATTTTTTTTTTAAAAAAAAAAAGCATCAAATCTCCAAAATCATTAACCACAAATTTACAAAGTACAATTAATTTGAGTTCTTTAAGGGTAAAAGGAAAAGATACGAGATCTCTCCGAACACAGAATTTCTTCTTTGAGAACCAAAACAAAACAGAACACAATAGAAGTCACTGAAATACTGGCAGGGCCTGAGAAGCAAAAGTTAGTCATGGTTATTGGTACAGGCTTTTGAATGAGACCAGGTGAGATCAGATCCTGGCCCCACCATTTCCAATTATGAGTTCTTATGCATCATAAACTCTGTAAATCTCAATTTCCTTCACCATATAACAGGAATAGCACATCAAAAATTTATTATGAGAATTAAAATTCAAACTAATAATGTACATAAATTATTTAGCACAATTCCTGGCATATTTTGAGAGCTGAATAATTATTATCTCTCATTCCCATCTGGAAATGGTCAGTTTTCATTCCAATCCCAAAGAGGGGCAATGCCAAAGAGTGCTCAAACTATCATACAACTGTGCTCATTTCACAGGCTAGCATTTAGAAAAATGGATTCAGAAAAGGCAGAGGAACCAGAGATCAAATTGCCAACATCCACTGGATCACAGAAAAAGCAAGGGGATTCCAGAAAAACATCTACTTCTGCTTCATTGACTATGCTAAAGCCTTTGACTATGCAGATCACAATAAACTGTGGAAAATTCTTAAAGAGATGGGAATACCAGACCACCTTACTTGCCTCCTGAGAAATCTATATTCGGGTGAAGAAGCAACAGTTAGGACTGGACATGGAACAACAAAATTGGGAGAGGAGTACATCAAGGCTGTATTTTGTCACCCTGTTTATTTAACTTCTATGCAGAGTACATCATGCAAAATGCCAGATGGATGAACTACATGTTGGAATCAAGATTGCTAGGAGAAATATCAACAACCTCAGATACACAGATGATACCACTCCAATGGCAGAGGAACTAAAGAACCTCTTGCTGAGGGTGAAAGAGAGAGTTAAAAAGCCAGCTTAAAACTCAATATTCAAAAAACTAAAATCATGGCATCTGGTCCTAACACTTCATGGCAAATAGATGGGGAAAAGTTGGAAACAGTGGCAAATTTTATTTTCTTGGGCTCCAAAATCACTATGGATGGTGACTGCAGTCACAAAATTAAAAGACATTTGCACCTTGGAAGAAAAGCTATGACAAACCTAGACAGCATATTGAAAAGTAGAGACATCACTTTGCCGACCAAGTTCTATAGAGCCAAAGCTATGTTTTTTCCAGTAGTCATCTATTGATATGAGAGTTGGACCAGAAGGAAGGCTGAGCACCAGAGAACTGATGTTTTCAAATTATGGTGCTGGAGAAGACTCTTGAGAGTCCTTTGGACTGCAAGGAGATACAACCAGTCCATCCTACAGGAAATCAATCCTGAATATTCACTGGAAGGACCGATGCTAAAGCTGAAGCTCCAACACTTTGGCCACCTGACACAAAGAACCAACTCATTGGAAAAGACCCTGATGCTAGAAAGATTAACGGCAGAAGGAGAAAGGGGCACCAGAAGATGGCATCCTTAAATCAGTGGACATGAGTCTGAGCAAATGCCAGGAGATAGTGAAGGACAGGGAAGCCTAGTGGGCTGCAGTCCATGGGGTCACAAAGAGTTGGATACAGCTTAGTGACTAAACAACATCATCCCCATCATCACTATTATTAGTTAATTAGAGAGAGCGTCCAAACTTATTCATGAACAGTACTGATTAGTATTGGAATCATCCACACAGACAAAGAGAACAAACTTGTTGTTGCCAAGGGGGAGAGAGGTTGGGGGAGGAATGGCTTGGGAGTTTGGGATTATCAGATGCAAACTATTATATGCAGAAGAGATAAACAACAAGATTCTACTGTATAGCACAGGGAACTATATTCAATATCCTATGATAAGCCATAATAGGAAATATTTAAAAGAATATATATGTATATAATAGAATCACTTTGCTGTACAGCAGAAATTAACACAACATTGTAAATCAACTCTATTTCAATAAAATAAATTTAAAAAAAATGATTGAAGCTGGGGATGGGAGGGAGGCTCAGGAGGTAGGGGATATATATACATATACATACATGTTTGAATTAGCTATGTATACACATATATATATAGCTGATTCATATTGTACCGCAGAAACTAACACAGCATTGTAAAGCAATTAGCCTACAATTAAAAATAAATTAAAAAAATTTTTTTAAGTATTGAAGTCATCCGTCTTCTGTTGACTTGCTGTATGAATTTCACTGAATGATTCAGCTGTAAAAGGAGAAGAAGATCCATCTACAGTTTGAATGTTAAGAATTTAGATCATAGACATTGTTATTATCAACACTGCAGTGGCAGACATGGGGACTGAGTTCTCGTGTCGACTCAGCTGTGAAGTCACAAGCCACACATCTGTGCTAGGCTTCTATTTCTTCATTAGTAAACACACACAGTTGAACTGCACAGAGTACAAGGTTCACTTGAATTCTAAAATTCTTTGATTCTGCAGCTGCTGTTTCAACTGCAGCACTTGTGAATTAAAAACAATTTATCTCCGCTTTGCCTGTATCAGTCTACAGCTAAGGATACTGAAAATGCAAAGTGTGTGAGTATGGAACCTTCACAGGTAAGGTTGCCCTTCTCAGCCCAGCCTGCCTTTTCACAACAGCCATTTTGTTCTGCACTTGGCTGGCTGCTTCTTCAGTAATTTTCTGCAGCAAGCTCCCTCCTTACCCCAGCCAGCAAGAAGAAAATAAATTTGCCCAGCAGTCCCAGGCATCTCTTCGGATGTTGCAGGACCAAGCACGCCAGGCATTTCACTGTTAATTATCAGCAGCCTGGCTGCTGTGGCCCCTTGCTGTGCCAATTTGAGAGATGAGACGCTTTACACTGCTTATTAGGCTCAGCTAAATAAATATTACCCAGCATTAGTGTTGTCAGAGATACAGTCTGAATTCAGCTCCCTGGAGTGGTGACTGGTACCCAGGCTTTGCACCATCACTTTTCCTTCCTGGCCTCCCTCTTTCACTCCACCTCTGTTGATTTCTTTCTCTCCTTCTTGGACATTAAGCTGGATTCATCAAGGGGCTGAAAGATAATATCACTGAATTTAACTCCTTTGTTTAAGTTTATCAAACACCTGTACTATTAGATTTAAAGACCTCAGTAATAATCACCTCTATTCTTGTCTCAACAGACTAAACTTCCCAGTCATGTGTTCTGAGTTAGAGTCACCATTCCCCCTCCTTCCAAAAACTCAGGAATTTTGATAGACTTAAGTCCCCTGGCTGCAATGGTTGTTTTAAAGGTGGGACTATGACCCCAATATTGGCAATCATAACCCAAAAGACTTAATTAGAGAACTTATTTAAGCTCTTTATAAAGCAGACTTTCTCTTCTTGGCTGGATGTTAAAGACAAAAAATATAGCTACTGTTAACTATTTTGCAACCATGAGGGTAGCAACTACTGAGAATTTAGGCAACACAGAGAAAGTGCCACAAAGAAATAGAGGAGAAAATAACCCCATGCCTGGCAAAATCATTGAGGAGCCTGGTTTGAGCTTCATTCCAATTTTTGGCCATTTCAGTTCTGAATCATTTGGCTCCTTTATCATTTAAGTTTGAGGGAGGAAGTCTGATACTTTCATCCACATGTGTCTATTTGCTGTATGTGGTCTCCTTGATGTGCCTATTTGCAGCAAGTACAGGTACAGCCCTGCCCGTATTCCTTTGGCTCTTAACGTAATAAAGCTCTCCTACCTGAATTTCTGGGCTCCCCAGGAGGCTCCGCGGTAAAGAATCCGCCCAGTCAGACGTGACTGATGCACATGAATCTCTACTCCTGAGGGTGTATTCTAGTGCTTCCGCCTTAGAACTAGTCAGGCCCATGGGGGCTTAGTCGCTAGGTCATGTCCAACTCTTGCTACCCCATGCACTGTAGCCAGCCAGGCTCCTCTGTCCATGGGGTTTTTCAAGCAAGAATAGTGGAGTGGGTTGCCATTTCCTTCTCCAGGGGAGCTTCCTGACCCAGGGATCCAACCCGGGTGTCCTGTGTTGGCAGGCAGATTCTTATCACTGAACCACCAGGGAAGTCCCTGTTGAGTAATATACATATATTTGAAGCAGCCCTCAGACAATAACTGACAGGGATTCATGGAGAAATACCCCAGCCTCCTGGCTCCCTTTGGATAACTAACTCAGACGAATTCTCAACATGGGTCCTCAGAGTCCCTCAGTGGGATGAACCTAATCTGACCCTGCTTCCCTGTCCCTGCCCCATCTCCTCCTTATGGGGTTGTTGGCATCACCCTCCAACTCAACTACTTGCACTTGGGTCCCTGTGAGCAGCACCTAACAGAGCAGCAAACTAGAGCTACACTGGCCCACAAGAATTTATAAAAGCAACACCTACTTAGAACGCTTAAAATGCACCCCACAAATTATTTAGCTTATCACAATTTTCCTCTTTCCATCCCCAAAGAGACTGATGTATACACAGACCATTTCACACTGACACAGTCTAGAAAACAGCTATGAGTTCAAAGCCCAGTAAACCAATGCATTGTTTCTTGTCATTGCTGGCCAAACAGGGTGATGTACTAGATGGAAGATTTTAGGAAAGAGAGAGAGGTAAAAGCAAAAACAAGCCAAGCTGCGGAGGATGCTCATTAATCCCCAGGCACCTGCAGTGGCAGTGAGGTGTCTAGATGCATCCACAGAGAGAATCAAGCCCCTGAGGTTATTAATTTTGTGTTCCCGGAAAATGAGCAACACAGACATGTTTACTCTCTGGACACACTCCCTTTTCTGCATAGTCTCTCTCCCAGTTTCTAAACGCCCCATGCTAAGGAAAACATCACCAGCATGGGGGCTTTACCAGAAATGTGCATTTGGACTTCAAACGGTACCTTGTTGGGTGCAAAATGCACTTTGAAATAATGCCCTCTGACTACTGTCACTAATGGGTTGATGCCTATTATTTACATGAAGAATGTTAAAATGCAGACTCCTTTGTCTTACTTTTGTTTGGCGCATTTAAACCAAAACACTCCCTCTCATGCCAATGGGAAAAGGTCCACTTCTCCTTCTGTGTTCCTTTCCATCTTCTAATCCTAGATTCTTGCCAAAGAACACATATGGCCACCAGGGCTTGAGCTGAGCCCTGTGCTGTCCCGTTTCCCTCCTACTAGAAAGTACGATCATGAGGTGGAGGAGGTAAAATAGTTGCCCTTCCTCATTTTATCAGTGAGGACAGAGAAGGCATGAAAGTCTCAGATGACAAAGCTGGGTGGGACTTGAAGGACATCTGGTCAATTCACCCCTGCCACAGAGGAGGAAACTGGGGCTCACATTTCAACCTACCTTATCTTGGATCCAGTGTGGGTAGGGTGTTTCTTAGAAAATCAGAGATTACACCATTCCATTTAGGGGTCTTGCCTAAATAACTGCACTAAGGAGAAACCCTCTAAGTAATGAATTTTGTCACAGGAGATCACTAGAAATACCCTATGGCCTTCCCTTCTCTCTCCAGATACAGCATGAAAAGTCAGATTACATTGAATATCCAACCTAGGTGTGTTTGGTACAATGCTCATTCCTAGTCTCAAACCTCTTCTTGGGCCTGAGCCCAGTTATTGGTGTGACCAGGAAAATGCCAGAGGCCATATGGACACCCCAGGCCACCTCCCGGATGAGGCTGGATGGCACACCTAGGAACCAGCTCGCTCCAAGACATAGAACAGATGGCATCCCAGATACGAATATGCAGAATGTAGATGGCGAAGGTTGTTAAACAAGTATGTATTTTTAGGTGGACTCATGAAAATCAAGGATTTTATAACTGAAGTGAAAGCCAAGCAAAGGAAACCACAAGATACTGTTGAAAGCTGCGCATTACTCTGTATTAGTTGGCACTGCCTCCCACGGCATGCTCCAACCTCCATTAAAAACCACTGAAAAATAACCAGGAAGAAATTAAGTAACAATCACAAGAAAGGACATTGGTTTCAGAATTTCATACTGTGAGACCCTCAGAGGACACTGATGGCCACGCTGCTGTTCAGAAACACAAGAAGTGGGCTGAATTTTTCCTTGGCTTCACCACTTCGTTTCATGCTCCTTTCCTGATAGTCCCACCCTGACTACCCCGCCTCATCTCAGACTACTTATGCTACATTCTGGCTGTACCAGGAACAAGGCCTAAGGAGCACAATAACAATGCAAGTCGCTGAATCAGTGGAATTGAATAAGAGGATGGACTTCTAAAAATCTCCAGTACAAACAGGCCCCATATCAAGAAGCTTTGGGCACTTTGCTCATTAATAATGTTTCCTTGCTGTGCAGTTATTTCCACCTTGCAGAACACTTTCATACTTATGATCTCATTTAATTTTGACATTTATAACAACCCTATGAAATAAGTAGAGAATGATTACTCATTTTATAGATGAGGAAACGGCACCTGGAGCATGCCACTCAGAGATGTACAGAGAAGTGGTACCACTGGAACGTGAACTGAAGACTGATTCCATGTCTAGGATTGCAGTTGCCAATGAATCAACAGTCAAAAGGGCTTTCACTGGAGGAGAATTCCAACTGCTGCTAGAACAGCCTAATCCATGTATTAACTGATTTTAATGAGTTAGAATATCAGGGGGTGGAATACAATGATATTCCCATATCCTGGAAACATTCCATATATAGAAACTAGATTCTAATGTATGCATTATTGATCCTTCCTGCTTTACCTCTCACTGTATGCAGGACCTTTGGCACTTCCTCCCACTAGAGACCGAATTCCTTCCCCTTTATTGATGAGTGGTTCAGCAATGTGAGTTGCTCCACCCAATGAAACATGAGCAAGTTCAAAATGAACTTGCTTAGTTGAGTTTGACCTCTGGTGCTCTTACTATCTACCCACTGAACCAAGACCATCTGAACACACCCTAGATTATCCAACCTCCATCCAACCAGTGATGCATAGTATAGAAAAAAAAAAAAAAAAAGATTTGAAATGATTGAGTTTGGGGCTGATTTGTCATATAGCAATAGCTGAGTGAGACACTGCCTTTCTTTCATCTTCCTACCTTCAATTCAATGCAAATGGCTTTACCATTTGTTATCATTACTCTGTTTCTCTCCAGTCCGTGAATCACCATCTCTTCTTAAGTCCTAGATTAGCAGAAGCTTCAGTATCAGGATCTGTATCACCATAGGATTATTTATGAGAAGCAATTATTGAGTTGGCCAAAAAGTCCTATAACATCTTACAGAAAAACCCAAAAGAACATTTTGATCAACCCAATGTTAAGGACCCAAATAAAAATAAAGTAAGTGAAGTGAGAACCCCATAGGTACCAGATAAATATTCAATGAGTGATGAAAAACTTTGGTCATTTGAAGGCTATTTTATATGATAGAGAAAACACATTGTCATTAGACAATATTTTCTATGTGCTTTTTACTTGGTGCTTGGTGTGCTAGGAAGCCAGATTGCCTACCCACTAGTGGCTTATTGACTAAAACAGATAATACAGAGGAGGGTGTGTTAGTCATTCAGTCATGTCTAACTGTTTGCAACCCTGTGGACTGTAGCTTGTCAGGCTCCTGTCCATGGAATTCTCCAGGTAAGAATACTGGTGTGGGTTACCATTCACTTCTCCAGGGGATCCTCCCAATCCAGGGATCGAACCTAGGTCTTCTGCATTTGGGGCAGATTCTTTACCATCTGAGCCACCAGGAAAGCCTAATACAGAGGAGGCAACACATGGAAAACATAGAATAAGTGTTTCATAAATTGATAACAAGAGAGTAAACTTAAATATTTTACTTGGTTTGAATCAGTCATTTTGGCTTTGTTGGATGCATCATCAAAGCCTCAGAAAACCCAATTCTTCTGACTCCCTAGAAACCTGCATCAGGCTTCCAACTATAGAAAACTGCATGCTTTTCTTGGTATTCAGGAGTTTAAAATCCCCTACTTCTCTAATCAACTGCTCCAAGCTAAGATGGGGTAAGGAGCAGAGGAGGGGTAGGGTATACCAATAGCAGCACACTACAAGAAGGATGTAATTATTCATGAGGTATCTGGGGACAGTTTCCTGGAAATGATGGAAAGACCATGTCTAACACCTGGTCAGCACTTAAGAACATTTGCTAAATTGAAGACGTGAGGAGGACAGGAACTAGACCCTGCCCCACCCATCCTTCCAGCTTTCCATTCTCAGTTTCACGCCAGTTTGATCAGATAGTATCCACTGTCTGGTCCCTCCAGCTCTCACCGGTCCAGCCCCATGATTTATCTGTTGCACACTTCCACACTTCGATAATTCTATACTGATTGCTTCCCCACCCCCACCCGGGCACAGTGACCTTGACGCTTGAAGATTTTTCATTTTTGCTCTCAACTCCTTTCTTAATGTGCTCTAGTGCTCTGTATTTTGTACATAGCCGCCACCCTGACTGCAACTGCAGAAAGATGGACTTTTATCCTCAGTTTTATTTTTAATGTTCTTTCTAACAGTACATGCTGGGCACTGAAGTACCCAGGGTTATACCACCTATAAAGCACTTTATTCTACAGTAACTCATCTGACCTTCACTGCAGAGCTCTCAGGTAGATAGTACAACCCTACCTGTTCAAATGAGGACTTGAAGATACAAAGAGGGTCACAGAGCTGGGATACAAAGCAAACAAGATGCAAGCCCAGTTTTCCTGTCTCCAACTCTGGGACTTCTTTGCATCATGCTATTTTAAAAAGTACTAGCACTGCTGATATTCTTGGATATCCTTGATAATATTCCAATTTAAAAGAAAAAAATAGAACAATTGCTAAGAGAAGAACTAGATGGTGTGACACACACAAAAAAATGGCCCCAAGAAGGACTGAACCACTTAGAATGCCCATCTTCTCCCAAATGACCATTAGCGGTATTCTAATGATTTGATACAGATCTTAGGATTCTGGTTTCAGTCTGCAGGACTCTCTCTTTCAAAAATAACTCCAGACTAAATGGGTAGGCTGAGAGTCAGTAAAGGCCCTATATTCTTTAAAGCTCAGCTTCCAACCAAGCCTTCAAAGGTAGCTAAATAAGAAATGTCAGGAAAGACCAAAAATTGGCCCAGCATCACGAATCACTCAACATCTACTGGAACCTCCTACTTAAAGTAATAGCTACATTCCAGAGTAACGGGGCACTTGGGGTTTTTTAAGGATCCTAAAAATTCCATCTTGAGAAGATATCCAGCTTATTCAGTAGCCATTGTCCAATCTGATTTCATTTGAGATCATTTCCAAATAACCAGCCTGAGTCTGAGATACCAGAAAAGTTCTAGGTCAGGAAAGTGACCAGGGCTCATCTTCTAGCTGTTTCTCTAACTGTGAAGTTGAGCAAATTCCTCGGTGGATCCTGACCTCATTCCTTCCACAAATATTTATTTGAGCCCCTACAGTATGCCAAGCACCGGAAGTAGAACAGCCCAACAGACAATGATCTTGTCCCCAGGGGACTTACTTTTTAGGGGAGATGCTTGATAAGCAGATAAGTAAACATACAATATGCTCAGTCATTCAGTTGACAGCATGCTGGACGACCCTGCAGGGAGTGCGCCTGCTGTGTTCAAGGACCAGAGGGAGCCCGGTGTGGCCTGAGCAGAAGGAGCAAGCGGAAAGAGGGGAAGGAAAGGAGGCAAATGTAACAGGGGCCTGATCTCAGAGGGCCTTTAGGCTTGGTAATGACTTGGGATGGGAAGTCACAGGAGGGGTCTGTGACAGTACAATCTGACTTGGGTGGCAGGAGCATGACTTCGGACACTATATGGAGGAAAAAGAGCTTTCTGCTCCCTGGAAGCAAACTGCTACAGATAAGAGGCACAGAGGTTTCCACTGGCCCTCTGTGAGCTGAGATCCCAAACCATAGGCTTTACTGAACAAGTCACTGCCCATCTTGGTGGAAGCACCTCTAAATTGGGGCAGCTCTTTCATCCCAGAGGCCCGGGGCAGTGCCAGTCCTCTGCCTTTAGCCTATGGAGGAAGGACAGATTCCAGCTAGCAGGAGCTCCTGGGGGACCTGGTGACCTCCCTGCCACCCGTGGAGCTCAAGGTGGCTTTTTGGAGTTGCCCCTTTGGGTAGTTACAAACAGAAATGACCTCATTTCCAACCTGCCTCCAGGCTTTCTTTCCAAAAGTCATCTGGAAAGGCCAGTGGGGTTAAGGCATTTGCCTTTGGCCCAGCAGAGGGATTATTCTGTGGAGACACAAGGCTTCAGGATTTTATTTCCCTTTCTAGGTCACCTGCTTGCTGCGAATTCACTCAAATACGCAGTGAGATATTTTTAGGGATATACATTTTAAGTGCATTTCTACTCTCCTGCAAAAATTCCAGCTTGACTTGGAGCAGGGTCCCTCTCTTTGAGGCTTAGAGAACCACCAGGCCTCTGGCATCCCATCGTTCCTTCTGGAACCAGCCCTCTGCACCACCGCGTCGCAGCCACTCCAAGAACCCTGAGTCATTTCACGGGTTCTGTTTCCCCGCTTTCCCCGGCAACGTTCCCGATGCCAAGGAGCGCTGCAACCCCGCGATCGCCCCGCTCCAGCCGCGCGAGCACCCGTCCTCTCGGCCTCCCTCCTGCCGCCGCGACCCTGGGCTGGTGCCAGCAGCGGGCGGGCGCGGGGAGCCAGGCGCGGGGGGAGGGCGGAGGCGCGGCGCGGGCGGCGCCGAGTTGAGCGCCGGGATTCGCCCGCGCGCGGGCGGGGAGGCGGACTCCTGACTCACCGCGGTCCCCGCGGGGCTGCAGCCCGGCCTCCTCCGCCCGCTGCCATCTGCAGGGGCGGGAGGCGCGGGCCCGGCCTTCCCGGGGTCGGGCGTCCTCCCGGGGGCTTCGCGAGCACCCCGCGCTCACTTCCGCGGGCGCCCTCGGGGCGCGGCACCGTCACTGTTTGTTTATTTCCACGTCCGCCCCGGTAGACTCCGCCGGGGCAGAGCTTTCGCCCACCCTCTGATGAATTCGGGGCCCTAGCGCTTGGCACCGCGCCTGGCACGTCATCACGACTTGGGGGATCAGTAAACAGCAGTGGAAGGAAGGGGAAAGGAGGGGGAGGAGAGAGACAGGGCGGGAGAGAGGGGCGCAAAAGGAAGGGCTTTGAGCTTCCATGCCTGCAGAAGCCCAGACGTCTCCCTCTGGTGACGCTGGGGTTAAAGCCAGAGACGCCACAGGGGTTGCGGGGGCTGGGCTTGGCCGCCCCTCACACACCCGGGGCTTCGTCCTCGTCCTCGAAGTTTCGGTTCCTAGAGTGACAGGGAGGTGATCAGGAGGGAAGGAAAGGACAAGGAGAAAAGGGGGCGTCTCCTGCTCTTAAAAATGAGGGCGCCATAAACACTCCGTTGCCCCCAAAGCAAAGCAGGCTGGCGGCCCCTCCCTTACTATCATAATCACAAAGTTTGCAGAGCTGGAGGATTCGCAGACACATCTAGGACCCCTTATTTCAGATAAGGAGAGTGAGACTCAGGGAGGCAGTCATGTACTCAAGCCGAGGAAGACACGACAGGAACTACGGTGCTGGGGCTAGGATGTCCCTTACCCTACCTACTGAGCCCACCGCCTTTCTCTGCGCTTTCTCCTCTCCTGTTTTCCCCAAAATGAAAGTTCTGGAAGAAGCCTCGCAGTGTGTTTTGCTCAGGGCCTGGACTCTGAAGATGTGGAGTTCTGGATGCAGAGACCCAGGCAACCAACAGTCTCTGACCACCTCTGCCCCCAGCTCAGCAGGCAGAGCGGCTGCCAGAGGTTGCCTGACAACAAGCTTTCTGGGGCAGCTCTGTGCTCCGGGAGGTGTGTCTTTTGCAGTTCCAAAAACAGATTCTGCCATCTCATCCCCACATTTGCAGTCTCCAGTTGGCTTCTTCTGATTGGCCAGAACTTTTCCTCACTAGAAAGATGAGGAGAATTTGCCTCCTCCAACCAGCTGGGAGAAACATTCTGCAGCAAGAAAGGTGGGAATGACGTCCCACCCCCTCTGATGGGGACCAGGGAGACAGGCGCCTACTCCACAGGCTGAGTTATGCCAGCGACTCTCAAGGGTCTCTGCACCTGACCCCGGAGGCAGGAGGCCTCTGACAGGGTAGCTGACCTTTCATTCTGCAATTGGGGAGTGTCAGAGTGGATGCTTTGGCTTTCTGGACCAAAACGTTTCTCAAAATTTAATGTTAAGTTTAATGTCATCAGGGCTGGCAGCTTGTGTACACAGCAGGTGGTTGCCAGTATACTTCAGATTGGGGGCAATTAGCCTTTCCTACCTGCCTACCCCAGTCCACTCCCATGTCCCCTGTACCACCTGGATTCCTAGCTCTCCAGGATCGGGAGATGACCTCTTTCAGCCTAACCTGCAGGCTTTGAGGCATTCCCCAGGGTCAGGCTTAATTAGCAATTAATATTAATATTCCTAATGTGGCAGTTCTGGCCTTGGCTATGCATTAGAATCACCTGGAGAATTTAAACTAATACCGAGGCCCAGGCCACACCTCTGACCGAATAAAGCAATATATCTGGAGGTATTTTCTAAAAGTCCTCCCACCACCCCCCATCAGGTGACTATAATGTACAGTGAGATTGAAAACCACTGTTTGGATGGTCACTGCTGGTTCTGTCTGCTCACATCTGTCCCCCTACTAGTAACAGCACCTGACATGCCACAGAAAATCCCACTCTTTATTGATCCATCGATTGAGTGATGCTCACCCCACCCTCACTTCTAACTTTCTCTGAGGGGCCAGCTGATGACCAGTTTGGCCAGTTAGCATTTGCCCTTCCCTGGAGAAAGTAATCAGTTCAGACATACTATGTGAGCTGAGGAGTCCAATGAAAATCAGCTTCTAGACTTTTGCTGAAACTTCTGGGAAAGGAAAGGTCTTTTTATGCTGCAGTTATTCAGCAGCAAACACGGGAGTCCCGGGCTTCCGGCAGCCATTTTTATCATCACGTGGAATAAGCCTGCCTGTAAATTAAGGCAACACAGAGGAAAAGCAAGATTAAGGATGGAGTGAGAAAGATGGAAATCTAATCAAAACCATGCCTGAAGCCAGATACCCTTCGGAAACAGAAACAGAGTTCCCCTCAGCCAATTTGAGCTGAAATATCTGTGACGTGCCAGCATCAGAATTAATCTGTTACATAACTAGGTATCACCTTGAAATGCAGAGGACAGAGTTCTGAGCTAAAAGATCACCACACAAGTGAGGTTAGATATTCGTGGGCAACAGTCCCAAGCATCTAAAGACAGCCAGAGTATGCTGCCCACCTTCAAGGATGGTGAGTGTCAGAGGACAGGGTGTAGAAACTAAAGACAGATACGCCTACTGAATTGTTTTCTTCAGTGAACATTGAGAGCCTCTGATAGTCTGGCCTTAGCTACATAAGAAAAAGCTGGAAGCAGGGACTTCCCTGGTGGTCCAGTGGTTAAGAATCCACCTTGCAATGCAAGGGACAAGGGTTCGATCCCTGGTAGGGGAACTAAGATCCCACATGCTACAGGCAACAACAACTAGAGAGCTACCATGCTGCAACTAAGACCTCCTGCAGCCAAACAAGTAAATTTAAAAAAGCCTGAGGCAGAAATAAAGAGGTTCCAGGTATAAGGTATAATTTCCTTTCCCCTCTTTAAATAGCCAATAGGACAATGATGCAGGATCAAGATAATGCATTGGATGCTTTGTTGGTCAGGGGAAGTTTCCTAGAAAACATGCCCTCTGTCTGAAGGAATAAGGAAGGGAAGGGTAATTGACTCATTAAATTTTCAATTTGAAAATTATATTGCTTAGCTATTGCTGCATAACAAACCACCCCTAAACTTGATGAATAAAAAAAAATTATTTATTTGGCTCCACAATTTGAGTTAAGGTTGACTGGATTCGTCTCCTAGCCTGGGCTTCTGTACATGGTGGAAACAGGCTTCCCAGAGCGAGAAGAAAATCTCACACAAGGAATCCTAAAGTCGAGGCTTATACCTTGCACATTTTCATTCAATCACTGTTTGTCAAAGCAAGTCACAGCTCCACTTTTTCAGGGGAAGACTTGCAAAGTCACATACAGTGAGCCAGTGAGAACTTAACTCAGAGTTGATTTGACCCAACCTTTCTTATCTGACAAGTGAGAAACTTAAACCGATGAGCTTCTCCAAGTCCTCTTCTTACACAGGAGTATTCAGGTCTCCACACTTGATGCTTTGTCTATTACAGTTCTCTCTTCTTAGTTGTTTCTCTTAGAATATAGGTCACTTGGCTCCTGGTAAATTTTCTATAACGTGACTAAGGATGACATTATTTAAATTTGCTGCTTTACAATGAAAGAAATTGTCACTCTTATTCTCAAGGTCAGCCACCAAATATATTGTGATTCTTTCTCTGGAGTTGGCTCTGAGACACAACAGAAAAAAATAGATTCTATTAGCACAAAGCATAGTGTTCACCATCTAAATGGAGTGTGTGAACCTGAACCAAGACCGTTCAATTCTTCCTCCAGAAATACTTTTCCTCCCCAGTTGCTGTTTTGAGTCTCCTAACATAATGCAGATTATATCACAAGAAATGCCAGGATAGATGAATCACAAGCTGGAATCAAGATTTCCAGGAGAAATATTGTCAACCTCAAATATGCAGATGATATCACTCTGATGGGAGAATGTGAAGAGGAACTAAAGAGCCTCTTGATGAAGGTGAAAGAGGAGAGTGAATCTCAGTTCAGTTGCTCAGTTGTGTCCAACTCTTTGCGACCTCATGGACAGCACCACGCCAAGCTTCCTGTCCATCACCAACTCCTGGAGCTTACTTAAACTCATGTTCATCAAGTCAGTGATGCCATCCAACCATCTCATCCTCTGTTGTCCTCTTCTCCTCCTGCCTTCAATCTTTCCCAGAATCAGGGTCTTTTCAAATGAGTCAGCTCTTTGCATTAGGTGGCCAAAGTATTGGACTTTCAGCTTCAGCATCAGTCCTTCCAATGAATATTCAGGACTGATTTCCTTAAGGATGCATTGGTTGGACTCCTTGCAGCCCAAGGGACTCTCAAGAGTGTTCTCCAGCACCACAGCACAAAAGCATCAGTTTTGCAGCGCTCAGCTTTCTGTATAGTCCAACTCTCACATCCATGCATGACCACTGGAAAAACCATGGCTTTGACTAGACAGACCTTTGTCAGCAAAGTAATGTCTCTGCTTTTTAATATGCTGCCTAGGTTGGTCATAGCTTTTCTTCCAAGGAGCAAGCATCTTTTAGTTTCATGGCTGCAATCACCATCTACAGTCATTTTGGAGCCCGCAAAAATAAAGTTTCTCGCTGTTTCCATTGTTTCCCCATCTGTTTGCCATGAAGTGATAGAACTGGATGCCATGATCTTGGTTTTCTGAATGTTGAGTTTAAGCCAGCTTTTCACCTTCCTCTTTCACTTTCATCAAGAGGCTCTTTAGTTCTTCTTCACTATCTGCCATAAGGGTGGTGTCCTCTGGGTATCTGAGATTATTGATATTTCTCCCAGCAATCTTGATTGCAGCTTGTGCTTCATCCAGTCGAGCATTTTGTATGATGTACACTACATATAAGTAAGATGGTAGGTGTTGCAAGAGGGCATCAGAGGGTAGCCACACTGAAACCATACGCACAGAAAACTAGTCAATCCAATCACACTAGGACCACGATCTTGTCTAACTCAATGAAATTAAGCCATGCCCGCGGGGCAACACAGAGCGTGCGGGTCATGGTGGAGAGGTCTGACAGAATGTGTTCCACTGGAGAAGGGAATGGCAAACAACTCCAGTATTCTTGCCTTGAGAACCCCATGAACAGTAGGAAAAGGCAAAATGATAGGATACTGAAAGAGGAACTCCCCAGGTCAGTAGGTGCCCAATATGCTACTGGAGATCAGTGGAGAAATAACTCCAGAAAGAATGAAGGGATGGAGCCAAAGAAGAAACAATACCCAGCTAAGGATGTGACTGGTGATAGAAGCAAGGTCCAATGCTGTAAAGAGCAATACTGCAAAGGAACCTGGAATGTAAGGTCCATGAATCAACGCAAATTGGAAGTGGTCAAACAAGAGATGGCAAGAGTGAACGTCGACATTTTAGGAATCAGCGAACTAAAATGGACCGGAATGGGTGAATTTAACTCAGATGACCATTATATCTACTACTGTGGGTAGGAATCCTTCAGAAAAAATGGAGTAGCCATCATGGTCAACAAAAGAGTCCAAAATGCAGTACTTGGATGTAATCTCAAAAATGACAGAATGATTTCTGTTCATCTCCAAGGCAAACTATTCAATATCATGGTAATCCAGGTCTATGCCCCAACCAGTAACGCTGAAGAAGCTGAACTTGAACGGTTCTACAAAGACCTACAAGACCTTTTAGAACTAACACCTAAAAAAGATGTCCTTTTCATTATAGGGGACTGGAATGCAAAAGTAGGAAGTCAAGAAACACCTGGAGTAACAGGCAAATTTGGCCTTGGAATGCGGAATGAAGCAGGGCAAAGACTAAATAGAGTTGTGCCAAGAAAATGCACTGGTCAGAGCAAACACCCTCTTCCAACAACACAAGAGAAGACTCTACACACGGACATCACCAGAAGGTCAACACCGAAATCAGACTGATTATATTCTTTGAAGCCAAAGATGGAGACGCTCTATACAGTCAACAAAAACAAGACCAGGAGCTGACTGTGGCTCAGATCATGAACTCTTTATTGCCAAATTCAGACTTAAATTGAAGAAAGTAGGGAAAACCGCTAGACCATTCAGGTATGACCTAAAGCAAATCCTTTATGATTATACAGTGGAAGTGAGAAATGGATTTAAGGGCCTAGATCTGATAGATAGAGTGCCTGATGAACTATGGAATGAGGTTCATGACATTGTACAGGAGACAGGGATCAAGACCATCCCCATGGAAAAGAAATGAAAAAAAGCAAAATGGCTGTCTGAGGAGGCCTTACAAATAGCTGTGAAAAGAAGAGAAGCAAAAAGTAAAGGAGAAAAGAAAAGATATAAGCATCTGAATGCAGAGTTCCAAAGAATAGCAAGAAGAGATAAGAAAGCCTTCTTCAGCGATCAATGCAAAGAAATAGAGGAAAACAACAGAATGGGAAAGACTAGAGATCTCTTCAAGAAAATTAGAGATACCAAGGGAACATTTCATGCAAAGATGGGCTCAATAAAGGACAGAAATGGTATGGACCTAACAGAAGCAGAAGATATTAGGAAGAGGTGGCAAGAATACACAGAAGAACTGTACAAAAAAGATCTTCACAACCTGGATAATCACGATGATGTGATCACTCATCTAGAGCCAGACATCCTGGAATGTGAAGTCAAGTGGGCCTTAGAAAGCATCACTATGAACAAAGCTAGTGGAGGTGATGGAATTCCAGTTGAGTTCTTTCAAATCCTGAAAGATGATGCTGTGAAAGTGTTGCACTCAATATGCCAGCAACTTTGGAAAACTCAGCAGTGGCCACAGGACTGGAAAAGGTCAGTTTTCATTCCAGTCCCAAAGAAAAGTAATGCCAAAGAATGCTCAAACTACCCCACAATTGCACTAATCTCATATGCTGGTAAAGTAATGCTCAAAATCCTCCAAGCCAGGCTTCAGCAATACGTGAACAGTGAACTCCCTGATGTTCAAGCTGGTTTTAGAAAAGGCAGAGGAACCAGAGATCAAATTGCCAACATCTGCTGGATCATGGAAAAAGCAAGAGAGTTCCAGAAAAACATCTATTTCTGCTTTATTGACTATGCCAAAGCCTTTGACTGTGTGGATCACAATAAACTGTGGAAAATTCTGAGAGAGAGGGGAATACCAGACAACCTGACCTGTCTCTTGAGAAATCTGTATGCAGGTCAGGAAGCAACAGTTAGAACTGGACATGGAACAACAGACTGCTTCCAAATATGAAAAGGAGTACATCAAGGCTGTATATTGTCACCCTGCTTATTTAAACTTCTATGCAGAGTACATCATGAGAAACGCTGGACTGGAAGAAACACAAGCTGGAATCAAGATTGCCGGGAGAAATATCAATAACCTCAGATATGCAGATGACACCACCCTTATGGCAGAAAGTGAAGAGGAACTAAAAAGCCCCTCAATGAAATTGAAAGTGGAGAGTGAAAAGTTGGCTTAAAGCTCAACATTCAGAAAACTAAGATCATGGCATCCGGTCCCATCACTTCATGGGAAATAGATGGGGAAACAGTGGAAACAGTGTCAGACTTAATTTGGCGGGGGGCTCCAAAATCACTGCAGATGGTGACTGCAGCCATGAAATTAACAGACGCTTACCCCTTGGAAGGAAAGTTATGACCAACCTAGATAGCATATTCAAAAGCAGAGACATTACTTTGCTGACTAAGGTCCATGTAGTGAAGGCTATGGTTTTTCCTGTGGTCAGGTATGGATGTGAGAGTTGGACTGTGAAGAAGCCTGAGGGCCAAATAATTGATGCTTTTGAACTGTAGTGTTGGAGAAGACTCTTGAGAGTCCCTTGGACTGCAAGGAGATCCAACCAGTCCAACCTAAAGGAGATGAGCCCTGGGATTTCTTTGGAAGGAATGATGCCAAAGCTGAAACTCCAGTACTTTGGCCACCTCATGCGAAGAGTTGACTCATTGGAAAAGACTCTGATGCTGGGAGGGATTGGGGGCAGGAGCAGAAGGGGACGACAGAGGATGAGATGGCTGGATGGCATCACTGACTCGATGAACATGAATCTGAGTGAACTCCAGGAGTTGGTGATAAACAGGGAGGCATGGCGTGCTGCGATTCATGGGGTCTCAAAGAGTCGGACACGACTGAGCGACTGAACTGAACTGAACTGAACACTACATATAAATTAAATAAGTGACAATATATAGCCTTGATGTAATCTTTTCCCTATTTGGAACCCATCTGTTGTTCTATGTCCAGTTCTAACTGTTGCTTCTTGACCTGCATATAGGTTTCTTAAGAGGCAGGTCAGGTGGTCTGGTATTCCCATCTCTTTCAGAATTTCCCACAGTTTGTTGTGATCCACACTGTCATAGGCTTTGGCATAGTCGATAAAGCAGAAGTAGATATTTTTCTAGAATTCTCTTGCTTTTTCAATGATCCAACAGATGTTTGCAATCTGATCTCTGGTTCCTCTGCCTTTTCTAAAACCAGCTTGAACATCTGGAAGTTCACAGTTCACGTACTGCTGAAGCCTGACTTGGAGAATTTTGAGCATTACTTTGCTAGCATGTGGTGGCTCTTCCCTGGTGGCTCAGATGGTAAAGAGTATCCCTGCAGTGCAGGAGACCCAGGTTCCATCCCTGGGTTTGGAAGATCCACTGGAGAAGGAAACGGCAACCCACTCCAGTATTCTTGCCTGGAGAATCCCATGGATGGAGGGGCCTGGTAGGTTACATTCATAGGGTCTCAAAGAGTGACTTCACTTCTTGTTAGTGTGTGAGGTAAGTGCAGTTGTGGGGTAGTTGGAACGTTCTTTTGCATTGCTTTTCTTTGAGATTGGAATGAAAACTGACCTTTTCCAGTCCTGTGGCCACTGCTGAGTTTTCCAAATTTGCTGGCATATTGAGTGCAGCACTTTCACAGCATCATCTTTTAGGATTTGAAAGAGCTCAACTGGAATTCCATCACCTCCACTAGCTTTGTTCATAGTTATGCTTCCTAAGGCCCACTTGGCTTTGCATTCCAGGATGTCTGGCTATAGGTGAGTTATTACACCCTCGTGGTTATTTGGGTCATTAAGATCTTTTTTGTATAGTTCTTCTGTGTATTCTTGCCACCTCCTCTTAATATCTTCTATTTCTGTTAGGTCCATACCATTTCATTCCTTTATTTTGCCCATCTTTGCATGAAATGTTCTTTAGTCTTTAAAGAGATCTTTAGTCTTTCCCATTCTATTGTTTTCCTCTATTTCTTTGCACTGATCACTGAGGAAGGCTTTCTTATCTCTTCTTGCTATTCTTTGGAACTCTGCATTCAGATGCTTATAGCTTTCCTTTTCTCCTTGGCCTTTAGCTTCTTTTCTTTTCTCAGCTATTTGTAAGGCCTCCTCAGACAACATTTTGCTTTTTTGCATGTGAAAAGGAGAATGGAAATGCTGGCTTAAAACTCAACATTCAAAAAACTAAGATTATGGCCTCTGGTCCCATCACTTCATGGCAACTAGATGGGGAAAAAGTGGAAACAATGACAAATTTTCTTTTCTTGGGCTCCAAAATCACTGTGGACAGTGACTGCAGCCATGAAATTAAAAGACACTTGCTCCTTGAAAGGAAACCTATGACAAACCCTGACAGTGTATTAAAAAAAATGGAGATATCACTTTACCAACAAAGGTTGGTATAGTCAAAGCTATGGCTTTTCCAGTAGGCATGTGAGAGCTGGATCATAAAGAAGGCTGAGCACTGAAGAACTGATGCTTTTAAACTGTGGTGCTGGAGAAGACTCTTGAGAGTCCCTTGGACAGCAAGGAGATCAAACCAGTCAATTCTAAAGGAAATCAACCTTGAATATTCATTGGAAGGGCTGATGCTGGAACTGAAGTTCCAATACTTTGGCCACCTGATGCAAAGAGCTGACTCATTGGAAAAATCCCTGATCCTGGGAAGTATTGAGGGTGGGATGAGAAGGGGGCCAACTAAGGATAAGATGGTTGGAAGCATCAACTCAATGGAAATGAGTTTAAGCAAACTCAGGGAGATAGTGAGACAGGGAAGACTGGCAAGCTGTGGTCCATAGAGTTGGAAAGAGTCAGACACAAGTTAGCAACTGAACAACAACAGCAACAACAATGCTGGTCTGTATTTCAACATCAGTTTGCATTTGTGATGCGAGTGATTAATTACAGTTGACCCTTGAACAATGCCAGAGTGAAGAATGCCCCCCAGTGCAATAGAAAATCTAATTATAATTTTACAGTCGGCCTTCCATATCCTTGATTCTGCATCTGCAAATTCAACCAACAGTAGACCTTGTAGTGTTGTGGTATTTACTGGAAAGAAATCTTGTGTATAAGAGGACCAGAGCAGTTCAAATCCATGTTGTTCAAGGTTCAACTATGTATCTCCTTCAGCATGCTTAAAATAATTATACATCAGCTGAAGTCTTGTTTATTCTATTTCTCTAGCCTATCTTTTTCCCTCTCAAACTGACTGATTCATAAATATAGTGTATATCACCTAGTCCAGATTTTCCTATTTTTGCCACATACATACGGGAGATATAGAGTTGCTTTTTTATATGGATAAATGTTGTCAGGCTGAATATAACATTTTCCCATTTCTTTTTCCATTCAACATGCTTTGAAATCTGATTCATATGGCTCTAGTCTGATTGATATGGCTCTAGTTCATTCATATCAATTGTTACCTAGTATTCCATCACATGACTATATAATCTTCCATTTTTATAGCTCTATATATTATCTTTAAATTTTCTCTAGTACATACAGCTCTTCAATCTATACAGGGCTTTGTATCTTTCTTTTAGTATTTGCCTGATACACCAAATACCTTTTCCATCTCGTTTCCTACCCTTCTGAGTTTTGTTACCTAAATGCTTCTCTGGAAAGTAGCAAATAGATAATTTTTAAACCAGATTAATTGTCTCTACTTTTTATGTAATCTATTTGTATTATTATAATGAATTATCTCTGCCATCTTATTTTGTGCATTCCATTTGGGAGACTGTTCTTTGCTTCTTTTTCTTCCTGTCCCTGAATTTTATTGGATCCCTTTCCTTTGGCTTCCTTTATTGGTCCCATTTTATTTCTACTATTTTAGTGGTTATTCTTAAGTGTTTAGCATTTACACTTAAGAAATCCAAGTTAATCTTCATCTTTCTCCTTCTTAAAAAATCACAAGATAATCTTCACTTTTTTTCCTTCTTCCAAACAGTACAATAGTTTAGAAGGCACTAACTCTGACCTTCTCTCACTCGTGTTATTATTTTATAATACACTTGTTCTGTATTTGAGATGGAAGACAGCTCTCCTGGGTCAGGTCAACCTTCCATTGAAAGTCCCATTAATATAATTTCTAAGGATTGAATATTTGAAAATTCTGGATATGCACCAAAAGGTTGATAGCAATCATATTTGAATGATGTGTGACAGATGACTTTTTAATTATATATTTCAGTTTGTTTTTCTATATTTTTGTTTTTCTACATTTTCTGTTTTTTTTTCCATAATGAAAAAGTAGAAACAAAGAAAGAGAAAAGAAAGAACAAAAGTAAAGTAACATTTTTTACTGCTTTATTCTCATTTTGCACTGTAGATTTTACTTTAACTAATGGCAAGATGTAATTTCAAACTTGCCAGTTAAGAATAGTTCAATCTCTATCACATGTCAGTTATCGACTGGCAAAATAACGCTACATGAAAAATGATCTCAAAACCTCAGCACACACACAACACTGAGCATGTATTTCTCATACACCTATGTCTGCTGGTCTTAGTCTGGGCTTGTTCATGTATATGGTATGGTAGACAGAATCAGTTCAGTTCAGTCCCTCAGTCATGTCCGACTCTTTGCGACCCCATGAATCACAGCACGCCAGGCCTCCCTGTCCATCAGCAACTCCCGGAGTTCGCTCAGACTCACGTCCATCGAGTCCGTGATGCCATCCAGCCATCTCATTCTCGGTCGTCCCCTTCTGCCCCCAATCCCTCCCAGCATCAGAGTCTTTTCCAATGAGTCAACTCTTCGCATGAGGTGGCCAAAGTACTGGAACTTCAGCTTTAGCATCGTTCCTTCCAAAGAAATCCCAGGGTTGATTTCCTTCAGAATGGACTGGTTGGATCTCCTTGCAGCCCAAGGGACCCTCAAGAGTCTTCTCCAACACCACAGTTCAAAAGCATCAATTCTTCGGTGCTCAGTCTTCTTCACAGTCCAACTCTCACAGCCATACATGACTACAGGAAAAACTACAGCCTTGACTAGACGGACCTTAGTCGGCAAAGTAATGTCTCTGCTTTTGAATATACTATCTAGGTTGGTCATAACTTTTCTTCCAAGGAGTAAGTGTCTTTTAATTTCATGGCTGCAGTCACCATCTGCAGTGATTTTGGAGCCAAACAAAATAAAGTCTGACACTGTTTCTACTGTTTCCCCATCTATTTCCCTGAAGTGATGGGACCAGATGCCATGATCTTCGTTTTCTGAATGTTGAGCTTTAAGCCAACTTTTTCACTCTCCTCTTTTACTTTCATCAAGAGGCTCTTTAGTTCCTCTTCACTTTCTGCCATAAGGGTGGTGTCATCTGCATATCTGAGGTTATTGATATTTCTCCCGGCAATCTTGATTCCAGCTTGTGCTTCTTCCAGTCCAGCGTTTCTCATGATGTACTCTGCATATAAGTTAAATGAGCAGGGTGACAATATACAGCCTTGATGTACACCTTTTCATATTTGGAAGCAGTCTGTTGTTCCATGTCCAGTTCTAACTGTTGCTTCCTGACCTGCATACAGATTTCTCAAGAGGCAGATCAGGTGGTCTGGTATTCCCCTCTCTCTCAGAATTTTCCACAGTTTATTGTGATCCACACAGTCAAAGGCTTTGGCATAGTCAATAAAGCAGAAATAGATGTTTTTCTGGAACTCTCTTGCTTTTTCCATGATCCAGCAGATGTTGGCAATTTGATCTCTGGTTCCTCTGCCTTTTCTAAAACCAGCTTGAACATCAGGGAGTTCACTGTTCACGTATTGCTGAAGCCTGGCATGGGGCATTTTGAGCTTTACTTTACCAGCGTGTGAGATGAGTGCAATTGTGGGATAGTTTGAGTATTCTTTGGCATTGCCTTTCTTTGAGATTGGAATGAAAACTGACCTTTTCCAGTCCTGTGGCCACTGCTGAGTTTTCCAAAGTTGCTGGCATATTGAGTGCAGCACTTTCACAGCATCATCTTTCAGGATTTGAAAGAACTCAACTGGAATTCCATCACCTCCACTAGCTTTGTTCATAGTGATGCTTTCTAAGGCCCACTTGACTTCACATTCCAGGATGTCTGGCTCTAGATGAGTGATCACATCATCGTAATTATCCAGGTTGTGAAGATTTTTTTGTATAGTTCTTCTGTGTATTCTTGCCACCTCTTCTTAATATCTTCTGCTTCTGTTAGGTCCATACCATTTCTGTCCTTTATCAAGCCCATCTTTGCATGAAATGTTCCCTTGGTATCTCTAATTTTCTTGAAGAGATCTCTAGTCTTTCCCATTCTGTTGTTTTCCTCTATTTCTTTGCATTGATCGCTGAAGAAGGCTTTCTTATCTCTTCTTGCTATTCTTTGGAACTCTGCATTCAGATGCTTATATCTTTCCTTAGATATATATTTCCATAGACAGAATAATGGTACTCAAAGATGTCCATATCCTAATCCCTAGAACCTGTGAATATATTACATTGCAGCTGTGATTAAGGATCTTGAGATGGAAAGACTATTTTTGATTATCTGGATGGGCTTGATATACTCACTAGGGTTCATAAAAGAGATTAGTAGGACGTCACACAGAAGAGATGCTATGCTGCTGACTTTGAAGATGGTTCAAGGGTCCGTGAGTCAAAGAATATCCGCAGCTTCTAAAAGCTGGAAGCGACAAGGAATCAGACTTCCCCCCCATAGCCTCCGGAAAGAATGCAGTTCTGTGGGCTATTTTGAGACTTCTTACCTCCAGATCTACAACAATAAATCTGTGTCCTTTTGAAAGTGAAAGTGAAGTCACTCAGTCGTGTCCGACTCTTTGTGACCCCTTGGACTGTAGCCTACCAGGCTCCTCCGTCCTTGGCATTTTCCAGGCAAGAATACTGGAGTGGGTTGCCATTTCGTTTTCCAGGGGATCTTCCTTACCCAGGGATTGAACCTGTGTCTCCCACATTGTAAGCAGATGCTTTACCATCTGAGACACCAGGGAAGAACCCCTTGTAAGCCTCTAAAACTGTGATAAATTTTTACAGTATTAAGAGAAAACTTTTACATCTGGGGATGTCTGGATGTGAGCTGATCTAAAGATGTCTTTAGCTGGCATAACTAGAGTGACTCAGTCCTCCTCCATGTAACTCTTCAGCCTGGGTATGTTTTCCTGATGATGGCAGACATAAAAGTGCAAGAAAATGGAAACAGATCGGTCTTTTGAGACTTAGGCTTCAAACTGAAACAAATCTCTTCAGCTTCCTTCTATTCACTAAAACAGGTAATGTGGCCACACATCTAGGAGTGCGGAAATAGACTTCACCCTAGACTTTACCTCATTAGAAAGAGGAGTTATGAGGTCCCGTGATGAAGGACATGGATACAGGATGGGCAAAGAATCACAGCAAATAATGCAAACTACCAGAGTGAGGTTAACCCAGTCTCTTTCAGATTAACCCAGTCTCATTTAGATATGTAATTAATCACTTTTAATTCCAGATGCTCTATCAAGATTCTATCTCTTCTTTCTCAGCTGGCTTCACAATTTGATATTCCCCTCTAATATGGAGTTTGGGTATAGGTAGATGTTTACAGTCTTGCCTACCTGGGGTTCTCTGCTGATTCCCAACAACTTCAAGTTCAGATACGCCTCCCCTTGTCTGGTAAAAGTTTAACCTTGCTGCAGCCAGTGCTGCTGGCTCTTGTGTAACTCGTGGTCTGCCTTTGCTGACTCATCCTTGCTGCAGTGATTTCCATTCAAACTTAGCCTGAGTGACACATCTTACTGCCCTCTACTACAAAATCACCACACCCTTTACTGGGAAAGGAGTCACATGGCAGTTGCTTCAGCTGTCTTACATGTCCCGTTGTCCCCTTTATCATGCAGGAAATTCTGAAGTTTTTATAAAGCATTCTCAGGTTAATGCAGGTGGCATATGCTTTTTTGCTGATTAATCAGATCATGCCATGTGTGTATTTCTCTTTTGCCTTAGCCTCCTCCTGTTGACATAGGACTCCTCTAATAATCTTTAAAATTTCCTAGGATCTACTCATAAAAGTGAGAAATTATTCTCCCTACCTTGGCATTTCTCCAGAACAGTCTGGCTATTCCTCCCATTTGGCTCTAAGTAACAGAAATCCTGACTCAAATTGACTAAAGAGGAAATAAAATTATAATATTACAAAATGGGAAGTCTAGTATTGGAATTGGTTGGTTCAAGATCTTAACAAAGTCAGCTGGGATGTGAGTTCTTTTAGCTTCTTCACTCTTGAGAGCCACAATGTTGGCCTCATTCCAAATCCAGATTCTAATTTGGTCAGAAGTTGACTGTAAATCGTATTGGCAACCTGCTTCCTCCATCAGCAATGGGAAAGGGTAGGAGAAAACTTCCCTGTAACCTTGTAGTAAAAGGCTTTTCCTTCGGCCTGATTGGACCAACTCAAAACAAGAACAGACAAAAGAAGGCCATATGCTGATTGCCTAAGACCTGTATTTCTAAACCAGTTGCAATTAAGGGGGTTGAGATTACCATCATGTACTTCAATTAAGCCCCACCACTGTCATTAGAGGCGAGTGTAATTTCCTAGTAACAAGGACTATGTGAGATAAAGATAGACACTTAATAAATTCTTCATCCTGTCAATAAGGAGATAGGCATTTATGGACTTATGTTTGCTGTTCAACAATGTTCCCTAAAACCATGTTTTGAAAGATGTTTTTATATATACTACAAAGATATAAAAACACTTCCCAGGTGGCACTAGTGATAAAGAACCTGCCTCCCAATGCAGGACACATGAAACGTGGGCTTGATTCCTGGGTTGGGGAGATCCCCTGGAGGAGGGCATGGCAACCCACTCCAGTATTCTTATCTGGAGAATCCCATGGACAGAGGAGCCTGGTGGGCTACAGTCTACGGAGCTGCAAAGAGTTGGACATGACTGAAGCAACTTACCGTGCACAAAGACCCAGTTCACTCATATCTGACCTCTCTTTTTTTTTCTTCTTCTTTTTTTTTTTAATCTGACTTCTTATCCTTCAGTGTCCCTCTCTGTTTTAGTGGTAGGAAAGTTTCTATCCCTTTTGTTTCATTGAAACTCCCTTCAAATACAGACTAAATTCTTTCTACCTCTGTGGCATGTTGAAACCTTGTGTTTAGACTCTAATTGCTCTTAATGTATAAAGGAAATTTTTTAAATTTAAAACTTCCTTTGTTCTTTTGTCAACAAAAGCTAGCTTCCTAAACTTTTGTTCACTAGACTTGAGAAAGGCCCTTCTATAATTCAGTGACACTTGGCATTTGTCTAGGGGGCATCTGCTTTCCCCTGAAGATAGGATGCTTCTTTGGTGATCCAATGAGTAGAGAGTAGCAAGGCAGCAAAACAAATAGATCTACAGGAAATTCAAGTTGTTTTACAGAAAAAGAGCAAAAAGATTGTTTTTTCTCATCACACTTTTTCCTGCCTAGTTTTTCCTCCAAGCATAGAGTTAGAACCTTCAAATCTTAGATAATCTCAGCTCTATCCATATTGCTTAACATCTAGCTCAAATGGCTTCCTAATTATTCCTAGTTTACCATGATAATAGCTTCCTTCCTAGAAAATATTATAATTTGTAAGTATCTACTTATTTGCAAATGTGCCTATCTTTTGGTAGTTTATTGTTTGTTTCCTGCATTTGAATAGAAGATATATGAGGGTAAAGGCCTCAACTATATTGTTCACTACTATATTTCCAGCATTTAGCAGAAGACCTACACATATATAGGTTTTCAATTGTTGTTAGCTGAGTGAATGAATAAATACATTTTCTCTTTCTGAACTGAATAACTCTTACACAGTCTAGCACACTTAGATTCATTATCTTAGCTGATTTTCAGAATGAAGCTATTCTGTCCACCAATAATAATAATGATAGTAATATTAGGGTACAGAGATGTTAAATGACTTGCTCAAAGACACATAGTAAGTGTTAAAGATGAATCTTGAACTTAGGCCTTTTATCTCAAGCTCTATGCTCTCTCCATTCTGACCCATGACATAAAATTCTCAAAATTTGGCAACCAAATTGGAAGGGAAGAAGTAAAACTGGCACTATTTGCAGATGACATGATACTATATAAAGAAAACCTTAAAGATTTCACAAAAAAAACTATTAGAACAAATAAATGAATTCAGTGAAATTTCAGGATACAAAATTAATATACAGAGATCTGTTGCATTTTTATACATTGACAATAACTACCAGAAGAAATGATAAAAACAACCTCATTTTCCAATGCATCTAAAAGAATAAGATATCTAGGAATAAATTTAACCAAGAAGGTAAAAGACCTGTACTCTGAAAGCTATGAAACACTGATGAAAGAAATTGAAAACTGCACAAATAAATGGAAAGATATACCATAGTTGTAGATTGCTAAAATATCTGTACTGCCCAAAGCATTATAGAGATTCAATACAACTCTATCAAAATAATAATGGCATTTTTTACAGACCTAGATCAAATTATACTAAAAGTTGTACGGAACTACAAAAGACCCAGAAGAATAATGCAGTCTTGAAAGAAAAATGAAGCAGGAAATAGCACTCTTCCTGATTGCAAACTATAGTACAAAGCTATAGTAATCAAAACAATATGGTACTAACACAAAAAGATACATTGGTCAACAGAATAGAATAGATCCCAGAAATAAAGCCATGACTGTATGATCAATTAATCTATGACAAAGGAGGCAAGAATATGCAAAGGCACAAAGACCACCTCTGCAATAAATGGTGTTGGGAAAACTGCATAACCTCATGTGAAAGTATCAAACTGAGCTACTTATTCACCCCACATAGAAAAATGAACTCAAAATGAGTTAAATAGTTAAATAAAAGATCTGAAGGGACAGAACTCCTAATGGAAAGCATAGGCAGTATATGCTTTGATATCAGTCTTAGTCATATTTCTTTGGCTATGTGGCTCAAAAAAGAGGAACAAAAGCAAAAACAAATAAATAGAACTATATCAAACTAAAAACCTTTTATATAGTAAAGGAAACTATCAACAAAATGAAAAGAAAACCTAAGTTGGATCAAATATTTGCAAACATACACCTAATAAAGGATTAATATCCAAAATATATAAAGAGCTCATAAACCTAAAGAACAAACAAACAACCGAACACCTTATTGAAAAATGGGCAAAGGCCCTGAATAGGCATTTTTCCAAAGAAGAGGTACAGATTGCTGACAGACACGTGAAAAGATGTTCTGCATCACTAATCATCGGGGAAATATACGTCAAAACCACAGCGGGAAATCACCTCACGCGTGTCAGAATGGCTAGTATCAAAAAGACAGGAAATAGCAAGAATTAGTGAGGGTGTGGAGAAAAGGAAACACTTGTATACTGTTGATGTAAATGTAAACTGGCGTAGCCACCATAGAAAACAATATGAAGTTTCCTCTAAAAATTAAAAATAGAATTACCATACAATGCATCAATTCCACTTCTAGGTAATTTTCCAATTAAAATAAAAACACTAATTTGAAAAGGTATGTGTACCTTATATTCATCACATCATTATTTACCATAGCCAAGTAATGGAAGCAAACTAAGTGTCCAAGGAAATTGTGGTGTGTATGTATATATATCCATATATATATATATATTGTTTTTGTTGTTTAGTCACTAAATCATTTTATATATATATAAAAATATGTATATATATTTAATATATATGTATATATATATAATGGAATTTTACTCAACCATCATATAGAATGAAATCTTGCCATTTGAAAAAACCATTATGAATGTAAAGAATATTATGCTAAGTGAAATAAGTAAGACAGAAAAAGATAAGTACTGTATGATTTCATTTATATGTGGAATCTAAAAAACAACAAATAAAATAGAAACAGACTCATAGATAGAAAAAACTGGTGATTGCCAGAGGAGAGGAAGATGGGCAAAATAGGCAAAGGAGATCAAGAAGTAGAAACTTCAGTTATAAAATAAATTAGTCTTGGAGATACAATGTACAGGATAGGAAATATAACCAGTAATTTGGAAATAATTTTTTATGGTGAAAGGTGGCAACCAGATTTGTGATCATTTTATAATGTATAAAAATACAAAATATTATGCTGTGCTTATGAAACTAATATAATAAGTCAATTATAATTTAATAAAAAGACAATATAAGGCAAATGTGGGGAAAATATTTTCCTGGATTAAAGTTGTAGAAAAATAAAGTTCTTAGTGTTTAAGAAGCACTATCTTGCCAAGGAGAACAGAATGAACAATGTCAGAGGTTGGGAAGCAGCAAGGAGCGTTCTGGGAGGAATCTGGTGGTGCATTCTGGGAGCACTCTCATGTGCCAAACTTCCTAAAATGTCTAAGGAGATGTGAGATTTCCCACAGGAGAAACATGACTTTCCCCACCTGTTTGACTACAAAAACTACCACTACTGCCTCTAGAATGCCCAGAATCAAGTTCCTTGCATAATACAAGAGTCTGAATGGAGGATATGGTATAGAAATCATGAGATTAAAGGGAATTAAATTTAGCCTCTGTCTTCCTGGAATGTTAACTGGAGCTAGTTACATGGGAGCAAGGCCAGCAATCAGAGCTCAGAGCTTCTTCTTCAGAAAATGGAAACATCCCGGCACCGCAGACATACCTCCCAAGAACTGGTGTGGGCAGATGTGGGGAGCTGACCACAAGCCAGGAGGGAGGCTGACAGGAACAGTGGTGTTTCCTTTGAAACAGTCGTGTTTCCTTTGAAAAACCAAGGATTCTAAAACCAGAGATCTGAGGCAGCTCTGATGTTGCACAGCTGTGCACCCTCACCCTTTATTGAAGCGATTCTTCCCAATACGAAATGGGATTGGCATTACCTCAGAAGATCTACTTGTAGGGCCAGCATCCATCCATCAGCAGTCACTTCTCTCACTGATACTTACATAAAAGTTCTGCCAGTGGAGTTCGTTCAGTTCAGTTGCTCAGTCGTGTCCGACTCTTTGCGACCCCGTGGACTGCAGCACGCCAGGCTTCCCTGTCCATTACCATCTTCCGGAGACCACCCAAACTCATGTCCATTGAGTCGGTGATGCCATCCAACCATCTTATCCTCTGTTGTCCCCTTCTCCTGCTGCCCTGCCATCATCAGGATCTTTTCAAAGGAGTCAGTTCTTCACAACTGGTAGCCAAAGTATTGGAGTTTCAGCTTCAGCATCAGTCCTTCCAAAGAACACCCAGGACTGATTTCATTTAGGATGGACTGGTTGGATCTCCTTGTAGTCCAAGGGACTCTCAAGAGTCTTCTCCAACACCACAGTTCAAAAGCATAAATTCTTCGGCACTCAGCTTTCTTTATAGTCCAACTCTCATATCCATACATGACTACTGGAAAAACCATGGCTTTGACTAGATGGACCTTTTGTTGGTAAAGTAATGTCTCTGCTTTTTAATATGTTGTCTAGGTTGGTCATAGCTTTTCTTCCAAGGAGCAAGCATCTTTTAATTTCATGGCTGCAGTCACCATCTGCAGTGATTTTGGAGCCCTGAAAAATAAAGTCTGTCACTGTTTCCACGGTTTCCCCATCTATTTACCATGAAGTGATGAGACCAGATGCCATGATCTTAGTTTTCTGAATGTTGAGTTTTAAGCCTGAGAAGTAGGGCTGTATTAGTTTCCTAAGGCTGCTGTAATAAGTACTACAAACTGAGTGGCTTAAAAATAACAGAAATGTGTTTTCTCACTGTCCTAGAGGCCAGAAGTCCAAGATCAAGGTGTTGGCAGGACCGTGTTCCTCTGAGGCTGCAGATAAAATTCTTCCTTCCTCCTTCTTAGTTCCTAGTGGTGGCTGTCAATCCTGGTATATGTGGGCTTGCAGCTCTATTATGCCTACATCTGCCTCAATCCTCTTGTGTCTGGATCTTAACAATGTTTTCCTCTTCTCACAAAGACAATAGTCATACAGGATTAAAACCCACTCTAATGACCTCATTTTAACTAAATTATATCTGCAAAGATCCTATTTCCAAATAAGATCCATTCAGAGGAACTGAGGGTTAGGACTTCATTTGGTTGTTGTGGTTTAGTTCCTAAGTCATGTCCAACTCTTGTGACCCAGTGGACGGTATTCTGCCAGGCTCCTCTGTCCGTCAGATTCTCCAGGTAAGAATATTGGTGGTCTCCTGCTATTTCCATCTCCAGAGGCTCTTCCCAAGCCAGGGATTGAACACAGGTCTCTTGCATTGCAGATGGATTCCTTACTATCTAAGCCACTAGGGAAGCCCCAGGACTTCTACATATTTACATATAATTCAAATATAATGTCTTAGTATTATTATCTCCATTTTTGAAAGAGGAAACCAAGGCTCAGAGAAACCAAAGTATTTGTGTGATATCACTACAGTGGATCAATTGCACTAGTGATCCTAATTTTCTGATGTCACTCTACAATGTTTTTCCATATTCATTCTGGGTTTGAGTCAATGGAAAGAGCAAAAATGATGTAAGCAGAGGCTTGAAAGCAGCTTTCACGTTAGAATTCATCACTCTTGAGTACTTCTGGAGCTTTGTGACCATTATGTGAATAAGCTCAGGCCATGATGATGACCACGTGGAGAGAGAATCATCCCAGTGTTGCTATAATAAATCAGCCTAACCTCCAGTTGACCATAGATGCATGAGCAAGTCCCACCAAGATTAGGCAAGCAAAACCCACAGCAGATCCAATAGATGACCCATATATTCATGAATAATCATGGATAAATGATTGCTGTTTTAAGCCAAAAATCTCAGGTGGGAGTTAGTTAAACTGAGAATATCAACTTATGTAATCATATAGATGGTAAATCATATCGATTGTAAGCAGAGATGCTTGTGGTAAGACAGTGGGAGGGGCAGTTGGGGAAGGAAGTGTGGCTATGGTAATGCAATAAGCCACCCCAAAACTTACTGTCCTGAAACAACAATCATTTGTAAATTCTCATCAGCCTATGATTCCACTAGGAAGTTCTGCCACCCTGGACCAGTATTGACTGATTTTGGCAGGGCTTGCTCAGACATCCACTATCAGCTGCCAGGCTGGCTGTCAGCTGGCTGGTCTAGCGTGACCTCAGCTGAGATGCCTTGGCTCTGTTCCATGCATCTCTCACATCCCTCCATCCCTCCAGCAGGCTAACTCGGGCATGTTCTCTTGGTGGTGCAGAGATCCAAGAGAGAAAGGAAAAATGTGCATGCACTTTTCAAAAAGATAGCTGCTATCTCATTAATCAAATATCTCAGGGCCAGGTCCCAGAATCAGTGTGAAAGATCACTAAAGAAAACTATGGATAAAGGCAGGCCTGGTAATCTGTGACATTAATGCAATCAATCTCCAATAGCAAGTCAATAGCCAGAAAGCTAGACAGATAAACGAGTTCTTAGAAGAGAGAAAAGAAGGATGAAATGCCTGGAGGAAGAGGAACTAGGAAACTCAGAAAACAGTGTGATAGATAGCAAAATGAAAGTGAGTGCATGCACAAGTACCTACAATAAATATTTAGGCAGAAAGGCTTGGGAGATACTGCCGACAGGTTGCCCCAGCTTGGCCCAGAATCCCTCCTACTACTTACAGTCCTCTGTATTGACTAAACAAAAAAGTTCTCAGAAAGCACAATGGCACCCACCTCATGATCCACATGGATACTGAAATTCCAGCCATCAATTCTGCATTCAGTTGAGGCTACTCTATGTGCAATAGAGGTAGGAAGTGAAGGAAGGTAGAAATTCTTTCTTTTAGGAAACTTCCCATTAGCCTCACACACTTCCTCCTACGTGGCATTGGCCAAAAGGTAGTCACACGACCACAGGTAGCTAAGGAAGCAGAGAAATATAGTTTTTGTTCTCAGGGGAGGAGCACATGTCCAGCTAAAAATAAGGTGTTCTGTCACTCAGGAAGAAAAGAAAAGGGATATTGAGGGGTGGTTTGAAAACATTTATTTTGGGGTGGCCCCCCTCCCTTTTGACCCCCCAAGGAGGTTTCCTGCACATATGCAGTTGGGGAGGTCCCACTGACCTCAGGAGTGGTCATCTTATCTCTTTACTCCAGCAGAGCTCAGCTCCTGCCATTAACTTTGTCCTTGGAGTGTCTAGGAAAAACAGCTTCAATTTACTCTGCTTGACAAACTCCAGCTGCTCTGCCCAGGGGCCCATCTACCTCCTATGTCAGGACCGAACTTCGCCAGGATCTGTGAGGAGCTAGAAGCAGAGAGGCTGCACTATGTGACCCACACCTGCAGAGCTGGGCATGCTCCCGTGTGGCCAGGGTAGTACCCAGAAAGATGAGGAAGACGCGGTACAAAGCTGAGGATGAGCATCCACTTGCTCACTCTTATCATCCAGAAACCACTGGAGAGAACAGGACGCCATGTGCTTGCAGCAAGTTCTTTCTCACTCAGCTTTCAGTTTCCCAAGGGATAAAATGTAGACAGTGGAATCAGCCTCATAGGCTTGTTTGAAAGTTTATTTGGAAAATACCTGCCAAAGTTCCTGGCAAACACTTCCACTTAATGTTGCAAGTTTCTTTCTCTTTTCCCTCTTGGAATAGCATAATCTGATTGTGAGGACACGTTTCCACAAGACAACATGATGAGAAAAGTTTCACAAAATGTCTATGCTGCAATGTAGTAACCACTAGCACCGTTAAGTACTTGAAATGTGTCTACTGTAATTACAAACTGAATTTTTAATTTTCTTTCATTTTAATCTACTTAAATTCACATTTAAAATCCGATACTTGATTCATTTTCAGAAAACGTTTTAAACATGTTTGGAACTGCTTGGGGGTATGAGTCTTCTTTTTCAACTATAAATTTTATAAAATCAAAATACAAACCAAGGAGCTCCTATAAAAATCTAACATTCAAATTAAGATGTACTATATCAAATACTTACCAGATTTCAGATGATACCACCCTTATGGCAGAAAGTGAAGAGGAACTAAAAAGCCTCTTGATGAAAGTGAAAGAGGAGAGTGAAAAAGTTGGCTTAAAGCTCAACAATCAGAAAACTAAGATTATGGCATCTGGTCCCATCACTTTATGGGAAATAGATGGGGAAACAGTGGAAACAGTGGCTGACTTTATTTTGGGGGGCTCCAAAATCACTGCAGATGGTGATTGCAGCCATGAAATTAAAAGACGCTTACTCCTTGGAAGAAAAGTTATGACCAACCTAGATAGCATACTGAAAAGCAGAAATATTACCTTGCCAACAAAGCTCCATCTAGTCAAGGCTATGGTTTTTCCAGTGGTCATGTATGGGTGTGAGAGTTGGACTGTGAAGAAAGGAGACCAGTCCTGGGTGTTCATTGGAAGGACTGATGCTGAAGCTGAAACTCCAATACTTTGGCCACCTCATGCGAAGACTTGACTCATTGGAAAAGACCCTGATGCTGGGAGGGATTGGGGACAGGAGGAGAAGGGGATGACAGAGGATGAGATGGCTGGATGGCATCACCGACTCAATGCACATGAGTCTGAGTGAACTCCGCGAGTTGATGATGGACAGGGAAGCCTGGTGTGCTGTGATTCACGGGGTCGCAAAGAGTCAGACATGACTGAGCGACTGAACTGACTGACTGAACTGACCAGATTTCAGAGACTTACTACAAAAAAAGAGAACGTAAACTATTTTACTAATCATTTTTACATTAATCATATTTATACTGATTACATGTTGAAATGATATATTATGCAAAATAGAATATATTATAAAGTTAATTTCATATCTATTTCTTTAGTGACTAGACTATTTAAAATTACATAAACGACTTGTATTGTATTTCTATTAGATAGTGCTTGGCAGAGGATACCAGATAATCGATTGGATGGAGTTCTCTCACTAGACTAGCTGGTGATTTGGGCCTTGTTCAGACATTGCATTAATTAATTGAGCAACTATTCTGAATGAGGGATAAAGTAGCACTTGCATACCAAATAAGCATATAAACAAACATTGAAACAGGAAATTACAAATAATTATCATGAGTACAAGGAAGGGAATAGATACAGTAATGAATAAAGGAGTAATTGGCCAGAGAAGAGGGTGGTTTCCTTAAATGAATGAGCAGGCAGAAAAGGCCTCTGAGAAAAGGGGTATTTGAGTTAAGGCTTGAAAGATAAAGATGATCCAGAAATGCAACAATCTAAATGATCGTGACCTTAACCGTTTGCGAGAAATGCTGCTTTCCCCTCTGATAATGATACTGCCCTCATTTTCTAAAGAGACAAAACTGTTACCACTAAGCGCTCTCCCTCTGCCCTTATAGGGCACTTATAGAACTTATCTCATTATGTTATCTATGGGGGCATTTCCCAGTTTGATTCCTGAGCCCAGAAATCCTGAACAATAGCCAATACAGACGGGTATGTGGCCAATTTGACTCTTGTTACCATTTTGATCACAAAGATTACAAAGAAATTATTTCTGAGGAAAGAAGTTAAACAGGAGTTCTTTCCAAACTATGACTTAATGGGGTCAAACTAGCAAGTTTGAGGGGATAGAAATGACCTATTGGGGCAATAATGGAAATTCCGAGAGGAGGAGAGTGTGGATTTGGGAGTACAGTACCAACCAGCATTATAGCCCCATGGGTAGTTATTAGATCTGGAGAAGTGGCCTTCTCTTGAGGCTTTTATAAACTGAAAAATAGATGTAATCTGTCATGTTGAGTTACAGAATTTTACGGGCAAATCTGATGAGGGGCACCATCTGTTTCTTAGACTTTGAGCCTGCAATATTTCCCTTAAACCCTTAGGGGCTGCTGTGAAATTGCAAATGTGCAGTGGAGCCATTTAAGCTCTAAGTCTTGTGTTTTTGTTTGTTTTCTGATGTTCTGGCTAAGAACTCAGAAATCTGGTTAGCTTTTGTTTTACTTCACAAAAGAAGAGAACTGAAGAAAACCTTCGTATATGAAAACAGAGATGGAGGAAGATGACCGTGGTGTTGTGTTACCTGGAACTGAAGTGATTGGGAAGCCCAAGAGAATATTGAAATTCATAGGTTTGGAGAGAAGCCAAAAGAACAATTCAAGTAAAAAAAAAAATTAACTTTTGTATAATAAGAGAAATTCTATACCTACCTCAGATTTCTCCCCTGGGCTCCGAACTTATGGATCTAATTGCCCATTTGAAACCCAACCACCAGTATAAAGCAGGATGTCTCATGGTCATCCCAAATGGCTAAAATAGAATGTTGGGGCTTTATGCCTAGTTTTTTTTCCAGTTAGGGAAATCAGAACCTTCTTACTGCTCAAGCCATACCCTCCCATAATCCATTCTATCATCAGATCCAGTTAATCCCACCTCTTAAATTCCACCTCTTAGAGCTTCTTTCCATCGCCAGAATCATCCCCCTACTCCAAGCTGCCATCATTCTGAATGTAAGCAACAACCTCTGAACAGGTGTCCTGGCTTCTATACTTGCTTTCCAACCTCAATTTGTTCTGCAGGTGGTAGTCACAGCCCAACCCAGGTCCAGGGGAGGTGACATGGACCCTCAAACTCTCAATGAAAGAAACAGCAAAGAATTTGTGGCCATTTTTAAAAACTGCCACAGTCTCTCTTCCAGAAATATTGGCACCCATTGTAAATGACTTGCTTTGGCATTCCGTTTGCTTCTGGTGGCTCAGATGGTAAAGCATCTGCCTACAATGCAGGAGACCCGGGTTCAATCCCTGGGTTGGGAAGATCCTCTGGAGAAGGAAATGGCAGCCCACTCTGGTACTCTTGCCTGGAAAATCCCACGGACGGAGAAGCCTTGTAGGCTACAGTCCATGGGGTTGCAAAGAGTCAGACACAACTGAGCGACTTCACTTTGCTTCTGGTAACAGGCTTTGCCCAATACGAAAACAAAATCCTTAACAACTACATCTTCTACCAAGTTCATTTTTGCATGATTTACCTACAAAAATAGAGCAAGCCTCTCTGTTTAGATTTTGAGGAGACTCATTGGAAAAGACCCTGATGCTGGGAAAGACTGAGAGCAAGAGGAGAAGGGGGCAACAGAGGATGAGACGGTTGGATGGCATCACTGACTCAATGGACATGGGTTTGAGCAAACTCAGGAAGATAGTGAAGGACAGGGAAGCCTGGCATGCTGCAGTTCATGGGGTCATAAAGAGTCAGACATGACTTAGTGACCAAACAATGGCAACAACAACAACTCAGACTAGTCCTATACCTCTTTATTCTCAGCTCTTCAGATGGCCTTCACCAAATTACTTCATTTCCTTGGGTCTTGGCTTCCTCATTTGATTTGAGGGTCCTTGTACCTCATCACTCAAACAGCTATCTGAGAGTTCAGTCACTACCAATGCTCACATGCCATGAATATATAGTTAATAATCATTTTTGGTTACTTTGATTATAAAAACAACTTATAGCTCAACTTTGCATAAAACATGATGCAAATCTCCTGAAACATGAGCTGTCTTGTCATCCCTCCTCCCCAGCACTCCTAAATCATCCAAACCAACTTTAAATTCTATGATTATTTCTATAGCCATTTTTCTAAAAGCTGTTTTCCTTTTTTGACCCAGCCAATTTGTCCCTATTCCAGTTTTCCAAGTAAGCCCCTATCTGATTTGGTCTTTATTTTATTTCTACAAAGTCTTCTTTTCTTTCTAACTGTTCCAATTTCTTTTCCTTCAACTGTCTTTTTCAAAAGGACTTCTTACCTTCTGTTAGCAAAAACTTATAACAAAAAGCAATTTCTCCTCTGTTTGAATTTTTTTTTTTTTTTTGCTCATATGTTAAAAGCATAGTACATGCTGAAGCAGAGAACTATATTGCTTTTCATAATGGGAGTTCATTTAAGCTGAGGTAGAAGACAAAGATAATATATTTTTTCAAAACCATTGAAAAAAGGTTTAAAAATTAATCATGATTAAACTGCTTATAAGGAAAAGGTATTTTTTAATTGTCAAGCCTCTTTTCCTAAATTTTAGTCCTGAACTATATAAGAATATATCATATATATGAGAGCTAATATAATAAAAGGAAATTCTTGTGAAAAGACAGTATTTTAAATCAAACTAAGTCATTATCAGTATCAATAGCTCAGAGGGATAAACTATGTTTTTCTTAATCTTTTTATGCAATATAATGCACACATGGAAGATTATATAAGTAATAGAGTATGGCTCCATAAATTTTTCACAAAGCAAAAGCATCCATGTAGCCAGCCAAAGGGTTGATTTTATCTTGCTGAAGATTTCTCAGTGATAGGCCCTTGAGAAACACCTGTATAGCTATCTTACATTGTTATTAACTTTATGGGAGCATGAAATTGTCCCTCCAACTAAATTATACACTCTACATGGTTTTTACTGGATTCTTATAGTCTATAGCCCATTTTTTTTCTACCATAGAGCTAACTAAGTCTTCTCTGAACTGAAGACACCTCAGTGAATGTAGATAAGCTATATTGAGACTCAGTTTGTTAAGCATTAGTACATGCTCTATGTATTTCTATTTCCTGTTTTGCCTTCTAGTCTATTTGCTGGCCCCAACCTAATTAGCCAAATGCTGGAATGTCTTAAGACTCTTCTCTCCTTGACTGAGCTCTAGTTGAGCTCAGTTTTTTCTATGGTTTAAATACTACCTAAATGCTGAAGATTCCTGAATTATAACATATACGATAGCCAATAGTTTTTAGGAATTTTAGGAATCAGCGAACTAAAATGGACTGAAATGGGTGAATTTAACTCAGATGAGCATTAAATCTACTACTGTGGGCAAGAGTCCCTTAGAAAAAATGGAGTAGCCCTCAGAGTCAACAAAAGAGTCTGAAATGCAGTATTTGGATGCAGTCTCAAAAATGACAGAATGATCTCTGTTCATTTCCAAGGCAAACCATTCAATATCATGGTAATCCAAGCCTATGCCCCGACCAGTAATGCTGAAGAAGCTGAAGTTGAATGGTTCTGTGAAGACCTACAAGACCTTCTAGAACGAGCACCCAAAAAAGATGTCCTTTTCATTACAGGAGACTGGAATGCAAAAGTAAGAAGTCAAGAAACACCTGGAGTAACAGGCAAATTTGGCCTTAGAATACAGAATGAAGCAGGGCAAAGGCTAATAGATTTCTGCCAAGAGAACGCACTGGTCATAGCAAACACCGTCTTCCAACAACACAAGAGAAGACTCTACACATGGACATCCCAAGATGGTCAACACCAAAATCAGATTGACTATATTCTTTGCAGCCAAAGATGGAGAAGCTCTACACAGTCAGCAAAAACAACACTGGGAGCTGACTTTGGCTCTGATCATGAACTCCTTAGTGCCAATTCAGATTTAAATTAAAGAAATTAGGGAAAACTGCTAGACCATTCAAATATGACCTAAATCAAATCCTTTACAATTACACAGTGGAGGAGACAAGTAGATTCAAGGGGTTAGATCTGCTAGACAGTGCCTGATGACCTATGGACGGAGGTTTGTGACATTGTACAGGAGGCAGAGATCAAGACCATCCCCAAGAAAGAGAAATGCAAAAAGGCAAAATGGCTGTCTGAGGAGGCTTTACAAATAGCTGTGAAAAGAAGAGAAGCAAAAAGTAAAGGAGAAAAGGAAAGATATAACCATTTGAATGCAGAGTTCCAAAGAATAGCAAGGAGAGATAAGAAAGCCTTCCTCAGTGATCAATGCAAAGAAATAGAGGAAAACAACAGAATGGGAAAGGCTAGAGATATCTTCAAGAAAATTAGAGATACCAAGGGAACATTTCATGCAAAGATGGGCTCAATAAAGGAAAGAAGTGGTAGGGACCTAACAGAAGCAGAAAATATTAAGAAGAGGTGGCAAGAATACACAGAAGAACTGTACAAAAAGAATCTTCATGACCCAGATAATCATGATGGTATGATCACTCACCTAGAGCCAGACATCCTGGAATGCAAAATCAATGGAAGCATCACTATGAACAAGGCTAGTGGGGGTGATGGAATTCCAGTTGAGCTATTTCAAATCCTGAAAGATGATGCTGTGAAAGTGTTGCACTCAATATGCCAGCAAATTTGGAAAATGCAGCAGTGGCCACAGGACTGGAAAAGGTCAATTATCATTCCAATCCCATACAGAGTCAATGCCAAAGAATGTTCAAACAACCACACAATTGCACTCATCTCACATGCAACGTAATGCTCAAAATTCAAACTTCCCCAAGCCAGACTTCAACAGTACGTGAACCATGAACTTCCAGATGTTCAAGCTGGATTTAGAAAAAGCAGAGGAACCAGAGATCAAATTGCCAACATCCACTGGACTATCAAAAAAGCAAGAGAGTTCCAGAAAAACATCTATTTCTACTTTATTGACTATGCCAAAGCCTTTGATTGTGTAGATCACCACAAACTGTGGAAAATTCTGAAAGAGATGGGAATACCAGATCACCTGATATGCTTCTTGAGAAATCTGTAGGCAGGTCAGGAAGCAACAGTTAGAACTGGACATGGAACAACAGACTGGTTCCAAATAGGAAAAGGAGTATATCAAGGCTGTATATTGTCACCCTGCTTATTTAACTTATCATAAGAAATGCTGGTCTGGATGAAGCACAAGCTGGAATCAAGATTGCTGGGAGAAATATCAATAACCACAGATATGCAGATAACACTGTCCTTATGGCAGAAAGTGAAGAAGAACTAAAGAGGCTCTTGATAAAACTGAAAGAGGGGAATGAAAAAGTTGGCTTAAAACTCAACATTCAGAAAAGCAAGATCATGGCATCTGGTCCCATCACTTCATGGCAAATAGATGGGGAAACAGTGGAAACAATGACAGACTTTATATTGGGGGCTCCAAAATTACTGCAGATGGTGATCACAGCCATGGAATTAAAAGACGCTTACTCCTTGGAAGAAAAGTTATGACCAACCTAGCTGCTGCTGCTGCTGCTAAGTTGCTTCAGTTGTGTCTGACTCTGTGTGACCCCATAGATGGCAGCCCAACAGGCTCCCCCGTCCCTGGGATTCTCCAGATAAGAGCACTGGAGTGTGTTGCCATTTCCTTCTCCAATGCATGAAAGTGAAAAGTGAAAGTGAAGTCGCTCAGACAGCATATTAAAAAGTAGAGATACTACTTTGCCAACAAAGGTCCATCTAGTCAAGGCTATGGTTTTTCCAGTAGTCATCTATGGATGTGAGAGTTGGACCATAAAGAAAGCTGAGCGCCAAAGAATTGATGCTTTTGAACTGTGGTGTTGGAGAAAACTCTTGAGAGTCCCTTGGACTGCAAGGAGATCCAACTAGTCCTTCCTAAAGGAAATCAGTCCTGAATGTTTATTGGAAGGACTGATGCTGAAGCTGAAACTCCAATACTTAGGCTACCTTATGCGAAGAATTGACTCATTTGAAAAGACCTAGATGCTGGGAAAGATTGAAGGCAGGAGAAGGGGACAACAGAGAATGAGATGGTTGGATGGCATCACCAACTCAATGGACATGAGTTTGAGTAAACTCTGGGAGTTGGTGATGGACAGGGAGGCCTGGCATGCTGCAGTCCATGGGGTCACAAAGAGTCAGACATGACTGAGCAAATGAACTGAACTGAACTCTACTGAACTGATAGTCAGTTAATAACATTGATGGACCCAGTTAATGACCTCTCTGTGTCTATACCCTTTTGCTATGTGACTTTGCAACAGCTCACATCATGAAGTAGACTCTATTTCTTTACTCACTGCATCTGGACGGGCCTTAAATTTTTCTTTGATCAGTAGAATTCTGGGAAGGTGATGCTGACCAGTTATGAGCTTAAGGCTCTACTAACTCTTAGAACCCTCTTTCTATTTTATGAACAAGACCAAAGCAGCCTACTAAAGAATGAAAAGCCATATAGATCGCTATACCATCTGACAATCAACCAACCGCCAGAAACAAAGGCACTTAGCCAACACTCAGCTGACTCCTGATTCACTAGAGAACCCAGGTGACAGCAAGGAAGATCCTCACTTAACCTAGGGTAACTCACCAACCTGAAAAAACACAAGCTAACAAAACTGTTGTTGTTTAAGTTTTGATTTTTGGTATGGTTTGTTGCACAGCAATAGCTAACTGTTGTACCAGTTTAGACGTATCTATAAGTACACATTCAGCTACCAATATGACATCTCTAAATAAATTACTTTTAGCCAACTTTTTTAAAAAATCCACATCAGACTTGATTATCACCCCAAGTCCAAATCTCCTTTCTCTAGTCTTTTCCTCTTAGAAAGCAGCCCCACCATCCATCTAGTTGTTTGAATCAAAAATATGGAAGATACCACTAAATTCTTCCTTTCTCTTACCTCCCACACTCAATCCATCAGAAAATTCTGTTGATTCAGCCTTTTAAATTTGTCTTACATCTATTCACTTCTATTCCAGCCCCTCTTCCATCTCTTCTCTCAGGTTAAGCCATTGCTTACCTATTGCACTATGTAGCCTTCTATCTGGTCTCCCCACTTTGAACATCTCTACATCTTTTCTACACAAAAGCTAGAGTTTTAATTTTCAAATCCTATAAAATCATGCCTCCCCTGCTGAAAACCCTTCAAAGACTTCTCATTGCAATTAGAATCAAATAAAAATTCCTTTTTATGAACTATAAAGCCCTACATGTCCTAGTCCCTGCCATTTTTCTTTATAATTAACTGCATTCCAGCCACATTTACATTCTCACTTCTTTTAGTATAACCAAGCTCCTCCTATCTCAAGACTTTTATTCTTATTATCCATCTGCTACAAAATCTTTTCCCTTGCTCCCCATTCTTTATTTGGTGGGCTCCATTCCGTACTTCTCAGGTTAAATCTCATCACCTCTTAGAGGTCTTCTCTGGACTATCTAAAGTAGTATTCCTGCCCCACTCATTTTCCTCCATATTCTATCCTGCTTAGCTCATTGAAATTCTTTCTGATTCTTGGGTATGTTTGTTTAACAATTTACTTTTTCTGCCTGTCTTTTCTACTCAATCAGAATTTCCATGAGGGCTAAAAATCATGTCTATTTTGTTCATTCAGTACCATCAGTGCTAACAACAATTTCTAGCTCACTATAAGCACTTAGTGGGGACTTCTCTGGTGGCTAAGACAGTAAAAGTGTCCACCTACAACTCAGGAGACCCAGGTTTGATCCCTGGGTCGAGAAGATCCCCTGGAGAAGGAAATGGCAACTCACTCCAGTACTCTTGCCTTGAAAATCCCATGGACAGAAGAGCCTGGTAGGCTACAGTCCATGAGGTTGCAAAGAGTCGGACAGGCCTGAGTGACTTCACTTTCACTTCTTTACTTTCATAGGCACTTAGTAAATATGAGTTAATAAATGAATTCAGTACAGTCCTTTTAATAACAATAACAGGTAGATTTTTATCACTGCAATTTTATAAATTAGAAACTTGAGGACAAATATTATCTGTATCACCCTTATCCTGGCAAGATAGAAGCGATGGAAATGTGGTGACTAGGCTAATTTGTCAGAGACGGGATGGGGGGCTGGAACCCAATAAATCTTTTGGGAAGTTTTAAAGGGTCTAACCTTTAATCCTTCAATTGCAATGAATTGCTAGTAAAGAAATGCTCAAAATTCTCCAAGCCAGACTTCAGCAATACGTGAACCATGAAATTCCTGATGTTCAAGCTGGATTTAGAAAAGGCAGAGGAACCAGAGATCAAATTGCCAACATCTGCTGGATCATCGAAAAAGCAAGAGTTCCAGAAAAATATCTATTTCTGCTTTATTGACTATGCCAAAGGCTTTGACTGTGTGGATCACAATAAACTGTGGAAAATTCTGAAAGAGATGGGAATACCAGACCACCTGATCTGCCTCTTGAGAAATCTGTAGGCAGGTCAGGAAGCAACAGTTAGAACTGGACATGGAACAACAGACTGGTTCCAAATAGGAAAAGGAGTATGTCAAGGCTGTATATTGTCACCTTGCTTATTTAACTTATATGCAGAGTACATCATGAGAAACGCTGGACTAGAAGAAACACAAGCTGGAATCAAGATTGCCAGGAGAAATATCAATAACCTCAGATATGCAGACAACACCACCCTTATGGCAGAGAGTGAAGAGGAACTAAAGAGCCTCTTGATGAAAGTGAAAGAGGAGAGTGAAAAAGTTGGCTTAAAGCTCAACATTCAGAAAACGAAGATCATGGCATCCGGTCCCATCACTTCATGGCAAATAGATGGGCAAGCAGTGGAAACAGTGTCAAACTTTATTTTTTAGGGCTCCAAAATCACTGCAGATGGTGACTTCAGCCATGAAATTAAAAGACGCTTACTCCTTGGAAGAAAAGTTATGACCAACCTAGATAGCATATTCAAAAGCAGAGACATTAGTTTGCCGACTAAGGTCCATCTAGTCAAGGCTATGGTTTTTCCAGTAGTCATCTATGGATGTGAGAGTTGGACTGTGAAGAAGGCCGAGCGCCGAAGAATTGATGCTTTTGAACTGTGGTGTTGGAGAAGACTCTTGAGAGTCCCTTGGACTGCAAGGAGATCCAACCAGTCCATTGTGAATGAGATCAAGCCTGGGGTCTTTGGAAGGAATGATGCTAAAGCTGAAACTCCAGTACTTTGGCCACCTCATGTGAAGTGTTATTGGAAAAGACTTTGATGCTGGGAGGGATTGGGGGCAGGAGGAGAAGGGGACGACAGAGGATGAGATGGCTGGATGGCATCACTGACTCGATGGACGTGAGTCTGAGTGAACTCCAGGAGTTGGTGATGGACAGGGAGGCCTGGCGTGCTGCAATTCATGGGGTTGCAAAGAGTCAGACACGACTGAGCGACTGAACTGAACTGAACTGAACCTTTAATCTCTCAATTGCAATGAATTGAGAAACAAGCAACCGTGTGCTTATTGGGAGGGGTGCAGGTAATGGTATAAAGGGATATGAAAAAGAGATGCCCAACTCACATTAGTATTTCCCACCTTGGACTATTGCTCCTACTTTGAGAGTCTCATCCTCCCACGACTAAATCCCAATGGAGGAATGCAGTGGAAGAGACCAGTGGCTTTTCCTCAGCATTTCCCTCTTTAGGCATGCAGGCAGGCTTAGTCGTGTCTGACTTGAAGAGGAAAATATTTTCCAGAAAGCTCCAGCAGATTTTTAGTTACATTTCATTGGCCAAAATTTGTCCCCATTCTCATTTCTAGAAAAATTGTTTACAAAGGAGACAAGATTGGCACATCTGGTTTACATCCGTCACCTTCATCACCTGGCCTAGGCTGGTTGCCACACAAATGAACCAAGATTTGGTATCTATAACAGATCACGCAAGTATAGTTTCTGCTACAGCAATTAAATTAACCTGTGTGTGGTTTTCTTTGCCCCACGTTATCCTAGATAGTATAAGTACCATGGATTTAGTCCAGGTAGTAAAAAACTTTGAGTTCAATCTGATGACACTGAAGGTCAGCAAGGTTAGTCTTCTTTTCTCAGAAATTGATGAACCCATATATTGTACCCAAAGAATTCAACCTCTCGCTTCCCAGAGGTGGACAAACTTAAACATCAGGCACAGTATGACAAAACCAAACAATATAATAAGGCATTGTCCTGGTGATAAACCTGAATCTGTCCTGATCAACAAATTAAAGTAAGCTTTAAGTTCAATATGTTATGAACAGCCTAGATATGCTAATATCAAAAAAGGTTAGGCTAAATCTCAATATCCTCTTCCTCAAAAAGATAAATTTTTATTTTTCACAAAATTCAACTTGCGTGTTTTGTTTCACTGGCAGTTGTACAAAAGAACGGAAAAGTGTGCATATACTAACTGAGGCAAGTCTGGTTTCGTGGAGCCTGCCTTTGACTGAGACTTGGGGACTGGATTTTAGTCCTAGGATTTCCAAAAACTGGCAGGGTGAACTTAGGCAAGTCACTTCATTTCTTTTTCTATGAGATAAAGAAATGAAATAGACTGAGAACTTTCTAATAGTCTGTGATTATATCTGATATCCAAGTTGAAGCCAGTTGAACCATATAAAGGTAATTGATGCTAATATTTACAACAAACAGCCCTCAAATTATAGTGGCTTTACACAATACAAGTCTATTTCTCATGTAACAGTCCAGCTGGATTTGTGAGGCCTTCCTGGTGTTTCCTCCAAGCAATGTTGTCAAGGACCCAGCTCCATTCAGCTAATGGTACTACCACCCTCTGCATTCGGGTTTCATGGTTCCTATAACAGAAAGAACATGAAGAATAAAACAAGGGGTTTTATAGGAGGCACATCAGTGTGGCCAGATACACTAGCCAGAACTTTGTCACACAGTCTTGGACTAAATAAAAGTGAGGCTGGGTAGTATTGCCTGAGAGACCAGAAAGAAGCAACAAGTTTGGTGAGTTCTGAGCTAGTCTCTGCTACAAACATTTGTAGAAAGACTTCCTTCTCTGTATTCCAAGTAACTGGAGGGAATGTTAATCGCACTTTGCATATTCGCACTGAATCATTCCTTATTCTATGTCGCCAACCTGACCACCAGAGAGGCCATCTGGCCTGTTATTAGAGCTGCTTATAAAGCCTCTGTCTTTATTTCTCTAGGAATATAGAGGGGTTGCACTTCCCCCACCTTCTTAAGTAAGAGAGGCCACATGATTTGGTTTACACAGTTAAATATGAACAGGAGTGTTCATGTGTGTCTTCCAGTGGAAGCATATAAGTCCCTGTGCTTGGCTGATTTCCCCTTTCTCCTTATGCTGACAATCACAAAAGCCCATATTGGAGTCTCCAACAGTGGACATACATTAATGAGGATAATGAAGAAAGGCCCTGCTAGCGTGCCCTGTACACGTAGAGGTTAGAAAAATAAACTGTCAATGGTGAGGCCATTATGAACATGAGAGGAAATATAATCTAGCCTGTTCTGACCAATACATTATCCAAATCCAGGTCATATAGCTTAAAATGGAAAAAGTGTGTTACAATTCTTTTGTTTCAGAATAAAAATAGAAAAGAATAAAAATAGATGAGCTATATGCATGCAGATTAAGAACTAGATAGAGGCAATGGATCAAATTTGACAAAGTCAATCCTAGGCATGATTTCTCATAAGCATTAAATACAGAAAGAAAAAATAGCTTGCACATTTGAGCATAATAAATGGTATGTATATATCTACTCCAGAGAAGGCAATGGCAACCCACTCCAGTACTCTTGCCTGGAAAATCCCATGGATGGAGGAGCCTGGTAGGCTGCAGTCCATGAGGTTGCTAAGAGTCGGACACGACTGAGCAACTTCACTTTCACTTTTCTCTTTCAGGCATCAGCGAAGGAAATGGCAACCCACTCCAGTATTCTTGCCTGGACAATCCCAGGGATGGCGGAGCCTGGTGGGCTGCTGTCTATGGGGTCACACAGAGTTGGACACGACTGAAGCAACTTAGCAGCAGCAGCAGCAGCAGCAGATTCATTGGAAGGACTGATGCTCCAATACTTTGGTCACTTGAGAAGAGCCAACTCATTAGAAAAGACCCTGATGCTGGGAAAGATTGAAGGCAGGAGGAGAAGGGGACGACAGAAGGTGAGATGGTTGGATGGCATCATTGACTCATGGACATAGGTTTGAGCAAGCTCTGGGAGATGGCAAAGGACAGGGAAGTCTGGCATGCTGCAGTCCATGGCGTCACAAAGAGTCAGACACAACTGAGCGACTGAACAACAACAAGATATCTATTTAACCTCTGCTATGAGCTTGGATGGATAGGGAGTCCTGGTGTGCTGCAATGCATGGGGTCGCAAAGAGTCGGACATGACTGAGTGACTGAACTGAACTGATGAGCTCGGACCTCTTTTCCTGCCATGTTGAGGGAAAAAGTACTATATAGGTTGTGTGTATCTAAGATGCTTTTCCTACAAGAGCCTTAAAAATTTCATTCCCTTACTTCTAGATATACCGTTAAGAGAATTTTTTCCTTTAAGAATAAATAAACCACTGAGATTAACATCCAGCTTGCTGAGTCACTTATCTTCTGCTAGAATTTTAACTACAGAGATCTGAAGGCAGAAGAGAGAGAGAAACACACAGACACACAGCTTTAGAGAGAGAAGAGAAAGAGACAAATTCTAGACAGAAAGAAGAATTATTTATTAAATCAAATGGAAATAGCAAAAATATCTATTATCTTACTCTGTACTGGGAGCCCAGAATACAATATTTTACTAAAAATTGCAGTGTAAATAAGGTTTGAATTGGATTTAACAGTGAAAAAAGCAAGGTCATGAAAGTAAAAAGACCTAGTTTAAAAAGATTTGTTTTTATTCCAGGGCCTGCACTACAAGCTATTTGACATTGACAAAGTCAGCTCACTTTTCTGAGTCATAGTTTCCTCATCCATAAACAGGGAATAATAAAACTTACCATATAGGTTTGCAGGGAAGACAAAATATTATAAAATATGTTAAAAGTCTAGGAAATTCTCTGACACCAAGCAAAGATCACTAAATGTTTAGTTCTGTCTGTTTCACACCATCTCTTCTTAATTCTACCAGGAAATTTTTTTCTTGATTAAGCTTCTTGAAGACTAGCTATAGGAGGGGAAACTATAGTTGCAATTCCGTCATTTCATGCTATACTGTGTCCTTTTTTACCTCCCTTATTATTTACTATTCAAAATAATTCTGAATAAGTTGACCCTATTTTACAGAGCAAGTAGAATTAAAAATTTGTCCCAGTTTACAGAGATGGTCTTTTAGTAATCTGCTTCCACAATAATGCAATATGGCACGTGTCCCCAAAACTCAGTGGCTCGTAATAACAGCGTTTGGTGTGGCTGGTCAACCTGTGGGTCCACCGAGCAGCACTGCTGACTTGGGGTGGCCATGCAGCCTGCAGTCATCGAGGGTTTGGTGCATCTCTCTAGTCTATATCCGTAGAACTCTAAACAAGCAGCAGGAGTGGAGTGATCTCTGGCTCCTTTATTGAATAAAATGGTAGCCATGGGCCCACCAACTAACTCCCCCTGAACCCTAAGCCAGAGATCTGCTTTGGTCCAGTGCCTTAAACCCAAGCAAGCGTGGAGTAGGAAAATGAGGAAGCATATAATCCTGGCAGAAAGGCTGTCTGCATCCTCATGTTAACCTAAGAGAGGTGACTGAGAGCAGGACAGAACCTACCTAGGGACATACAGACAGCGTATGCTTCCAATGCCTACCATTTTAAGCAAAGGCCAGTAAAGCTGGGAAATTCACCACAGCTAGAGATTATTGACACTGATGCTTCAGCACAGCACCACTCCAAAATGAGGTCCACAAGCCAGAAGAACCAGCATCACTTGAGAGTCTGTTAGAAATGTGGACTCCACCCCAGACCTCCTGAATCTGAACCTGACAAGCACTGAGACACAGGGCAGTTTAGGACAGCGAAGCCTGGCGTGCTGCAGTCCATGGGGTAGCAAAGAGTCAGACATGACTGAGTGACTGAATGGAATTGAACTGAACTTGGGCAAGATGTTTAACTGTTCTATGTCTCAGTTTACTCATCTGTTCAATGGGCATGATAGTATACACTTCAGTAAGTTGGAGGAAGTTAAACCTGTAGTGTTTAGAATGGCAACACTAAACATTTTATATTTGATTGTTCATGAAGTCGCTCGGTCGCTCAATTGTGTCTGACTCTTTGTGACCCCACGGACTGCAGCCCACCAGGCTCCTCCATCCATGGAATTTTCTAGGCAAGAGCACTGGAGTGGATTGCTATTTCGTAAATGAAAATAAATCCTAACTCCCTGTCTTGAGTGACTTCTGTGGTACATCCCAGCACTTCTGAGCAAAACATGTCCCTCTTTTCCTTCATGATTTCTTTGACTACCATGCAGTGGATCTGAAATCCACCTTACTCAATTCTTTCAAAAATTATTCAGATTTTTTAGCATAGTGAATATGAATTAATTTAATATGAATTTGTACCGGATAATCTATTCTGGTAGAAGTTACCTGAGGCAGGAGGTTAGCTCCATCAGGGCTCCTTAAAAGAAGGGAGTTGCATAAAAAAGGATTGAGCGGATGGAAGGGACCAAATGTAAATAAACAAGTAATTCACAACAGTAGTTTGAAATACTGGATACACTTGGGAAACTTAAAAAACATTTTCAATGTTCTGGGCCCACTTCAACAGAATTAAATCAGGATTTTTGGGAAAGGTACTAAAGTGCCAAGATTTTTAAAAAACTCCCTGAAGTAGGCTGAATAATGTCACCCAAAGATATCAGGTTCTAACCCCTGGAATCTGTAAACATTACTTTATTTGGAAAAAGGTCTTGCAGGTGTGATTAAGTTAAGGACCTTGAAATGAGATGATTATCCTAGATTATAATAATATAATAAATAATATAATAAACTGTGGAAAATTCTGAAAGAGATGGGAATACCAGACCACCTAACCTGCCTCTTGAGAAACATGTATGCAGGTCAGGAAGCACCAGCTAGAACTGGACAGAGAAAAACAGACTGGTTCCAAATAGGAAAAGGAGTACATCGAGGCTGTATATTGTCACCCTGCTTATTTAACTTATATGCAGAGTATATCATGAGAAACACTGGGCTGGAGGGAGCACAAGCTGGAATCAAGATTGCTGGGAGAAATATCAATAACCTCAGATATGCAGACAACACCACCCTTATGGCAGAAAGCAAAGAAGAACTAAAGAGCCTCTTGATGAAAGTGAAAGAGGAGAGTGAAAAAGTTGACTTAAAGTTCAACATTCAGAAAACTATGATCATGACATCTGGGCCCATCACTTCATGGGAAATAGATGGGGAAACAGTGGAAACAGTGTCAGACTTTATTTTTCTGGGCTCCAAAATCACTGCAGATGGTGATTGCAGCCATGTAATTAAAAGACGCTTACTCCTTGGAAGGAAAGTTATGACCAACCTAGACAGCATATTCAAAAGCAGAGACATTACTTTGCCAACAAAGGTCCATCTAGTCAAGGCTATGGTTTTTCCTGTGGTCATGTATGGATGAGAGAGCTGGACTATAAAGAAATCTGAGCACCAAAGAATGGATGCTTTTGAACTGTGGTGTTGGAGAAGACTCTTGAGAGTCCCTTGGACTGCAAGGAGATCCAACCAGTCCATCCTAAAGGAGATCAGTCCCAGGTGTTCATTAGAAGGACTGATGCTAAAGCTGAAACTCCAATACATTGGCCACCTCATGCAAAGAACTGACTTATTTGAAAAGACCCTGATGCTGGGAGAGATTGGGGGCAGGAGAAGGGGACGACTGAGGATGAAATGGCTGGATGGCATCACCGACTCGATGGACATGGGTTTGGGTGAACTCTGGGAACTGGTGATGGACAGGGAGGCCTGGCGTGCTGCGGTTCATGGGGTCGCAAAGAGTCGGACGTGACTGAGCAACTGAAATGAACTGAACTGAACTGAATCCTAGATTATCCTGGGATGAAGCCTAAATGAAATTGGACTGCATACATCCTTATAAAGAGGGTCAGGGAGAAATTTGGACAACGGTGCATAGAGAAGGTGTTGTGTACCCAAGGTGTTGTGTCTTCTGTGGTCGTTGCATGGAAAGTTCTACAGAAGTCTGTTAGGACTAGAGTGTTTTAGTGTTGTTCAAGTCTTGGATCCTTATCAGTTTCTTATGTTGGGCTTTTTCCATTTTGAAAGTGGGGTGTTGAAATCTCCAGCTATTATTGTTGAATTGTCTATTTCTTCCTTCAATCTGTCGCGCTTTGCTGTTATACTTTTAAGATTATAAATGTCCTTCCTTGTCTCTAGTAGTAATTTTTATTTGAAACATCTATCATGTCTGTTGTTACTATGGTCGCTGCAGACTTCTTCTTGTTTGCATAGTTTTTTTCTTTTTCCATCTTTTAAAATTTCAACATTTGTCTTTGATAAACTAGGTCTCCTATAGGTAGCATATAGTTCAGTTGCTTTATTAAGAAAATCCATTTGACCAGCTTCTGCCTTCTGATTAGTGTCTTGAATAGTTACATTTTATATAACTGATAAGGTAGGATTTGTGTTTGGCTTTTTATTTGTTTTGTATATATCCTATGCATTTCCCATCAATTTCTCCATCATTGCCTTCTTTTGTGTTAAATTGATATTTTCTAGTATACCATTTTAATTTTCTTGTCATTTTTTTCTTTAACTGTACTTTTCTGGTTATTTTCTTAGTAATTGCCCTGTGATTTACAATTACCATATTTATTTTAAGAATCTAGTTGAGATTAATATTAATTAATGATACAAGTTAATATTAATATTGCTATTGAAACTATCTCAGTAGTGCACAAAAACTTTTCTGATATACCCCCAATCCCCTCTCTCCACCTTTATGAATGGTAATACAAATTTCATCTGTATGTTAATATATTATAAAACCATCAACACAGTTTCATACATATGGATTAATGCAGATGTCTTCTCATAATAGAAGAGAAGAGTTACAAACCAAAAACTACTAACTTTTATATTTAACCATGTATTTGCCCTTACTGATAATCTTCACTTCTTTCTGCATATGGATTTAAGTCACTATCCAATGTCTCTCCATTTCAGCCCTGTAGTGTTTCTTGTAAGGTGATTCTGCTGGCAGCAAATCCTTTCAGTTATTGTTTTGTTTTAATCTAAGAATGTTTCAAGCTATCCCTTTTTTGAAAGACAGTTTTGCTGAATATAGAATTCTTGGGTAAAAGTCCTTCTTCTTCATCACTCTGAATATACCATCTCACTGCATTCCTGGTTTCTGATTAGGAATCAGCAGTTAGTCTAATTGAGGATCCCTTGTACTTCTCTCTTATGACTTTCAAGATGCTCTCTTGGTCTGTGGCTTTTAATAGTTTTATTATGATGTACTTCTACTTGGAGTTCACCAAGTTTCTTGGATGTTTAATGTTATTCCTCAAACTGGGAAGTTTGGGCCATTATTTCTTCAAATATTATTTCTACCTCTTTCTTTTCTCCCATTCTCCTACTTATTTTATAGATATTTGGTATGTTTGATAGTATGATCACTATCACGATGCTGTGATCACTCATCTAGAGCCAGACATCTTGGAGTGCAAAGTCAAGTGGGCCTTAGGAAGCATCACTATGAACAAAACTAGTGGAGGTGATGGAATTCCAGCTGAGCTATTTCAAATCCTAAAAGATGATGCTGTGACAGTGTTACAATCATTACACCAGCAAGTTTGAAAAGCACAGCAGTGGCCACAGGACTGGAAAAGGTCAGTTTTCAATCTAATCCCAAAGAAAGGCAATGCCAAAGAATGTTCAAACTACCACACAATTGCACTTACCTCACAAGCTAGCAAAGTAATGCTCAAAATTCTCCAAGCTAGGCTTCAACAGTACGTGAACCAAGAACTTCCAGATGTTCAAGCTGGGTTTAGAAAAGCCAGAGAAACCAGAGATCAAATTGCCTACATCTGTTGAATCATAGAAAAAGCAAGAGAATTCCAGAAAAACATCTCCTTCTTCTTCATTGACTACACTAAAGCCTTTGACTGTGTAGATCACAACAAACTGGAAAATTCTTAGAGATGGAAATACCAGACCATCTGACCTGCCTCCTGAGAAATCTGTGTGCAGATCAAGAAGCAACAGTTAGAACCAGATATGAAAAAACGGACTGGTTCCAAATTGGCAAAGGAGTACGTAAAGGCTATATATTGCCACCTTTTTATTTAACTTATATGCAGAGTACATCACGGGAATACCAGGCTGGATGAAGCACAAGCTGAAATCAAAATTGCTGGGAGAAATATCAGTAACCTCAGATATGCAGATGACACCACCCTTATGGCAGAAAGCAAAGAGGAACTAAAGAGCCTCTTGATGAGAAAGTTAAAGAGGAGAATGAAAAAGTTGGCTTAAAACTCAGCATTCAAAAACGAAGATCATAGCATCTGGTCCCATCACTTCGTGGCAAATAGATGGGGAAACAGTGGAAACGGTAACAGATGTTAACTTCTTGGGCTCCAAAATCACTGTAGATGGTGACTGCAGTCATGAAATTAAAAGACGCTTGCTCCTTGGAAGAAAACCTATTACCCACCTAGACAGCATCTTAAAAAGCAGAGACATTGCTTTGCCAACAAAGTCCATCTAGTCAAGGCTATGATTTTTCCAGTAGTCATGTATGGGTGTGAGAGTTGGACCATAAAGAAAGCTGAGCACCGAAGAATTGATGCTTTCGAACTGTGGTGTTGGTGTGATAAACATTTGTTGCTGACTGTTTTTGACAAATGCCCTGGGGAAGACACTATTCACATTGATTGCATTCTCGTACATGACAAATACAGATAAGCCCTAAGAGCAGGAGTTTCCAGGAAACTTTCAAACAGGTCAGGTCAGTTCAGTTCAGTCACTTAGTCATGTCCAACTCTTTGCATCCCCATGGACTGCACCACATCAGGCCTCCCTGTCCATCATCAACTCCCGGAGTTTACTCAAACTCATATCCATTGACTCTGTGATGCTATCTGATCAACTCATTCTCTGTTGTCCCCTTCTCCTCCTGCCTTCAATCTTTCCCAGCAACAAGGTCTTTTCAAATGAGTCAGTTCTTCACATCAGGTGGCCGAAGTATTGGAGTTTCAGCTTCAGCATCAGTCCTTCCAATGAATATCAGGACTGATTTCCTTTAGGAAGGACTGGTTGGGTCTTCTTGAAGTTCAAGGGATTCTCAAGAGCCTCTAACACCATAGTTCAGAAGCATCAATTCTTTGGTGCTCAGCTTTATTTATGGTCCAACTCTCACACCCATACATGACTACTGGAAAAACCATAGCATTGACTAGATGGAGTTTGCTGGCAAAGTAATGTCTCTGCTTCTTAATATGCTGCCTAGGTTGGTCATAGCTTTTCTTCCAAGGAGCGAGCATCTTTTAATTTCATGGCTGTAGTCACCATCTGCAGTGATTTTGGAACCCCAAAAAATAAAGTCTGTCACTGTTTCAACTGCTTCTCCATCTACTTGCCATGAAGTGATGGGACCAGATGCCATGATGTTAGTTCTCTGAATGTTGAGTTTTAAGTCAACTTTTTCACTCTCCTCTTTCATTTTCATCAAGAGCCTCTTTAGTTCTTCACTTTCTGCCATAAGGGTGGTGTCATCTGAATATCTGAGGTTATTGATATTTCTCCCGGCACTCTTGATTCCAGTTTGTGCTTCACCCAGCCCAGCATTTCTCATGATGTACTCTGCATATAAGTTAAATAAGCAGGGTGACAATATACAGCCTTGACGTACTCCTTTCCCGATTTGGAACCAGTCTGTCGTTCCATGTCCAGTTCTTACTGTTCAAATAGTGACAATTCTCTCTCTTTAAAAGAAAAAAAACACTATTTATTTTAATTGGAGGATAATTACTTTACAATATTGTATGAGGCTTCCCAGGTGGCGTTAGTGATAAAGAACCTTCCTGCCAATGTAGGAGATGCAAGAGACATAGATTCCATCCTCGGTTCAGGAAGATCCATCCCCTGGAGGAAGGTATGACGACTCTTTCTTGAAGGATCTTCTGGGGAGTTCCAAACCAATTATGCTTCCCTCTACTGGCCTCTAGGCTCATGGGTTTGCAAGGGTACTACAGAGCTATGGAAAACAGAATGGAAGCAAGAGAAGTTAAATGCCACAAAACTTGCTGTTCTTACCTAGATTCAGCCATTTTTATTGAATAAACTGTTTAAATCAGATTGTTGCAAACCTTTGGCTAATCTGCAGAGGCAAGAAAAAAAAAGTTTTAGAAAAATTTTGCGAATATTCTTATTGCTTTTTTTCAAGGAGCAGATTTTGGAAATAACTACCACATCATTCCAAAAGTAACTCCTTTATGATTACTATTTCATTATTCAAATGTTGACTCCAGTAGGATTCCTGCCCAGATGTCAGCTCCCCATGTCACATTTAATCCACACTCTCTCTGTAGCGTTACCCAGAACAAAGAGATTAAAAATGCACTTCAAACAATTTTTTCTTCTTCTCCACTCCAAAAATGGGTGCCATTTTGACAGACTGAACAAGCAAGGTTTTAGAATTGCCAAGGTATTATGAGATAGACATTTCAGATAGAACATTGCAGCCCACCCAAGTCAGGAGTGCCTGCTTAAAAGCATTTTGAAATAATTTTGATATCTCCATCCTTTTTAAGAAGGGTAAGGCAGTCACATTAAAAAAAAAAAAAAAAAACCCTCTAGGAGTGGAATTGGTGAATCACATGGTAGTTCTATTTTTAATTTTTTGAGAAACCTCCATAATATTTTTACTTTCCTGGTGACTCAGATGGTAAAGAATCTGCCTGCAGTGCAAGAGACCAGGGTTCTATCCCTGGGTTGGGAAGATCCTCTGGACAACGGAATGGCTCCTTATTTCTGTATTCTTACCTAGATAACTCCATGGACAGAGGAGCCTGTCAGGCTACAGTCCGTGGGTCACAAAGAGTCGGACATCACTAAGTGACTATCACTTCTCTTGACAATAGTGCATAAGTATTCCCTTTTCTCTAAATCCTTGCTAACATTGCTATTCCTTGACTTTTTTATAATAGCCACACTGACAGGTGTGAGGTGATATTTCATTGTGATTTTGCTTTGCATAGGCCTGATGATTATCTAATGCTGATTATCTTTCAATGTGCCTGTTGGACATCTGTATGTCTTTGGAAAATTGTCTGTTCAGGTTCCTTGTACAGTTTTTAATCAAATTGTTTTATATTGAGTTGTTATGAGTCCTTTGTATATTTTTGGATATTAACTCCTCATATCATTGACAAAAATGAACCTCCACACGGACCAAGAAACTGAAGTCTCCTTAAGGCCAAAGTGCTGAGAACAGGAATCCTCTCGTGGGGGCCAGCAGGGAGCGCCACTACCCGCCTTCCTGCTCCAGACGCCCCGCCTCAAACAGCAAAATCCCGTCTTCACACAGGGTCTTTACCTCTTTCTCACATCTCAGCTGTCTCCTCTTCTTCCTCCATGAACCGTTCTCAATAAAACCAAAAATCTCCCTCTCTCCCTTCAAAAAAAAAATTTTTTTTCTCCCATTCAGTAGGTTGTCTTTTCATTTTGTTATTGGTTTCCTTTGCTGTCCAAATGCTTTTTAGTTTGATGTAGGCTCATTCATTTACATATGCTTTTGTTGTCCTTGCCTGAGGAGACAGACCCAGTAATTCCAGTTCTGGGTATTTATCTAAAGAAAACAAAAACACTAATTCAAAATATATATGCACTCCAACATTCATTGCAGCATTTATACCAGACAAGATATGGAAGCAACCTAAGTGTCCACTGATGGATGAATGAATAATCTCAGCTATAAAAAGAAATGAAATCTTGTCATTTGTGGCAACATTTATGGACATAGACGGTACTACACAAAGTGAAATGTCATACAGACACAGACAAATACTGTATGTGGAGTCTAAAATAGCAAGTAAACAAACAAAACACAAACAGACTCAAAAATACAGAGAACAAACTGGTGACATTCAGAAGGAAGAGGAGTGGGAAGGTAGACAAAATAGGGGAAGGAGGATTAAGAGGTGCAAACAGTTATAAAATAAGTAAGTCGTGGGGATGTAATACACAACATAGGGAATATAGTCCAAAGTATTATGATAACCAAGTTTGGTGACATATGGTAACTAGAGTTATTGTGGTGATCACTTATTAGTATATAAAAATATTGAATCCCTATGCTATACCCTGAAACTAATATTAAGTCAATTATGCTTCAACAAAATTTTTTAAATAAAATAAAATCAGGCATTTTAGTGTTTATCCTTCTCCAAAGTAACCATCTTTAAATATTTCAGTTATAAGTTCGGCTTACTGTTTATAATCTTAATGTTAAGTGATATAATTCTATTTCTTAATTTACCAACTTTAAATGATATTTATTAATTCTTTCTTATTAAAGGTTAACACATGATCTAATTGGCCCTTTCTCCCTTATTCCAACACCTGAACTTTGTTACCTCTGTTAATTTTTGGCTTTCTGCTGATTAATTTTACATATAACTCAATATGTAATCATAAAATATGATTACCTTTTCTTTTTTTTAAATTTTAATTGGAAGGTAATTACTTTACAACATTGTGTTGACTTCTGCCACATAACAGTGTGGGTCAAGTACATGTGTTACCCCCCCCTCCTGAATCTCCCCCCAATGCCTCACCCCTTCCCACCCCTCTAAGTTGTCACAGAGCACTAGGCTGAGCTCCCTGAACCCAGACAGCAGCTCCCACTGGCCATTTTAGACAGGATGGCGCAATATGCCAGTGCTCCTCTCTCAATTTGTGCCAACCTCTCCTTTACTCTCTGTGCCCAGAGTCCGTTCTCTGTGGCTGTGTCTCTATTCCTGACCTATAATTAGGTTCATCAGTACCATTTTTCTAGATTCCATAGATATGTCCTAATATATGAAATTTGGTTTTCCTTTTCTAACTCACTTCACTCTGTATTAACAGGGTCCAGGTTCATCCACTTCACTAGAACTGACTTGAATGAATTTCTTTTTATGGTTAGTAATATTCCATTGTAACCATATGGACCACAACTTCTTTATCCATTCATCTGCCAGTGGACATCTAGGTTGCTTCCATGTCCTAGCTATTATAAATAGTGCTGCTATGAACATTGGGGCACATAAGTCTTTTTTAATTATGGTTTTCTCAGAGTATATGCCCAGTAGTAGAATTGCTGGGTCATGTGGCAGTTTTATTTCTACTTTTTAAGGAATCTCCATGGTGGCTGTGTCAATTTTTATGCCTCCCTTCCTCCACCAGCCCCTCAGTCACCGATCCCCCAGCCTAGACCTTCTTCCACTCCCCCCTACCTGGTACCTGGTCACTCCTGGGACTCCTCCCGTCAGCCTGTCCACTGCAGGTCCTTCCCACACCTCCTGAGCATCCTAGGTGTGGGGAGACATGAACCGCCTGCCTTCCCTCACTGTCATCTCGGCTTTGCCCCTAAACTTTATTGTTTTCTTCTATCAGCTTTATTCTCTTAGAAGTGAAGTGAAGTAGCTCAGTCGTGTCCAACTCTTTGAGACCCCATGGACAGCAGCCTACCAGGCTCTGCCGTCCATGGGATTTTCCAGGCAAGAATACCAAATAAAATTGGATAAATTGGATCTTGTACATTAAATAAAATCTCTCCACCTTGTCTCTTCCTGTTAAAGCACCTCCTTTAACAGTCACATTCTGAAAGTTCTACCATCACTTTTTTATAATATTTAGATTCTGTTAGATAATTAAATCTTCTGTGCTTGATATACAACTTGATTATAAACTTTGAAATTAATAAATAGCACTTAAGCATTATGATTATATAATTATTATCCATTACAGAACCAGGTAAAATACTGTGTTTTTAAATATTCCTATGGCACTAAATCTTCACCATAATAACAAGAAAATAAAGAGAAAGAACAAATGGAAAATATTTCCTTAAGCGCCATCAAAAATTTCTCAAAATTGTTTCATATTTGAACTAAAAATCTAAGTTGTAGTTTTGCTTTTCATGGTATTTTTAAATAGGGGCTTTTTATTTTTACTGCTCTTAGAAGAAAGCTGTGGAAAATTCTTAAAGAGATGGGAATACTAGAACAACTTATCTGTCTCCTGAGAAACTTGTGTGCGGGTCAAGGAGCAAGAGTTACAACCAGACATGGAACAACTGATTGGTTCAAAACTGGGGAAAGGAGTCCAACAAGGCTGTATATTGTCTTCCTGCTTATTTAACTCATATGTGGAGTACATCATGTGAAATGCTGGGCTGGAAGACTCACAAGCTGGAATCAAGATTGCCAGGAGAAATTTCATCAGATATGCAGATGATATCACATTAATAGCAGAAAGTGAAGAGGAACTGAAGAGCCTCTTGATGAGGGTGAAAAGCAGAGTGAAAAAGCTTGCTCAAAACTCAACATTCAAAAAACTAAAATCATGACATCCAGTCCTATCACTTAATGGCGAATAGATGTGGAAAAAAAGAAACAGTGGCAGATTTTATTTTCCTGGGCTCCAAAATTACTATGAACAGTGACTGCCACCATGAAATTAAAAGACACTTGCTCCATGGAAGAAAAGCTATGACAAACCTAGACAGTTTATTCAAAAACAGAGACATTATTTTGCCAACAAAGGTCCATCCAGTCAAAGCTATTGTTTTTCCAGTAATCATGTACGGGTGTGAGATTTGGACCATAAAGAAGGCTGACCACCAAAGAACAGATGCTTTTGAACTGTAATGCCAGAGAAGACTCTTGAGAGTCCTTGGACAGTAAGGAGATCAAACTAGTCAGTCCTAAAGGAAATTAACCCTGAATATTCATTGGAAGGACTAGATGCTGAAGCTGAAGCTCCAATACTTTCTTTCGCCGCCTGGTGCAGAGTTGACTCACTGGAAAAGACCTTGATGCTGGGAAAGATAGAAGGCATGTGGAGAAGAGGGCAGCAGAGAATGAGATGGTTGGATGGCATCACTGAATCAATGGACATGAGTTTGAGCAAATTCTTGGAGAGAGTGAAGAACAGGGGAGCCTGGTGTGCTGCAGTCCTTGGGGTCACAAAGAGTTGGACATGACTTAATGACTGAATAACAACAACAATGCCATTGCCAGACCAATACCATAATCACCCACCTTTAAAATTATACTATTTGTTACATATAATTTGCACTGATTTATTTCTATACTTGCTTCCTAGCTTTGATAGTAAGAAAAAAACTCAATATTAGTTCTAATATTTCTTAAATCTTTAGTCTACCTGCATTTTGTGGCTTCCTTCGCAAATATATTTTATTAGGGTACGATGCTGTGAAATTGTTTTTCACAGAAAGAACACAAGTAAACTTCCTGATTTTGTGTATATCTGGAAAGGTCTTTATTTTGCCCTTTATTGTTTACGAACACTTTGGCTTGGTATAGACTTACTGACTAAATTTTATCTTTCTTCCAACATTTGAAGACTTAGCCCATTGACCCTACCTTCTGGATTCACTGATGAGAAGCCTGATGTTGACGTGACTCATATTTCTTTGTAAACAACCATCCTTTTCTCCTCTACAGAACCTCTTAAAATCTTCCCCAAGGAAAGTGGAAAATTATTAAAAAGAAACAACATATTCATTGTGCGGTGCTAACTTGTCAGTGAACAATACTTACCTAGTCATATTAATGGGTAAGTGATTATATAAAGAAAACTCATGATATTGAAAGAATAGGGAGAGGAAAATCTAAGAGAGCTTGACTACCATTGATCATAACAGGAAGTCAAATGACATTCTATTTTATAAATCAAGAATTAACAGTGTTAGAGCCTTCCCTTAGCAGCTAAGAATCCGTCTTCCAGCTCAAAGGATGTGTGTTTGAACACTGGTTGGGGAACTAAGATCCCACACTGGGGGCGGGGTTGCAAGTAAGCCCACATAATGCAACTAGAGAAAGCCTGTGTGTGCAATGAATACCCAGTGCAGCCAAAATTTTAAAATTTTTAAAAAAGAGTTAACAATGTCTGCATATTATTTAGAAACAAAAAAATTTACCCAAAGGAAAAGCTAATGTCATTGACAATTATTGCCTCTTGAAAATAAGATGTAGATAAATAAACAAATAGATAAAGTCAAGAGCAGAAAAGTGTTATAAAGAAAAATAATTCAGAGTAAAAAAATAAAGAATGATAGCGAATTGGAGATTAGCCAAAGCCAAGCTCAACGAAGGTTCTTTTGAAAAAGTAGCAGTTGAGAAAATGAGACAGGAGTGGGAACAAGCGTTTCGGGTAGTGTTTCGGGTAAAGTGAATAGCAAAGGCAAAGGTCCTGAGGTGGGAGTGAGTGTGATTGTACAGTGGACAACAACAAGGCCAATATGAGTGCAATGAAGATAAGTGGAGAGAGAACACTGGGAAAGAAACCTAGAGAGCTGGCCAGGAGCCTGATCTTACAGGTCAAGAGAAGAGCTCCAAGTGTGATAGGAACCATCAAACATTTTTGAGAAAGACTTGTCTTTGAAAAGTGTCACTGTGGCAGCTATGTAGAGAAATAGGGACTAGGAGACAAATTAGGAATTTACTTTTAATAAATCACTGAGAAATGATGGTGGCTTAAATTAAGATAGGATCTATGGAAAGTTGAGAAGTCACTGAATTTTAAAAATGTACTGACAATAGAACATTTGCTTATGGGTTAGATGTACATGTGAAAGAGATGAGTGAAATAAGATTTTTCATCTTCTTTCTGAGCAAGTAGGTGGATGTAGTTGCCATTTATAACACAGGGGACAAAGTGAGAGGAGTCATTTTGGAGTTAAAAATCACAAATTCTTCATGCTAGGTTATAAATCCATATTTATTTTTTTATTTAAGTGCATGTGTGGAGTACAGCTGGGGTTCGAGGAGTAAATAGGACTAAACATGTCAATATGAGAGCATTAATAGGTGAATGCTACTTGAGGTTCTGCGTGCTCTATGTGCCGTGTGCTAAGCTGCTTCAGTCGAGTCTGACTCTGTGCGATCCTATGGACTGTAGACCGCCAGTCTCCTCTGTCCATGGGACTCTCTAGACAAGAATACTGGAATGGGTTGCCATTTCCTTCTACAAGGGATCTTCCCAACCCAGGGGTCAAATCTGTGTCTCTTAAGAGTCCTGCATTGGCAGGGAGGTTCTTTACCACTAGCACCACTTGTGAAGAATTGGATAAAATCACCAAGAAATGAGTGTATAGAGAGGAGGAAAGGTCTTGACCTGAGCCTGGAGAGTTGAGAAGATGAAGAAAAGCCAGAAAAGGAGAATACTAAGATGCATCTGCGTATTACTTTAGTAAACAAGACATCTTGTGATATGCTAATGAAGCTCGTAAGTATGCTCGTCTCAGCAATATTTTTGGAGGTATGTCTCCTGGTGAAAGGGAAACAAAAGCAAAATTAAACAAATGGAACTACATCAAACTAAACTACTTTTGCATAGCAAAGGAAACCATCAGCAAAACCAAATGGCAGTCTACTGAAAGGGAGTAGATATTTGTATATGACATATCTGATAAGGGGTAAATATCCAAAATATAGTTTTAAAAACTCATACAGCTCAACATCAAAAAACAAACAGTGCAACTAAAAATGGGCAGAGGACTTGAATAAACATGTTTCTAAAGAAGACATAGAGATGGCCAACAAGCACATGAAAAATCACTACTCATCAGGGAAAAGCAAATCAGAACCACAGAGATATCATCTCACACCTGTTAGAATGGTGATTATCAAAAAAACAATAAATAGCAATATTGGCAAAGATTTGGAAAAAAGGGAACCCTATTTTTCTGTTGATGAAAACGCAAACTGGTAAAGCAACTATGGAAAACAGTATGACGTTTCCTCAAAAAATTAAAAATAAAACTACCATACAACCCATCAATTCCACTCTTGGATATTTTCCTGAATAAAATAAAAACAATAATTTGAAAAGATATATGCATCCCTATGTTCATAGTAGCATTATTTACAAAAACCAAGATATGGAAGCAACCAAAGTGTGTCCATTAATGGATAAATGAATGAAGAAGGTATGATATACACATATATTAATATTTTATACATACAAACAATGGAATATTACTCAGCCATTAAAAAATAAAATCTTATAATTTGCACCAACATGGCTAGACTTGGAGGGCATTTTGCCAAGCAAATAAATGATAGAAAGACAAATACTGTACGATTTCACTTATTTATGGACTCTAAAAACAAAAGAAATGAACAAACATAATAAAACAGAAACAAATTCATAGATACAGACAACAAACAGGTGGTTGTCAGAGGGAGGTAGGTGAAGGAGATTAAGAGGTACAAAGTTCCAGTGTCAAAATAAATGAGTCATGGGGATTATAATACAAAATAAATGTATAGCATGAGGAATACAGTCAATAATATTATAGTAACTTTGGTGACAGATGGCTACTAGACTTGTCATGATGATCATTGCTTAATGTATAGAAATACTGAATCACTATGTTATGTGCTTAGAACTAAGATAGTAGTGTGGGTCAATTATACTTTAATTTTTAAAATGAGGAAGCTGAGAAAAAAACAGCTGAATAACTTGTCTAAAGTCACACAGTTGAGAGTAGAGCCAGGGTATAAACACAGGCCTTTTGGTTTGTGAGCCTCTACCGTGCTGCCTCAAGAAAGCCAGATTTTGGCCACTCTGGGGAATAAAATGCAAAAGGGGAAGTCTCACAGTGATTACAGCCATCTGTGTATGAAAAGGCTTGCCTTTCTGAAACGGTGATGAGTCCCACACAGCCGCAGGTGTTCAAGTACAAGTTGGACTACCACTTGGCCAAACTAATCAGTCTTACTATTCGAAGTGTCATCCATGGATCAGCAGCAATGACACTACTTGGGGGCTTGATAGAATTTCAAGCTCCTCCTCAAGACCACTGACTATCAGAGCTTAAGAAGCACTCTAGCACAGGATATGTATGAAGCGGAGTTATAATGCAGGGGTGAGAAGCATGGCTATACTGTCAGAGAGGGCAAATCTCAGCTAAGCCAATTTCTAGCCATGTCACTTATTTGCCTCAGTTCAGTTTCTACATCTGAAATGGGCCAATAATTGTATTCCCATGGGGTTGCTGTGAGAATTTAATGCACTTATACATGAGAGAGTCAATTCCTAGGCAGGTTGATAAGAAGTCTGGGGGTCCCTGAGGAGGAGAAAGGGGTCTGGGGCTCTCAAAGCAGAGATAGGGGTCTGGAATTCTCAAGGAGGAAAGAACAAACATCTTTTTTTTTCCCCCTCTTTCTCTCTATACACTCCTTAGTCTTAGTCACATAAAACATTTTTTTCTTTAAGACCTGAACTGATGATTACACAACAAACAATTCAGTTTAAACTCTGTACTAAGGATTATATAACAGTTTCTCCTTTCTGAAAACATTCTGGCTAATCCTGTTATCTTAAAATGTAAATTATGGGAGTGGGTCTCCTAAGATCTTAACAACCTTGAGACATTCTTTCGATTTAGACTGCAGCTATGAAATTAAAAGAAGCTTACTCCTTGGAAGAAAAGTTATGACCAACCTAGACAGCATATTCAAAAGCAGAAACATTACTTTGCTGACTAAGGTCCGTCTAGTCAAGGCTATGGTTTCTCCAGTAGTCATGTATGGATGTGAGAGCTGGCCTGGGAAGAAGGCTGAGCGCAGAAGAATTGATGCTTTTGAACTGTAGTGTTGGAGAAGACTCTTGAGAGTCCCTTGGACTGCAAGGAGATCCAACCAATCCATTCTGAAGGAGATCAGTCCTGGGATTTCTTTGGAAGGAATGATGCTAAAGCTGAAACTCCAGGACTTTGGCCACCTCATGTGAAGTGTTGACTCGTTAGAAAAGACTCTGATGCTGGGAGGGATTGGAGGCAGGAGGAGAAGGGGACGACTGAGGATGAGATGGCTGGATGGCATCACTGGCTCGATGGCCATGAGTCTGAGTGAACTCCGGGAGTTGGTGATGGACAGGGAGGCCTGGCGTGCTGCGATTCATGGGGTCGCAAAGAGTCGGACATGACTGAGCGACTGAACTGAACAGTTCTATAACCACCTTTTAAAATGCATTTTAAAACCTGGGATAAGTTTAACCCCCAAAGTTTAAAAAAGACACTCCTGATCTTCTTCTGTGATGCTGAATTGCCACAGTATCTTTTGAAAGATGGGGAACATTAACTTGCTGCTGAAGGGTCTCAATAATAATACTGTTTCACAATTAGGTTGATTCTGTAGAAAACAAGGGAAATATGTGTTGCTCTATCTCTCTGCGAGACATGCCAGACTTGTGTTCTAAGTGTGTGGATTTGGGTATGAAACCTTCAGCTCCCTCCTGTCCTTACTTTGCCCCTGTATCTCAGATTCCCAACTGAACAGGATGAGAATCAGGGCACCCTTCCTGGAGGGGTTGCCTCAGTCTAGGTAGAAATTCAAAGTCCCAATTGTGGTTGAGACTATTTAGAGGATCCAAAAGGTACATGGAAGGCTTTATAGGACTAACTTTACTTTGTGATGCTACTTGGAGAGATGTAACACTTGTCTTGGGACAGACACTGATTCCTGACTCAAAAACTTGAGTTTTGGGGGAAGCTACTACTTTTGGAGATGAATGGTTTGAACATGAAACAAGGGGAAATAGACCTCCTTCCTACTGGGAGCCAAGCGGTTCCAATAACAAAACCGCTTTACTGGATGTATTCTTTAAGCACACACTAAGACTTTAAACTATGCTAACTTGGCTGACATAGAACAGGGAGAGAAGGAAACTCCTGGTAAATTCCTAGAGAGACTATGGGAGGCTCTCCACAAGTTTACTGCAATTGATTTCAAATTTCTCACTCACTCAGCACCAGATATCTGCCGTAAGTTACTAAAACAGGCATTCAGACCAAATCAGTCTCTAGAAAAACTGTTACAGCAGGCTCAGACAATATATTATAGTAGAGAATATGAGAAGGATAAACCAAAGAAAAGGCCCAGGCTCTAGTGATGGTTGTGAAAACTGCTAAGAATCAGCCTGAAGAGAAAAATGCCCAGAGGAACTCAGGTGAAAAGGGACAGACCTGTTATTACATGGAAAGGAGGGGTACCTCAAGTGAGATTGCCCTCAGGCACCAAAGCCGCTCCCAGTTCCATGTCCAGTCTGTAAAGGACCACACTGGAGAAGAGACAGCCCTCTGAGGCGTAGGTCCCAGAGGTTGGGCTCTCAGGACAATCAGTACTGAAGGTGCCCAGGGGTCCCCACACAAGCGCCTGTTCTAATAAAATCTGAGGAACCCCCAGTGTTAATAATGGTGGTGGGGGGGGTGGCAATCCAGTCAATTTCCTTTTGGACACTGGGGCAACTTTCTGTGTCCTCCTGAAGCCCGTGCCCGCTTTCCTCCTGATCCACTACCATAATGGGAGTCTCTGTATGAGCCAAGTGTTATTATTCCAGTCATCCTTTAAGCTGCAACTGGGACTCTGTGCTATTTTTTCATGAGTTTCTATTTGTGCCAGTCTCCCTCACCCCTTCTGGGGAGAGATATACTGAACAAGGTCTAGGCCTCTGTTTTCATAAATATGGAGCCTGCTCTTTCTCTCCCATTAATCGAACAAAATGTAAATCCTAGAGTGTGGGCTGATGGAAAAACTATGGGTTAAGCACAAAATGCTGTCCCTGTCATCATTAAGCTCAATAACCCTCACCTATTTTCACATCAAAAGCAGTATTCACTAAAGTCTGAGGTTAATGAATGGGCAAAATCTTACTGTACTGACTTCTCATGATGTAAGTGGGAGCTTAAACTCGAAAATTCAGAGCAACAGTACTCTACCTTTAAAGCTCCTGTAACTCAAGGAGTGTCAAAAGCTCTAGGAATAGAATATCACACTGTTCCTGGGGACCCCAATCTTCAGAAAAAGTTGGAAAGGCTAATGACATTATTAAGAGGCATCTGCATAAGCTAACTCAGGAAGCACAAGACAGTTAGTTTAAAGTTTGACCCACAGCTTTAATGAGGCCTTGAACTGCCCGTAAGAAGAAGGGACTGTCTCTATAGCAGACTGATTTTGTGCACAGATATTGTCATAGATCCTGAAGTCTTAGAATTAACTATGTGACTCAGCTTTCAGCTTTTTAACCTTCTCATCAATTGAAGGCTTCCCATGGTGGGTTTCTCCATTCAAGAAAAGGACTTTCTTCAACTCTGAGAATACCTTCACCAACAACAATCATATGTGATGCCTCTTCTTGATCTGATGACATCTAACAGTCTTAAGATGGAGTGATGTAACTATGGAAATAATGTGATTTTTAATTTTGATTATGTTTTAACTTGGTTTAATGACTCTTTTGCCTTACATCTGTAACTGTACAATGGGGTTTGTTTCTAACTGTCTGAAGGCTTTTAAGTTACAAATGGTTGTCCAGGCTCCTAGAAGTGCCACAACCTCCTCCAACTATTACTTGGGGCTCCTGGATCAGAGGCCCTCAATATGAGGGTTAGGAGAATATGCTGCCTCAACAATTCAGGGACAATGCCTCTCAATACCAGGAAGTAGTTATGGAATGAAAATGATGCCCCTGTCCCTGGCAACATAATTCTCCTAAAAGAAAAAAGGGGAATGAGAGAGTCAATTCCTAGGCAGATTGATAAGAAGTCTGGGGTCCCCAGGGAGGAGAAAGGGGTCCAGAGCCCTCGAGGAGGAGAAAGGGGTCTGGAATTCTCGAGGAGGAGGAAAAGACAAACATCTTTTTTTTTTCTCTCTCTCTCTACATTCCTTAGTCTTAGTCACATAAAATGTTTCTTTCTTTAAGCCTGGAACAGATGATTACACAACAAACAACTCAGTTTAAACTCTGTACATATAACAACAGTGTATCCTGCTTGAAGACAGTTTCTCCTTTCTGAAAACATTCTGGCTAATCCTGTTATCTTAAAATGTAAATTATGACAGTGGGTCTCCTCAGATCTTGACAACCTTGAGACATTCTTTTGATTTATTTAATAACTAATTAAAAAAGTATAGAACTCCCTTGTTTAGACTAGTGAGAAGGGCACTCTCCATCCCCCTTCTGATGTCTGTATAAGAAGCATTCTCTGTCCCCTTTCATACCTTAATAAAGCTCTGCTACACAAAAGCTCTTCAGTGATCAAGCCTGGTCCCTGTTCCCGAAGTTGAATCTTCTTCAGGGATCACAAATCCAACACTGTTCACCTTAAGCTATCATACATGTAAAGCACACATCACAATGCCTAATTGCTAAGTACTCAATAATTGTAAATCACTAATAGGAATATGCATCAGATGTAAGACTAGACCAGATAAATACCTCCTTTATCCTCTTTAAAGAAAAGAGTTTTATAAAAAGGATTTAAGAGGAAAAGGGTGGGAGAAATCGATTGATGCATAAATATCTTCAGTTTGAAATGCCTTTGATTCTTCAGATGAAAGAGTATTCAGTAGGAAGCTAGGACTATGTTTCTGAAGATCATGAGAGAAGGTGGGACGTGGAATATAAAAGTGAAAGTGTTAGTTAGTTGTGTTTGACTCTTTGTGACCCCATGAACTGTAGCTCACCAGGCTCCTCTGGCCATGGAATTCTCCAGGCAAGAATACTGGAATTGGTTGCCATCTCCTCCTCCAGGGGATCTTCCCAACCCACGAATCAAAACAGTGTGGATTCTTTATCACCCGAGCAATCAGGGAAGCCCGTACTTCAGAGAATTGTGGGAATAAAAAGAGATCACATGTGTGCCAGTGCTTTACAATTTGTACAAATGTGAACCATTCAATCTTCTCTTTGGCTTAGAGTATTAAACTGTTCGTGATGGAGAGTCAGGACATGTTCCATGGGTAAATGGAGCTCCCAGAGGGCTTGTGCAGGGCTCAGGGAAATGTCCAGCTTAATGTGCGGTGCACCACAATTTTACTGCTTCAAACCAAATGCTGTGGAGAATGAGCAGTCAGCAGAGAAGGTGGGGACAGGAGCAAGAGCATGATAGAGCACTTTAAGAAATGGAAAGAGTTGCACAAACCGTCAAGGGAAGTCAGAGGTCAAAAAGAAGGGCAGTCCACTGGATATGAGCAAGAGGACACTGATGCTATCTGCTGAGATATTAGAGTGCCTTGCCCAGCCTGGTACCTGTTAGCTGGCAGAACTGCACTGCTTTTCATGGCCAACACTAACAGAATGACCCCAGATAGCCTTGCTCCATCCCAGCCATATCCTGAATTATTCAAACCAACCCATCCCCACCTGACTTTCACTGCCAGAGTCTCTGGCTCTTGAAATCAATTCTTATTGAAGATCTCACATCATCCCCTCAAAAACAGTAGCTGACACTTGATATTGATATTCTGTTCTGACTTCTGGCTGACTCTCTCAAGTATATTTTGAGTGTTTCTTCTGACCCAATTTTTACTTATGCTCCTTATTAGGTATCGATCTCTGAATTCCCTCCTTGATTGTACTTGGCATTCTTTTCTTTGGACTGTATTTCTTCTGCTTATTCCAAGTAATCATCTTGCCAGCCTAGATCTTGTCTTGAAATTCAGCCCAAACAAACCTATGGTCAGTGATCCATAGACTCATCCCATTACCAGCATGCTCGCATGTTAAGTTGCTTCAGTCATGTCCAACTCTTTGTGACACTATGGACTGTAGTCCTCTAGGCTCCTATGTCCATGGGATTCTCCAGGCAAGAGTACTGGAGTGGGTTGCCATGCCCTCCTCCAGGGAAACTTCCAAAACCTATGGATCAAACTGGTGTCTCTTAGGTCTCCTGCACTGGCACATGGGTTCTTTACCACTAGGGCCACCTGGAAAGCCCATTAGCAGATGGAACCATAAAGCTGCTAAAGAAATTAGTCATACACAAACCATAATATGTTGATGCTACCTGAAAAGGGAGGGTATGGAGGCTAATTTTGTCTGTCAACTTGACTGAGCCACAGGGTACCCAGATATCTGGTCAAATATTTCTTTGAGAGTGTCTTTGGATGAAATTAACATTTAAATCAATAAACTGATGAAGCAGATTGCCCTCTCTAACGTGGTGAGCCTCATCCAATCAGCTAAAGCCCTGAGTAGAACAAAAAGGCTGATTCTCCCCCAAGTAACAGAATTCCTCTTGCCTGGCTTCCTTTAAACTGGGACACTGGCTTTTCCTTGTCTTCAGATTCAAACTGAAACAATGGTTCTCCATGAATCTTGAGCCTGCTGGCTTTTGGTCGTGACCTACACCATCATTGGCTTGGTGTCTTTGATCTCCAGCTTGTTGACTCACCCCACCCTGCAGGTCTTGAGACTCATCAGCCGCTATCATCATGTGAGCCAAATCCTTACAGTAAATGTCTTTGCATATATATATATATATATGTGTATATATACACATACATACATATACACACACATACATATTAGAGAACAAGAAGGGGGAGGGTAGTATGGGGGAGAGAGAATGTATGTCTCTCTCTATATATTCATTATCTATTGGTTCTGTTTCTCTGGAGAGATACAGATGGAGTAAGTTCAATGGGGCTGGCAGAGTCTGTACTAAAGCACAGTGATTCCAGTCTATACTAAAGCACAAATTCCAGCTGTATCATTTATTAGCTATGGTTAGATTACTTAGGCTCTCTAATCCTCAGTTCCCCACTCTGTTTTACTAAAATTCCAATCCATTTCAGTGTCAAGCATATGGCAGGTAAATGTTGAGTAAATGAATGAACCAATACCGGTGAAGAAACCAGAGTTGTTAATTGATACATATTTCATTAGCAGCTAATGAAAACAATCAACCCTTCATATTAAAGCAGAGTTATATCACTACTTAAAGGAAAAGTTAAAAGTCTCATCAAATTGAGAGGTTTACTTAATCATTACTTCACAATTTACAATTTCCTTTTGAGTTGGTTATAATTTTTGTCCCCATTTTACCTATGAGAGGACCAAGGTACAGAGAGGTTACAGACCTAATAAAACTCCTGTTAAGACTTACTAAAGGAATATTGTGATTGCTTTCAAAGAGCCCTTTGAAAGTTTGCTAATTTCGGCTACTATTTTCTCCTTCCTTTTGTCCCTGTCACAGGGTTCTTCCTCCCTGCTTGACCACCTTCATATCTCAGTATGGGAGAGGGTCCTAGGATGCATTCATGTACAAAAGAGACCCTATAATTTCGATGCATTAAGGACTAGGAGTTTGGAAGCACTCAGCATCTGTCTGCTAAGTACTTCTCCTTCCATCCTACAATGTTGTTCTTAGTAAGGAATAAGGTGTTATTTGAAATTATGAGGTGCAGTCTTATTTTTTTTTCCAACACAGCAACCCAGAAACAGAAACCAATATTTTTAGTCCTCCATCTACCTCTTAAAAGATATATCTCTGCCTCAGAGGTTTCAGGGCACAATGAGTTTAGATTTAGAGTATTTACATTTTCCCCAGGTACTATTAAATCACTGTCTATAAATGGGGTGGGGGTTGGGGTCAGAGCTGGAAAAATGTATAAAGAGAAAGCGGCAAGTAAGCCACATGGAAAGGAAACCAAGGAATTAAAATGGTTGATCTGTCAAATTGTATATTCTTATGCACTCACAATATTTTGAAATATTGTTCATGGGTATGATCTTGGAGAAGAGGGTTCTGAGCTGGGCTAGTTCTAAACTACTTGCAAACTGACTTTGGAAAGACCTTATAACATGTTATAAAAACTTTTTAATAATTATTCTTTGTGAGAGACAGTGAGAGTGATGTCGCTCAGTCGTGTCTGACTCTTTTCGACTCCATGGACTGTAGCCCACCAGGCTCTTCTGTCCATGGAATTTTCCAAGCAAGAGTACTGGAGTGGGTTGTCATTTCCTTCTCCAGGGGATCTTCCCGACCCAGCAATCAAACCCAAGTCTCCCATACTGCAGGCAGACATTTTACCATCTGAGCCACCAGGGAAGTTTGTATCTTGTACCTTACCTGGGAGATATAAACTAAATATCTTACATCTGGAGTTACTGCAAACCAGGATACTTTGGCACATGATGTACCAGAAAAAGCTTTCAGAGACTAAATTAGCATAGTGTAAATATCCATCCAGCAGAGCAGGTAATTTTCTCATTACTCATCAAATGAGTTCCTAAGCATTCATTACTCTACATGTTGGATCTTTGTAGAAATAACTCACAGGCAGCTGAATCATTTCAGAGCAAATTTGCCATCACTTTCCTTCTCTGTATGGCTTAGGCCTTTATGGATCCTGAATAACATAAATATGCTGGTTCCCTACTGGCAAGGATGACTATGGATTTTTTTTTAAATCAAGCAAGGAGAAAACCCTAGGGGGGAAATCTCATTATCATATTAAAACACATTTAGAGATGTCTGGTTTTCCTGAATAGACTTATATTTATCCAATGTCTATGTTTTCCAAATTTATTCTTTTCTCAGAACAAAATGAAGAACATCTCAAATAGCACCATTTTTAACAGAAGCACAAGAGAATGAGAAATGCTGCCTTCACCCAGCATAATCCTGTAGAGCTTGAGGTATTTTCTGTGATGCTTTGAATCAGTCTGACTCTCTCCTCTACTGTGTAATTTTTAAAGATGTCAATGTGGGGCATCAGCAGTTGAAAATTCAGAATACCAAGCCAGTCCTCCCCTGTGACTGCCACAGAGCTGTCGCCCGCAGGATAAGCCTTTATCACTGACGTAGATACTTTTTCAGTTTTACTATTTTTTAATCTGGAAAATCCCCTACCTCCTCCATTCCTGCACAAAACTTTCTGCCTGAATGACTTTCAGACTGAGGGCCATACACATATTCCGTTTCTTTCCACTTCAGGCTCGCCAACCCCTCAACTTTTATGGGCTAAAAAAAGTCACATTTAGAGGAAAAAAAGTCTGATCATAAAGTGTTTTGCTGTGATATCAGTGCATTCGCCTTCACTTCTCCCAGCCCATTCCAGGTTGCTCTACAACGAAGGTGATAGTTGTAACTAGGAGTTTCATTGTCAAGTATCTGAGGACCAAGCAGATTCTCTTCTTCTTAACTGTATAAGAATATTAAATGTTTAATGAAGTAAACACATTTCAGCAACACGTCCTGTTTTCAGAATCCAGCTTATTTGTTAATTATTATTGAAAACATTAATATTTCAAAATACCCTTCGGTCAAGAAGTCTTTAAAGAGACTATAACATCCACTTATTTCAATTAAAGGTATTGCTTATTGAATTCTTACAGTTCTGTTAGGTATAAATGATCCCTTTACAACTCTGCTTCTCTCCTTTGTTTCCTGGGATTCGTTCTCTCTCTCTCCTTGTGCATTAAAAACCTAAGCTGGCTCTCATGCCTCAGAGCGGGGTTGTGTGTTGCGGGGGTTGGGAGTGGAAGTTATACGTTGTCCCCCACCCAGCCCCCAGACAAGGATTTTCCATTGCCTAAAAGGAGCCGTCAAATTTTAACACTGCGAAGCACGACTTCTAATCTCATTCTTCCCGGAAAAGTACAAACAGTTCCTCAACCGAGGTCCCCCCTCCCACGCGCTCCCCAGCTTGCCCTCCCCGCGGAGAGCCTCGAGACAGCCTCCCCAACACCTATGAATCATCCGAGAGGCTGCCACCGCGGGACTATTTGCATATGCGCCCTCCACCGCCCCTCCCCTTCTTGGCGCCTAAAGCACACAACAAAGGACAAGATTATTGCTTTATGATTATTCTTTTTAATCTCTCCTATGACCAGCGCTACTAGCTTCTCTCGCCCACGTCTTGTTTTGAGCATCGGAAGGCCAGCTTCGTCTGGTACCCAGGGTTTGCGCACTGAATGAACCAGCAGAATTTTGTAGCGTCCCAGCATCCTTGAACCTGTAGCTGTTCCCATACTACCCGCTCCCCAGAAGCCTAGTCAATCCTATAAGGCATGTACGGCGCCTCTGTGGACTATTCCTAAGAAGTTCAACATAAAACCCTAGGCTCCGATTGCAAATTCAATCCCAAACAGCGTCATCTATTTTGCCCTCCTCAAACAGCTCTCAACTCCAAGCCTTGAACTCAGCAAACCCACGCTGGTTGGGTTAACTACCTACCATTCCCTACCCTTTCCTCCAACTCCTTTGAAATCTCTGTGATGATTGCTCTGACGTACTTTAAAATAACGTGTACTAGTCTCTCTCCGCAACTGACCATATTAATGCGAACTCCAAGCCCTCGATGCTACTTTGATAAAATGAAGAAATCACTCATAAAAATAGCAACCCACGTAGCCTGACCATATATGGAGCTGGTGGGGGTTGACAGGGATGCCCCTTCGGACCAGCTTTTTTTAAAAAGCAAATTGCAGCTGAAATCCCCCACCCCTTAACTCCTCCTCTGCCTTCCCCTTCCGTTTCATGACTCAACCAAAGACTCAACTCAGCAGGGGAAATTTTTTGTATATATATAATCGCATATAGTCCATGTATATAACACATACACATACCTACACACACCTATACAAACAAAACAATATCAGAAGACCAGTCGAGAGATAAATGAATTTGCCCGTGCCTGGGTGTTAAAGTGGAACCATAAGAATAGTCCCGTTCGGGTGTTTATAAAAGACTAAAATACAAAGCTTTGCAGTAAAGCGAGCTGGGAGCTGAGTCAAGCGCTCAGTACCTCGCGGCTCCTCCCCTCCCACCCCCGCCCGCGTCCTCCCCCCGCCCTCCCCTCAACACTTCCTCCCCGCCCCTCCAGGAGATGGCTATTAAAAGCTGCTGACGTCAAAAGGGACGGCCATCTTTGATGAGGGCAGAGCTCACGTTGCATTGAAGACAAAACCTCGGGGAGGTCAGGCGCTGTCTTTCCTTCCCTCCCTGCTCCGCGGCTCCTCCACACTTGGAACCTGCAGGGGCCAGGCGAACACCACCCTCTGGAGAACCCAAGGTAAGGAGACCCCTCCCCAGGTCGTGGTTCTGGCACTGGCTGGCTGCATACCCAGAACGGACCACAGCTGGGCAGACCAAGTGAGCTTGGGCAAATACAAGAATTTGTGCACCCAGGGTGCGGTATTCCGTCTGTGTGCGTCCGGCTAGACTCTCGCCTAGGGCTTTATAAAGTATTTTCGAGGTGAGCTGCTTAGGGAAGGGGTGAATGGGGATAGTGCAGATGGAGTGATGGGGTGGAAGCGCAAGAATACGTACGGAATAACTTACTCTTTTGAAACAGTAGTGGGACCCTCTGTCTCTTTCATTTTGCGATACAGTTTACAGAGATGTTTAGGCTGCTGTTTTTGTCCCCCCCCCCCCCCCCCCCCCCCCGCCTTCTGTAGATGAAAACAAACCAACCCTGTCGTTCTGACCTTATTATCATGACTGCTGTCGTTAGGGCGCTGTTATCCAGGGAAGAATTAGGTAGAAGGCAGGGTGTGGGCGCTGGGAGGCGAAAGAAAGGGGAGTTCCCGCCCCGGGCAAGCTGAGCTGCAGCCGCCACAGCAGCCTCCATGCCCCACAGACTTGATTTATGCCGCCTGCTCCACGTCAACAGCAGGCTGGCGGAAGGCGGGCGGATAGTGCTGGGTGGGAGGGCTCTGCGGAAGACTGGCGGGGGCGGGGGCGGGGGCTCGGGCTCGCCTCCGGGACTGCGGCGGCCCGCGCTCAGCACCCTGGACAGCAACATCAGGGGACTGCGTTGGCGCCCGCGACCTTTCAGCACCGCGGATAGCGGTCCGGCCACAGCGCCGCATCTACCTGCGGCAGAGACGCCTGGCCAGGGCTAGAGGTTTCAGGCCAAACTGCTTCTCTGAGACTCCGATCTCTCGGATATCCCTAATAGAGCAGGCATAGTAGGTTAAAAGGGAAAAATAAATCCTTCCTACCGGACCCCTCTGCAGGCAATTACCAGTTCCCATGCTTAGCTCCTGTATAGCTTCAGAAAAAAGTCTACTTATGGAAATTTTCTGTGTTACTCTCTCCCTCTCCTTACCCCCGCCTTTTTAAGGTAGAAAACAAACACATTTTTAAAGATCTGTACTTATCTTCCAGTAGGAAATCAGGGGTTTTATTTATTGACACAAAATAGATCTGTCTACAGATCCTAGGTGGTCATGGATAGGGTATATATGAAGATGGCAACACGATCTCTTTATAGGAGTGTTATATCTTTTGACATATATCTATTTGATAAAAAAATATGGGGGTAATTGAACTAAGCAAAATCAACTTCAATAATGAATCCCTCTTCCTCTCCTTTATCTTTGTAATTAGGCATGAACAGAAGCACATACCCATAAAAATACATCTGTAAGAAATATTATGGGTCTTTCAGGGTGTAGATTTAACCTCTTTGGCCATGATTTCAGAATGAGAGGAAGTGTTTCCTATGGACATTGGTTATCTCAGGATAATTTTCTGATTTTGACAACATTAAGACTGGTTTTCCTCCGGAGAATCCAACCGTGTCCTTCAGTGTGATGCAGATGGAAGGACCATAGTGTTAGACTGAAACTGGACTCTGACCTAAAGATCTACTGTAATTTCCTTTACAGCACTGCGGGATTTTGCTGAGGCAGTGATAAGTACTTTAACTATTTTCTATTCTGACATTTTGAGCCTCTGAGTGAAGAAAAATTGTTACAGGGATATTTCCAGCCATTTGGCATAGACAAAAATCAATATAAAACGACCAGGAACAAAACTGTGCTCGCTGAGTTGTTAAAGAGTAACAGCATCATGTGTAAGAATGTAGATACCACACATTAAATAAACGTTAGCATGATCCCTTGAAAAGCCTTAAAATAAGATCTTATATTGGGGCTAGTCATTAAGTCTAGTCATTTATATGCTAGAGGTACTCAAATGCCCTATCCACATAGAGAAAGTATTTTTCATTCCTGGCTATTTATTTACTACTGTTCTACAGTTTTTTATGGATAACTATGTGGTTCCATGTAAGTATATATTCAACTGTTGTTGGATACAAATGTAAAATTGTTATTGAAGTGTATGTAACTGCATAGATGAATTTTATAACTCTTCAGTCTACAGATGAAATAAACAACTGTGTTTTAGTGATGGGAGGAGGGGAGACAAGATGGCTAGGAGTCTTTAAAAATGCTTTGACTCCATGCTGCATGTCCAGACAGCTCTCTGCATAGTTGCGACAAATGAAAAAGCTCAACGCTTCTGGAATTACGTGCTTGGTCATTAGTAATTACTGCTGGGTTTGTTTGCTAGTGGAAGACTGGGACGGTGGGGCAGAGGTAGAGGACTGCAGTGAAGCTGGCAAAGGGCACTGATCTGGGAGGAAGTGTTGATGTGCACAATTATGGAGCTAATGGCTTACTGAGAAGTTAAACAGAAATGTAATTGAAACATGGATTTTAACATTTACATTATTGATAAGCTTCAGGGAAAAAAATCGAGATATTTCCTATCTTAAGTTTTAAATTTAAAAAATCCAGGGCAATACAGTGAGAAGAGGCAGAAGCAGATGGATGTAAAGACTTGCCAAGAAACATTAACACAGACCTTCTGATGGCCCCTGCCTGTTTGCTCGCTGGAATTTTCTGCTTTACCACCTTGGCATTCAGAACATGAAACAATTTGTAATCTTATTAACCTCTCCATGGTAAAATCTCCCAAGAATTCACTATCTTATTTTCACTTTGTTAGACATGCATGACCACACATGCACAAACACAGTACAAACTGCCCCTGAATTAGATTATATAAAGACACTTCTGAAGTCTTAAGTCTTGACCATCAACCAGAAGACTGAGGTGTCTGCCAGTAGCACCTCCTCTTGTAGCAGGCAGCCTTCAGCAGATCGTGTAGGTGTTGGCGATCAGGAGAAGTGAGAGATAATTTGAGAGAGAAGTTGAGAAAGAAGATATGAAGGATTAAAAATACATGAATCTGCTTTTTATATGATGCACTATGAATAAACTTTTTCTCACATCATGGAACTGATTTACAGCTCTATAAAGGGAAGAAAATTGGTGTTTTCAGCCTCAGTGCTAGATACATTTCTGCAATGTCATCCCTTGTCAGCAGAGACAAACCTGATTGAAAGATATTGATCAGTCAGTGAGCACCAGATACATAAATGAACCCCACTGAAGATATAAAATCTCATGCTTAAATGGTTTTTGACCTCAAGAAGTTTAACATCTAGTATTGAAAACAATAGACAACAAACATTTGTAAATAATACCAGAAAGAAAATACAATAAAACAGTAGAAGGAAAATCATGAGGGAGTATATAATTATTTGCTAAGTCAATGTGACCAAAAGTAAGGAATGAAAATTCTTAGGGCAATATTTCATTGGACTAGAATGGTTTGACAGAGGAAATAGAACCTGAGCTGGCTTTTGGAGGTTGGAGAGAGATGGGGGGAAGTCTGCCAAGTAAAAGTTACAGCATAGGTGGGACTACAAGTTAAACAAGTTCAAGTTATGCTCAGCAAACCCTAAAAATGCCCATCCATTTGGGTGGAGTGGGAAGCTTGTAAAGTGGAATATGCTAGAACAGTGAGTTAGAGCCATCTATGAAAGGCCTTGAGTGCTACACTGAGGAATTAGTGCTTTATCCTTTGAAGATGATTTCTGAGCAGAAGCTGATGTACAAAGTAGCCATGTCTTTTTTTTAGCATTTTGGAATTGTTGTTGACTGAATGGAACTAAATTTGCATTCTCTCATGAATAGACAGTGGCAAAGTGTTATCATAAAGGATGATAAATTAAAAAAATAATAACCAGTCCTCATTTAGTCATCTGTTAAGATCACCCTGCATGGAGGGAATATTCTCAGATATAGAGAATGGACTTGTAGCAGAAGGAGACAGTGGGACAAATGGAGAGAGGAGCATCGACATATATACACTACCGTGTGTAAAATGGATAGCCGGGAAGTGGCTGTGTAATGCAGGGAGCCTGCCTGGTGCTCTGGGAGGGCCTAGCGTGGTGGGATGGGAGGAGGGGAGGGAGGCTCAAGAGGAAGGGGAAATATGTGTAATGATGGCTGATTTGCACTGTTGTACAGCAGAAGCCAACAGAATACTGTAAAGCAGTTTTCCTCCAATAAAAAAATAAAGGAAACCAGATATCTCAAAAAATAATACATTTTAAGAAAGATCATCCTGCAGTATACACATGGGCTTCTAAGTCCTACCCAGAAGTTAATTGTAAGTTTCAAATTTTAATTATTGACTGGAACAAATTATTCAAGATGAATGTCTACCAAGAAGGTTCAGAATCGGGTCAGAAATCTGGGGATGAGAGGTATCCAGAAGGCACACTTGAATAATAAACATGTGGAACACTCTTGTGGACTCTGAGTATTCTGCATTGTCAAATATACTAACTGGATAGATGGGGAAAGAGGCCAGGTTTTCTATTCATGCTTCGGGCAGCATGACACACAGAACCAGTTCCCAGTGGCCAAAACTGGAGAAAAAAGAAAGGCAGGAAGGAATACAAGATGCTATGATGAAAGTTTGAAAAACTGAGCTAAGGTGGGTAGTATATCATATTTCCTTCCCTACCATCCTAGCATCCTAGCTGAATTTTGCTGATTACTCTCACTCCAGGGCTTGCCTGAGGTCTGAGCTATACCCATTTTGTTTTTAATCTTGTGGTTGCTACTCTCACAGCAGAGCTTCACAATTCCAAATTCTGATGGAACTGCTGAGCCCGAAATAGTCCGTGGCTTCATGTGGAAAAATGAATGGCAGTTGCGGACATAGATCTTGTTGCTATTTCAATCCCCGCTCAGAAGTGTCAAGGGACTATTCTCATCTGTTCTTCACCAAAACACTGGCAGGAGAGACATCCTTAGGATACCATGTTGATTTCCAAGTTGACTCCCTGGGGCAAAATTGCAGATAGTGACGTTTGATGCTTTAGAAGGTCAGACTGATGGTTATTAAACTGAGTGCAGAGGGCCTTCCAAGTTATTAAGTAGAAGGGAGGAGATAAGACAGAGCACTGAGGAAGCAGAACGTGGTGAGTGGAGAAAGTTTTTTAAAAAGTAATCTCACAAGAGGAAAGAGGCTTCAGAGAAATTTCCAGAGAATGCTGTCTACACTTTGAACTCTTCAGAATTACTATCATTGCTACTTGTTTGTACATAATTTTCTTCACAAGGATCTCAAAGCGCTTCGCCCAATATAAAACTCCAAGCAGTTTTCCAATGTCTAAATAAATGATAAACCATAGTCAGTTCATATATGATATTAGATAACATTTAGTAAGCCATAAATCTGAGAACAGAGATACCCAAAGCAGTGATTAATCAGAATATGTCTGTGGGGGAGAAGAGTGAACCTCTAATTCTAAAAGCTTTTACCTGTGCTAGCTCACTGAATCCTCTTAACAGTCCTGTAATCAGGTACCATTATTGTTTCCATTTTACAGAAGAGGAAACTGAGGCGAAGAAAGGCTAAATAACTTGCCTAACGTTGCAGAGCAGAGCCGGGGTTTAAATGCAGTCCGTGTGATTTCAGAGTCTAAGCTATACACTCTGTGGCCTCTTGCAGCGTCTACATTTTTCGTGTTGGAGAAGTAGGGCACAGAATATCCATGATTTTTTGTTTGTTTGTTTGCAGTATCTTTCCCCTTTCAGTTTGACGGCAGAGCATGATGGCAAGGATGCTAGCTGCTCAGGAGCCAGGAGCTCTGGATTTAGACCCAAAGCAACTGCTTTTTATTTTCTTTAAATGAATCATTCAACCACTATTGAATGGTGGAACTGAGTTCCACTTGGAACTCAATTTCTCCACCTACTGAATGACAGAATTGAATGAATGCTTTCCAGTATCCTTACCATATTAATGAAGTTAATGAAATCAGTGGTGAAAAGTCTAGGTGGGTGAGTCTGAGACGGTTTACCTGGTGGTCTCAGAGGTTACTGCCTAATACTACTTCAGTAACTGACCTGACTGCCTCTCTCAATGTAAGATTAATTATATCCACCGCCCCTCTGCTCCTCAATGTTTCTCTCTCTTTTTTTCCCCTCAATAATTTCTTTGACATCATCTTTCTGAGGCCTTTCTGGTCAGACTTAAGAAATCCTGACTTTTCTCTCAAAGCCCTAATCTGAGTCATCACTGCTTTGGGGGATCTCCCCTCCTTCTCAATCAGATTTATTGCTGTCTGGCACAGACTGTTTTATTCAACCTGCCTAAACTTTTCATAATTCCTCTTTCAACCCACCTAACTGGTTTTAAATTTTTCTTTTTAAACCCCCTTTTGATCATGACTTCTGCCTCATTTAAAGCAATTGATTAGCTGTTATATCCTCATTCTTCTTTCTTCTCCTACCTCTTAGAAAAGGGGAGACATAAGCTTTTTATAGAGTCTGTGAGATCATAAGTACTTAAAAAGCAACATTTTCATAGGAACTGAATTACATGATTTAAGTAGCCAGCTCAAAAACTAATAAAATTTGGAGGATTGGGAGAAGGTGCTGAAATAACATTACAAAAAAGTTTCAAGGATGAGGGACTAGGAGACAAGGAAGCTTTTAAGGCTATGAGATTTAAAGTTCAGAGGTTACAGCTGGCGGTACAATATATGTTAATTAAATTCATAGTCATGTGTGGATTAAATTCACAAGTTCCAGAAAAGCCTTGTTCCCCTTGTTGCTATAACCTCACTCTTACTGCAGACTTCAGCATCTTTCCATCAAAGTAAAGCATGATAACAAGAGGAGTTGCTAACTGATTTTCTTACCGCTGACTCACAGAGGTTAGTTTCAGCAGTGATTAACTAATGAGAAGAACAAATCCGTATCCCCAAAAAGAGATGGGGAAAAATCCTATTCAAGTGTTAGTGCTTCCTTTTAAATGCTTAACAACCATTCTGGAGGAATTCAAAGTGAATTAACAATGCCCAGACTGGATTGGTGCTGAATGACAGCTGCGCTAGGTTTATGAATTGCTTTCTGTGGTTTTGAAAAATAAATTTGATCCTCTTAGTTAGTAAAAGAAGCTGAAGTATAATCCCTGTGAAGGGAAAATTAAAACAACTTACTTATCTTTTATTCTATTGTTGGGTTTTTGTTACTGATTTTATTTGGTTCCTATTACCGAGAGGGGCTTCCCTGGTGCGTAGACTGTAAAAATCTGCCAGTGTGGGAGACTCAGGTTTGATCCCTAGGTTGGGAAGATCCCCTGGAGAAGGGAATGGCCAGCCACTCCAGTGTTGTTGCCTGAAATTCTCCAGGACCGAGGAGTCTGGTTCGCCACAGTCCATGGCAAGAGTCAGACACAAGTGAGCAACTATCGTGTTATATTACCCAGAGATGGCTAATTCTCATGTCTTAATTTGAGACTGCACTCTCTGTCCGCTCACCTCATTTTCCAAAATGGTCCATTTCATACTTGAAGAAAAGGTTGTTTTCTGTCTAGAATGGTTCCAGGTTCAACAAAATGCCTATCTTGCCCCAGTTTCCCCATCATTTTCTATATCTAAATGACCCTAGATATAGCTTTTGAACTTGGGAGACGATTTTTTATGCCTACAGGCTTGAGTGAGCGGTTTCTGTCCTTTGCTGATGACATGTAAGAAACAAAAGCCTCTCAGCTGCCCCCAGAGGCCAGAGTTTCCCTGCGCTCCTGCCTCATGCCTATTCTAGAGAAATCTCTCAGTGCAGCTTAGAGAGTCCTGCAAGTTGAACAGAATTCCCTTTCCATGGAGAATCTCAAGCCAAATTGCTGATCTCTTTTATTCATGTTCTGTACAGTTTCAAAGAATAGTGACTGACAAATTGTGAAGCAGTATATTTCTTAAATTTTGCTGAGGTTGGTCTGACAGCTAGTTAGAGGCAAATCACACTGCAGCATAAACAGAAAGTAGAGGGAAATAAATGCCAGTAAATCTGCTAGGAAGAACACTGGCAAAAGGTTTCAATATGCAATAGTTCTATCGAGTGAATTTTTTCATTTTCATAGGAAAGTCCATTATAACTTCATTATAATACTAGAAAACAAGACAGTATTCCTGATTTATGCTTAAGAAATTGCTGAATATATGAACTTTTTCCAATTTCAAAGTGACTATCCCTCTATTCCCTCCTCAAACATAAATCAGCTGTCATTATAGCACTCTTCACTAATTAATTCAACAAATATTTATTGAACATCTGTCTTGTCCCAGGAAAGCATACTGGTTAGTGAAGATAGAGCAGTGAATAAAACATACGTGATTCTGCCCTCAGTGTATTTTTGCTGGGCATCTGTTCTTGATGTATTTTTCTTTTAGAAGACACAATTCACATAGACTCCCTTTTAGACTCAAGGACATTAACCCAACTTAGAAAAGTATTTGGCTCTCTGTCCAAAATATGCAACTGATTGAAAGTTTCTACTCAGTGATCAATATCCATGGAAAGGTTGTCATCATAAGCAGAATGTAAATTAAGAACCATCCTTAGCCATCTAGGAACTTAGTAAATATCTAAGATATGCCTGTGTGCACATTTGTCTCTGTTTGTGTGGCAACAAATTAGGATATCACTAAATGTCCTTTATATTCCTGTTATATTACAGTATCCCAATCTCTCCCTATATAGACCGTTCCCCACCACTCATGGGGAGAATAGGTCAGGCTTCAAGAAACATAGTATTTCCTAGGCCAGTAAACCTAGTCCCAACTATGAAATTCATGGCACAAAGTAAGAATAGAGTGACTGAGAAAAACAGCAACATCTTTTAGGTGACAGTACCTCCCAAGCCAATCCACTCCCCTCCTCTGAAAACTCCCTTAAACAAGTTTCAAAGATTTAGGAACAAACAGAAGAATGTAATGATCTCCCAGCTCTTGCTTTTCAGAATCTACCTCTTCTTACCAATAAGCAATGCTCCCATCTTCCTTATAAGATTTATCACATTGCTTTGTAATTATGTACTTGTGAATTTCTCTACCTTAACAGACTATAAAGGTCTTTGAGACCAAGGGCAGTGTCTTAACCATCTTTGAATCCTCAGCACTTGTAACAATTCCTGTCACACACCAGGTATACAGGAAAAGAATGAGTGAATGGGGATGCCAGCTACCCCTTTGCAGAGAATTCTACCACTGTAAGTAATTTCTTCTTTTATTGATCAGATATTATGATCAGAACAACTCAGAAATACAGATTCACCCTAAATGTTGAAATAAGATTATGTCCTAAAGAATTACGTTTGTTCATCCCAACTAGCTGCCAAAGTTTGGCAAATAATTAATTTTTCTGACCTGCTGTTTTATCACCTATGAGTCAAGAGTTAAAATGCTAATGAAGAATCAGAAGAATCTCAAGAAAAACATTACTAAAAGTAGGTTTATATTCAGATATGAAAAACCACTGAAGAACATGAAGGATATTGCCTATGAGTGATTTAGGCCAGTTTCACATATAAGGCCAAGCTGTTTAACATAGATAAGCTGTTGAAATTCTTTACTTTCCGTTAGGATAGAAAGGATATTTTTGCTGCCTCTTTTCGCATGTTTACTGAGACATACAGTCAGTGGAGACAGATTGGTGGCTTCAGCTCACTCTTGTTTTTGAGGCCACGCATTTTGCTCGCTTCTGTGATGGAGTGGTGGCCTGGTATATACGAACTCTCCATGTTGAGTTAACTTCTGAGAAAATGTCCTCCAAACACAATAATTTCTAACTTGTCCTTTCAAACATCCAGTGTCCTCTTGCGTAGGAGAGAAAAATAACCTGAGACATGATGTGGTAAATTAGTCCCATTTATCATCCACCTGCCAACGCAAGACTCAGGTTTGATCTCCAGGTCAGGAAGACCCCCTGGAGAAGGAAATGGCAAACCACTCCAGTATTCTTGCCTGGAAAATCCCGTGGACTGAGAAACCTGGCAGGGTTGCAAGACAGTTGGACATGACTTAGCAACTAAACAACAACAGTCATTAAGAAAAAGCCATTACCAACGCAGCGCTGAATTTTGCATGCCCCCCCCCCCCCCCCGCCCCCACCGCCGCCCCTGCCAGTCCTTCTCTTGAGACAGGTCTAAAACCACTGAGCAGTTACTCTATGCCCTACCTTCCCCAGCTGAGTGAAGGCACCACTTATTGGCCACCAGAAAAAAGTAACTAACTTGTTGCATGCCCATAGTAGCTGTGCTAGACCTTGGCATACATTATCTCATTTAATTTCCATGGCAACCTTAAAAGCCTTTGGAATTTTTGTTTCTCTGACTGCAAAGCCCATGCCTTTCCCTACCACCTTATGAATTTTCTCATGAGTCGCACACAATACATTGAGATCTTCTTTTAGAAAATGTGCTCTGATGTACAGAACATGAGTCAGCAAAATCTGAAGAATTCTGTCCTCTGGACGAAAAAGTTCAAGTGAGATATGGTGATGCGCGCTACCTGGAGAAACTCATTGAGCGCTGAATCAAGTGTCAGAGGGCTGCATGCCTAGCCCATCCCTGCCGCTTCAGTTATATCATCCTGACCAACTTGCCCAGCTTGGGCTGTGCCTCAGTGTTCAGTCTGTATGAAGAAAGCAGCGGCTGCCTTGCATGCGTCTTATGATGCTATGTGGCGCTGAGCTTGTGGAGTACTGTCACCTCCCCCAGGGAAAGAAGGACCTGCTGTCACCATGTTCCACTGTCCGCCATTTGCGGTGCCAGACATCCAGTGTTCTTTATCGCAGGCCACGTAAAGGCCGTGTGCTTCTCTTCCTCTTTGTAGTGTGGGTGTTGCTTACGGAAACAACAGGTCATACCACCACATTATTCTTTTATCCTCAGCAGCATGCACGATAAAATGCGAAAACGTGTCAGCAGTCTTTGGTTTTTCTATTTGTGGAAGGATTTTTCAAATGCTTTTGAATAGCACCTCCGCTTTGGGAATGGCTTTGTGAGTCTCCGGATAGCTTTTGGAAATGAAGAAACTCGGGCTATGCTTTATCAAAGCACTGGTCCCCTCTTGCTTAAGGCCTTGGGTGTTAAGGCCCTTGAATTAGAGATGATATGCAAAATTCCCTGCTCTGCTTTAGCTTAAGAAAAAATAATTTGCTGTAAGTTAGTGAACTGTTGCTGAAGCTACGTCTGTTGGCTTCATTTTGTATTGAGTGTTAATATTTTTGTTGGGGACCATTGGGCTCCATATTAAATACTGTACGTGGGCATGTGTGTTTTTGTATATGCACATAATATATAGGCAGAGAGGTACAAACACAGACTCTCTTGCAGCCAGCTCCAGGGACTAGATTCCTTCATGCGTCACCTCATCAAAACCTTTACCTTTATTCATGAAAACCAATAAATATAAAATCAAATATATAATAGAACAAGTCATGTGAACTGCAAAAGGTATGCTCCAGCCTGCTTTCACAGAATGATTTCCCTCCAAAGTTGGAAAATGCTCCCAAACAATTCTCTGTGCAGCAGCGACCTTACATTTTGGGGGAATTCTTGCAAATTGAGACTCACAAAAGGAGGAAGGGCTTCAGAGATAAGTGTACTCAGGCACAGCAAGAATATCTTGGGTCCTGGCTTCCCCCTTATCCCTCCCAAGATGCAGAACGTGCCTCAGAAGATTTGCAGCTTGGAGGAGCAGAAAACATAACCTCTCTATGGATAAGAAAAAGAAAAAGCCAAGTGGAGGACTGGGCTCTGCTTGCTCACTGCCTGTTTCCCATCTTACAAAGCACTTAAGTTGGGTGTTGGAAGGGCAAATAAAGGAAGGAGTGGAGGGAATGGTGGAAACTATCTTCCCAAAGAGTGAAGGTTTCCATTTTAAGGGACGAGGGAGGAATTAACAAGTCTGAGAGGCAGAGAATGGATGCTCCTTCCACGTGGCTAATAAGAGAGGAAACTTGAGTTTTCAGATCCCAAGCGCAATACTGCTGACCCTCCACAGTCATTGCTCTTTACTCTGGGACATTGGCTCTCAAACTGTCATCTCTGTACCAGCAACATCAGTGTCCCCCGAGTTTGTTAGAAATGCAGTTCTCAGGCCCCATCCCATCCCACCAAGTCTGAAACTTCAAGGATGGGGCAAGAGTCCTCCTGTTTCATCACTTCCAAGTGATTCTGATACATGCTGCAGTTTGGGAACCAATAGCCTTTAGTATGTCCTTCAAGTTTTCACACTGATCTTAAATGGGGTCTGATGAGAATGAGGCATTTCCCCTGTTCTCTGCCACACAAAAGCTGTGTGCCTAGGTATTTGGAGAGAGAAGTCCTGTCCTGGGCCCCTGGTTAGAAGTCTCCACTCACTCTTCTGACCTAGTTAATAATATGTGGATGCTATTGCCCATCAGAATGAGTTTGAAGGATGGGAAAGACAAATGTCCACAGAATGAAGGCAGGGGTCCTGGGTGGGGAACGTGGGCTCCTTTGTTGTCTTTTTCCCCTGCAACAATTTCTAGCTGTTAGATTCTTCCTCCCCAGACTTGGAAAGATTCACCATCTCGCCAAATGACAGAGTAGCCCCTGCTTTCTGCACTTCCAGCCTGCAGCCTCCGAAGGATACCAGAGAGGAAACAGTACCCACTCTACAAAGAATGAAGCGCTTCTCCATGCCTTTGCTTTGGGCGACTCAATAAACTGCCACAGGTGCAAGAAGGGAGCCTGACCTTTTCCACTCATCCCACACTGGTTTGTTTTCTCCTCTGGATCAGAGCACCAACTGTCCTTAGGAAAAGGATCCTGACGGCTCACATCAGGATCTGTGTGATTTCTGTCCTCAGCTCACACAGAACCATAGGTTTGAGCTACGGCAGAATGTACAAATGGCATTAAAAAAAATAATAGCCGATGACCAGGCTCAGAGCTGAATTATTTACCAAGCCACAGGTGAGCATTAAGCAGGACTCCAGACTCACAGTTCAGTGCCCTTCTGTCCTGTTCTTCCTTGCCAGTCCTGCCTCAGCTCTTCTAAATTTCCTCTCCACTCAGGAGATGTCTCAGTCTGTGTTCCCCTGAGAGGTCTCAGGCTTCAAATGGTGACCCAACATTTATAAAAGCATTTGAGGGACATTTTGATTCTGAGCTGCCAGGTAGAGCATCCTAAAATGATTGGCTATATTGCTTGTGTCTATTTGGGGTTTGCACATGACAGAAAAGCCCAAATATAGGTTATTTAGGCAAAAATGGAGATGAACGGTTGCTCAAAGAGTCTGAGTAAATGTGGAACAGCCAAACCATGAGAAGGACAGAGAGGTTGCTGGAATTCAGGAACAACCCAAACCTAGTGTTTAAGCACCTCCAAGGCTCTCCTGCTGCCTCGTGGCAGTGCTTCCTTCTATGCACTGACTGCACTTTCTCTCCTTGAAAAGTCAGCTCCTCTCTCCGTACACCAGAAACATGGATGCCTCATTTGTGCTCCCTGCACGGCCACTATTGAAAACGGTCTGCCCTCTATTGTCTCTACCCCATGTTAAGAGATCTCAGAACAGCTCCGGCTGGTGCAGCTTGGGCCAGGTGCCCAGCTTATATCAATTGATTGTGGGTGTGAACATCATGCAAGATTATGTTTTATGTGCTGGAACCACACAGTGCAGTTGAGGGGAGACCAGGTTCAGGGTTGGTATGATAAGCCACAGTGTGTCCTACATGCACAGACTTAATTTTTATCAGGTCACTTACCAAACCTGGAGAACCCCATGGACAGAGAAGCCTAGCAAGCTACATACGGTCCATGGGGTTGCAAGAGGCAGACACGACTTAGCGGCTAAACCAAACCAAACCAAAACCAATATTTAAAGACTTTTTTTTGACGAATTGCTTCCCGTGATATGACCTAATTTTTTAACTTCATGACAGCTCTCGAAAGGAAAGTGATTTATTTAAAAAGTAACCATTTTGTGGCTATGCAAACTGAGGCATCAGAAATTTGACTGCCCTGGGAAACATGAGCTACCTACTTAAGGTGATGACAGTGCCAGCTCAAGGAAAAGGACTGATCAGATGGCTGGTTTTGCTTTTAATCCATGGTTAACAAGCTAATGACCCCTAGGCTTAATACTGTCCACAGACTTGCTTTATTGGGCCAGTGCTGAGTTTGCAAACACTTTAAATCTGAGTGCCTTAACATACAGTATTTCTGTTTCAATTTGCCACAGAGCCTAGCACTAAATGTCTTTATATACCTGCTTCAATTCACACATCTATTATTTTCCCAGACTGTAAGGGCATTTGAGTTTGTTTCTACTACCTAAAAGTAGTGGTTTTGTTGGTGATTCTATGATCCTGTCAGAATCAGATACAGCTAGAAGTTTCCTGGGTTATCTTTTCCTAGTCTTTGTAAGTGATGTTAGTATTTGGAGACTAGATTGGTTGTATTAAATAGGCCAACCAAGGTTTTTTGGTTTTGATTTTTAATCTGAATAGAGTTAGCTTTTTTTTTTTTCCCCACTGACCCTCCTAGCAATCTAAGGAAGTCTTTGGATCCCTTTGCAGGGTGATATGTTTTAATGTATGAAATGGAATACTTAGGATTTCATAGGAAATCAACTAAAGTATAGCTATCAAAATATTTAAATTGTGGGATAGCAATATATAATCTTTTAAGTATTTAAGTATTAAGTAACAATGTTTGGTCCAATAACTACCATAGTTTCATAGTGGTGCTGAGAATATAATATTCTGACATATTTTCAACAGCTGTAAAGTAATATGAAAACGTCCTAAGATTTCTACTGGTGACTCATCAGGGTTTGCACCTTCCTGGCAGTGGGGTGGGAGGAGGCTGATGGAGGGAGCAAGGGGGGGTCTACATGCCATCTAAGTACCAGTGACAGCTGGGAGACCCTGAAGCCGTTAGTCTTTGTTATGAAACAGTTTACCTTAAAATTTAGAAGTTTGAAACAGCAACCATTTATGATCACTTGTGGGTCTGTGGGTGACCTGGGTGGTTTCTTATTCAGCTAGTAGATTGGCTAGGGTCCTGTTGGTCCGTGATGCCTTGACTTCTGTGAATGGTGGTGGGTCCTGGCTCTTGGCTGGGGCAGTAGGAGTGACTGGACCACATATCGTCCACAAACAGCAGGAGAGGGCAGGCCACCATGTTTCACATTTCCCAAGTCCACTGAGGCCATGTTCACTGTCATCCCACTGGCCAAAGTAAGTCACGTGGCCAAACATACAGTGAGTGGGGGAGGGGCCACCCAAGGTTGTAGATAGCAAAAGGGGAATTATTTCAGCCATTTTTATAAAATTATCAACCACAACCCCCAACAATCTTGGGAGCATAAGTCACAGAAACCACTCCACCACCACAGGCTGGGCTCTAGGCTCTGCCTGTCCATCTAGGGGCTTCCACTAATTTCCACAAACCAGGGAACTTGGGCATGCGTGATTATGACCCTGTCACCTTGTAGGCCTCAGTCCCTTCCTCAGCCTCAGAGTCGGAGCCCTTGGCCTAAGCTTGGATATCCTTGAGTCAAGAAGGCACTGTAACCTTTTACTGCATCTCTCCAAGGTGGCCAATAAATCACAGAGCCAGATGTCTAGTCAATTCAGGAGGCAAAGGGAAAATTTTCTGCTCTGAACATTGAGGATGAGTAAGCATTTCTGTGCTCCAACTGGAGAAAAACATCAGTTTCTTACTGTTTTGTGATGATGTTCCTTTATCTGAAATTTCACTCGGGCTTGTCTCAGTGAATTTGTATTTGAAGTTTTTTCTTTGTCCTTCCAGAAGTCTCCTCTGTATAAGAAAACCCTGCTTTGTCCTCTAATTGCAAAAGCTCCCCGTAACGGTAGAAGCAGCCCTCAGCCAACCCACTGTCCAATGAGGGCTTTGGAAATGGGAACCCGAGGGAGGAGGCAGTGGAAAAAACCCTGAAGGCTTTTCAGCGGTGCTGCTGCACCACGGAAAGCAAGCCAGATACCTGCATCGGGACCTCGCAGCAGCCCCACCAGAAACTTCATTTTAGCTCCTCTGCAGATTAGCAGGGGATGTCTGGCTCACCCCACTTTCTGGTCAGGCACTTCCAAAGAGTATCCTGAAACCTGGCTGTTGATTTTCTCAAACCACTTCAGATGGCAGGTGGCAGGCTCCTGAGGATAAGACCCCAGGCAGAAGAGCTGTCCACTTGTTCAGTCTTGCAGCAGCTTTAGTTTACTGAACCCCCAAAGCGAAAAAGGAAAATGCAAAGGCTTCTAAAGGTTTTCATCGGAATGCTCTCTTAGGTAGTGTCCTCCTAGAAGCAGAGTCCGGGAGAAGGATGCCGCACTCTATTTGGGAGGTGATCCTAGGAAGCAGGGTGGTGTGCAGGGAGGCTAGCTCAAATGGGAAGGAAGCCAACACATGGGGCATCAGAGAGCAGAGTGCTGCCTGCAGGGGTTCATTCCCAGCAGGACCTCTCTCAGAAGGAGCGTACAATATGCCTGAATTGCCCCACCTGAAGGGCATGGAATCTGGGAGTACTTATGTATCAACTCCCATCCTTAAGTGGCTAAGTGCCACTTGCACCCAACCCTGCAAGATGCCAAGCTTACTCCTGAGAATGCAGAAATCCCCTAAAGCACATAGGTGCTTGTCATAGATGCTCTTAGAATATAAGGGAGAGGAGAGTCCCAAGGTGATGTAGGCAGAGAATCAAGAATGACTGCTACAATTTTGCAAACTATCATCTCCAGACACCCCAAGGGTCACAGCTGTCTCCAGCTTTGGCACATAGATATTACAACCCTTCATTTATTCAGCATCTCTGTGCTAGTCACTAAGCTAAGGTTTTTGCATACATTCATCTCATCTGATTCCCATGATAACCTACAAGGTATTATTAGGCTCATTTAACAGTTGAGAAAACTGAGGTTCAGTAAGTAATTTAAGGTCAGTAAGTTACCTTAGTCTCTTGGCTTGAAAATGGCAGAACTGACATTCTCATCCAGGTCTATCTTCAAGTTTAAGCTCCATTCACGGTAACCCCTCTCTGAGGGCAGTGGGCTGTCCCTCTCATGTCCCAGGCCCCCCTACCTACAGTGATAAAGTGGGACTTACATTTTGGTCTCTCTAAGCTCTCTCCCACTCTCTCTAAGCTCACTACGTCTTTGAGTCCCTGGATCCTTAAACATTCTCCAGCCCACACCCACCCGTGACCTGTGCTCCCCCATCCAGCATCTGTCAGGCGCTTTGTCTGGTCCTGCTGCTCCCGGTTTCTTACTGAAGGAGTCGGAGAACCATCTTTCTGTGGCATCTTGTGATCTTAAGGCTGATTGCACCCATGGGCCCCAAGCAGACAGAATCAAACGGTTTGTTTTTAAGCACCAAACCAAAATGTAAGTCCCACTTTATCGTTGTTAACATTTAAAAAATAAAATGGCATGGGGTGAGGACCGAGAGAGGGAATAATTCTTTCCAGCCTGCCAGCCGGGGAGTGGGAGGGAGGTGGCAGCTCTTGCAGTCCCAGGAAGGATGCTGCAGCTGTCGGCACAGAACGTCAGTCTCCAGGTGGCAAAAAAAAAAAAATAGGAAGGGGAGCATGTGGGGTGCATAATGATGGTACGCAACTCCATTTTAGAACCCATATATCTGACTTCATGGGGGCCTTCCTGTCATTTTGGAAAACATTATTGATAGCACATCAGTGCTGCTCTGAAGCCAGTATTGGTGAGTGGCTGAAACTCTCCACCCTTCACCGGACAAAAACAAGATAAAGTTGGACCTGAAAGAACCCAAACTAGGGGGAGGGAGGGTCTCTGATGGAAAAGTGCCCTGGTATAGATCAATGAATGTAAATTTCATGCCATGGGTTCACAGAACCCACTTAAATGACATACTCTAAAGTGCTTTAATGGAGATATGGAGACGAAAGCTAGGGCACCTTGGGTCATTCAGGCCTAGTTTGAATCCCATCTAAGAAACCAGCTCTAGTTGCTTCTGAACCACTCAATGCGGTGCCCCCAGGGGTGGGGTTCCATTGTAGAATCATGGAACGTTGAGCTGGAGAAAATGTTGAGAAGCCTTTGATTCAAGCCCCTCACTCACAAGTAAGGACACTTTGGAACTTTTGTTATGAGTAGAGCTTCCATGCTACACTGCAGTACCCGTGAGCCTTCCCTAAGTAGAGGTGTGGAGGGAGACAAGAGAGGGCAGAAGCCCTCTGGTCTGGAGGAGGCAGCCTGCAAACCCATAGCGGCCTCCCTAAAACCCAGGTGTAGTTCTTATCTATTGCTGTGTAACATTATTACCGCAACCTTGTGGCAGAGCATCTCACAGTCCCATGGGTCGTGGGTCTGGGCACTGGGTGGCATAGAACACCTCATGGTCCCGTGGGTCCTGGGTCTGGGCGCTGGGTGGCATAGAACATCTCACGGGTCCCGTGGGTCCTGGGTCTGGGCGCTGGGTGGCATAGAACATCTCACGGGGCCCGTGGGTCCTGGGTCTGGGTGCTGGGTGGCATAGAACATCTCACGGGGCCCGTGGGTCCTGGGTCTGGGTGCTGGGTGGCATAGAACATCTCACGGGTCCCGTGGGTCCTGGGTCTGGGTGTTGGGTGGCATAGAGCATCTCACAGTCCTGTGGGTCCTGGGTCTGGGCGCTGGGTGGCATAAAGCATCTCAGTCCTGTGGGTCCTGGGTCCGGGCACTGGGTCCTGGGTCTGGGTGCTGGGTGGCATAGAACATCTCACGGTCTGTGGGTCCTGGGTCTGGGCGCTGGGTAGCTGGGCTCTCTGCCCAGGGCCTCACTGGCTGCTGTCCAGGGTCAGCTGGCTGCACCTCCTGAGGGCGTCTCCCAGGCGAGTTTGGGTGGTTGGCAGTATTCAGCTCCTTGGGCTACAGGACTGAGACCCCGTTCGTTCCCTGGCTGGCCGGCCACCAGGAGCCATTCTCAGTTCCTTGCAAACCCCCTCGCAGGCCCTTTCAGAAAGCTCCAGTTTACTTCTTCAAAGCCAGTGGGAGAATTTCTTCAGGAAGGGCCAACCAACTCCCTGGTTTAAGGACTTTCACCTGATTAGGTCAGGCCCACCCTCTAGATGATCTCAAAATCATCTAATTAAGAACCTTAAGTACCTCTGCAGGATCCCTTCACCTTTTCCATTTGACATAACCTAACCACTGGGTTATGTGTTATACTATCACATTCACAGATGCCCACAGCCAGTGCCCAACTGATTACACACAGAGCTTATGGTAGAATCTTCAGCACTGTCTTTTTTTTTTTTTTTCCCCTGATGTGGACCATTTTTAAAGTTTTTAATGAATTTGTTACAATATCACTTCTGTTTTATGTTTTGGCTTTTTAACAATAAGGCATGTAGAATCTTAGCTCCCCCACCAGCGATCAAATCCATACCCCCTGCATTGGAAGGCGAAGTCTTAATTAACCACTTTGCCACCAGGGAAGTCCCTTGAGTGTTGTCTTAGAATCCTTCCCCCACACTGGGGAAAGGCCAGTTCCGTTTCCTATAGCCCTTCAACTGTCCATAGGCTCCTCTCCTGAGGGCACCCAGACCCACAACCATCTGCGGGCTCCCAAACGACCCTATCTCAGCAGCTCAGTCTCGCTCTGAACTGGGTAATTTGGTTATTTGCAGCCGGCCTGCCAGCCCGAGTTGGGGCGCGTGCACTTTTCTGACCTTGATTGCCTCAATCCACAGTCGTTGTTCCAGAAGAGGCAAGGCCTGCGGAGCCCTGGAAGAGCAGGCAGGGGGCTCTGGAGGAATGCCTTTCAGTGTTAGCCGTTAGCAGCCCTGGGGACTGATGCAAAGGCTTCATTCACGGTGTGGGGCCAGCAGTCATGGCAGGCGCTGGGGTCCCTGGCGTGAGCTGTGGAGACGCCTCTGCGAAGCAGCTCTTGGGGGTGGGGAGGATGCCCCGTGGCCTCGCTGAGCTTCCGCAGAGCTGAGCAAAAGATCTGGGGCCGCTCACCCTGCTTGAGAGGGGCTGTGTGGGCTGTGGGCCCTCGGTACATGAGTCCCACCAAAGCTGGGGCGCCCCGAGCCAGGAAGAGCAGTGAGGACGTGGCCAGAGAGAGGGGGACTGGAACAGACCTCGAGGGGCCAGTCTGGCAGAACAGTGCCATCGCAGCACAAGGGTGGCCTCTTTTTCTGTGATTTATAGGCTACCTGGTAATGAATGCCTCCTGGGCCTCAGAGGTCGTCGGTGGGCTTAGATCCCCTCGATGCGGCGTTGGAGCACCAAGCACCGGCGCCTCAGCTCCGCTCCTCCCGTGCACTTCCTGAGCATCTGTTAGGTGCCTAGTGTTCTCTAGGTGAACAGGGCCAACAGTCAGGCAAGATCGGCAGGGAGATACCGCTTTAGCAGGAAGAGGCAGGCGTCCAACAAGCAGAAAGACCAAAAACGGTCTCCGATGGCGGCTAAGCAGCAGGGGCTAAGCAGCAGATTCAGAGAGGGTGAAGTGGAAACGATACGGGTCAGGGCGGGCCTCTCTGAGGGCGGATGGCAGTCCAGTCCCAGAGGCGCAGGCACCAGGCCTGGTGGGGGCGAGGGTTTCAGGATGGTGGTTCAGAGCCCTGAGGCAGGAGCCAGGGGGCTGTTTTCAGCAGCAAGGGGTCAAAGCTGGTGAAGAAGGAAGGGATGTGGGGTGAGGCCGGGGTTGGGAAGTGCTAGGTGGGCCAGGACCGCTGGGCCTGGAGGAGGGTCCAGTTTTTGGTGGAAGAGCACTGCAAGCCTCTGGAGGGTTTCTCAGAGGGGCTTTATCTTTTTCCAGCATCACTCTGGATTGAGGTGAAACAAGAGCGGAAATAGGGAACCCAGTAGGAGGCAATTGCGTCTCCTGACTGTAGCTGTTGATGGAGAAATTAAGACCCCATGAGAGCCATTCTAGGGGTGCCCAAGGAGACACTGATGGTGGCCGGTGACGATCACTGGGGTGAGAGGACCCTAACTGCTGTCCCCCAGTAACCAATTGGAGTGGGATGCAGGCAGATAGAAGTCTGGTTCCCTGGTTGTAACAGAACTCAAGTGCAAGTGATTTGACGAGGAAGGATTCTCAGGTCAGCTTGTGAGTGTGAGGAGAGCAAGACGGGGAAGGGGAAAGAGCCCAGCAAGGATGCCATCTCAGCTGGGGACTAGCCTCAGCCTGGTCCCGAGCTCCGGAGGGCACAATCCATCCTGCCTTGAGGGAAGGAGGTAGCTCGGTATCAGCCAGTCACTGGGCAGCCTGGAGTGCCGGGCAGGACTCCCAGGCATCTCAGGGTGGGATGGCCCATGAGCCAGGGGCAGGGCTCAGGGGAAGTCACAGGTATAACCTGTAAGCACAGCAAGCTTGACCTCTGGGGAACTGGTACACCTTCCAGTACAGAGTAATCAGGATCTAGGCAGGGCACCTCCAGCATCCCTTAGGGTAGCCACGACTCAGCTGAGTGAGGGAGTGAGGTGACTAGGCCATAAAGTGCCCTGCTTCTGAAAACATTGGAACCAAATATAAATAAATTAAGTGAGCTAATATGGAAGGTCTGTTACAGGAGAAACTTCTCATTGTCCACGGGTTCTCTTCAAAAAAGCCTTTAAATAGTCACCTCTCACTAGGCACTTAATTGATTCCCGGATTGTTCCATTCACTCAGCTCCTCAGGAATAAATTTCTGGCATGCTGGATGGTGTCATAAAACAAGCTCTACCATCTGAATAAAACAAAGCAGAAGGATGAGTTTATTGCAAGGCTTTTGACCTGTGAACTGGGAAGCTCACGACTCCAGGAGCAAAGAATTCTAAGTTGCTCACAGACTGAGGGATTTATGGGATCGATACAGAAGCTATTTGGCTTTTTCAGCTGATTGATTGCCCAGGGATCGTTCTTATTTGGGTCAGGGCAGCTGAGTCAGGATCACAAGGAAATCTAGAGCTGATGGGAACAGAACTAGAGTTTGGGGATTGGCCGGTGTCCTCTGCTGATTTCTGAGAAGAGCTGTAAAGTCCTGTAAGGCTCGGTTATGTTTCCTCTGCATGCCTGTATCGACCATCTTGATTTCGTTCCTGACAATAGCAAGTCGATTTTAGTTTGGTTCTACAAAGGGAGGTCTGAATACCCATTTAGCCAGCATACTTAGGATTAGGCCCACCTAACCAGTATATTAGAATCTCCCATCAAAGAGATACAGTTCTCTGTTTCTGAGAATAAATATGAGAGTACATTTGTAAGGAGTGTTGCTTCAGAAAGAACCACTGCACTGAGACTTTGTGTGGATCACCACAAACTGTGGAAAATTCTTAAAGAGATGGGGATACCAGACCGCTTGACCTGCCTCTTGAGAAATCTATAGGTAGGTTAAGAAGCAACAGTTAGAACTGGACATGAAAAAAAAGACTGGTTCCAAATCAGGAAAGGAGTAAATCAAGGCTGTATATTGTCACCCTGCTTATTTAACTTATATATAGTATACATCATGCGAAATGCTGGACTGGATGGTGTGCAAGCTGGAATCAAGATTGCCGGGAGAAATATCAATAGCCTCAGATATGCAGATGACATCATCCTTATGACAGAAAGCGAAAAATAACTAAAGAGCCTCTTGGTGAAAGTCAAAGTGGAGAGTGAAAAAGTTGGCTTAAAACTCAACATTCCAAAAACTAAGATCATGGTATCCGATTCCATCAGTTCATGGCAAATAGATGGGGAAACAGTGGAAACAGTGACAGACTTTATTTTGGAGGGCTCCAAAATCACTGCAGATGGTGATTGCAGCCATGAAATTAAAAGACACTTGCTCCTTGGAAGACAATTTATGACCAACCTAGACAGCATATTAAAAAACAGACACATTACTTTGGTTTCTCCAGTAATCCTGTATGGATGAGAAAGTTGGACTATAAAGAAAGCTGAGCGCCAAAGAATTGATGCTTTTGAACTGTAATGTTGGAGAAGACTGGAGAAGACTCTTGAGAGTCCCTTGGACAGCAAGGAGATCCAACCAGTCCCTCCTAAAGGAAATCAGTCCTGAATATTCATTGGAAGGACTGATGCTGAAGCTGAAACTCCAATGCTTTGGCCACCTGATGTGAAGAACTGACTCACTGGAAAAGACCCTGATGCTGGGAAAGATTAAAGGTGGGAGGAGAAGCGGACAACAGAGAATGAGATGGTTGGACGGCATCAGTGACTCGATGGACCTGAGTTTGAGTAAACCCCAGGAGTTGGTGATGGACAGGGAAGCCTGGCGTGCTACAGTCCATGGGGTCAGACATGACTGAATGACTGAACTGAGATCACAGCGAAGGAAGCAGTAGCTCAGGTGTTCAGTTCAGTTCAGTTCAGACGCTCAGTCATGTCTGACTCTGCGACCCCATGAATCGCACACCAGGCCTCCCTGTCCATCACCAACTCCCGGAGTTCACTCAGACTCACGTTCATCGAGTCAGTGATGCCATCCACCCATCTCATCCTCTGTCGTCCCCTTCTCCTCCTGCCCCCAATCCCTCCCAACATCAGAGTCTTTTCCAATGAGTCAGCTCTTCGCATGAGGTGGCCAATGTACTGGAGTTTCAGCTTTAGCATCATTCCTTCCAAAGAAATCCCAGGACTGATTTTCTTTAGGATGAACTGGTTGGATCTCTTTGCAGTCCAAGGGACTCTCAAGAGTCTTCTCCAATACCACAGTTCAAAAGCATCAATTCTTCGGCACTCAGCTTTCTTCACAGTCTAACTCTAACATGCATACTTGACCACTGGAAAAACCATAGCCTTGACTAGATGGACCTTTGTTGGCAAAGTAATGTCTCTGCTTTTCAATATGCTATCTAAGTTGGTCATAACTTTTCCTCCAAGGAGTAAGTGTCTTTTAATGTCATGGCTGCAGTCACCATCTGCAGTGATTTTGGAGCCCCAAAAAATAAAGTCGGACACTGTTTCCACTGTTTCCCCATCTATTTCCCATGAAGTGATGGGACCAGATGCCATGATCTTCATTTTCTGAATGTTGAGCTTTCAGCCAACTTTTCACTCTCCTCTTTCACTTTCATCAAGAGGCTTTTTAGTTCCTCTTCACTTTCTGCCATAAGGGTGGTGTCATCTGCATATCTGAGGTTATTGATATTTCTCCCAACAATTTTATTTCCAGCTTATGTTTCTTCCAGCCCTGTGTTTCTCATGATGTACTCTGCATATAAGTTAAATAAGCAGGGTGACAATATATAGCCTTGACGTACTGCTTTTCCTATTTGGAAGCTGTCTGTTGTTCCATGTCCAGTTCTAACTGTTGCTTCCTGACCTACGTATAGGTTTCTCAAGAGGCAGATCAGGTGGTCTGGTATTCCCATCTCTTTCAGAATTTTCCACAGTTTTTTGTGATCCACACAGTCAAAGGCTTTGGCATAGTCAATAAAGCAGAAATAGATGTTTTTCTGAAACTCTCCTGCTTTTCCAATGATCCAGCGGATGTTGGCAATTTGATCTCTGGTTCCTCTGCCTTTTCTAAAACCAGCTTGAACACCTGGAAGTTCACGGTTCACATATTGCTGAAGCCTGGCTTGGAGAATTTTGAGCATTTCTTCACTAGCGTGAGAGATGAGTGCAATTGTGAAGTAGTTTGAGCATTCTTTGGCATTGCCTTTCTTAGGGATTGGAATGAAAACTGACCTTTTCCAGTCCTGTGGCCACTGCTGAGTTTTCCAAATTTGCTGCCATATTGAGTGCAGCACTTTGACAGCATCATCTTTCAGGATTTGAAAGAGCTCAACTGGGATTCCATCACCTCCACTAGCTTTGTTCGTAGTGATGCTTTCTAAGGCCCACTTGACTTCACATTCCAGGATGTCTGGCTCTAGGTGAGTGATCACACCATCGTGATTATCCGGGTTGTGAAGATCTTTTTTGTTCAGTTCTTCTGTGTATTCTTGCCACTTCTTCTTAATATCTTCTGCTTCTGTTAGGCCCATACCATTTCTGTCCTTTATTGAACCCATCTTTGCATGAATGTTCCTTTAGTATCTCTAATTTTCTTCAAGAGAGCTCTAGTAGCTTTCTAATTCTGTTGTTTTCCTCTATTTCTTTGCATTGATCGCTGAAGAAGGCTTTCTTATCTCTTCTTGCTATTCTTTGGAACTCTGCATTCAGAGGCTTATATCTTTCCTTTTCTCCTTTGCTTTTGCTTCTCTTCTTTTCAAAGCTATCTGTAAGGCCTCCCCAGACAGCCATTTTGCTTTTTTGCATTTTTTTTCCATGGGGATGGTCTTGATCCCTGTCTCCTGTACAATGTCACGAACCTCCATCCATAGTTCATCAGGCACTCTATCTATCAGATCTAGTCCCTTAAATTTATTTCTCACTCCACTATATAATCATAAGGGATTTGATTTAGGTCATACCTGAATGGTCTAGTGGTTTTCCCTACTTTCTTCAATTTAAGTCTGAATTTGGCAATAAGGACTTCATGATCTGAGCCACAGTCAGCTCCTCGTCTTGTTTTTGTTGACAGTATAGAGCTTCTCCATCTTTGGCTGCAAAGAATATAATCAGTCTGATTTCAGTGTTGACCATCTGGTGATGTCCATGTGTAGAGTCTTCTCTTGTGTTGTTAGAAGAGAGTGTTTGCTATGACCAGTGCCTTTTCTTGGCAAAACTCTATTAGCCTTTGCCCTGCTTCATTCCGCATTCCAAGGCCAAATTTGCCTGTTACTCCAGGTGTTTCTTGACTTCCTACTTTTGCATTCCAGTCCCCTATAATGAAAAGGACATCTTTTTTGTCCTACAAGACCTTCTGAAAGGTCTTGTAGGTCTTCATAGAACCGTTCAACTTCAGCTTCTTCAGCGTTACTGGTCAGGGCATAGACTTGGATTACTGTGATATTGAATGGTTTGCCTTGGAAACGAACAGAAATCATTCTGTGGTTTTTGAGATTGCATCCAAGTATTGCATTTCAGACTCTTTTGTTGACCAGGATGGCTACTCCATTTCTTCTGAGGGATTCCTGCCCGCAGTAGTAGATTTAATGGTCATCTGAGTTAAATTCACCCATTCCAGTCCATTTTAGTTCGCTGATTCCTAGAATGTTGATGTTCACTCTTGCCATCTCCTGTTTGGCCACTTCCAATTTGCTTTGATTCATGGACCTGACATTCCAAGTTCTTATGCAATATTGCTCTTTACAGCATCGAACCTTGCTTCTATCACTAGTCACATCCACAACTGGGTATTGTTTTTGCTTTGGCTTCATCCCTTCATCCTTTCTGGAGTTATTTCTCCACTGATCTCCAGTAGCATATTGGGCACCTACTGACCTGGGGAGTTCCTCTTTCAGTATCCTATCATTTTGCCTTTTCCTACTGTTCATGGGGTTCTCAAGGCAAGAGTACTGAAGTGGTTTGCCATTCCCTTCTCCAGTGGACCACATTCTGTCAGACCTCTCTACCATGACCTGCCTGTCTTGGGTGGCCTCACGGGCATGGCTTAGTTTCATTGAGTTAGACAAGGCTGTGGTCCTAGTGTGATTAGATTGACTAGTTTTCTGCAAGTATGGTTTCAGTGTGTCTGCCCTCTGATGCCCTCTTGCAACACCTACCATCTTACTTGGGTTTCTCTTACCTTGGATGTGGGGTATCTCTTCATGGCTGCTCCAGCAAATCCGCAGCCACGGCTCCTTACCTTGGACGAGGGGAATCTCCTCACCGCCGCCCCTCCTGACCTTGAACGTGGAATAGCTCCTCTAGTCCCTCCTGCGCCGCGCAGCCACCACTCCTTGAACGAGGTGTCACTCTTCCCGGCCACAGCCCTCACCTCAGATGCGGGGTAGCTCCTCCCAGCCGCCGCCCCTGACTTTGGACTGGGGTAGCTCCTCTCGGCCGTTCCTGCGCCGTTGCAGCCTGGCACTCTTGGCCACTGCCCCTGACCTCAGAGGTGGGGTAACTCCTCCTGGCCACCACTCCTGGAGCATGGGGTCCTCCCGGCTTCTGCCCCTGACCTCGGACGTGGGGTAGCTCCTCTCGGCCGCGCTAAGTGCGCCGGTCTCAGCCGCCCGCACAGAGTCACCTTAAGGCAGCTGCCCCTTTGACTTTACCTAAAAGGAAGTAGCTTTACTGCTCAACTCCTAAAAGTGTGAATCCGTGGTATCCAAAACTTGTCTGCAGATCAGAATTCTGGTGGCTCTTATAAAAATTCCAAAGCTCAGGCCATGTCTTAGAGCCATCAAGTCACAATTTCTGGAAGCATTTTAAAATAAACTTTTTATTTAGGAATAATTTTAGGTCTACAGACAAATCGTAAGGATATTACACTGCCCATCCAATTTCTCCTGTTAACATCTTACATTTTCACATTTTACATTTGACACATGGTACATTCGTCACAACTAAGAAGCTGACATTACTATTTATGAAATTCCGGATTTTTTTTGGATCCTACCAGCTTTTTCATTAACGCTCTTTTCCTGGTTCAGGATCTAATCCTGGTACCACATTGCACTTAGCTGTTATGTCTCCCGCACGTCCTCTGATCTGTGGTGGTCTCTCCATCTTTCTTTGAGTTTTATAAACCTTGGTAGTCTTGATGAGCATTGCCCTGTATCCCCCAATCTGGGTTTGTGTGCTGTTGCTCTTAGCTTTAGACGAGTTACAGGTTTTTGGAAAGAATATGGCAGAAGTGAAATGTCCTACTCAACACCTCCTGTCAGGAGGGACAGTAAATCCATGTAGTATCACTGGTGAGGTCTACTTCAGGACTTGCCAAAGGCGCATGAATGCGTGCCCGGTCATTTCAGTCGTCTCTGACTCTGCAACGCCATGGACTACAGCCCACCAGGCTCCTCGGTCTATGGGACTCTCCAGGCAGGAGTACTGGCGTGGGTTGCCGTGCCCTCCTCCAAGGGATCTTCCCAACCCAGGAAAGTTGAACCCTAATCTCCTGTGTCTCCCGCTTTGCAGGTGGATTGTTTACTGCTAAGCCCCTGGGGAAGCCCACTTGCCCAAGGCAGAGCTTGGCAAGTCTCTCCCTGCAGAGTGACTATTTTTGCTTTCCATATGCTTATGTTAGAAACTTATCACTGAATCTAGCCCATCCTTAAGGAGTGTGTGTATGTGTGTGTAGTACCCAGACCGCACTCACCAGCAAGAACCTGAGGGGCACACTTCCATGGCCACCATACTGCCCTCATCTCTTTGCCTTAGTTCCCAGTCACTATTATGCAAACTTCTGAAATGATCCAGGACTTGGCATACTCCTCAGAGCCCCTGGGACTGCGTCAGCACTTCCTGGCTATGTTACCTTGGGCAAATTTTAGTAACCTCTGAGCCTCAGTTTCCTCATCTGAAATAAGAGTATTAATATCTATTTCTAAGATATATTGTAAAGATTCCATCAGATAATGCCTATAAAGTTTTGACTACAGTGCCAGATACAGAGCAAATATTCCATAAATGTTAGGTACCAACCGTAGTAATAATAATAGAAGCAGTAATGCCTTCCTTACTCCACCCGTGTGCATTGGACATCTAGTACCACAATAATTTATCTCAGTGATGAAAACCAATAAATTGGAACTTATATTTGAAAGGAATGCATTAAACAATTCATTCCGTTCTGTTTATATATTAAATGAACACTTGTTTAGCATTTACCTTCTGCCAGGCACTGTTCTAATCATTTGCATAAACATTAACTCATTTGATCTTCAAAAAAAGCCTATGAGGTAAGAACTACTCTTAACCCCATTTTATAGATATGAAAAACTGAGGCACAGAGAGGTTAAACAGCTTGCCTAAAAGGACATGGCCAGAAAGTGGCAGAGCCAGGATTTGAACTGAGGTCTGATTTTGGAGTCCATACTTATAACCACTACAGTATTTTAAACAGTACTGTCAAAAGTATGGAGTGTTATGAGACTGTTTAAAATGGGGCATGGCCTGGTCGGGGAAAGGGACTCCATCAGGAAGTGTGCCTGTGAAATCTTGGGTAAACTTATACCAGGAAAGTGAGTTGGGAGTGAGATAAGGGAAGGAGAGCAGAGATGTATGCTAAGATTTGGTTCTCTCCAAGGCCATTTGACGTCTCTTTCTTATTGCTTTCTCAATTCTTGAATATGCACTTGGGAAAATTCAGCAGGTCTTTGATGTTAAGGAGATGTTAGGAGAGGGGAGGACACTGCTTTCAATAACTCAGACTGGTGGTCAGTATAAAAGAATCTGGACCATCCAAAACACATCCTTGTGCTCTGTCTTGCACACTTAAGAAAGCCAATCTGTCTTTCATTTTTATGTCAAGAGTTTGGTAACACAAAGGAAGCTTCTGATTGTGAAAACTTAGGTTAGCTATGTTTCAGGAGAATGAATATTCTCTTAAATTTGCGAGTCTAAAGAAAGTATTATTTCCTGGATAGGGTGGGTTTCTGAGTAATGCCAGGGCCTCACCCCGAGTATGTCTCCAGACCCATGTTCTTGCACCTGGACTCGGCTACAAACTTCTTGGCGACAGAAATGCTATCCTACTTAGCATTCACACACACACCACTGACAATTCCCATACAATTGGTGCTTCGTACATATTTTTAAATGAGTTTATAATTAAATAGACTCATAAGTCTGTTTGTTTACTTACCAGTGCAGCCTATTTGAAGCCTCAGAAGCACGTGTAAATCATAAGCTGTCTTTTCTCTTATCCTTTCTTGTCCCTATGTAAAATCATCTTTCTGCTTCCAAATTTGGCAGGGAATAGAAGTATATTAATTCACATCATGACTGAAATTTTAAACATGGCTTTACCTACATCTGAGACTTCAAAGCTTCATGCCCTTCAGCCCAGGTAATGAGTATCCTCGAGGTTTGGCATTATTTAGTGGAGCTCATTGGAATTCATCTTACACTTGACTGTATTGATTCCACTTCTTTCTGAAGCCTGCTGGGAAAATGCAGAATTCTAGGGCTTTCACGAGGGTCATGTTGATTCTGAACTGATTCTGAGCAGTTATATTTCACAGATAGAGTCTTACTTGAATTTTCCTGATTGAGAGCAAAAAAACAAAACAAAAAACATGGGTGGTGGGCATGTGATGTGTGTTCTGTGCACATCTGTCCGTGTTTGTGGGGTGGGCACAGGAGGTGGAAGAAAAGAGGTGAAAATGACTGACCGGTTTATTGAAAGGGAAAACAGTTCGTACTTGCAAGGTTTTTAGTGAACATTGCATGATCAGCTGGACCCAAGAAATTTTAACGTTTGGCTGAACCATAGAGAAGAGAGAAAAGAGGTAAAGCACCTTGACAATGGCAGGTGTGTCTAGGGGGATGCTTTTCCTACCCACCATGCCCAGAATCTCCACCAGTCCCCCAGCTGTCATCCACAACACTCACTGAACCCAAGTGAAAAGTATGTGTGCTAGGAAACCTCGCTTTCCAGACAAGTCTCCTGAACTTCCTACCAAATCACCACTTTTTCAGCCATAAAGAATTTCATGGGCTCTTTGAAATCCATAAAGAGTGGATATGCTAAAAGTGTCCCTATAAAGAGAAAGGTAGGGATAGAAGAGGCAAATCGATCAATACCCATCACGAATATTCATTCTCCAGAAGCTGCTCACCAGGCCCAAGTGCAACATCCTATTAGGGCTCACATTATCAGCCCCACGCAGTATTTGTTGACCATCTGCCACATCCTAGGCACTGTCCTGGCATGTGGCTGCCGTCTAATGTAAGGGTTAAATGGTGGGTGTTTCAGCCTCAGATCTGGGGAAAGTTATTAAATCTTCCTGTTCCTCGTTTTCTTCACTTATCAGATAGGGAAATGATAACGGAGTTGCTGTGGAGAGTATCACATTTTATTTTCCCAACTTCATTCTTCCTGTCCTGGCCCACAACGTCAGTATTGTCTTTCAGACCAAGCTAGATATTTAACTGGAAATAAATTTCAGCTTCAATAGAGGAAAAGGTTAAGAATAGAATGGCTGGTTGTTCCTGAAATGCCATATGAAAAATTTATATTAAGTCAGGCTTCTTTTTTTCCTCTTGGCCTATTTTCTTTTATTAAGGATGTGAAGACAGCGCCTTCCATTACTGACGTGACTTCTGAGCATATTTTATTTCTGCTCTACTTGCTGCCTGCTGCTTACTCATCCTGATAGGACCACTATCTTTAAAACTCCTAGCATAGAAGGGTAAAAACAAAAATGATTTCTGGGTATGGAGAGAAGAATGGGATGATGGCACTTAGTAAACTCGGTGTATACCCAGTATATCAGTTAGCATTTTCTGGGTAACAAATAGCCCCCTCAAATGTAGTGCTTCAACACCATTTATTTAGCCTATGATTCAGAGTCAGTAGTGTGGGTTGAGTTCAGTTGGGCAGTTTTTCTGCCTGTGGTTGGGCTCACTCTATGGTCACTTGCTAGGTCAGCTGGGTGCTAGTTGGTCCAGAGCAGTCTTAGCCGAGATGACTTATCTCTGTTTCACATGGTCTATCTTATAACCCACTAGGCCAGCCTGAGTTTGTTCACGTAGCAGTTGCATGGATACAAGAAGTATAGAAGTCACCCCAGTCTAATCGATCATCTGAAGGCCATGCCCATGGGTAATGAGGCCTAGGATGTTTTTCTTCATGATAGACTGCACAGGAATGAGCAAACTCATACATGTGTACACATGTGCAGAAGCCAGTAAAATTGATGCTTGGCTGTAAGGATAAAGAGACCCATGAGGACCCAGATAATACTCCACAGCCAACCCAACACCTCATCCAATTCAGTTGTTCACACTTTCTCTCCTTTAATGCATATCATTTTTTATAGTGTTTCTTCTGGTTATAAAAACAATTAATTTAAATTGCAGGAAAAGTATGTCAAGAAAAGTATAAAAAAGAAAGTCAACAATGATCTCACAGTCCAGAAGCAATAATTAAGTAATAATTGTAACATTATTTATTATATATATGCAAGCTCTCTGATAACATGGCATTACTGTGAGATGTGAAGGTGGTTATTCATTATTAGTTATATAGTGTTACATAGTGTGTGTGTGATTTCTGTAGTTCTTCATTCATTCATTCATTTAGTCCTTTCTTTGGGGAGGGGCTCAGCAGGGAAGCCCTGGGAGGCACAGTGTTATGAGCCCCACTCCCAGCAGCCTCTGGTTACTGATACTTAAGGGACTGTCCTCATCAAAAGAGGTGAAAGAAAAAAATTGAACAAAAGTTTTGCCTTTTGAAGGTACAGAAAGGAACCTGCTCTAGCACCTTCTGTGCTGTTTTTTGTTTCTCTGGATTTCTATGGGGGAAAAAACGAAACCCTCCCTGTGGTTGCCAGGGCATCATTACATGCTGACTGCGTGGAGTGTGGCTTCTGTAGCCAGGTATGATCAGCTCATGGCTTTCTGGATGCCTGCCCTTGCTACTCAAAGTGTGGTCCAGGGATCGGCAGAACCACTGGGCAGCCTGACAGAAGGCAAATTCATAAGCAGCACCCCAAACTCACTGGACTAGAATCTCTGTGGTTGGAGCCCAGGAATTGGTGTTTAACACGCCCTCCTGGTGATTTTGACACAGCTATTTTTTTAGAAGCTCTGGTGTTCTGAGGACTCTGTAGAATGGACTGATTTGCTCCCCAAGGAAGATAGCTGATCTGTGGAGAGTTTTGAGTTTGCTCACCTAGTGACCCTCAGGATCACCTCTAGAGCTTATGAAAACATAATTTTGGGGGCTGCATGCTCAGAGACTCCAGTTCAGCTGGCCTGGGGTGGGGCTCGTGAATTTGTATTCCCAGCAAGTCCCCTAGGGCTGCGATGCTGCCAGCCCTAGATCACACTCCAACTAGCACTGCTTTAGCCAACACCCTTCTCCAAAAAAGAAACTGACCTCAACTTTCAAGAACTTTTTGAGGTCTCTGATTCTATGATTACCTTTTAAAAGGATATTTTCTTAATTGGGGACTCAGAAAACCACTTATTTTTAAACCATTTTTTAACCAAAGTCTGTGGCATCATCGACTCGAAAGGGTATGGGTTTGAGCTGACTCTGGGAGATAGTGAAGGACAGGGAAGCCTGGCGTGCTACGGCCCATGGCATTGCAAAGAATCGGATACAACAGAGCAAGTGAACGACTACAGAAACTGTTTCGAAACAGAGCTAGTGCTGGTGCCCAGAGGCATTTCTGAAAGAGCTGGCTAAGTCTAAGTGCATAGAAGGGTGCAAGTTACAGAGTCATAATTTCATGTTCTGGGAACTTTGATGGCCTTCCAACTGGTTTCATTGGAAGCAGAATCCCTGAAAAATATGCCTGGAGCTACATTTTCTGGGCACATTAGTCAGGCCCTACAAAAGTGACACTTGATGGCCAACAGTGGCCTCTGTGTCTCTCATATTCCCTCCACCTTCTATGACAGAGGTCAGATAATGTGTGTGTGTGTGTGTGTGTGTGTGTGTGTGTGTGTGTGATTTCTTAAACTGCTCATTGGATTCTCCAATAAATATTAACATGCATTAATTAAGGACATATTGCCTTCAGTGATCAAAGGAAGACTGGTGCCAAAAAACTGCAGGAAATGAGCAACATGTGTGTGAGTGTCTGCTCAGGTGTGAGAGCCCAGCGTCAGGTCAAACCAAAGCTGTTACATTGAAGGGTGCGCTCTGACCCTTGTCCTCAAAATCAGTCACTTGATGTTTTCTGTGTGCTAGCCTCCCTCAAAGGTGGCTGTTGAGGACCCATGAGGGGGTAGTGGAGATGTCGGTAACAGAAAGAGGCCAGTGTAACATGAAGTGAGAAAACAGGACACCTAGGGGCACACAGGAGTCAGAGGGGACCTTGGCCCAGGCTACCAGCCTCCTCCCGGAGATACCACTTGAGCTGAATTCTGAAGGCTGGCCCAATAAAGAAGGCAGGGCAGAGTCTAGAGTTGATATTATGGGAAGTGAAATCACAGGGATTTGGAGGATTACAGTAAAAGTAGGTAAGCATTTTCATCAACCTTGCTCCTGAGGGAGCAATGATTAATAAGTATGAGACAGATTCTTTGGAAAATGTTAAACAAACCTGCTGCCACCTCCAAAAAGGAACACATAAATAGATTTGAAAGGATCTATGTTTGCGCTTGTGATTAAAGCAGGCCAACCTTTTCCTGGGTGGCTTTTCTGTTTCCATTTTGTTATTCATGAAATCTTTCATTTCCCATCACATCCCTTTGAGGTTCTAGTGAACTGAACAGTGGGCCCAGAAAAGCCCATTTGCCTGTAATCCCTGCCTGCTAGAAAGTGAGTTTATGGAATTTTTAAGTATGCAGCTACCAGAAAGAAGAAATCTCAAACCTGGGGAAACGGGAAGAAGAGGAACCTGAAGACTCAAGACATGCATCCTCAATACTCGTGTCTGCCAGGTTATTACACCAGCACACGCCAAATACAAATGTAAGCCTTGTTTCTGCCATGGCTTCCATGACCTTCTAGAACCTTCTGGAGTTCTACCATACTTTAGTGGATAAGAAAATGGGTGCCTTAACTTACTGTCTGGAGACATAGGGATACATCGACACATTCTCAAATCACACTTGCAAACTCAGTAGTGTCCAAAGAGTTAAAGCGTGACTGTCCTCTCAGCCCATAGTAAGTATATTCTAAAGGTTGGGTCATTTATGTCACTAGTGAGAACCAGTAGGCTGGGAAAACACATTCACAGAGCGTTTGAGGAATAAAGATTTATATAAACAGTTAGGAAAAGATGTTAGAATAAATGCTTTCAGTTAAGTATGAAACTGATTAATGTCTTATAGGGCAATAAAACTGTAATACTTGGGATTATCTTTTCCACTAAAGAGAAACCATTTGTATCTCTATTGGACAAAATACTCATTTGCTCAGCTGTCTATAAAGTGCCATTTAACTTGATATTCTGTTCCCTAATTAAGAGGAAATAGTGAAAATTTGGGGGGTGATGGATATAGTTATTACCTTGATCACAGTGCTGGTTTCGTGGGCAATGTACTTGTGACAGTACAGTTTAAATATGTGCATATATTTTATATCAATTATGCTTCAATGAAGCTGTTAAAGAGAAAGAGAAAAAATAGTAAGCCAAACAAAGAAACATTCCTCTATAATGTTAAACAGTTCTCCAGTCTGATAGAAAAGGATGTGATCATTCTCCTTTATTTCCAAATTTTGGATAATTTTTATTGACACCAATTAAAACAACTGATTCTAGAATAAAAGAGATTTAGGTTTTGGTCACTTGCCAGTTGTGTGACCCTGGCCAAAATATTTAAACTTTCCTAAAGCTCAGGCTTTCTATCTGGAAAAAAAAATGAAGATTAAAAATAACCTTGTATATAACTAGGATTGAAGGAAATAATACATGTGGAATGCTTAGCAAAATACCTAGTACATATTATACTGAGGACTAGTCAATGTTCACTGTTTTTAGTTACTGTTTCTAAGGAAGAAAGGGCTTCCCCGGTGGCTCAATCAGCAAAGAATCTGCCTGCAATGCAGGAGACCAGGGTTTGATCCCTGGGTCGGGAAGATCTCCTCGAGAAGAAAATGGCAACCCACTCCAGTATAGCTGAGGAGCCTGAATGAGATAATAAGACGGATAGAAAGAATACAGACCAAAAGTGAGGCACTAAGAGTACTAAGAACTGGATCATCTTGACCACAGCACCTCCCTTTACCTTACATCTCACTTCTCACCTGTGGACTAGGAGAAGAATAGATGAGCACCCAAGTTGGATCTAACTCTTAAAGTAGAACTCACTTACCAGGCCTTGGGCCAAATCCTGATGGAAGTCTGGCTTCTTCTCATCCTGGAGCTACTCACAGCTCTTAGAACTGTTGGTCCCCAAGGCTGTGTAACACAGTGGTCAAGGGGGAAGACTGGATTCAGACTCTCCGGCTTCAGATCTCAACTCTGCTACTTGCCAGCTATGGAACCCTGAGCCATTCACTCAACCCCTCTGTTCCTTGGCTCCCTATCAGTAAAATGGAGGCAATAAAAACACCCTTTTCTGGGCAGATGCTCGCTGCTCAGTGGCCCTTACCTTATTATTAGGGCCTTTGCGTAAATGGCTAGGCAGCCAAGGGTCCTGGATATGTCAGCAGAACTGATGAGCAGTATTGACCTTCTCAGAGGGATGAGGATTGAAGACATTTTTATATGCAGAACCATTTCCCTTTGGGCTGTCATTCAGTAACAGCTACAAAGGTATGCTTGTGTTACTAACACACATTGATGGCTGTATATACAATCTAATGACACTGAGGTTCTGGTGATCATGCCCAGCCCGGCACTGGAGGGAAGGTGTTGACACTGCACGGGGCCCAGGCAGGCAGGCTGCAGGGTGAGCTGGCCAGGCTTTCCCCCCACTGACTGGCAAGGATCCCTAAGCAGGATGTGCCTCATGCTCCCACAGAGCCCACAGATGGCTTCCCACCTGCTTTTGGCCAGATGACTTTTCCTTGGTTTTGGGGTATTGCTCTGCCCAGGGCTGCTGGAAGATGCTTCCCCAGAGGCTCCTCCCGCAGGCACTGTGGGCCCGCCGTGAGATCCTGGGTCCCTTTCACCAGCTCTTTACACAGTGTCTGCAGCTTTTGCTGCTCAGACAGCCCCTGCCTCCTGCCATACAAAGAGCTGCCTGTGTATAGCCCCGTGAAGCTCGCTTCAGTCAGACAGAGTCTCAGAAATGCCTGTGGAGTCTTCGCGCCCCTCATCCAGGCAGAGGCTTTCGCCCATGACTAACTGGGGTGGGAGTCTGAAAGCCCAGCTCCCTGGCCTCAAGGCAGCACATAATCTCAGGCTGGTTTTACACTTCGGGGCTCCCTGCAGGATGAGCCTGTCTTGCATGATGTCTTTCCCTTCTTCAGCCTACTTCCTCTATTCTCTGCCAGGTCTCTGCTGAGACTCTTCCCCAGGAGAGTCTTGTACACAGATTCTTGGCTCAGGGTTGACTCCTGGGAGAAATCAGTCCAGGACCACCTCTTTCTCCCTGCTGTCACCAGTATAGACATATCTTTCTGCCCAGAACTTGTGGGGCCCCTATGGAGAAGGGTCCAACTTTTTTTTTTCTGTTTTATACTGGAATATAGCCAATAACCAGTGTTGTGATGATTTCAGGCCAACAGCAAAGGGACTCAGCCATGCATATACATGTATCCATTCTCCCCCAAATTCCCCTCCCCTCCAGGCTGCCACATAACATTGTGCAGAGTTCCCTGTGCTACGCAGTAGGTCCCTGTTGGTTATACACTTTAAATGTAGCAGTGTATACATGGGGAGTCCAACTCTGAAGTTCCTACAAAGTCAGGGCTTGTTTTGAGCAAGGGCCCACTCTGAGCGACTGGTTTTGTAAACACTGTGAGAGGCTTCCCTGGAGGCTCAGATGGTAAAGAATCCACCTGCAACGCAGGAGGCGCAGGTTCAGTCCCTGGGTCGGGAAGATCCCCTGGAGGAGGGCATGGCACCCCACTCCAGTATTCTTGCCTGGAGAATCCCATGGTCAGAGGAGCCTGGTGGGCTGCAGTCCATGGGATTGCAGAGAGTCGGGTATGACTGCATGACTAACCCTTGGGTGCAGGAGGAGAAGCGGGCTGGGAGGCTTGGGGTCGCAGTGGGTGAAGAGCACAGCATTCAGAACACTTCAGGGGACAGATGATGTGTCCTTAAGGCAAGATGCCTTCTGCTCAGACCTGCATCACTGAGGTTTTTTTCTCATGCACGGGGAGACCCAGAGCCTCAGGAGCTTCTCCCCAAACAGGTGCAGTCTGCTCTGAGCCTCACTGATCTCGGCACAGTTTGTTCTGCTTCCCCCTTGAACTCAGCCACAGCAGGGGGTCTGGGCGTCCTACTGTTTCTTCATTTGAAGTGAGGGGATAGCTGAGACATGGTGGTACTCTTCAGCCCAGCCATCTGCCAACTAAGGGTCCCTGAAGTGACCTCAGGGAAGGCCACGTCCTATGGCGAGGGAAAGACCTGGAAGTTTGCTGGGTTGAGTTTGCCAGATCACACATCCCCAGGGGCCCTCGGGTTAATGCAATGACCGTGAGCACCATCCTGCCAGGTTTCCAAATGCTGGATGGTCTCACAAGGACGTTTTGGTGCTGGGAAGCACTTCTAAGTGCTACTTGCTCCCCTGGGCACAGATGACACCTTGAATCTCGGCAACTGTCTTTCGCTCATATTTCAGAGGAGCAAGTAACTCCTTGATCAAGATAGAGGCTGGGTGGGGGAGGGTTGATGAGTAAGGGTAAGCTAGTCTCCGTTTCTGAAACAATAACATACGATCAACGCACACACATTTCCTCTGTCTTCTCAAGGTAATGGAAGTACACTGAGGTCAGCTGTTCCTCTTTGTAACACACAGTCACTAGGGGTCCATACAATGTCTGGAAATAGGAGATGCATAGTGAAGGTTTCTCAGACTCAACAAAGCTAACAGAGTGATAATGCTAATGAAGTACAGCTCATTAAAAAACTGAGTAGGAAATGTCATGTGGCAGCCTGGATGGGAGGGGAGTTTTGGGGGAAATGGATACCTGTATAGGTTTGGCTGAATCCTTTCACTATTCACCTAAAACTATTATAACATTGTTAGCCGGCTATACCCCAGTACAAAAGAAAAAGTAAAAAAAAAAAAGAAAAAGACTGAGTAGGCAAGTCTACCTTTCTTATGATTTCATAGAGAAGTTTTAAGGAATAGAAAGGAGAAATTCGGGTCCTGCAGTCATCAAAAATGTTTCTATGTTCTTGAGCATAATTTAAAATTCTGGGCTCCTTTTCTTTTGTGTGATATGGCTTTGATAGATTTGGTCTTCATTTCATTATTTTAAATAAGGATATTATGCACAGAACAATGAGGCTATAATTATTATAGAAATAATATTAAAAATAAATATATGTAAATAAAAACATATGAAAAGGGGTCTCACTAAACTCAGAATTGATAGTAAGTGATCAGAGACATTACATAGAAAAGCCTGTCTTCGCAGGTAATGTAAGAGTATAACTGGCGTTGGAAAGGGAGAATATTTAAAGGAGAACAGATGGATTTAGGCAGGCCTGCTATCGGCAAAGCTACAAGCTGCCTGCAGACAGATTAAAGCCATCTTAGGGAGGATGAGATTTGAGTTGCTTTTCAACACCTAAGAGTTCTCTGAGTGAGCGTTAAAACCAGAACTCGGTATCTCTAAAACACAGTGATGGTTAGAATTGAGACAAGAATACAGTCAAAATAGTTTGTTAGTAGTTTAAACCTTCCTGAATATCTGTGAGTCTATCACCCATTACAAAGCACAGTTAACTAACCTACATATTTTATTTTATATAAATTAATAGAGAAAGAATGAATTGTTCCACAAAGAATGTTGAAAAAAGGGATTGTTTGGAAAATATATGAAATTAGAGGTTTAACTGTTTCTATATACCCTCTAACATAAATTTAAGCTGGATTAAAAAGTTAAAAATAACCACTGAGACAGACTGAAAGAAAATGAATATTTGACTGTTATTAGAATATTTAAATAGCTTGTAAATAAAAAATTGAAAAGATCATCGGTTTAAAAGTATAGATTGATGAGACTTTATGGGAAGCAATTTGGGTAATATGTCTCAAGTGTCTGTGAAACATTTATTTATTTATTTTGACATGTAAACCTACGCCCAGAAATCCATTATCAGGAAATAATCCAAGAAGTAGATAAAGTTTCTATGTAAATATGTTCCTGACAGTCTAACTTATAACAGGAAAACAAGAAAACAAAAGTAAAGAGCATTAAATGTCTAGGGATAAGCCCA